>NW_018397256.1:4179840-4313543 GCF_002168275.2 Theobroma umbraticum | reverse complement strand
TTTTTTTTCTTTTGGCCCACCGGACTGGCCAGCACAAACTCGGGTCAACCCTTAACCCAAACGGGTTAACCCATTTAGACTCGATTTTAATATGAGCCTAAATTTTATGACCCAATCTATCCAATTTTTAATTAAAAATGGGCGCTAGGCCCATATTGACAAGTCTAACAGTCATGATCTTGATCTCTTGTGATTATAAGTCATACTTCTATGAATTGCTTAATTAGTGTTTATTAGTCATTGGTAGGCCTGTTTTTGGGGTATTGGTTTACTCTTATAAGTGATAAGCATAAGCTCATTACATTTGTTTCATTTTGACAAGGGATTAAGAGAAAAACATGTGACACTTGTTTTTGAAAAAAAAATCATATAAAAAATTAAAAAATTTTCGATTGTGGGGCAATGCACACATGCGCCCTTGAATATATATAAAATTGAAGAAAGAAATAAAAATTGAAAACAACTTACACGAATATATTAAAAGAAAAATAGATTGCGAGTGATTGACCTTAAAAAAATTTTTGTTCTAAATGAAGTTATAACAGCAGATTGGAGTGTAAAAACATTGAAGTCTGAGGGGCAAAAATGAGATAACATTTTCAACCCTTTATTAGTATAATGACAAATAAACGGCGTTACAAAATAAAAATATATCTTGGACACATAATGTATATAAGAAAATAAATTGAGCACACGATAGAGTTACACTTCCAGGAGATTTTTACTCGTAGTCATTGCCACCCTGGCGGCATATAAAATAGCTGGGAATTAGATTCCGAGTTTCTCACACTCAAAGGCAAGGCAGGCAGCCTCTCTAAACTCGACTAGTTGGGCAACGAATCAGAAATCAAGCAGCAGTCTCAGAAAAGAGAAGAAGAAAGTTCCAGCCAAAGCCACAACTGATTTCTCAATGGCAGCTGTTTCAGGCAAAGGACTCACCATTACTCACGCCATCTTCGACATGGACGGTCTCTTACTTGGTAATTCCACGCGAAAATTCTCTCTGAGTCTTCCTCTTTCTTTCCATCTGAGCTTTTTCAATTCCCACGTTCCACCCCATCCTCAGTCTATAAGGTAGGGCCTAGCTTCAATTTTACAGTTCCATTAGCAGCATTGGGGAATTTACCTGAATAAAATATATGATTAATGATTCAGTGATTCCAATGACTCTCTGGATGCCTTAAATATCCAAATGCTTTGTTCTGGTTCGTGTAGTGATTTACCCGCGCATTTTTAGACACAGGCGCTGCTGATCTAGTCTAATGCACCTGATTCTAAACTTGTCGGCTACTTCTATGGTTGTCTCACCAATACTTCTCTGTTGTCGACATTTTCTCGATTATATGCAATCGTTTCTCACAATTACGGTTTAATAGTATTATAATATATTTAGTTTATGAGTTGTTGTCAATATGCTATTCCTTTCATTTAACTCGATTGTTATATGTCTACGACCAAATGTTCCTCTAATTGTTTGCTGCTTATGGCTTTAAATTGATATTTTTCTACATGGCAACCACATTGGTGTTCCTTTTATCTCTGCCTGTTGTTTGATTTTTGGAAATTCAAAAATATTACTGTTTTTTTCGTTATAGAATCCTTGCATTGTTATGGTTTTTGGGGTGAAGGTATATACAAACTGTTCTAGGAAACAAATAAACTATCTGATCCACTGTATTCTACTGTATTCTACTGTATTCTGCAGATACAGAGAAGTTCTACACTGAAGTCCAGGAAGTTATTCTTGCTAGATTTAATAAAACTTTTGATTGGTCTCTTAAGGCAAAAATGATGGGGAAGAAAGCAATAGAAGCAGCTCGAGTCTTTGTTGAAGAGACTGGGATCAGTGATTCTCTTTCAGCTGAGGATTTCCTTGTAGAAAGAGAGGCGATGCTGCAGAAATTGTTTCCAACAAGTGAGCTCATGCCAGGTATTATTTATTAGAACATTACATCTGTCGGTTACTTATTTATAAAAAACCTTGTGCAATTTCTTTGTTTAATCTTTAGGGAGATAATAATGAATCCAAAGACAAGGATCAGAGCTATTCAAAAGATGTGTTTTGAGAAATACAATATTTTCTTATCTTTAATGCAATGATAATAATAGTTGTTGACTTGGCCCTACTGATTCTTTAGCAATTTTCCCCTCTTACGTATCATAGTTTCAATTGTTTTTAAAATTAAAGTTCAACAGCTGATTCTCCACCCTTTTTCCTGGGGTGAGGATGATATTTCTTATTAAAATAATTTATAAGGGATTTTTTTTTTTGCTTTTATCAGTTAGAAACCACTATCAAGAAAATTGCTAAAATGTTGTGCTTTTTGGAATTTTCTCACAAGTCAAACAAAAGATTTTTAGAAAAACTTATGGGAAGATGAATATGGATATAGACTGTCGAGGTATTGTTGCATACAAATTTCATTTTAGTTTTTAGCTGTCTTGAATACCTTATTATCAAACATCACTATGATAAAATTCTTTTTGATTCTGTTTTTATAAAAGGATTTTTTGAGCTACAGAGCTACCACCAAGGCTTAGATTGTTGGTGTTGTTGAAGCCACTAAATCAATCATAACCATCTGATTTCTACACAAATGTGTTCTGTATAAATATTTCCTACAAAATATAGTTTCAAGCTACAGAGCAGATTTTATTTGATAGCAAGTTGCATATAATAAATTTGAACCAAAACAAAAAAGTAGCAAATGATGAGAATTTCTAAGTGGGAAAGTACAAGGAGTAAAATGGAGAAAAGAAATTCTTTGATTCTTGCTCAAGAACAACTGAGGAGTTACTTTTAAGGATTCTGCATCTGAGAACCAGCCACTTTTTAAGTTGCTTCCCCTAATAGTTGTAACAAAGATATCCCATAATATCTCAAATCTTGTAAACGAAAAGGGATTCAATGATGGTGAATGTATGAAACTGGACAGCAAAAGGGGAAGATATACTTAGTATTTTATTTGCATTTTCTTTTTTATCACTGCAAATGAGTTAAGTAATAAGTTGTTGTAAATTACTATTCTAGGGGCTAGCCGTTTGATTGAACACCTCCATGCAAAAGGAGTACCAATTTGCTTGGCAACAGGGTAAGCTTTGTCCTTTCCAATTTTTATTCCCTTTTATTGCTTTATTTACAAATAAACGTGGAGTACATACACACGTGAATGATCTTTGCCATCCTTTTCTTTTTCAATGAAATGGTTGAGGTATTGAAGGGCCATGCAAGCATCACTTATCTAGATGTATTTTGCAGAAGCCACAGGCGGCATTTTGAGCTAAAAACACAAAGACATGGTGATCTTTTTAAACTGATGCATCATATTGTTCTTGGTGATGATCCAGAAGTTAAACAAGGCAAGCCATCACCAGATGTATTCTTTGCTGCAGCTAGAAGGTTTGAGGTATAATATAAATGTATCCTAGTATTATCTCTTATTGTACTTGATGATGATAATACATGATTGGACTTACATAAAGATTATTTTTAATTCAAATAATGCTTTAAAAAGCCCTTGAACTATTCAAGAGAACTCAAATAAACTTTTATTCTTTTATTGTGTTCGATTAAGCCTATACTTTTATTTTGGGTCAAATAAGTGCGTATGACTAATAGTTGACTAACTGTCATTAGTCAAAATATCACTTGTTATCTTTATGCCACGTGGCATTGATGCGATGTTGATGTGGAGGGTGAAAATGCCATGTGAACATGTAATCATACAATATTAGCATTCGATGTCATCATCTACTATGACATATTTGCACTATGTGGCATAAAATGACAAGTGGTATTTTGACTAATAATAGTTAGTGAACTTTTAGCCATAAGAGTCTATTTGATTCAAAATAAATGCACAAAGGGTTGATTGAATGTGATAAAAGAATAAAGGCTTATTTGAATTTTTCTGAATAGTTCAAGGGAATTTTTCAGGTATTATGCTTTTATTGTTAGTTATGTGAGAAGAGAAGTGATAAGAAAGAAGTACATAGAAGTGATTTTAAGTGAAGTTTACGCCCTCTGCTTGTTTGGAATTGATAAAACTAATAAGGAGAGGAACAAAATAATTTGACAAAAGTAGGAATGAAATATTAATGTGTTATTCATGAACATAAGTGCCATTTTCTAAAATAAAAAGGGCTGCCTAGCCCACAGGGCTCATGCATTGCAGAATCTAGTGAGTGTCAGATATGCGTAGCATTTCCATGCTATGCAAAGAGGCTGTTTCTATGGCTTTAACCTGTGATATGAATGGAGTAATGTTATTGTTGTTCCAAGGCTCATCTCATTTCAGAAATGATTAGAAAACGAAGATCTTATTGTCAATTCACACCAAAATCTCTCAACTTTCAAAGGGACTAAAAGGTGGTTAAAAGAAGCTATAAGTGGCAGTTTTTCTTCTTTACTCTCCTTAGAAGAGTAGTTTGTCAATTACTCTCAACTTTGACTTCTCCCCAGTTCTCTCAATGCAAACATGCTGAATTGTCCTCTTGTTTCAAATTTCTACCTTTCTATCTGGCCTTTGAAATGTCCAGGATCAAGCTATGCAACAACTGATAGAGAATTTGTGGGTTAACAGGGTTGGCCAATAGATTCACAGAAATTTCTTGTTTTTGAAGATGCACCTGCAGGAGCTCTTGCAGCTAAAAATGCTGGGATGTAAGTGAATTTGTTTTACTAATGTATTAGTACAATGGATTATCATACATTTCATGCTCTAAGTTCAATTATTGAGTTTTCTGTTCATTTATGTTCATTTTATGCTGATTGAGTTAATCTTGTGTAAAATAAGATTTCTTCATTCCATAGGGCTATAATTGTTGAACAGCTGGTAGTATTATCCCTTTGTTTAGCATATATCACACTTGATTCGTGGTCAGTTACATTCCTTCACTTCCTATGCTGACAATTCTTTTGAAGTATATGCTGTAAAAATATCTTGTAGATTCACATTGTCATTGCATTTAGCACCTGGTAGGATATATTTTATGACCAAAAAACACTACCTCCCACTAGATAGCATCCAGCAGAATTTGGTTGCCAATCGATCATATCTGATATTATACCTGGGGCAGATATGTGGTCTGTTGCCTCCTCTTTTGACAGCTTTAGTTATTGTTTTGCTTTCCTCCCGTCTGTGCAGCATTTAACATACATTACTTGTTTCAGATAACAATAACATTTTACCTGTTATCATGGCCTTTCCATATGCACTACTGAATTTAAACTATTTGTTGTTTTCCCAACAAATCCTGCTTTTCAGTTCCGCTTCATTTAAAGAGTTTATGTAAATTGCTATGGAAAGTGTGGGAGGTTTTTGACAGTTCAAGTTTTCAGCCAACATGATAGATGATGACCTTTGGTAAATTAGAATTAGGAAGACTTTTTCCAGCTATGTGCCTACTTTTCTTGTATTTTTTTTTTGGCGGAGAAAATGATATGTTTGCATAAGTTCTTCTATGTTGAATCAGTTAAAATATCAGGGTTGTGATTTTGTTCTATTACAAAAATTCTCACAGTAAAGATCTATGTAAGTTGGCAATGATGCACGCTTGCATAGTAGTAGTCAGTTAATGGTTGATGAATAGCTCAATATTTTATGGCATACATTGACAGGATCATGAACTAGCGAGGAGGTGAGTGTTAATATCTATTAGAGATTAAATTTATGGCACAAAATTCCTTTTTAATGAGTCCAGTGACCAGGTTCTATATAGCTTAGTCAGTTTTAGCAATATCAGCTTTTGATCTCTGGATCAAACAGGAATTAGTGCCACTTTCTAGGGGTTCAAGATTCTATATTGGATACATTTCTCCGCACAATCCAGCCTTGAATGGATATGTCTTTAGCTTTATAATACTAGTGATTAATGAATTGGGACATCATAGGCATGTTCCTCTGGTTTTAGAAATGCTATATCATTTTCTTTCTTATTACAAAATGAGATAGTTTTTAGTAGGTTATTGACCATAAAAACTACCTTCATAAGATCATGTTCAGTCCGTCAAGAAGTGGCTACCTGCTCAAACTAGTGCCCTCTCCAAGCCTTTGTTTCTTGGCATTTTTTTGACGTTTACAGGATGTTGTGGCATTCTTCATAATTTTTTTATCATCATGCTAATTTTTGAAATTAACTAGATGGTCCATTACATTCCATTGTTTGACGCATCTTATTTTGGTCATAGGAGTGGTGTATTGATGATATTGCCCGACAGTTTGGAGAAAATGCGTGTGGTTCAAATTAACCAATGATTAATTTTCTAAAATTTTTGTACATAGACTGACCTAAATAAATGGGACATTGCTGGCTTTTAGGGATTTCACTATGGATATATAGGATTGTGGAAATAAACTCTCTGTGGCACAGGCAAGTGCAAGATGTGTGATTGTTGTCATTTCTCTGAAGTTTCCTGGAAGAAGAAATTTGAGGTTAATTTTCTTTTCTTGTGAGGATTGCAACTTGGCTGAAGTACCAGGGATCCTCCATGCTTGATTACTAGATTTGAGTTATAACTATTTTGATCTGTTTGCGGGTACACATTCAAAGAACTTGTTACTTTCTTATATATGATGAGCTTTGGTTTATGTGGCAAACGAGTCAGTCGTCTAACACAATTACTGCATCATTATTTCCTTGGGATTTTTTTTTTGTCGTGAGGCTGGAAGTTCCTCTAAAAATATTGTTCTTGATGAGTTGATATATTCATTTGCTAGCAAAGCATTTAGCTTGTTTCTTATGTGGTTAAGATATATTGCCCTTAATCTAATTGTATGATGCTTTATCGTTTATAGCTTTGTGTACTACTGAATGCTTCCCTTGTGCTCCTTCTGACCTCTCTAAGTTCTTTCCCCCTTTTATTTGGCATTTGCATAGGTCTGTGGTTATGGTTCCAGATCCGAGGCTCGATAGCTCTCACCACGCCATAGCAGACCAAGTTCTGAGCTCCTTAACAGAATTCAACCCAAGTGAGTGGGGTTTGCCTCCATTTGAAAGTGCAGAAATCTAAACTGTGCTTCATGACCCTCAAACCTTTCGTTGTTGCAAACAGAAGAAAAACTGTATCAATTGATTCTTAACCTTGATCATTCTCCAGCTTAAGGTATTATTTATATGCTCTCGACCACATTAATAAATATGGAAAGTGATTCCCTAGCTCTATAGCAGATTGCTTTGCTTGTGGTTGAGATATTTTTCCCCTCCTTTTCTGCTTCTATGGAAAAGAAGATGGTAGTGGTGTAACATAGACATAGCGGTAGCATAACTGCTTTGATTGAAGGTGGTTGCCGTTATGGGGAACCGCACTAGAGGTGGTAACAGCGTTGACGTGACACTGTAGATTTGGTTGAATTTCCAAGAATGACCGTGCCTGGTCGGATATATCACCATTGTACCACACATCTACAACGTTAGTGGTGGAATGGATCAACGGATGTGAGACCTTGTAACAACCAAAGCCGCCATACCTCGTACTCTTTTCCAACTCTCAATTTTGGTGTCCTCTGCAATGATTCATGTATACGTGATCAATAAAGACATTTCATTCATATTTTCATTTTAAATTTTTCATAATTACATGGGAGTGTGATTTTAAAAGGATAAGTTTTCAATTAACAACATTATTTATTTTTTTTAAAACAATTTTTTGATAAAGACAAGTCAAATGCACGTGCAAGTCTTCATTGAAGTGGTTTTTGCATTTTGCTAAGCAGTACAAGTAATTGTGGTTTATTGGTGAAGGAATTTTTGCTGCAAAAGAAAAATCTGTCATTGGTTTGATATTTATAGTGTCAAACACATCATTTATTATTGTATCGACATATACTGCTTAAATTGATTAATAAATGTAATTGCATTTTTGAAGATAAGAAAAAATATATTGACAAATATATTTTTTATTTTTTATTGATTAAAATATAATTTATCATTTTATACTACATGGCACCAACGTGGCGTACTGAGATGTTATGATGAATGATTACGTGGTATGTTAATGTGATATGAAGAAATGACCATGTAATATTTTTTAGCTTATACGTTATTGCTATGTCAGTGTCATTTCAACACTTGATGAATGACAAAAAATGATAATTAATCAATTAGTAGTCATAAATGTTTATTTGATCTCAAATAAAAATATAAATGGGTTTAATTGAATATAAAAAAAGAATATGGGCTTATTTGAAATTTTGACACAATGTTTCAAAAAGGTTCCTAAACTATTCAAGAAAATTAAAACAAATTTTTATTCTTTTATTGTATTCAATCAAATCCTTATATTTTTATTTTAGATCAAATAAGCTTTTATGATTAATGATTGACTAATTGTTATTAGTCAAAATATCACTTATCATTTCATATCCACATAATACTAACATGATGTTGATGTGAAGGATGAAAAATGCTATATGGTTACGTTATCATGCCAATCATAATCAATTATGATATATCAGCATACCACATCATCATCAATTAAGAAATATTAGTATGTTACGTTAACATCACGTCGCATAAACTGACAAATAATATTTTGACGAAATGAATCATTAGTCATAAAAGCTTATTCTACTCAAAATAAAAATATAAAAACTTATTTGGCTTAAAATAAAAGTATAAGAACTTGATTAAACACAATAAAAGTCTAAGAGCTTATTTGAATTTTTATGAATAATTCAAGGGTTTTTTTAAATATTATGCCTAAAACTTTTTTTCAAAAAAAAAATTCAAGGATTTTTTCAAGCATTATGTCTTTATTTTTTATTTAAAATCTTTAAAACTCAACTTTTGAATTCATGATATTTTAAAAATGTAACAAATTTATTCATTATATCAACCATTATTAAAATATGACAAAATTTGCTACCTTAGATGTCCACGTGACAAAAAAGGTGGACTCATTGGACCTTTTTAGGTTGAAATCAATGCCATGTGAACGTCCACCCTGCATTAAGATAGCATATTTCGTTAATTTTTAATGGTGATTGATGAAGAGACAGACTTGGGTTATATTTAAAAGCGTGGGGATGAAATGCATGTATTACACCTAGATTTGTGATATTCCGTTTGGCAAAGAATTAATGAAAGCCACCAAGACTTGCTAATTGGAATATCTGACAATGGACATTTCATTATCATTTTAACTGCACCAAGTTTCTACTGGAGGGTGAAAGCAGTACTCATTATTTAGGTTGGGTCCATCGTTTCGAACTTTTTCCACCTTGACATCCCATCCAAGAATGCATATAATATAATATAATTGAATCCAGCCTAGACTGAGTTGTAATGTTAGATTAATTGCCCTTGTTTCCTTTCAAGGAGGGCGCTTCCCCTCAATTTGTCACTTGAAACTTTATTAATGATATATGTTCCCCTCACATGTGCATGCTTTCATCATATAATGAGGAAATAGCAGACGTTGGAGACTAATTAAAGCTGGATATGATTTCTTAAGTGGATTTTGCATGGGATTTTAATTGTTCATATATTTACTTTAAAAGTTTTTAACATGAATTTCGAATTTATTAATGAAGAAATAATAGGATTACTGAAATTGTGTGAAAGTTTGCTATAATAATTTTATTTCGGTTAAAAAAAGAACAACTTTGCTTCTTCAAATTTTATTAAAATTTTGGTATAATATATAACTAAGTCCCTCAACTATTTAAAACAAAAATTCAAATAAATTTTTATATTTTTATTATGTTTAATTAAGTTATTGAAATTTTATTTTGAACAAAATAAACTCTTATATATTATATAAAAATATAACAATGGAGTGGAGTCCTAAAAGAAAGAATTGGTGGAGATAAATTATGTACCCCTCGGGAGGACTCAATCTAGTTGAGAAGACGACTCTTTGGTTGTCAATTGCCATGCCATCAAGTATTATTTACTTTGTTGTACAATTACTCCTAATTTGGAAGCCTTGGAGAAGCAAATTGTAATAGTTTGAATTTTGAATCGAAGAGTAAAATTTATGAAGAAGTCTAAATCAAAATGTCATGCTTGTTGCTCCCTAGCAAACCTGAAACGGACAAAAGCAAAATAATACCCTTCTGTCTAATGGATCTTGGAATGAATACATCAACCACAACACCAAATTGATCAAACACTGATTTGATACTAGCCCATTAGATTACCAAGTTCTCAACGTAAAACTATGTATAGAGACCTCCTCCAACATGCCAACTTAGATTGCCTGCGATACCTAGTGCCTTGAAACGCTTGCTAATTGTGACCCATGGCTGCATCCCCTTCTCCATACCTACATGCAAAAAAACTCTCTACTCTTTTTCTCTCATGTTTAAGTTTTTTTTTTTTGGACAATAGAAAAAGGGATGTTAAAATGTTTAATAGCAATCTATAAAATTTTGATTAATACCCAATGATGGAATTTTAATTGAAATATGTAGAGATTATTTCAAATTAATTTTCTTAAGGTGAAGAATAATTTATAGGGCTCCATCAAAGTGTTAGAAAGTTTCCTTAAATTTAATTTCAATATCAAAATCAATTCAAATAATCATAAATAAATAATTAAACAAAGTATTAAATTTATATAACATGATTCAATAAAAAATAAAATAAGTTAAAAATAATAGTAAGCACAAACATAATTAATTAATTAATAAAGCAATATATTTTCAAAAAGGACAAATAGAAAAGATGGAAAGATATAATATGGAAAGGGAACAAGCAAAAATAAATACTAGATAAGCAATTAGTTCTAATAATAAGTAAATATGTCTTCCTCAGGAAAATATTAATTATAAAGAAATATATAGGATAAAAAAAAGGAAGAACAAATACAGAATAATAAATAAATCAATAATAAAAAATGAATATATTTTGGAAATTAAAAAATTATATTTAAAAGATAATAATAAAATACATCAAAAAAATTAAAAAAATTAAAAATGATAAAAATAATAAATTAATAAACCCTTATGCATCTTCATAATTTATTGTTTAGCGTATTACATTCATTCAAAGCAAGATGTTGGCACTAGTAGATAACTGAAAATCTCTGACGATGAAATTTTCTCTAAAAAATTGTAAAGCAAATTTCTTGGGAAATTCTCTAAGTGAGGAAATATTTTTATATTCCACCACCAAGGTGTTGGAGATATAGGAAAATTTTCAACATAGATTTCATTTAATATTTAATAAAATTGAAAAATTGAACAATTCATTGCATGTTTGCATCATATGCATAGAAAATGTCAATTAAGCCCATAAATGAAAATCCCTAATGATGAGATTTCTCAAGAATGTTGTATAGACAAATTCCTTGAAAATTCTTAAGATAATAGAATACTTCTTAATTTCATTAAAACTTTGGGACAAATGAGAGGAGTTTTTAATATAATGGATTTCACTTATTTAATAAAATCAATAATTATTTCAAAAATAATAAGAAAAAATGGTAAAATAATAATATAAATTAAAAATAAAAATTTAAAATTTAAAATCAAGACCTATTTTTTCATAAAATACCAAATGAATTCAACAACAGAATCTCTAGAAGAAAATAATGTGTTTTCTTGAATACTCTTAAGTTGAGGAAAATTTTCCTAAGTCCCACCAAAATGTTAGGAAGACTTAGAAAATCTCTAATATTTAATAGTGACTAAAAAATGAAAGAAAAAGAAAAAATTAACAAATAATTAAGTATGATTAATGGAAATATAAGCAAACATGAAATTAAAAGTTATTAATTGAGACCAAAATGAGATAATACACGATTAATTGGTATTGTTTTTTGAACTAGCGTTGCAGGGGTGTTAATACTTTCCTACACATAATCATAATCTCAAACCATAAAATTGTTTCATAACTCGGAAACTAGTTTTTTAAAATGAACTTATGTCAAATTTAAGATCCCATTAGAAAAGATGGATTTAATTAAGTGATCAATCATACCTAAATAAAAAGGATTGGTGGCAACTACATTTCACGTCAAGTGTGTAATGGCCCCAACTTTGATATGAATTATGTGTGATGTTAGCTTAATTATTTGATATGTTTGAGAATATATATATATATATATATAGCTTAATTATGTCTCTAGAGAATGATTTTTGAATTTTGATATGTTTGAGGATATATATATGCTAAGTTACTAAAAGTATGAACCATCATACATAGCTAAATTTTTGAAGAAATGAATGGTGAACTAACATGTTTCGGAGTTTGATGAATAATGGACTATGGCTTGAATATATGAATTGACATTATGAGTTATATGGTCATATTAAAGTGTGATGTAAGCATGAAATGATTATAGAGTTTGGAATTTGGACTTAGGAAGTTTAGGGTGTTGGAAATATGCAATTCGGGGAAAAATGTATCGATATATTCTCTCATGTATCAAATAAATTCTTTGTAGGAAGAACATAAAGAGGCATTTTATGAATTTTTTATCGATACATTCAAGAATGTATCAATAGATTTGAATTAGGGAAACATTTTGTATAATTTCTATCAATACATTGTCCAAATGTATTGATAGATTTGAAGAAAGGAACATTTTATATAATTTCTATCGATACATTGTCCAAATATATCAATAGATTTGGGTCAATGGATATTCTGTGAAAAATGTATATATATTTTCTCAAACTATCGATACACTTCCAGCAAAGAGCATTCTATTTGATTTCTATCGATACATTGCCTTATGTATCAATAGATTTAAGGGAAATCCATGAAAATGTATTGATACATTTACAAATATATCGATACATGCATGAAAATTTACAAAAAAAATAAAAGTGCTTTAGGCTATCTGCCCATTTAGAAAAGAAAAATAGGAAAGAAAGAGCTCTTTGCTACCTTTTGAAACCTTACATCCCTTATGGCATTTTAGAGATTGAGAAAGGTAGTTTAGAGCCTGGGAAATTGAACATGATTTAACTTCATCGGTTGGCCATCGTACGTCATTTGACTATGTCAAGTTTAGCATCTCACTCACTTTGTATTAGATGACTCACCTTTTTATTGTACCATGTGCAGATAAGTGAAGTTGTGGGATTCACATGGCTAGTGTTGTCTCTTTGAATGAAAATTTTTGACATACGATAGGTTTCCTATCCGATGGGTCCACTCTGTTGAGTTCGAGTTGTAATAGTTTCTACTTCTAGTTTTCATTTACGAACTATGTTTAACTTGGAATTTGTGTAGGCATTATGTTGCCGTATATTTTTGTGTTAAAAATTGTACAAGACGAACCCGCTTTGTTAGTCAATGTATGGCTTGTAAATGATATGTCTATGTCTAAGTAATGAACTTTGAATTATGTGCCGAGGGACAATGTGTATGAACTCTGAGATTATGTGTTAAACGAATATATGTTGGTTATGTAAACCCATGGATACATGTTTTGTGTTTGAATTGGAGTAATATTTCTAAGGCTTGCTCGAGTCTCATGGATTTCACTTGGTTGACTCATGCACTAATCACAACCTCCTAGTTTGAGTCGTGTTAAAGCGGTTAGGTTCTTGCACCCAAATATTGCAACAAATGAGTTATAATTTATTTTACATGGTAAAATTATATGTTCCTTGATCAATTGGGGTTATTACAGATGAGCTCTAGCTTATTTAGATACTATCTTTCTTTTTACAAGATAGAGTACCAAGATTTTAACTTAAAATTTTTACTAATTGTGCTTGATCTTTTACCATTTGAGTTATAAATCCAAATGACTTAATTAGACAAGCCTAATGTACAGTGTATCTATCTATCTATCTATATATATATATATATATTATGTTTGAACAAATTATTATCTTAAAAAGATAAAAACCCATTTAGGAAGCCTTTGCACTTAATATTTGGAAAAAAAAAATATAGAGTCCCCACATAGAATACCTAATTATTAAGCATGGTTGGTACTCCTTTCCGAGTAATGGTGGCTATTATTAGAGTATACCGTAGCCCGCAATGTATTAATATTGTTTGTAAGATGTACAGTCTCACATATAACGGCAGTGAAGTTTGAAGACCAGCTATAAGGAAACAGGGAATGAATTCCACCAGTATTAGAGTGTCATTCCTTTGGGAATCCATCACACATTTTGTAACGTTACAACCAGCTTTACTCCCATACCCGGTAAAGTACTTTTATATATATTACATATAATACCAATACTAAAAACAGGTTCAAATCTTTTTATTAATTAGACTGAAATTTTATGCATTTATTAATTAAATTTAATATTTTATTATTGTAAAAAACCAAAATTCCTTGAACATGGTGTTCTTTTATTATTTCTAATATTATTAATGTTTTAAGATTTTAATTTTAAGCAGGGGTGGAGCCTCCTATAGTAATTTTTAAAATTGTTCCCATACCTTATAAAATTTTTAAATTTTTTTATAAATTCTCTTAATGACCCTCTCAAAATAAATTCTTTATTTAATAATTTATACAAATAAAGAATAACAAAATGATCTCATATGCCTCGCTCAACTTTAAAGTGTGTTTTAATTTTTTTTTCTTTCAATTTATATTATTATTATATTTTATATTTATTTTTTTTATTTTTATTCTATTTACTCATATGTTCTAAGTCTCTATAGATTTTCTCCCATAAATTTTTTTATAATTGTAGTGTTGCACTGTTTCTTAAAATTTCATCAATACATTATTTTTTTTATTAATCCTAATTATGTAGCAGGAAATTAATTTGAGAATATTTTTTTTATGTGCTTTACATTTTATATTTAGTGAAAAGAAAATTATCTTGAATATATAGTCTTTAAACAATCTTGATTAAATAAGAGAAAATTATAAACTTATAAATCGTATTTAACTATTTATATTTTCTGCATTATAGTTTTACATTTTGTATTATAAATTTAAATAGAAATAAAATCAGATTATTGGATATTGATTGTATTAATTTTTTTTCAAATTTGATTAAAGTATGAGTTAGTTGAAAACAATTAATAAATTCTTTAAAAGAAAATATGCAAACTGTTTAAATAATTCTCCTACACTTAAACCACCAAGCCTCAATACTTCAACTCATAAATAAGAGTAATGTAAATCAAAACATCTAAAACTTAATCTTAAAGAAATTGACGTTTTTAATACATAATTAATAATTAATAAATTTAAATCAAGAAAACATAATTGAGTATAACTTTATTGAAAAACTATTTTAAATCTTTCTTTTTAGATGTCTATGTTATATAAAATTATTTTTCATTCTCATTCTTTTGATTGTTGGTTAAATTTTAAATTTTAAAATTTTTAATCCTTACTTTACTGTTTTTGATCCTCGCAACAAAAATTAGCTAACTCCATCACTGATTTTAATCAATATATAAAAAGTATTGAATGAATATGATATGTTAACTCAGATAAGTTTAACATTTTAATAATAATTTAATATAATAGTTTCTCAAAAATGAGATTCATATAACTAAGACTATGTACAAGTAAAATATTAAAAATAATAAGAGTGTCCAATATAAATTTCTTAAAATCTAAATGATTTTAATATAATTCGAATTTTAAAATGATGAGAGGGAATACGAATTCGAACTCGAAATAATTTAATATTTATGACTTGAGTTTTAGAATGAATCGATAGGTGTAGTAATTGGATCTTGAAATCACTGGATCTAAAAGGATTGGGAATCCAATAGCTCCAGAAAGCAAACACTGTGAAACCGAAAATAACCTAACCTAAATATCACAAAATGACCCGTGATCTGAGTTCACTATTTATGGCATGACTAAATAGTATCTGACTACAACCAATAAAGAAAGAGAGAAGGAAGCAAACATGAGAAATTAAAAGAAGCAGGTATATTAAGATTAAAGCCAAGTACGTTTTTTTTTTATATATATAGCACAGAAGAATTTTAACGCATTCCCTAAACAAGTAGAAGAGCAGTCACTATGAAATGCTATAGGAAAAGTTCTTTTATTCAGGAAAAAAGACAAAAAGGAGAAGGCTACAGGTAAGTCTAGATATATATATATATATATGAGTTATGAGAAGCTGCTATAATTAATCCAATTCCCAATTAAGGACTAGCTCTCGGACTAGAACATATCAAAATCTCATTGCAAATGGGCTTTAATTTGCTGCTTTTCTTTCTTTCTTTCTGTATGTTTGCACATATATAACTGCCTTGACAAATACACCATCCTCTCATAAGATGGCAAAACCCAACAAACTATGCCCCTCCTCTAATCTTTCCTTGAATTCCCCTTCGCTGGCAGTATCCGAATTCTCTTAGCCACACGTACAAAATCCCTATTTTCACACATCAAGATAATTTAAAAAGCCTTAATCATACTTAAATGGAAAATATATAACAGGGTGGTTTCAAACTACCAGTACTAAAATTTTTAGAATAATTATGTTTAAGGGAAAGAGAAATGCTTGAAATTATATAGTAATAACTAAACGTACTTCCAGTTGAGGTCTCCAGCAAGAAGAAGATCGTTTTCCATGTCTTCATAGGCAATGAGGTGACCAGGAACAGCGTTGGAAAGATCTAGTTCATTCTCCGAGGTGGGTCCATCGTCGTTTCCCTCCACAAACATTTGCCTGAGAGCCTTTGCAAGGCTATGGTAGCTTGCATGCTTATGGAGACTGATGCGCGACAGATGAACGGCCTTCGAGCACACAGTCACTGGCGGGACGACGCTGGAAACGAGATCATCATTATCAAGACCAGGGAAACTCTGGAGTTTGGTACTGTTGTTAGGGTTAGGGAGGAAGGGTGCAGAGGAGTGATGAGGTGTGATTGGAGCAGCTGCAACAAGCCAACAAATCTGGTGGTGTTGATGTTGGAAATCTTCTGTCTTGCAATCTCCTTTTCAAGGAGTCTTGTCTTTGAGATTCAAAGCTGTTCATCCCTCTCTTTCTCCGGGTGAGGAACTGCTAGTACTTCTAGTTTGGGACCGGTCGCTGGCTTTGTATGGTTGAAATATAAAAGGGGATTATGTATGAGTTGTACTAGTCTTTTTGGGAGGGGAGATACAGCTAGGAAGCTGAAATGAGTTTGGTCTACACGGTGGGCGTGTGGGGGATTTTATGTTAAAAGGCAGAGACAGAATTCAATGAGGAAACTGAAAAGGGTTGGGGTTCTGTGGGGTTATTGACAGAGAGAGAGAGTGAATTGGACAAATGGTTGGGAACTGAGGATTGCCGCGCTTGTTTTGTGTTTTGATGTGGTCTTGGTGAAAGCAAAGAGTGAAGGGGAAAAAGAAAGGAAAAAACAAATAATATATACAAACAGAAATAATGAGAGAGAGAGCACAAATGTCGGGAGGGGTCAGGTTGGTGTCTGAAAACCAGTCCTAACTTTGTGTTCTTTCGGTTCCTCTCTTCCAAAGCCATTTAATATCTCTGCTCTGCCCCTGAATCTCCTAGTTTCTTCTCTCTTTTAGACCCAGCTCTCACTTTCTCATCTGATTGCCACGGCCAAACATTCACTCCATAAATATAAATATCAAGTAGTAAATTAAAGAGACAGAGAGATTCATGCAAGTTCAAGTGCTACATGGTAGTTTTTTTACAAAAATTTTTAATTTCTTAAGAACAAAAATAGTCAATTTGTGTCTTTGTAAAAGATAGATTTGGCTAAGACAAGTACAGCTAGGGTAATATTATATATTGTGCGGGACGAGGGGAGAGAGAGCAATGGGTGGGAGTGGTGGGGGAAGGGGATGTTGCTTGCAAGTGCAAAAGGTGGTGTTGCCACAAGTTTCAATAATTAAGTTGGGCTTGATTTTGTTGTAAATTACTAATACCTTCGTATATACTAGAATTTTTCTTGCTTCTAAAATAATAATATTTATGGGGATGGTGATCAAATGCGTGAAGTAAAAGCAAGCTGATAAAGTTTTACTAGGCAAATATATAAAATAAAGATTTAAAATCAATGTAGTACTAGCAAGCAAAAACAATTTCTTTTTTTTTTTAATTAAAATATTCTTGTAAATTGAAATGCATGGGCCACAGGGACGACCGCGCAACGGTCGGCGAACGCCTCGCTTCTTTGACTATCGGGACGGTCGGGAACTTCACGTCATTTTTCTTTTCTTTTTTCTTTTTTAAATAAAAATTAGTAAATGTATATTCATTAAAATTAGTTTCGTCCTAAGAAAGGACAATTATGCCTCAAACGAAATGACATATTACACAGGCATTTCATTTTCATACTTTAATATTTATTTATATACATATATGATTTTATTATATAGAAGGAGACCTCTTATTTATTTCGTAAATCAAACTCAAAATTTTGAAGTTTAAATTTTAAATATGTATAAAGGTTCAACCAAGTGTTATACATGTTTGGTGCATAAATGTAGTATCATAATTTGGCTGCCCCATTCTTTGAAGATGAGTTCCACATGCTTTGGCACAAAACAAGATAGAACATGGTACTCCACCCACAAAACAAACCATAAAAGTTTGTGACTTAGCTTCTAGGGGCTTGCTACATCGGCCTAAAAAGGTTTTATGGACCATGTGATAGGTCATACTCTTTTAATTTAATAAATAAAATGATAACTTTATATATGGCAGAAAAGAGTGTCATAAAATAATATTAGAAGATTAATCAATGATATAAAGGTTATTTATGGAAAAAATAATTAGAATACGTTGAATCCATCGTTCCAATAGTTATAACACCTCGAATATATATTAATTACGACTAAATATATCACTTATTTTGGTAATTGTTATCGTGGTCATTGAATATACAGGGACTCATGTTTAACTAGAGAATGAGAAAAGAACAAAAATCTTTTGCCCCAAAATGTACCCCGTCTCTTTGCCCCATCAATAAACTTTTGCCACATAGGAAAAATAAAAGTTTTATATTTAACAACAAATTCCTCTTTCTTGTCAGCAATCTTGGAAACAAGTTTGACTTTGACTACAATAACTGGTTCTCAGGCGAAACACCCTTGCCCAAGACCTTAAAGTAACCAAACTGGTTAACACCAATCAAAGGGCATCCAAGGCCTCTTCCATCACCGCAGTAGATCCATTGCTTCCCTGTTTATAGGTAACAAAACAGAGCATGAAGGTAATTATTGCCTATTTGTTGGCTGTATTGAGAGGCAACACTTGCCCTTCACTTGACACTACAAAAAATCAAGTTTTTTGAAAGCAATTTTTCGTTGAAAAAAAGTTAACATTGTGTCAAAAATGTCTTTTTTTGATAAATTTTTTTATAAAATATTTCATTGAAATTTTCGTCATTTAAAATATTACCAGTAATGCTTTTTATAAAAAATTCGTCCAAAATTTTCAACAAAAATTTCGATAAGAAAAGTACATACTTTTGTTGGAAAAAGTATATATTATCGTCGAAAAAAGGCTACAAAATTGTCAACTATATCGCATCAATTTCGTAAAAAAAAATTCCTATAGAATTTTTATTGAAAAGGCATTTCCAATGGAAATTTGGTAAAACTTTTCAACTGAATTTTCTGTTGATTATGTATTTCTATCAAAATATTTCGTTGGCAATTTCTGATGGAATGTTCGGTTAGAAATTATTACCAAATTTTATTGGTGATGACTAAATTATCAATTGACATCTAAGATTTATAAGAAAAATACTTATTAAAATTTAAAATTTCAAGTAAAGTTGATATAATTAAAAATCATCATAAACATACAATATCTAAAAATGTCGAACAAATATAAATATAAAACTAAACAAGATATTATATGAAATACTAAAAAAATATTTAAGTCCAAAAATGCAAAATAAAAAATCATATCATTAAATGTCGCTTTCTTACTACTCATGATTTAAACTTAAAATACGTGCATTTCCTTATTTCAAAAATACATTACTTACGATAATCTAAAAGACATTCTTTATGTTGTGCAATTTTTTAAAAAATTTTACCCACTACTACTCTGTGTTTGTGAATCATCTATGCATTCATAGCCATCAAAAGTTGTAAAATTGTGGTTTAGACCATGTATGCAAAATATGGATAAATTTCCAAAAAAAAAAAAACACCAACCAAAGGATCTGGTCCTTCAAACCCTTGGCCTTGTCTTTAACATCTTGAGGGACGATAGACCAGAGCTTGTCGATGTTGGTGATGGGGCAATAGAACTTGTTGCGAAGCCATAGGTCAATAGACCTCTTCGTTTCTGGTTCTTGAAATGGGTCATCATTTCATTGTTTTGGGAATGTCTCTCGATTTGCGAAACTTGCTTGAGATGGAAGTGGCACAAGAGGGTATTGAGTTGGGAGACATTTCTATCGGAAGTTTGACGTCAACATTAATTATGGAATGTGGCAAAATCTAGTATTCAGGCAAAGAAGGGAGCACAAACTCGGGGTAGAAGATGCCCATTCACGACAAAGAGGTTGTTCATTTGGAGGAAAAGTAAGAGAGAAAATTTGGTCAAATGAAGAATATTAGGGTTAGTTAATATTTTTTATTTATACTTATGATCAAATGTTTTATTGATATCTAAAGTTTAAAAATTTACAATTACATACATTAATTTTGATTTTATTGAATAGTTTGCATTTGAGAGAAATTATTCCGTTAATTAAATGGACAACATGATTAAAAATAGTCTAAAATCAAAATGTTAGGTGTCTTGTATTGATTATTTTTTATCACATCACCTATTTGATTATCAGAGTTAAGAAGGTATACAATTTACTTAATAAAATGAAAATTAGAGTACTTAATTGTAAAATTATATTCCTTTGGTATCAAATTGAGCATTTTACTACAGTTAAGATATCAAATTTGTAATCACTGAAGACTATTCCATGCCATTAGGAAGCTTAAGTTATAAAATTTTGCAATTGAGCATTTCTGTAGTTGATGTTTCTAACCTTAAAAAGTAGTATTTTTTAAAGAACAAAAATTAAAAAAAAAAGAGTTTAAAGAAAAGCTCCAAAGAGGAGTTTTTTCTTATTTTCTTTTAAAAACATGTCAGCTTTTCAAGAAATACCTTCTCTCTTAATCAATCGTCCTCTCCTTTCCTTCCTTTTGCAGATCACCCTTCTCTAACGCAAAATCATAATCTCTCTCTCCTTTACCTCTCTTTACAAAGACTACTAAAAAAGGGAAAAAAATACAAAACACTCAATAACAGAATAGCAAAATCTATGATTTTTCTTGTTCTTATAAAGGTTTGGAGAAAAGAAGACTCGAAATCCAAAGTTGTATTTAGGTACTATTTAAAAGTTTTCTTTCTTCTTCACCCAAAATATCTAATACTATTGCTACTATATATGTTTGAGAGTTGTTTCGTTATTTTTATAAATTTCTTCCATTTTAACATCTGAAATAGTATATAAACTCGAAGTAGATTTCTTCCACTTTGGTTTGTTATTTGATTGAAGATGGTATGAATACCCTTTATAATAATTTTAACTAAAATTAGAGTTTATATAATTTATTTTACTAAACAGCTTTAACTTAATTTTAAAAGTTATTATTTTTCATAATAACTTTTAAGCAAAAAAAAGCTAGGCCAAATAGGATCTAACATCGAGTTGGGCTCGAGCCTAAAATTTCATGCCTCAACTCTACCTCAAGGGCATGACCATGTAACTTGTTCTTTATGTTGGTATATGCGCTTAAGCCAATTGGATTGGTCGAAGAATATATATTGTCATTTAATGTACACTTAATCTTATAATAATATATTATAAAGGTTTTCCTTCATGTTAGTACAAAAATAAAAAATTATTAAGTACTAATTAGATGAAGCCTATGAAATATAAAATGCCTTGTAAGGGAATTTAAAGTTGATACAATTATAAGATCTTTATGCATCAAAGTCATTTTCATAAAATAGTTCCTAGTCAATATATCGTCAAGATAAGGCATTAGTAATGCTCAAATATTGATACATATTAAATCTCTTTACTTAAAAAGTAAGTAGTCAATCTCATAGATTGAAGTATATGGTGTACTTGAGGATAACATGAATGCTTGTTAGAGAACTAGTTCACTGAACATAACCCGCAATGAGAACTCCATTTGATATTTCACTCAAGTATTTATAGAGTATGTTCTCATGTGATAGTCACAAAACTAATCCTCGAACTTGAGATACCAAGTCATTTTATATGAAGAGTGACATACTTTAATTTTACCTCTACGGTTTTGGAGGTGACTAGATGCCTAAATAGGGTGTTTTTGGGTATAGCATAAAACATGTAAAGGTGAATTAGTGGTTAAGAGAGGATTCATCACCTCAAGTGATTAAAGGGAATGTATTTCATTTATTCTTAATTTAAGATTAACTTGTAGAAAATCTTTGGCCGAAGCATGATGAGATTGAGGAAAGTTAGTTTCCTAAATTCATAAGGTTAATTATGAATCAAAAGAACTAATATGGAATGTCATAAGTAGACATTGAGCCATTCTTAATGTCATATTCATAATATGTGATGAAAAGATCATATTGCATTGAGAGACTTATCACTAAAAGCTTTATCAAATTCTTAATTGACTCTATAACATTTGAGTGGTCGTGATGTATTGCTAGATATCACGCATGATATATAAATATAAATCAATTATTAAATTGACTTTCAATTATGATTTATATTCATCGTCAACATCTTAAAAGCCTAATGGGTCACACATAATAAGTGACATGATTAAGATTAAATAAGGATAATTAATTAAGTTGGATATAATTGAAATAAACCAAAAATAAAGTGAAAAAATTAATTAAGTTCATAATGACTTAATCGAATAAAAATACAAATGTTGTATCTAAGGTTACAACTAAGTTTGGTTATATAAATATATTATGTTAGCCAACTTAAACTCTAAGCCTTGAGCCACTTTTCTAAGCCAAATCATAAAAGGTAAAAAAGAAAAAAAATAGTTTTTTTCTTTGTTTAAAAAAAAAGAGAGGATTCGACTAAGCTTGTTTTGGTCTGCTTATTGTCAGAAAGCAAAACTTACTAGCACAAGTAAAAATTCTACCTTGAGAAGGTTTTATTCTATCACTATGTGGATTCATATTAAATACCAAACACTTGGGTAGCTGAAGATTTGATGAATCTCAAATGTGAAAAGGTAAAGATTTTGACTGTAGGATTTTAGACTGTCTTCTGCCACAAGCATAATTTTGTTTTAGGTTTCTTGCTTCATTACAGGCTTTTTAGATTTAATTGGCTCTTGATTATAATATCTAAAGTAAGGTATATGACACTTGAACTTATGAGTGTTCATAATTAATCTGAAAATTGCATGAAAAATGCAAACAATTGATCCTGAAAGATTCAACTACTTCTTTGATTAAATGCATGTTTTATTTTTAAGTTGTGTTATGCTTTTAATCTCTTATTAATTTCACATTTGAACATAGGGCTGAATCCCAACACTTTAGACACTTCAACTTTTTAAGTTTTCTTAAATATGAAAACCCTCGAGAGCATTCAATTTGAAAATTATATTTTAATGTCGTGATTTATTTTTTAAATTTTTGAAAAAACATATAACCAAATTAAAAAACGAAATTGTTTTTTTTCTTCTCACTAAATATATGTGTTTTATATTTAAATATTTGATTTAATGAAACATGTATATCGCTACTCAAAAAGATTTTTCCTATATGCCACTAAACTAAATGCTCCTGAAAATTTTCAAACACACTTTATATAATTTCTTTTCCAACATTATGTTTACTGTTCTATATTCTATATATTGGACCCACACCATTTGTATCGCTTTATACATTCTGCAATATAGATTTATCTATTCTCTTAAACTAATATTTTATCTCACTTGTCTTAACTCATTCTACTTATGAACTATTTATCTTTTTGTGTTACTTTTGCCTCACCTTACTTGACATGATACATACTGTCACATCTCAATTTCTGGAGAGATCATAACAGGTGCATGAACCAACATAGGTATAGCCCATTAAACCCAAGCAAGCTTAACCATTAATGCCTGGGTTAGTCATCCATTGCATTCACATATATTTCCATTCACAGTTAAGAACATGCAAATAATTCATCAGGGACACCACAATACAGAACTTCTCAATATAAATTGTGGTTTCTATTATATTTCATATAAATATTCACTATGCCATAATAATTGTGGTCTAACATGCATCCCATGCTTATATTGTTGTGGTTCACCCACCATAGTTCTATCATCCACATGCAGCTATATTTGAGGCTCAATATAATGTGCAAAAGTATAAACAAGTATGAGTATATCAACATTTATTCACATTACCAAATTCATTATCAACATAATAGTCCAAAAACTAAACTTGACACACTACGAAGTGTAACAACATTGGGAGGTTGAAAAGAAGGCTCTACCAAACCTATCATGAATGAACTGGGCTATTACTTTACAAGTCACCCAACCAAGCAAGCTATGATCTATAAAACAAAATAAGGAAAAATAATGGGTGAGTTACAACGACTTTGTGAGTGAATATGAAGAAGGGGACAAATCAAGGGAAAGAGTCTTTACAAAAACACATGATAAGCATGTAAATACTTTCAAAGACAAAAATCTCATTTCTAATTTCCATAATAAATGCATATGATTCTCAATTTGCATAAGAGGTATTAACATATAAAGCTCAACTTACAAAACATTTGCAAGGAGAAATCATAAAAGAGTTCTCAAAGTCACGAATTCATCATCATTCATTCATAACATGAATGTATCATCCAATAATGATTCATATAATCATTTACACATAAGCACAATAATCATCAAGTCACCAATCATAAGTGTCACGATATCCATTATACAAGTAAGGTGTCAATATATACCATTAACAAAGACAATGGGAGACTGGGTGCTTTCGCCCAATTCATTCCTATGGTATTCTTACTCTCACATTGAGCTTAAAAAGGGAAAAAATGGTACATTTGCCCAATTTAACCTTGTGATATTCTTACCCCCACACCGAAATTCATAAGAGGAAAAGAGGGCACGTTCACTAATCTTGACCTTATGGTATTCTTACCCCCACACCAAGATTCTAAGGGAAAAATATGGCATGTTCACCAATCTTGACCCCTGTAGTATTATTACCCCTGTACCGGGCTTAAATCAACATATCACGTAATTAAAAATTCATGCAAGATCCTACCAAGATCAAGCATTGAATAGCAAATCATGACATTTATATGAATCTTGAAATGGTGGAGACTTCCTCATCCACATTCACATTTCTCACTATTTATGAACATTATATAATTCACATTCACTTTTTCAAAGAGATATCTTATTACCCACATTGGCTTATAGGTCAGAGTAATTGAGAAACTTTGAACAAAATCATTTCAAAGGGCTTTTCCCCCTTGTTGAAAACTAATATGAAATAAAGATATTTACTTACATAATAGATTTGAAAATCATGTTAAAATCATTTGTGCTTAACAAATCTAATTTATAGATTTTGAATAGCATTAAAACTATGCAATAAATACTAGTCGATAAATCATGCTAGTTTTATCATATAACATACTTAAAAATGTGCATCCATCACTCACCTTGGAAAGTTGATTTCTACGAATATGCGATCTCTAATCCAGAGAAATTCTTGGAGTTTCAACTATTCCTAAATATCCAGCAATTATTGTAATCAATACTTAGTTTAGGTATTGCATAATAATTGTTCTAATCTACTTTGAAACTATTTATGTTCACTTAAAACTAATTTTCTAGCTTAAATCTACTACTACTAACATAATATATGCTTAGAAATCCATAAATCCTTCAATCCTTACCTTAGGTGAGCCTAAATACTTAGGAAAATCTCAAAACCTTGAGTTTGAACCGTCAACAGAAAATCTAGATGCATAAATAATATTTTCAATGTTGGAAAAAGCAAGATTCAAAAATTTCAAAATTAAAAATGTTATCTTTTCCATAAAAACTCAAAACTAAGCTTTTAAATCATCAAAATGGAGATTTGGACTAAAAATGGGTTGAGAAAGCTTTAAAGTTGAGGGTTGATCTTGCAAAAATGACAAAGGGTTGCCAGCCTTCAAAAAATGTGACATATTTATAAACTAAGATATGAAAATACAATTTGACTCTTTTTATTTTTCTAAAATTGATGAAATGTATTGATACATTGTGTCCATGTATCGATACATTAGTTTCTAGAAAAATTCTATCATTATATTTGGATATGCATGGATAGATGGTCATAAAAATCTAAATCTATCAATACACTGGACTATAAATTGATACATATTATTCAAATCTCCTTTTTAAAGCCTTCCAGATTAAATCTATCGATATATGAAGGTCATATATTGATACATTTACTCCAATATGCAACAATACACTTAGAAAACATGTCCACTTGGACTCCTTTTCAACATTCAACCTTGCCCATGATCAAAGATTTCCAAAACATGAATTTTTCTAATGTTAGTCTAGTATTTCAAAACAAAAATTTCATATGCTCGCTTAAAAATTTCTTCTCTTATCATTTTATTTAAGATAAGATTTCACACATACTTTCATTCCGATGATTCTATTTTTCAACAATTTGCATATAGCAGTTTTGAAATAAAATTAGATTTCGTCTAATTATTTGTTAATTTATTTCTTCATTAGTTTCTTATATTAGATGTAAACGTTCATGCATACTTGGACACACAGACACTGGGATATTCAATGAGTTGGATGCAATTGGAGAATGCTTTTCTCAAAACCCAAATAATTATCTAGTCAGAAAACTTGGAAAAGATTTTAGTTGAAGGCTGCTTCGCTCTTTTGCACATTCAAAAGGGTTTTAATGCGAAAGTGATACCATCTAATCACTTGGATGACAAATGTAAAAGGGACAGTTGGGACGTCAATTACAAGGCATTGGAATGAACGAATTTTAGATTTTTCTGTAGCACAAGAAAATATCAATTATTATGTTCAGTTTGAAAATTAGTTCGTGACATGCCAATTAAACGAACTACCATAATACATAAAGTGGGCCAGAAACAGATCATAAACTGTTCAGCTCTTTTACTCTCAAACTATAAATTTTTTTCTTTAGTTTTCTGGTTAGTTGGGTCTTTGAGGATCATACTCATCAATTCTCCATGAAGTAATTATACTCATGTACCCAAGAAAAAAAAATTAAATTATATCTATAAATGCACTTTGTGCAACATCCTAGACTAATAGTAATGGACTACTCTATTATTCACTCATACGGCTTGATGACATTTACCCAAATTTATATGCTTAAAATAAATATCATTGAAACTTTTGTAAGATTCTATATATTTATTCTTAGAATTAATTTCTCATTAACCCGTATAGCTTAAATGTTGTATCCAAGTTAGAGAAAGTGTAAGTACGTTCAAGGGTTATAGGGGGCATTATGAGCTTGGGTCTATCAAATTTAGACTACAATTTTAATGGCGGGGTGTGGTTTTGAGTAGAGATAACCATATTTATTTGATTATATTCTAACAAGTTTGAACTGATGTAAGTCTTAATTTTTGCTTTTCTTTTTGGGATGAAGGTTACTGGTTTAGTCCGAAATTTATAATTACAACGTGAATGAGTTATCCAAACTAGAAAACATCAGCAAGGACGAGGATTGCTTCAGTTTGATGCAAAAGCCCTAGACTTCCGCAGGCTTGGGATTAGATGGCCAAAGCACAGTAACTGATGGAATACTTTTAAAGAGAAAATGCAGGGAGACAAAGGGGGGGATGATGATGATGATGTAATTCACAAGAAATGATACATATTGGGGGGTAGATAGAAACTAGAGATCGTAACATGGAGGGCAGATAGAAACTAGAGTAGGGCATGTGTTAATTAAATCAGCTTTAACAATTCAAGACCTATGACGCACTAGTAAACACAATTACTGTCAAATTAATTATAACTGTGTCTAACGTACAACAACAAACAAGGTGGCAACTATCAATTTTTTTTTTTTTTTACTATTATGAGTTAAGTCAATTAATATAGACTTCAAAGAAAGAAGATGTTCTTTTCTCAATTTCATAAACTCTTTCAACAACTATCAATTTCACAAATAAGTATGTTTTTAATTAGAATTTTGATGATATGATCATTTTGATTATTCATAATTAAGATGGTTTTTCTAGAAGCTTAAGTTGAAGTGTTTTAGAAATTTATAGCAACTTTCATTATTTTAAACTATGAAAGTTTTGATTAGAGTTCATTAAGAATCAAACTCGAGTTCAGTTTAATTGGAATGCCCACACACTTATGTTATATTGGTTACTAATTTTATGTTCATATTTTGATATTCTAAATATATTAATATTAATGTTAAATAAACATGTATTATTTATTACTATAATAATGTCTTGGGTCGAGCTGGACCCTGCCTAAACATTCATGTCTAGGCTTGAGATATCATTATTATTATTAACAAATAATGTATTTATATATAATTGTAATTCTATATAAAATTTATTTTAATATTAATATTTTGAAATATTTTAATAATATATAATTTAAAGCACTGAATTAGATCGGAACTGAATTCAAATTTAGATTTGAAAGATGTCAATCGGATTTGACCTAACTCAACTCAATTAATAAACACCTCTAATTGAGACTTAAAATTAAGATACTTAATAATTGAATTTGAAAATTTTGATTTAATGATCTTATGGTCAAATCTCCAAGATAATGTTTATGAAGTGAAGTTATCTATTCTCGTGTAATTTAAGATTTTGTGGATTTTCGAAAGTATAATTTTTTGGATTGTTATATCATATAGCATTATTGAAATTTTTGAACAAGATTTGGATAGTTATTATGTATTATATTAAATTATATTAAAAAATTTGGTTACCTATGTATGTATAATAGAATAACTTTAAATTTCATTTTTTTAAAAAATTATTAATTTTATATATAAATATTTAATTTATTAATTAATATATAATCTTTTAATTAAAAGGGTAAAATTTAAATTTTTCTTTTTGGAATCCAATGGCTTTGGAGTAAAGAAAACCTGGGCTTGGGCTTTGGCACCTGGATTCAACCCATTTTTTTCTAATAAATTGTAAACAAAAAAAACAAAGGACAAACGCTGAGAGCTCATTTCAAGAAGACAAAAACCCTAAAACCCTCTCGAAAGCAAAAGCAAAAGGCTCGAAGCCCCGACTTTCCGCTCAGCACTGAAGCTTCCTCCCTTTGTCTTTAATGGCTGTGAGTATTGTTTTTAATTTTTCAATTTGCATTTCTTCACAAAAAATCCAGTTTCCTATGCTACACTTGTGTTTTTAGATCTCTGCTGATAAATTAGAGTTTCTATTACATGCCTGTAGATTCAATTCTTAATCCCAGGAATTTGTAGATTATGTTTGTTCTACAGTTTGGGCTAAATCTTAAAATCTGTTTGAACATTGTAGACAATTCCCGTTAACCCGAAACCTTTCTTGAACAATTTGACTGGAAAGACTGTTATAGTGAAGCTCAAGTGGGGGATGGAATACAAAGGTAGTACACACTTTTTCTTTTCTATTTTTTTAATCATTAAAAAAAATTGTTCCTTTTTTCTTGTTGGTATTTGATATTCTAACATCGTGCGTGATTGTGTGCTTTTCGCAGGTTTTCTCGCCTCAGTTGATTCTTACATGAACTTGCAGGTGTGGCCTTAAAATCCTAGAATAGTATTACTTCTAAATTGCATACATTTTTTTGTAACTTGGAACCACATTGATATTATCATATAACTATGTTGTTATATTTTAAACTTAATATTGTTTTTTGAACTTGTAAAAACCATTGATTAATTCCATTTGAGTTTCTTTTTTTTTTTTTGTCATTTGTTTTCTTATCTCTGTGTTGAATGGGCATGATTGCTAATACATTCCAATGAATGGGTGTTTTTTGGTAGCTTGGCAATGCTGAAGAGTATGTCGATGGCCAATTCACTGGAAATCTGGGGGAGATTTTGATCAGGTAATTTCTTCCAGATGTTTGCTTCTTTTTGCTTGAAATTATTTTATATGAATAGATTGTTATTGCTCTTATGTTAATCTTTTGAGTTGATTGAATGTTTGCACTATCTTATATCAGGAGTCATCTTTTTCTTACTCTTCAGTTATGAGAGAATGTATTTTGCTCATTAATCTTTGTGATATTCTTAAAATTCATGTTGCTTTTGATCTTGTATAATGCACAAGGTTCTGTACCTTGAACTTTTTTGAGCCTTCCCAATATTAGTTACATATTGCATGTCTGGTTTGCTTGAGTACTAAAGACCATAAGGTTGACCTCAATTGCTATCCCCTTTAAGGGTTTGATGAAGCTAACTACTTCACGAAAATGCTCTTTCAGAAAACATTACTTAATTGATTGCCCTAGATACAAAATGAGTAGGATACTCACTTGGTTTATCTGTTCTGCTGTGTAGGCTTGTAAAATGCAAATGAACCAAGCAGTGCTGAGTATTCAGGCTCGGTTTAGTTAAATTTAGACAAGCTTGATAAATAATTAGGCTTTTAACAAACATATAAAATTGTTTTTGAGCTTGACTCAACAAAATTTACTGAGTTTACAAACTGAGCAAAAGGTTAATGAGCTCTTAGATTAGCCACCAAATAAACCTATTAACCAATAGAAACAGGGCTTAGGATCCTGCTGTAAAGGACCTCTGCTCAATGGAAGTCTCTAGCAAAATGAGCCCTTGGCTTGCTGCTGTTAAATATTAATAGTTGAAAGCATCCTAGGTGAAAAGGTGTTATTTGTAGAATCAGCCCTCCCTTGCTTGGGTTGTAATGTTGATGTGAGATTGATTTCTCTCTTTCAAACATCGATGGGAGTAAATGAACCAATCATTCATTGAACAGCTCTTGAACAAGCTTGGTTTATGCTTGTTTGTGTTAGTTTGTCATGGTAAATGAATGAATTTGAATAAGATTTTTAAGTTCAGTTAACAAATAAACTGAGCTTGAATAATGATGAGCTCATCTCATGTATCTTTCTGTACAGGATCGTTTAATGTTTGTGAACAAGGTCAATAAAAGCTTGATAATAGGTTGTTTTATTTATTAGAAATTGACTACTTTAAGCTTTAATATCTTTTAGCAATCTCCAAATCATAATTTAAAATTTATATCATTAAAAATTACACATGACATGAATTAAAAATCATCTTTTAACTTTTTAAAGTTATTATTGTAGAATAGCCTTTTTATGTGCCTACAAATGGATATTTAATAAGTTTTAAAGTTGATGTTTGAAAGAGAAGAAAAATTGTCTTTTATGAATCCCGCATCAACACAACAACCAAGGCAAGGAGGGATTGATTCTATACATAACCACTCCTAGTGCCTCAAACTAAAGCGCTAACAAGCAAGAAAAGGGCCCCTTACTACAGGCATTAGCACTTTAGAAAGATTGCACTTTCAAACAATAACAATAATAATATTTGAAGGCAACAAGTCAAGGGCCCATTTGGTTAGAGCTTTAATTGGGCATAAGTCTCCCTTGTGCTAGGATTCTAAGCCTGTTCTTTATTGGTTTTAAGGTTTATCTCGTGGCTAAGAGCTTTTGTGCAGCTTAAAGCTCAATAAACTTAACCAAGCCAAGTTTAAACAAGCTGAGATCATCATTGTTCAATCTGAGTTTTTTATTAACTGAATTTAAAATCTTGTTCAAATTCATTCATTTTCCTTAACAAGCAAATATAGATAAGCCTAAAGTGAGCTTTTTGACAATTGATTGGTTTATTTACGCCCCTATTACTATGTCTCAAATTTGCTGTCACACCTCCAGTTGCACGTTATCTGTTAGCGATATGAGTTTTAATACTATTTATGGGTAAAATCCAAAAAACCCCTCAAATCATCCTTAAATGACACTTTGACCCCTTTTGTTTCAAAATGATGTTTTTGGCCTTTTGACTATTTACACCGTTAATCAACAATTTTAAAAAAATGAAACTCAATACCACATCACCCATTATATGTCAAATAGACATTTAGGGCATAAATATTTTTTATATCATTCTGTTAATTCAGGTATATTCTTTTCAGAAAAAAAAAATTATCTACTCATCCCTTTTTCGAAAACCTTGACCAGAAAAAAAGGGAACCTAAAGGAATTTTGCTTTATTCATTCTTTGATTAAATTTCTTCCACAAATAAAATTTGATCAAAGCTCCTCGTTTGCCCAAACTTTAGGTGCTGATGCATTATATTACTCCATCTTTTTGATCATATAAAGAGATGCATGTTGTGTTGTAGGATGTCACATGGGGTGAGGAATTCAAATCCTTGGTTAGAATACCAGCTTCTTGATTTTCTTCTCAATCGATCACATTAAGCTTAGCAATGCAGTTAAAACCCTCTAGTTGGACGAGATCTAACGATAGAAATCGCTTTCAGAATTTGTCTGTGTTTTAAATAATGATGGTGGTGGACATTGAGGAAGAAATCCAAGACTTCAAGTCATGACTCTTAGGAGTGCTAAGCTTGAAAGTATCAAGGATAGGGAGTCCCCTAGAAGTCTAGAACACATTATTACAACCTTATGATTTTTAATTAAATGCCTCAAGACCACCCTATTGATTCAAAAATAAAAATACACCACTAATCTAATCCAGAAGCTAGCCACTAATCTCAGTCAAATTGGCTTGGCCTATTTGTTTCCTTTAGAAAATTCTAATGCCCTACTTACTAACAAAAGTAAATTGCTACTACTCCCATTAATACAATTACCTCCTACAACAAGTGATGCTGATGATCAAGCTCTAAGCCAAGCCGTCCGGAAGAATAGAAAGGAAAGTCCCATCCCAGAGCTAGGGTACAAAAAATAGCCATTCTTCGCATCTCTCGAGGCAGAAAAATAGTCAAACTGTTACTACTACTAATAAGACTCAAAGCTATACCCTAACTTCACCATGGGTCTTCTCTCACTTGGGAGCAATTGAATCATCTTCATCAATGAATATATAGATGGTGCATTCTTCTCTGCTTCCTCAAATTCTTTTATGAGATTGCTTTCACTCTCTCTAGCCAATTTTGACATGATCTTCAGACCATTGATGCAAAAAAAGAAAGCACCAGCCTCATTGGCAACAACATGGGCAATTCAAAGTCTTTCTAGATATAGGAGGTCCATAAAGCAAAATTCCTTTAGGTTCTGCTTTATTTTTTGGTTAAGGTTTGGGGAGAGGGATGAGCAGATCAATTTTTTTTTTCAAAGAGAATATGCCTAAATTGGGAGAATGATACAAGTGGCATTTGTATTCTAAAATGTCTATTTGGCATATAATGAGTGATGATGTTTTAGGTTTTATTTTTTCCTAACTGTTGACTTAAAAGGTCATAAATATCATTTTCTAACAAAGGGGGTCAAAGTGTTCTTTTAGGGTCATTTGAGTAGGTTTTTTGGATTTTACCCTACTATTGATCAGATTATATGCAAGCCAATCCTACAAAATCTTTTTTGGAATGAAAATCTAATTGCCACCCATAATATTTCTTAATCGTAGTCAACTAACTTCTTGATTTTTGGTCTCATGTTTGTTGTAATATGAGTTTTGTTGTGCAAGGAATGGGTACTACTTAGAGTATCAGGTTGTTTGATGTTGTTGACATGCATAAATATAAAAAGATTTTATCTCATACCAAGATTGTTTCAGCGCCCTTTGATCTTTGAGAATATTAAAACTAGAATGCCTCCATCTCCATGCCTGTTTCCCATTACCATATGAAAAGTGCAGTACAGCAATGTCTCATCAGATTATGACGTGAGTAGTATGTAGAAGAAAATTAGATTACATGTTTTGCATGTTTAAAAGGAATGAACTGACTTTATGTTTTTTACCTCATGGGCCCTTTCTTCTGCAGATGTAATAATGTTCTCTATCTTCGTGGGGTACCAGAAGATGAAGATATAGAAGACGCTGATAGGGACTAGATTGGTTCTCTTATAGTTTAGATGGAACTTTTGGCTGTTCAACCAAAAGCTTCTGTAGCATTTTAATATCATGATTGGAGGTCATTGTATTACCTGACAAACAAACTGCTACGTAGTTAACTTTGCCATGATTGATCGCCCTTACTAACATTATTTGGAATATGTATCCTTTAGATTTAAGCTAAATGTCTTGTGGGGCACAAACATGGGTGGCCCTGTGGTTAATATTGTGTCTGAAAACCAGTTACTCTAGAAAGAAATGGATTTCATGGCAACTTGTTTGAGATATCTCAATGAGTCACGTTTGCCGGTGATAGATGAACTCGTGAAACAACTCATTCAGGGTTTTCGTGACAAATTTTTGCTTCAAGGCATCGTCCATGGGCCAATCTGATGTTTACATTCTCATATCATGATTGGTACACATCTGTTATATCTGACGTCATCTGTCATTTGCTAGAAATATCAACAACTCTTAAGGTGGAAGTTCCCCAGAGGTTTTCTGTTTTCGGGTCCATAGTGCAGAAAGATCCAAATTCTATCTCCCTCGTGGTTTTCAAATAGAAATTGAAATTAGCCTAGGAGAAAGCTCAGATATTTGGGGCACACAATAATGCAAGTATCCTAAGAATCCATTTATATTGACATTGAAAGTAGAAGATTTTCATACGGGTGGCATTGGTTGGTGTGGTAGGTTTGGATTGCGAAAGACGTCTTAACCAACCAAGTCGATTAAGGTGGCCAAATTGATCGACATTGATGGATGCTAGGGGAGCCCGGCGGAGGGGGGGGGGGGTGGGGGGTGGAGTGGAAACGATCAAATCATGACCGGTCAATTATATTGGACAAATAGTATTATCTCATAAGGTTTTATCTTACATTGTTTAAGTATTAAAAATATATGTTTTTTTATAAGCAAATTCATTATAAGTTTGTTGAAAGTTAGAAAAAAAAAGTGATCTCGTGCGGTCTCGTGCACACAAGATCAAGCTAAGCTTTGAGAAAATGTGAATTCTCTCTTTCGAGTCTGCGTATACACGTAGGTTAGCCCTAAGTGATGTTTTTTATTTTTGATTCTATCAACCAAAATAAAAATATCAGCCGTTATAAGTAAAATTGTTACAGAATCAAAGTTTTCTCATTAATTTCCTAATTCCAATATTTTCAATGTTAATTTTTTTATTTCTTTTATTTTCCAAACAATCGTTCCTATAACATGCTCCATAGTCATCTCAAGACACTTTTTGCATTCAAGTTTCATACTCCAAAGAGACAAATTATCCTTAAGAATAGTGTATCATGCCTTAAACTTCTTTAAGCTGTTTAACTACTTCAATTTTCGTTAGCGATTTTAAGGATAATATAGATTCTCATATCGACAATGTTATAGTCGTTGTAGTTACTTCCACCATCGTTGTCAATGGTTCTATCTCGACAAGTGTTGCCACCATTGTAAATGTTGCAAATCCGGTGCAAGACAAAATCCAGCATCATCAAATAAAGGTACACTAATAAAAAAAACTGATTATAAATCCAAAGTTACTTATCTCACCTTTAAAAAGAAAGGTATTTGTTTTGTTCGTGAAAAGCTAGGGCATCATGCATTAGAATGCATGAAAAGATCAATGGAAAATGACAAACCTACTAATCCAAGAGTTAACTTAGTTGAAGCAAATGAATCCAAAGACATAATTGCTATGGTTCTTCTCAAGCCAATATTCTGGCCAATGTGAAAGAATGAGTGGTAGACTCAAGTGCTACCAGACATATTTATGCAAACAAAACTACCTTTAGTTCCTATACTCTAGTAAGGGAAGCAGAAGAGATAATATATCTTGATGATTTTTTAACTACTCAAGTTCTTAGTAAAAAAAAAGTTTTTCTCAAACTCATATCTGGCATAACCCTTGCTCTGCATAATGTTCTATATGTTCCTAATGTAAGGACAAATTTGGTTTTAGTGGCACTATTTGGCAAAGTTGGATTAAAGAGTTTTTCAAATCTAACAAGATTGTAATAACAAAAAATAATGTCTTTGCAGGCAAGGGTTATTGTAATCAGAGACCTTTTGTGCTCAACATTTCAAATGTCTTGAATGAAAATGGTAGTTCTTCTGCTGACTTGATTAACGATTACTCTAGTTATACTAAAGTTTATTTATTTAGGCATAAAGATGAAATTTTTGACATGTTTATTAAATATAAAGCTGAGATAAAAAATCAATTGAATAAAAAGAAAAAAGGAGTTAGATTAAATAGAGGCGGAAACAAATTGATTAATATATATCCGCATGGGTTTTGCTCATGAAAAGAAAGTTTAATCTTGGTGGTTCTATTGATAAATGTGTGTATACAAAAATTATTGATAGTGAATGTGTGATTATTAGCTTATATGTTGATGATATGCTTATTTTTGGTACATGTATTGATGTTGTCAATAAAACAAAATGTTTTTTAACTTCTAAATTTGATATAAAAGATTCGATAGAAGCCAATATTATTTTGGATGTTAAAATCATAAGATTTTATAATGGCTTAATGCTAATACAAGAGCATTATGTTAAGAGGCTACTTAAAAAGTTTAGATATTTTAATATCACACCTATGAGTACTCATTATGATGCTACTCACAATTAAAGAAAAATAAAAGTGATAGTGTGACTCAATCTAAATATGTTTAGATTATTGAGAGTTTGATACATTTGATAAATTATACTCAATCTGATATAGCTTAAGTTGTATGTAGATGGAGCAAATATACACAAAGTCCCAATCGAGATCATTAAATTGTCTTAAGTAAAGTAATGAAATATTGAAGGGTACCATAAACCATAATATTTTATATAGTGGATTTCTAGCTTTATTACAAAGATACAGTGATGCTAACTAGATCTCAAATTCAGATGAGACAAAATCTACAAGTAAATATGCATTCACCCTTAGTGGGTTGCCATTACTTGAAAATCAACCAAATAAACAATAATTGCTAAATCTACAATAGAATCAGAATTTGTAGCTTTAGAGTTGATTAACAATGAGGTTGAGTGGTTAAAAAACCTCTTCACAGATATTCCACTGGGGATAAAATCAACACCTTTTGTGTCTATATACTTTGATTGTCCAGCGGCAATAGTCATTGTAAAGAATAAAACTTTCAATAGTAAGAATAGACATATTCATTAAGACATTATTTGATAAAAACAGCGACTTAGAAATGAAATTATATCCGTTAATTAAGTGAAGTCATAATTGAATTTGGTCAATCCTCAAATAAACCCTTAGAAAAAAAATTAATTAATGATACATTGAGGGGAATGGGATTTAAGTCAATTGAGACAAATCAACAATAATCACCACCTAAACTATGTGAGTGGCGATCCCATGAATTAGATTTATATAGGTAAAAACAAATTATTTGTTAATAAATTGATGCACTATTAAAATTATCATCCTTCGTATTATGCATAAATAGTGTAAAACTGCAATGAAGGAGAGGTTGAGTTAAACTCTTAATGAATTTCATATACCTTATAAATAGTGTATTAAATTACAATATACACTTGATGGAATCACTTATATAAGTGTGGAATAGGGTCGTTCCTGTGAAAATTGTGGCAAATTCTCTGGAGCATTATGAATAACCAAGCACGTGTATGGCCTATTTGCGTAAAATCGTATTGAATAATAAAAATGTGAGGGGCGTTATGTGATTGTTAAAAATCATATTTCACATAAAGAATTTTTTGTTCATTTAAGTTATAAACTTCACCATTCTTTCTAAATTTAGTTCATAACTCAAAAAATACTAGTCTTGATGTATTACACTCGAGTGAGATTAAGCCCAACAAAAACTTTCTATTATGAAACCTTATAAAATATGTGAGAGATTATTGGACATATGGTGACATCTCATAAAGTTTCTATCCCACATTGCCTAGGTATAAAAGATGTTAATGCCTTATATAAGTGTTGTTGATTTTGCACACATAAGTATACGTATTGAACAAATAATATATACAATAAGTCTAGATTATCGTTCCCATAAGGATTTATTTCTAAAGTTTCACTGAGTACTAAAATTATAAAGCACACTAATCTTACTTGAATAATCTGAAAATTGAAGACAAACTAATTAAAAACAATTAAAAAATCAACATCAAATAAGCTAACAAACTAAATAAGTTGAGAAAACTAGTAAATTAAAGACCTAAGATTATGGGTTCATTCAACATTTCATCTGATACCACCATTTCTTGTTATTTATCGTTCTTGGATGGTTTTACTAACCTAGAATCCAAAGCTATGGACAAGTCTCCGTCTAGTTGCTTGTACAAATACCTAACTTAATTAGTTCACTATATGTATATAAGAATGAATTAAATTAAGTTCATTAATCAAGTGTCCTAATGTGACTATGTGTGGCAATTAGCGTATGTCTACTTGAATCACGAATCAAATCACCTAAGTGACGTGGATATATACTATTCAAATCTTAGTCCAATCTAAAATCTCTCTGTTGAGTCTCAATTAGATTTACAAATCAATTAATTGTTGGCCAGACAATCAAAAGCATTAAGAACAAATTTGAATAAGCAAAACTACACCCATTCATGATAAATAAAAAAGAAATTGTTATTTAAACTATATGTTGAAATCCACCACGATCCTAGAAAAATAGTTTAGTTCATAATATCTAACAAAAATAATATCTAAAGAAATTTAGCTATGAATGTCAAAGAAAATAAGAAAAACACAAAAATAGAGAAAGAAACTAATTATTGAAGCTTTGCGATCTTAATTCTCTCTCCAATTCTCTTATTTTCTTACTTTGTTCTTGGCTTCAAATCTCTAGAATAGTTTCTTGTTGCCTCCCCCTTAAAACCTTTGAAAAAAGTTCTTTAAATAGGCTCCAAGTAATCTAATTTCCAAAATCCTGTGAAATCTTTATTTTTGAAAAATCGCCCGGTGCTACGGCCATGTTTTTTTGGCTTTGCAACACTATGATCTGCCTTGGGAGTGCCACGGTGCTATGCTCTTGGGTTTTTGTATGATGCACCCTTGATGAGCAGCGCGATGACCATAGTTCATTACCGTTGTGGCAGTCGCACTTGAAGCATCGCGGCGCTCCAGCCATGTTACTTCAGTGTAGAACTACGTTTCTCCACTAAATTTAAACATGATTTTTGCCTTAATTATTTTGAATTGGACCAAATGGTAAATATAAAAGTTATAGCCCATTGTCTTATCTTTCCAATGAATTAAAAATTACCTTAACTGGAGTTTTGTAGCTCAAGTTATCTTTAAATTGCTGCAACATATACAAGTGATGCACTTATGCTATCATCTCTTCCTCTCACCTTACTCGTCATATTCTGCACAAAATCATGAGAAAATCAGCAATAACTTTTCCTAAGATAAATTGAGATAAATTAAAGTGAAATTAAACTAAAAACAACAAAGTTGACTAATCAATATAAAATTTAACTTACACTAGAAACATAGCTAACAAGGGTTAAAATTTGGTCATAAACTCAAAAATCTAGCCTAGCCACTAAAAGTCCCTAAAATGTGTTAAAAATTACTTTATGTAACAGAGTTATCAATAAGCAACTAATTGTGGGTTTGTTGAAAGCTATAAAAGAAAGTGGTCTTGCACGCACATGAAATCGTGCCAAGCCTTGAGAAAATGCGGATTTCCCTCTATGCATTACTATACACATGGGCTAGGCCCAAGTGATATTTTGTTGTCTTTGATTCTGCCAACCAAAATATAAATACCAACCGTTATAATTAAATTGTTACAAAATCAAAGTTTTCCTATTTATTTTTTGATTCCCTATCCTCCAATATCTCACTAGAATATTTTCAGTGTTTATTTGTTTCTATTGTGCAACTTATTCAAGAAGTTTCATATTGCAAAGGGATAGAAATCATCCTTAAAGATAATGTATCACATCTCGGACTTCTTTAAGTTGTTTATCTAGTTTAATTTTCACCAGTAGGTTATGAAGTTAGTTAGGCGGTATTGGGCTTTGGAAAAAGGTTTTGATTTTGGGCTTTAAGGTTTAAAAAGGTGTGAGTGTGTGATGCAGGAGTTGGTGGGGGAATTTATGAGGAGGGGTAAATATGTAATCCCCCATATAAATATAATTAAAAAAAAATAAAAAAGTTAGTCATTCGGTCGATGTTAAGGGAAAGATTCCTTAACGGCAGTCAAGGTGAACAATTGGAAGCTACCACCCTTAATCGGCATGGTCGATCAGTGCTTAGCCTTAAATTCTCATGGTGGTTTGACATCTGCTTGATGAGAAGTGGATCGAAATTGGAAAGATGTTCATGAAATTGCTTACTTTGACTTTGGGCTAAGCTAGGCTGGCTTATGGTATCTTTCTTTTTAAAAGCAAAGCTTGAATCTATCTTGGCTCATTCATTGAGTTATTATTTCATTATTAATATAATAACTACTAATTATATATGTTTAATAAATTTTAAAATTAAATTAAATAAAAATATATTATTTATTAATATAATAATTTAATTGAGCCGTATTGATTTAAATTTGAATCTAAAATTTTATGTTCAAATTAGAACTTGAAATAAATCAAGTTCACGAGTTTAAATAAGTAACTCAACTTTTGGACACTGAAATATAAAAGTTCAATCTTTTCAATTATCAAATTTCAAGAAATCTCAAAAATTTTTGCCTGACCCTTTTATGAACAAAAAGAAAAGTGCTTTCATCATACTTTTGAAACAAAAAGACTTAGTGCTTATTTGGTCTAGTTTTTTTTTAGTTTATCTATTTCTTAAAAGTAAAAGTCAAATCAAATATAAATTTTAAATTTTTTTTAAAAAAAGTAACTTTTTTTAAAAAAATAAAATTTTTTAAAAATGAGCTTCAGGAAAAGCTCTTATGAGGAGCTTTTTCTTCTCTTTTTTTAAAAATACAAAAAAAAATTTATTTTTATTTCAAAAATATCCTCTTCTGTTAAAAATAATTACAATATTACCCTTTTAAAAAAATCCTTTATAATAAATTTAACCAAAATTATAACTTATAAAAAAAATTTACCAAACAACTTCAACTTAACTCTAAAAGTTATTATTTAAAAGTTATTATTTTTCATAAAAGCTTCTTAACAACTTTTAAACTAAAAAAAAATTAGGCCAAACAGGATGTAATGCAAAGAGGATGCAAGTCATTTTCTACGTAATGGATCATAACCAAATGTTTTTAGTATGGGCGTCTTCCTACGTCAAAGTTTGCTTATGACCACACCAATCTCTTTTATAGTTATCAAATGTTTTCATGCAATCCATGGAGAAGCAATGAATTATCAACGAACCAAGTCACTTGTCTAAATGCCTCATCTATTGCTTGAAAAGCATGTTGATCTCCTTTATCTCACAAGGTGAAGCATCCATCTTGTATTTAGATCCAAGTGAAAGTAGAAAAATTAGATTAAACAACTTTACTACATTATTGAAATGTCACAAGCACGTGACAAGGGCAAAAAATAGTAGCATTTCCTTGAAAAGTATAATAAGGATCTATAAAATGCACGTGAAACTTATACTTTGGATCAGTGACTTTAAAACAAATTTTTTTTATAGTGATTTTATCAGATTGAATCTCGTTTTAAATTTTTTATTAATTTTTAAAAATTTCAAATCATCATAAAAATTTTATTTTAATCTTAAGAAGATTTTGAAAATCAAATTCGAATATCATGTAAATTTAATCTATGTTAAGTTTGTTTGTTGATTAGGTTATTTATTTATTTTTTTGGCTCGATATAATAATTACGTCAAATATACTATTTGGTTATTGTGATTATAATTTTTAGTTAAGGGCAAAAGTTTCATTATTGAAAATAATTATTAAGTTGAAAGGAAGGACAAATATAATCTTACCAACCAAAGGGTGTTGATAGTGAGGTACACGTGCACAAAGTGCAGGAGAAGAAGAGGTGAGCTACCAGTTGACGTGTGTTGCTCTCAGAAGTCAGAACAACCCATTATACTAGTAAACAATAGTATTATTATTATTATTGAAAATTGTGGTGATGCAAGTGTGTGCCCACCAATAATTCAAAGTAGTTGGTTCAATCGGTCCCTTTCATTAAGCATTAAAAGAAAAGAGGAGGGTTCAATAGACAGTGGACCAAATGCTTTTAGGAACCTCTTGCATTGGATAATTTATTTTCGATTCAGGGTCAATTTTCAACAGCACCAAATGAATGCAATGTTTTATATTTATTCTCAATCTAATTACAAATGGTTTTGGTAAAGGCATACGAAATCGTAAAAGAGCAAACCATTTTTATTTATATGTATTTTTGAGTAATGAAATGGGGTTTAGGGAAGCATAAAGGGGGCTAACTTAATTGCTTAATTAAACTGGAAACTAGAATAATTAGATTTGACAAGACAAGTGGGGCTTGGCTTGTTTTGATATGATTACTCTCCTGGACTTTATAAATAGATTATTTTGATCATTATTGTTTAATTAAAGCTGAATTACGGAGTCATTAAGAACCAGCAGAGAAGTGAAAAGAAATTAAAATTTGGTACAACTGGCAGCGGCAGGCTGATTTTGAAAAATTAGCAAAGAAGTTTTGATGAGGTGTGTGGGATGTCAAGATTTGGATTCACCTAATCCTTTACAAAGAAAATTGGAAACCCCAAGGGCTATGTGACAAATAAGATATCAAGGAAACTGCCCTCTCTGTATTTCTTTTGGAGAAGATGAATTAGCAGCCAGGGCACAACACCTGACATTTCAATTGAAGTATTTCTTTTGATGAATTTTTTAACCAAGCACAAGCAATTACAAACCTTTTCGTAACAGCCAGATCCAAGTGTAATGCAAGGGCAAAATTGACGGTCTACCATGAAGAAGAAGATAATGAATTTTACTTGAATTAAATGCTGAAACAGAAGCAATCACTTTGAGATTCCAAACTTCGATTATCCATTCAGATTCAGTACAGTTACCGTGTAGGAGTAGCAACAACAATTGCTTTGTAATTTGAACCTGCTTCCCGGTTCATACATGGAAAACTAAAGACTCCATAACCCTTACCTAATATAATTATAGTTATATATGTATACATAAATTACATGAACCAAAAAATCCTTCATATTTGGTAGACAAAAAGAATCACAGACCCCATTACTATTCATGACAACAAATTTAATTCCCCCTTTCAAGGGCAGAGATGAAGGTGGTATTACAACCACCCTTCTCTCCAGCTTCTTGCATCCAAACAATATGCCCTTCCCTATATATATATATATATATATATATATATTTTTGTTTGTATTTCATTGTAATCATCACCACACATCACGTAGATACCTGCCAGTCATTTGCAGATTTTTCACCATGCTCTCAGCCTTTGAGCTGTCTAGACATCCCTGAAACCACCAAAGTTGGTGCACCCACTTTTAGCATAACGGGCAATTTAAAATCATGTCCAGCAAATACTCCTCTTCCCAACTCATTATATTAATAGAAAAAGGGAAATGGCATGGCATTGAATGCAAGAAAAGAGAAAGGGAGCTTTCATGCACCATATGAATGTCACAGTTTTCAACATTAAGGCATGAAAATATCTAAAAACAACAGGAAAACTTTTCTAATGTTGGACCATAAACTGACAAAAGGTGGCAATAGCTTTTTTCAACCACATTGCCTTCTAAAATGGGAGCTGGGAATCACATAACTCATAATTAGCAGTTATATAGTCTCAGAATAAGCATGATGAACATACCTGCTCTTGCAAAATAGTGTGTAGAGTTCGATGGACATCTTTAGCCATGCCCTTGGCATCACCACACACATATAGGTAACCTCCCTGAGAAATCATGTTCCAGATGTCCCAGGCCTGGAAACAAGGAATAAATGTCTTTAGAACTTTAGATAAGAAACTGATAAGCAAACTGAAATATACAATTTCTCAGAAAAAAAAAAAAACTTTCAAAAGCTTCTATCCTACAGTTCATGGTAGGTAAAATGTGTCCCGTACCTTCTGCGTCATTTTATGTTGCACGTATTCCTTGGTAGGTCCCTCACGTGAAAAGGCAACCACAATCTCAGAAAGTGCACCACTGTTGACAAAGTTGTTGAGCTCATCTTCATAAATGTAATCCTGGAAAAAAAAAAGTATTAAATTAAACTTTGTAGTTGGATTACATATATATCCCCAAACCCACCAGAGATGTCAAACTATTCATAGGACTGGAACCTGCATCACTTACCATTTTCCGGTTCCTACAGCCGAAGAATAATACAGATGGACCCAGTTCAGCTCCAGCTTCTTTCAGTGCAAGTCTTTCCTGAAAATGAATATACAAATAATTAGTTTTCTTAAAATTCTCAATATGATGAACGTTAAAAAAGTGACAACACTTACCTGAAGGAATCCCCTGAAAGGAGCCAATCCAGTACCAGGGCCAATCATAATAATGGGCACTTTAGTGTCTAAAGGAAGTTTAAAGTTTGATTGCCTGACAAATATAGGTGCCCAGCTGCACTCATGGCTTTTCTCCACGGGCACAGAATTCTGAAAAACAAAGGGGGCAAATGGGGATAAAAATTATATTACTATTATTCAATGAAGAGATTCAGTAAACAACCTGGACATATAATAATAAGAGAGGAAAAACGGATGTTAATAAGTTAGCAAGTTTGCCTTGGAAGTGAGAATAGACTGTGAAATTCAGATATGATCAAAAACATAAAAAGGAAAGGATCCTTTGTTCGGTGGTATCCAGGAATTACATATCATTTATCTCCTCAAAAATATCATCTCAATTTCCATTAACTTTAAAGGTTGACCTTCCCTAACTATGTAAAAGAGAAAAAGAAAACATGTTGAACTGAGTACCTTCATCCATGTTGAACAAATTCCTTTGTGAATACGACCTGTTAGTGTTTTCTCATAAACCAATGCACAAGTTACATGAATTCTCGACGGTGCCATCCTGTAAAACATATTTATAGATGGTAAATATGCATACAGTACAGTTAAAAATATTAGAATTAGAATAGATCATGAAATCAGAGACAGTCGAAGTCTCATAAATGAGAGATTCATAATGCTACTAACTTAATTGGCTCTAATCCATTTCCTAACCTTGCTATTTAGAATGCTTTTTCATTGCTAATGTAGGAAGTGCAAAAAAAATTAAAAAAAATGGAAGATCGCTGAATTGGATAACAATTATCTCCATTGTGATCTAAAGTGTGGAATCATTTTCTCAAAGGGGCAAGCTCCCTTTGGAGATTTTCCTCTTAAAAAGCTACTGCCAAAAAGATAGAGAGAGAAGATAATATAATAGGATTACCTTGGTGAGGATGAGATTGAATAGTATCTAGGCTGCAACCGTGGAGCAACAGCTGCAAAGAAGACACCAAGTGGAGGCTTGGCTGAAGGAAATTCAGCCATGACCTCAAGGAGGCTTCTCTGACTTGCAACCATCCATTGTGCATATTCATCCTGAATAATAACGTGCCAGAAGTTGTATCAGCATACACATAAGCTGCAAAATAGACGAACCAAGCTAATAAAATTCACTACTTCCACAACCTTTCCAGCAGGTGATGCAAGGTGTCTTAATCGATCGGCTTCAGTTGGATCAGAAGCATGAGCAGCCAAAGCAAGTAAGGCAGACTGGACATTGCATGCATTAAAGAATTAGCATAGTTATTCAAAAGAAAAATAAAAAGAAAAGTTCTTGACATAGTGACCAATAAATAGTCCAACCTTTTTGGGCGAGCTCAAAAGATCAGCATATTGTGCCAATGCTGATCTTAGAGTGCAAGGTGGGAAAGGAGGAGGCAAAGAGCTTCCACCAAGTGGCGTCCCATCCTCTTTATCAGTATGAACAGAGAAATAGGTGTCTGGTGATAAACCCAATAACGTCAATGCTTCATCTACAACTTCATCTAAATTCTCACAGTAAACACCAACATGATCCCCTGTTTCATACCTGAAGAGGAAGATGATTATGAATAGACGAAGTTCAGTATGATGTTAAAAGAAAATTTGAAACAAGCAGCAATCAGCACCTGGTTATAAGAGAGGAGGAAAAGAGGAGTGGGGGAGGGTGCATTATTGCAACAATAAAAGTTTAACAGTACAGTAGCCAAATGACATAAAAGCAACTTACGAAAGTCCAGTGCCAGCAATGTCAAATTCAAGATGGGTGCAAGAACGATCAGATGCAGGAGTATGAAGCTCCTTCCTCACAGCAACATTAGACCTTCAAGTTAGAACAAGAAACCAGTTAAGATTTCATCAAAAAAGAATATAAAATAAAATGGCCACCTTGACAATGAGAACAAAATATTCTAGTATACCTGCATGGATGTTGAGCATCGTAAATAGTATGACCATTTGCATTGCTCCGGTTCTCATCCTCAACAGGTGCATCAGCAGGATCATAAAATACAACACGGTATTCTGACACAGCAGCAGTGTAAGGGGTAGAAACAGTTCTTGCATCATCTTCATCCCTCAGAAGCTGATCTAACTCAGGCCAGACTAATTCACGCCTAGAAAAGCAACCATAGCAAGATAGTTTAATGACAAATAAAGGTAAAGAATGGACAGCTTTTGATTCAAAACAAAGTTCAAGTTTTTGATACCATGCAGTAAAGTCATCTTCAATGCATTGGTCATCATCTCCAAGACCCACTGGAACTAGGCGCTTTGCTCCTACAAATATAGTAAGGGGAATGTTAGCTGATAGAAGTTCCAATGCAACATCATATATGACTGGTAAAGCAATCTTTTACTACATGAACTCAGCATTTCTGCATCAGCAGATTTCTTTTGAAAATTTGAATATATTAATATAAACATTTTGGCTACATGTCAAGAGTCAATTCACTACACCAAAACCACAATGCCACATCCAATTGCATGAATTTGAAACAAAGGAAGGCTAAAATTTTCATCAAAAGGTGCACTTTTTAGATCTGCATTGTAATGTATGTTAAGTTTTCTAGTGTAATCAGCCACAACAAAAGATATACTAACAGGTTACTAAAGCTGAATATTACATACATAGATTAAAGTTAAAAAGTTAAATGCTTGCTTTCTTTGATCAAAAAGATGTATATTAAACATATGCAGTCATCTTTCCATAAACTATTCCCATCACAAACATCAAAAAACAAAAGTAATAAATAGAGTCTTTTATACTGAAATGGTGGGATGAAACTTCTGATAGTACACCAACATGATTGCAATTTATTGAAATTCAATCATATGCATGATAATTTAACTCTGAAAAATTTTGAAGCACTATCATAATTCATGAAAAATTAAATAGTTAGCAAACATTAACAGCATAATTTGCGTCCAAGAAGCCATTTTTTAAAAGTAAACCAATTAAAAATCCATGAACCAATGCATCCATTTATATGCAAGGGGAGATAAAAGGAAAATGAAGACACATACCCAGCTCAGTAAGGAGGTCATCAACCACCTTTGCAACCTTGTTAAAATGTTCATACTGCCTGTTACCAAGGCCAAACACCCCGTACTTCATGTTCTGAAGCCGTTCTCCCCTCTCTTTTCCCTAAACACCCAATCAGACATTCACAATAACAGCCAATTAAAAAATGTCATCCTACATAATTTTTTCACTAAACACAATTGCACTCATTATTATCCTCGACTAATTACAATTAAAATTTACCTCAGTGAACCATTTATAGAACCTAGCTGCATTATCAGTCGGCTCACCATCTCCATATCTAGAGGTTCACCAACTTAACCATATCAGCAAAACAAATTCCCAAAAAGAAAAAACATATAAATATCAAAAAGAAAATTATTCAAAATAACTCACGTGGCCAAGAAGAAGAAAGCCAAACTCTCTTTCTTCATCTTTTCCTCGTATTCATCATCATCAGCCGCATAATCATCCTATTTATAGTGTAAAAAAAATATATCAATAGTTTAAATCACCAATTCCAGCTCAAAACATATCACCAAAAAGGGGGGAAAAAAGTCAAAATTAAAACTTACCAAATCTACAACTTTAAACGTCGACTTATCATAGCGTGCTTTTGCCTCCTCAGCTAGAGCCTGAGTCACATTAAATAAAAGAAAGATCTAATAAGCAAAAAATTATCAAGAAAAACAAATAAGAATAGAAAATATACAAATATATATATATATATATATATATAATGGAACCTTGGCGAAGCCTTCGGCGGTGCCGGTTTGAGTACCGAAGAAGATGGTGACTTTTTTCTTGCCATCATCGACTTCGAGTTCGGGTTCTTTAACGATCAAAGGCTTAGGAGGCTCGATTTGCTTTGGTTTTTGAGAACCGGATCTACGCCAGACCAAAACGACGACGCAGCCGATGAGAACGGCGATGGAGGTAGTTAAAATCATAACGAACTCTCTGTTCTCAAGAAGGATTGTGGCCACTTCAGCAGCTGAGTCGGAGGAAGCGTTGGAAGGGTCCATTTTGCCCTTGATTATAGCTGACATGAGATCGAGCGGCGAAACTTTGATTGAACCAGAAGAAGATGACGGTTCCATTAGTGTTGCAAATCAAGCCTAAGGAAGTGTAAATGCAGAAACGGAGGAGATTTGGAGAAGATCTCTCTTTGTTGGAAACTGGTGTTGTTGGGAGTTTGGTGGCGGTTGAGAGTTGCGAGAGACTTCTCTAAGAGAAAGAGGGAAGGGGGTAGGAGAGTGCTGGGACCTTAAAAAGCTGGCTAGAGGCAGAGGTGGAGGGAATGGGAGGGAGTGAACGAACCCAACGCCTACCAAACCCGACTAGTCAAACCCACCTAACTCCTAAGTTAACTGCGGTTAAATTTTCTTATAACAGGACTTGCTTTTACACCACACACATTGATTTTAGGTAGTTTACGTTTTTCTCAATCGTTCTGAAATGCCCTTCCCTGTCTCTTTCCTCCAGGGGAATAGCCACAGAAAACCGGCGTCCCTTCCCTGCCCCTCCCCTCCCTCGTGTGTCTTGTGAACCATGCGTCTCTTTGTCTTAAGGAATTCTAACTTTGTTCCTAACCTGCCACTCCCGTTGTTGACTTTGTTAAATTTGGCTCAAACTAAACCATTAGTTAAATCATAGGTTTAATCTATATACAATAATTTATAAAAATCATCTACTTTTCAAAATTCATCATGCCAATTCAATTATTAATGATAAATTTAAAATATATTTATTATTTTTACTAATATACAATTTGAGTTTAATGACGTGATATTAATTTTACAATCTTCTAAATAATAATTATTACACTTAAAGATATGTTTAGTTTATGAAATAAAATAAAGAGAAAATAGAATAAGTATTTTATAATAATGGAATATGGTAAGAATAGCTATGATGTAATTTAGTTCAAGGAATGAAATGAAGTAGAAATGACTATTATAGCTTATTTCAATGTTTAATTGGTAAAAGTAGTTTTAAAATAGTAAAAGAATAGGTGATAATAAAATAAAAATAACTTTTGTTGTAATATTTGATTTTAAATTTTAAATATTAATTTTTAAATAATTTATTAAAAATATGATTAAGTGCTTGTTTGGTTTAGCTTTTTTTTAATTTATCTATCTCTTAAAAGTAAAAATTAGGCCAAACATAAATTTTGAAAAGCTTTTAAAAAAAATAATTTTTTTTAAAAATAAAATTTTTTAAAAAAGAGTTTTAGGAAAAGCTCCTATGAATAGCTTTTTCTTCTCTTTTTTTAAAAATATAAAAAAAATTATTTTTATTTTAAAAATATCCTCATCTGTTAAAAATAATTACAACATATCTCTCACTCAAAAAAAATACCCTTTAATTTTAACCAAAATTATAACTTATAAAAAAGAACTTATAAAAAATAAATTACCAAACAACTTCAGCTTAATTCTAAGAGTTATTATTTTTCATAAAAGCTTCATATAGAAAAAAGCTATGCCAAAATTATTATTTAAAATTTTAATATGATTCTTTATTTTTATTTTTACTTTATTTTTAGAATATTAAGAATTTATATTTCATTTAAAATATTAATAATTTATAATTAAAATATTAACACCATTATTTTATTTTATTCTTAATTTTTAAAATATTAAAATTTTATACTTAAAATTATTTTTAAAGTTAAAATTATTTTTAATTTATAATTAAAATTTTATTTGAATTTTTTAATTATACATGTAAATTATTATAATTTATATTAAAACTTTAATTTGATTTTTAAATTTACAATATTAAGTTTCATAATTTATATTAAAATTTTAATTTAATTTAGAGAGAGAAAGATAGGTAGAGAGAGAAATGAAATGTGAAAATGATCAAATTACATATTATATCAAAGGTTAATTTTTACAATATATAAAAAGTAATTTTGTATAGTAGTATTTTTTTTATTTCCCAAGTTTGGAATAGTCATTACCAAGGTCGCTTCTTAGTAATAGTTATTTTGGTTTCTCAAGGAATGACCATTACCAAATATGAAAATAGCTAGGTAATAGAAATAGGAGAGAAATAACTATTCTATTCTCCAACTAAATATACTGCTAGTTTATAAAATGATTGAAGTTTCTCATCTTGAAGCTCTTAATCAATACCAAAATCTAGCATTTATTACATGTAAATCGCAAAATATACTAACATATTGGTCCATATTAGCATCACACCACTACTTTAAATCCATTTCTCTGTTTAATCACTGTCACATCAGTATGATCATTACATCATTCTTGAATGTTATATCAACATGAAATACCAAGATAATTCAATCAAATGCCATGTATAATGGAAAATTTTTTAACACCGTTAATTATTGAATTGACATTGTCAATTTCGAGATATATAAAAATTTAATATTTACAAATTATTGTAAAAAACTAAATCTATCACTTTCATAAAATATAAGAACTAAGGTGACATTTGGTATCTAAGGAAGTGAGAACACATTCCTTGTAATGCATCCAATTAAATTATATTACAGTGTTTATTTTACAACAGACCACTGCAATGTAAGATTGCAATGCAATCACATTACAGTCAAGGGATGTAATGTGATTGCAGTTCAAACCAATGCAATTATATTATATTGCACTCTGCAATGTTCTTAAAGATAATTTTATCCCTCAACTTTATTACCTTATTAAAAATATTTTATATTGTTATAATTAAAATAAAAAATATTAAAATAAGAATAAAAAATTAAAATAAAATATAAAAAATTAAAATTTATATAATATAGGTAAAACAAATTAAAATAAAATATATAATATAAAAAATATATTAAAAAATAAAAATAAAATATATAAGATTATAATAATAAATAAAAATAAAATATATCACATTAAAAATATATTTAAGAGATGATATTATATAAAAATTAATAATAATAAATATAAATATATTAAAAATAAAATATATAAAATTATAATAATAAATAAAAATAAAATATATGACATTAAAAATATATTTAAGAGATGATATTATATAAAAATTAATAATAAGAAATATAAATATATTAAACTTATATTTTAATAATTATGAGTAATTTTGAAAATTAACATTACATTCCCAACAAAATACTTATAAACCAAACGCTGTAATGTTATTTTTTTTACATTTTTATCATTATTTTGCTTGCATACTAAATACTGTAATGTTATTTTCTCTATAATCACATTGCTTGTAATCACATTACTTGCAATCATATTACTTATAATCACATTGCATTGTAAAATACCAAACGCCACCTAATTATATAAAATATATCTCTCTTTCCCTCAAACCTAATACCAAAAGAACTCTCTAACAATTGATAAAAGACTTTAAATGACATGGAGACTTAAGGTGCAATAAAATCACTTTTCAAAATAAAAAAAAGAATTAATTACATAATTTGACTTTAAACTTGAGATCATTGTCTTTTGAAAATTTTAAGTTTGGATTTTTGATTAAAAATTATGAAATCGATGCAAATTTTCTCATTTCGTGTGACTCAAATAAATATTTTTACACCATATTGATCCTAATATACGTATAAAAAATATAATTGATTTCTCAATCGTGCATATATATATATACATATATATAATTATCTCATAGACTGCTTTAATCAAAGCTGTTTTGACTCAATTCTCACCCAATAAATAATGGGGTGGATCAATTCAATGAGATTTCTTGACCCAGAAGGTAGAAAAAAAAATTTTAAATTGAAAATATAAAATACTATGAAAGATGTTGAAACTTGAAGCGTTGATCGCTTCATATATCCACCAGTTGAAGAGTCAAAGAGTGCCCACAGATTGGAAGTTGTCCACTTGACGAAACCGGCATTCATTGGAAAGGACAAAAACCGGATATTGGTACGGAGAACAGGCTTCACCCTTTTTAAATTTTTTTTCGGCCACGGCATGGACACGTGGAGAAAGTCCAATCACTTGGATCCACCTTTCTTCCCTTGTCTTTGGTACATACATTTATTGGCATCCTCGGCTGGCAGATATTGATTTTGAGGCTAATTGCAGAACGTATTGAGTATTCACTTCTACAAATCTACAAAGAAAATTATTCTTTTTTTTGGATGAATATAACAAAAAGGAATATAAAAAACCAAGACAAAAATCACAAGAATGGGAATGGGTCAAGAGGAATAATTTAATTATCATCAATATTTACTCTCTACATCATTTCATCTTTCCATCTAATATCCATTTTGATTTTTTGTTGTTATTTTCTTCTTGTTTATAAGATTACATTTATAAGGAAAATTGCAATCATGGTCAACCAATCCTTCAAATATATAACATAACTATTACATTTAATGTAAAAAATTAATTAACAAATTAAGCAAATTAATAAAATGAACATAAAATTGAATCAAACTAGAAGTGTCCACATATCAAATTAATCATCAGGCAAATGGGCCTTGTCTAACTTAGGTTGAATACTAGACATGGTCTTTTAGGACCAAACACAACAGAAGAACATGATTATATTAATAATAAACCTAACATTTGAGTTAGACTTGAGTTGGGTACTAAGTTTTTAAGGTGTCAATCGAATATTATTCGACTTAACACGACCCATGAACATCTCTAAACTAAATGAGTAAATATGTTTGGCCTCAAACTTGGGATGTAAAAGTATTGATCTTCTTCGTCGCTAATGAAACAATGCTTCCTTGGAACTTTAAATACATTTAAGAGAAAATTTTCTTCAACATTCACGGTTTTACGTAATTGTTTTAAGATTATATGTATATTTGTAATTTATGACTTCCTTTCCTTTATCAACATTCACTCCTTCAATTAGGGTTTTTTGGAAATATATTTTTAGATTTTTCTTAAAGTTAAAGTGTGAACTTATATGATTTGTTTTTGTATTTTATTAAAATTACGTTAAGTTAATTTGGTCATGATAATAAGACAATATTATAATTCATAATATGATTTAATAAAAGACTCCAATATTTTATGTGGATTTAATAGTGTAGGATTGTGTATTAAAACCTAGATCCTATAATGAGTAAGATTAGGAATTCATTATGTAAAGAATGCTATGTCTCTTTTTGTATCTAAAAAGCATTGAGAATCTAACTCAGTACATATTGTACGTTAAGGAAGATGAGATTCTAATACATTGAATCTCAACAGTTAAGCTACTTAGTATTATTTCTTTTGTCAAATTATGAATAAAAAAAATTACACTAAAGCATTTGGCTCATTGGTTGTTGCCTGATCCCCTACCTAAAGTGTAAGGTTTAAATTCCCTTCCCCTAATTAAAAAAATATTATGAATAAAAAATTAGATATACTTTTATGTATTCTAAATATCTATTATAGTAAATCTTAGATTTAGTATAAATAATTATACATAAAGTTTAACAATTTCTATTAAAGCAAGCATAGTTTATATTTAGAACTATAAATAACTATAATTAACTGCTAGCATTGGTTGATTGCATGAATCAATCATGATCATGCATTAGGTCTTGTGTGGTTTTTGAATATGTTTAATTATACCATTTAAATTCATAATTTGTGCAATTTGAATCTTGGGCATGCTTCATTAATGATGTATTATTGACAATGTGGTAGTTTGGTTGAACTATTGCTGTCTAACTAGTTGAAATCATGCTTAAGAAAATGGGTTCTCTAAGAGCCACAAGTTTTAAGATTTTTTAGGTTTATGAGCTCAAATAGAGATCCATGATGACAAACCTAATGTAGGCGTAAATTCTGGCATTTTAGGTTGGGTTGACTCGATTAAGAGTTAAAGAATGGCTTGGTCACGTGTGTCACGAGCCTACATTTCCAATACAAAAGACATGCATATTAGATGGAGGAGGGTCCATGTTTATATACCTAAGACCAATTCCATCTTTTACTGATGTGGGATCTAGGACATTCTACCCACTTTAATGTGCAAGGCCCTACAAATGTCCATGTGTGTCTGACTTAGGCTGAGTTTTTAGCCCAATTTTTTGGCAATTCAATCCCACTTATTGTTTGCTATTTGTTTATGCTATTGTTCTAATTTTTAATGCATGTTTGATATTTATTTATTTATTATGTGAGTTTAATTAATTATTTTAGATGTTTTCCCAATGTATTTCTAGAATGCATGCAACAAAAAAAATACATAATTTTGAGTTTGATGGTAGTATGTACTGTCCTCAAATACTTGTGTATTTTATATACTCTCAAGATAAAGTTATAATGTATAAATTAATAACAAAAATGTTATAAAGTGATATTTTTTAATATGACAAATTATTTAGTGACATGAATGGAGATGATTGACTAAATATCTCATAAGGTTATATTACATGCGTAGGTATGATTGTGAGACATGATGCCTCATGCTTATAAAATTAATTAAAAAATTATACCATAAAGTTTGTGTGGGTAACATAAAAAAAAATCCAATTATGGGAAAAGTTTCATTATGCTAGTTAATTTGTTGTCATTAAAATGAAAAATAGATTAGTTTTATGAAATTATTGTTCTCGTATGTTTCAGAGATGTCTCTGGTTTTGATGTGCATTTATTCACCTAAAGGTGGTGTTTATATATTTAAGTTATATAGTAGCACATAAGAGCATATTTGTGGAACTTAACTACCTCTAGTAATTTATTCATCAAAAGATAGTAATTTACAAAAGCTGTGTTAAATTTTCATGACCGTTTTTATATGGAAAGGCTTCTAATTACATGTCATGCATTCAGTCTAAAAGTGTTTACATGATGATGTGCCTTCAATCTTTGGGTATACTCATTTATAGTTTTGGACTATTTTATTATTTATTAATAAAATTGAATTTTTTAAATTTTTGATTACCTTTTTTTGTTAATAACAACATGGTCATCACTTAGATTTTGACTGAGTCAAACTTTAAGAATCGAAAGTGAGATATGGAATTTGTCATTCAGATAACAGACATGAACTTCGCTATAAATGTGTATAAGCTTGTAGAACTTACTATTGAAAGGTCTGAGAATGATAGAATGACCTTTAAGGTATAAGAAAGTTCAAATAAATTATTTTACTTATTATTAAGAGGGCCATTTTTAATCACCTTGTTAAATGGATTTCTTATACTGTTATACAAAAGATTTCTTAACTGCAGATGACAAAAGGTATAAAGTGTCATTAAATACTAAAATTGTCACTCCTCTGAAGGGATTTTATTCCATGAATTATGATGAGATGAGAGGAGTTAAAGAGTATTTCATTAAAATAGTCCACTATTAAATCAAAAATAAAAAAGAAAAACTCAACAAGACCCTTCTTGTGACCAAAATTCATCACAACAAAAGTAATGATCCTAAACATGTTTAGGGTAAAAAGAAAGATCTTGGTCAATTTGTTATTGTAAAGGTTAAAAGGCTATCCTCGAAAAGGAACTTACATGTTTCTTTTGTAAGAATAAGAAACATAAGAAACAACAATGTCTCAAATTCAAAACTTGACTAGATAAACGTGACCATGAAGGTAACTTTTTAACTCTAGTTATACATAAATCTAATTTAATTGAAGTTTTATCCAAGTTTTAGTGGCTAGACAATGGTGCAACTACTCATGTTGCTTTTAGCTTACAAGGGTTCATAAGAAAAAAGAAACCAAATAAGGAACGAGCTCATGGTTGGCAACAATGAAAAGGTGGAAGTGAAGATTATAGGAACAATGTGCTTAAGATCTAGTCATACACTTTTATAGAAAAACACTTTCTATGTATCGTCAATTAAATGAAATTTAATTTTTATTGTTGTGGTAGACATTGTTAATTATGCTTATGAAATAAAGCATTCAATTGTCGATACTTTAGCAAAAAAAGGTGCTTAACAACAGCCAGACATCTTGAGAACTTTCACATAAGTGTTGATCCCTTATTTTTTTGCCTTTTGGTTGCTTTGTGTTTTTGATGATGCTGTTGGATTAGAAAAAAAAAACGTGAAAGTTGAATCATTGTAAAGGTGATGAAAGGATGTTGAGGTGCAGGGAGGTTTTGAACAGTGGGTAAATCAAATCATGGAGCTTTTTTATGCCTTTATTTTTAGAGTGATCGATAGCTTGTTTTTGGCTTGTTTCAATTTTTGCCCAGCCCCAGGAAGGTGTTCAGGAGATATGGATTTGTGGGGTGGTATTTTTCAGGTCTGTAGGGACTCTGGGTTTTTTTTGGTGGATTGTTTGATGCAAGATGATAGGTTTTAGGTGTTTCTGGTGACTTGTTTCTTGGTTTTTGATAGGGCAAAAGCCTGACAGGATTGGTCAAGCCATAGGATAATGGGGGTATATCAACTGGCAGTGGCCATAATCCCAAATATTTGTGGATCTTTTTCTTTTTGTGTTCATGGCCTGTATCTTTTATGGGGAAATTTTATTCCCCTGCTTTAAATGAAATCTCTTTTAATGACTTTCAAAAAAAATAAATAAAGCATTCAATTATAAAGATAATTACTAAATCAAAAGATATTAATCAATGTTGTTTGTCTTATGAATTATATTGATTGTGTTTAGCACCTACTAATATTTATGTCACCTCATATAACGTTGAAAGAGTTGCTAAAGGGCTCCGTAATGTCTTTCATGTTGTGGCATAAAATACTTGGTAACATGTCATGACTCGTTTCTAGTAAGCCATGACCAACGCATGGACTTACATGGGTGTAGCCCACTAGGTCCAAACAAGACTTAATCTACATACATGGACTTGTCATCCGTCGCAATCATACAAACATCCATACATTATAATAGAATTCACAAGTAAGTAAACATCGTCACATCATTATGGAACCTCCTAACATAATGTGTGAGATTTCATTCATCCATTCATCACACAAGCACCATCACATAATTATGAAACTTCTCAACATAAAGTATGGAATTGCTCTCATTCCATATCAATATTCACATAAAGTATAATTCTGTGATTTGGCATGCATCTCGTGCCTTTATCATTTATGGTCTTTTCACCATAAGAACATTATTCATATGCACTTTTTCAGGGCTCATCACAATGTCCACAATCATAAACAAATATGTTGTATATTAATACTTATTTACATAACCAAGTATCAATGTAAATATAAACGTTTAAAGACTCGACTCGAGACATTGTGAAGTGTAGTGACATTAATGGGCTAGAAAGAAGGCACTACCATACCTACGAAATAAGAGTTGAGCTCTTCCTCCACAAAGCGTCTATCTAAATGTGTTATTGATCTACAAAATAAAAAAAAATAGTAGGTGACTCATAAAGACTCAGTAAGTGGATTTGGGAAGGGGACAGGCTAAGGGGAAGAGTTCTTGTAATAGACCATATTTTGCAAAGACAACATGAGTTTCATAAACATCAACATAATTCCTTTCAATATCAAATAACCTTATTTCAAACATTTTCCATATATGCCTTTGAAATCCATGACACATCAACGATTTGATAAAATAGTGACAATTCCAATTATAGTTATTTGTAAGAAAAAAACAAGATATTTCCCTTCATAGTTACCAATACCTTGACCTTGGGTAGCGATATCATTCTTACTCACAATTTGAGCATTGGGAATTATCCCTCACTTGGAGGTTTGAAAGTACCATTCGATCTTCATACTCACGAATATCAAGACATCCATTCAAGACATGATCACTAAATTGAATAATCGGTTCACACCATTAATCATACAAATACACTATCATCAAACTCATTTACATATAGTTCACAAATTTCATTGTAGTATTCTTACCCTCATAGTGGGCTTTATTCATGTGGTATTCTTACCCCCACAATGGACTTTATTCATGTGGTACTCTTGCCCCCATTTTGGGCTTTATTCATGTGGTATTCTTATCCCTCACAATGGGCTTATCTCCAAAAGTTGAAAATTGAGATCAAAAGTTGAAAATTGGGTTCCCTTTGAAGAAAAACAAATTTAAAGCTCAAGAGAAAGTTTAAAGGGGATGGCTGGTGGCTAATGGCTGGGCAAATGAAAAATATGTTAGCGCTCGGATTTTGCAACATATTTATAGTTTTGGAAGTGAAAAGATAAGTTTAACCTTTTATTTTTTGAAGTTTGATGTTGAGGTATTGGTACCTTATGCCTAGGTCTCAATACTTTTGCAACAGAATGGTTCTGCTTGAGGTTTTTTGACACAAGTGTCGAGACTTCTTGTGGAAGTCTTGAGACTTTTTTTCTAGGAAACAAAGTCTTAATACTTTTTCCAAAGTCCCAAGACTTTGTTCTTCCCAAGAATCAAGGCTTGATACTTTGGTTGCAAAATGCTATTTTTAATAGAAAACTCAAGTCTTTAAACCTTATTTAAACCCCAACTTTCCCATAACTCATTTGAAATCATTTGGAGGATTTTTTTAAAGTTAAATGTGTTCAAAATCACTAATAAAACTTTAAATCCTTAGGTCACCAAGTTAAGCCACACTTCTATCATTTAACTAAAAAGTGGGATTTCACATTTTTTCCCCCTTAAGAATATTCTTCCTCGAATTTAAGTTAAGTGTTGACTAACCTTTAAGTTAGAAATAAGTGGGGGTACTAGGTGCGTATCTTGTCCTCAGCCTCCTAAGTTACCTCCTCACTCGAGTGGTCACACCATAAGACTTTCACCAAGGTTATCTCCTTATTGTGAGTTTCTTGACTTGTTTATCTAGGATCTCCATTGTTGTCTTTTTATATGACAAGTCCTTTCGTAGTTGGATCCCCTCATACTGGATCACATGTGATGGATCAGGATGTATTTCTAAAGTGTAGAAACATGAAATACTGAGTTTTCGTGTGCAAGATTTGATAGAAGTACTAAACGAGAGGCTACAACACCAACTCTTTTAAGAATCTCATAAGGTCTCATGTATCTTAGGCTTAGCTTGCCCTTCTTACCAAATCTCTTAATTCCCTTGGTTGGCAACACCTTCAAAAACATGTGATTATAAACTTCGAACTCCAAATCTCTACGTCAATGGTTGATTTAAGCCTTTTGCCTACTCTGATTATCGATATTTGATCTTATATCATCCTAATCTTATCCAATGCATATTGGACCATGCCTAACCCTAGGAGCTATTTCTCTTTAATCTTAAACCATCCAATAGGTGATCTACACCTTCATCCATGCAAAGCCTTGTTGATAACAATTGTTGGAGGTAAACTCCATAAGTGGTAATGTCTATCCCAAGTATATCATCTACCACACTGGCATTTAACATGTCTTTAAGCATTTGGATGATCCTTTTAGACTGACCATCCATTTGAGAGTGGAAAGCTGTACTAAGATCTAGTTTGGTCCCCAATGCGTCATGAACCTTGCCCTAAAATTAACTTTAAACTAGGTGCTTTTATCTAACACTATAATGACTAGGACTCCATACAATCACACTACCTCGTCCACTTCCAATCTAGCATACTATGCTGTTCCATAGGTGTTCCTCAGCAATAGGAAATGAGCAAACTTAGTCAATTTATCCATTATCACCCAAATAGAATCGTACCCCTTACTCGTCAAAAGTAGTCTTGTCATGAAATCATGGTGATATGCTCTTACTTTCACTTGAAAATAGGTAAGGGTTATAATAGTCCGATAGGCTCTTTTTTTTTGAAAGGTAATCGGATAGGCCTCTGATGTTCTATCTTAACCTATTGGCACACTAACCATATGGCTACAAATTCTACCACATCTTCTTCAAGCCTTCCCACCAATACGATTTTCTCATGTCATGGTACATCTTAATGGTTCTTGGATGAACCACATAAGCTACCACGTGAGCTTCTTCCTGGATCTTTTGTTTTAGATCATCAATATTTGGCACATTTACTCTAAATCCATGTTGTAACAATCCATCTAGGCCTTTAGTGATTTTTTGCCTTTTCTTCTCTTAAGGATCCTTAAAGGCTCTAATCACAAAATCATCCTTGCCTTTGGCTTCTTTGAAGTGATCCATCAATATTGGCCTTATTCTAAAATGGGCTAACAATGTCCCCGTGTCATCAACTTTGAATCGTACTCCCATATCACTCAAGTCGTGCATGCGTTGCACTAAAGATCTCTTATCAATTGAAATGTGGGCTAAACTCCCCATAGACTTTCAACTTAGTGCATTTATCACCATATTGGTTTTGCCAAGATGGTATTAAATGATAAAATTATAATCCTTAAGCAATTTTATCCATATATGTTACCCAAGGTTGAGATCTCTCTACTCAAAGATATACTAGAGACATTATACAAGTAATACCTTCATATCTTCAATGCAAAGACTATGGCAACCATCTGCAAGTCATGTGTGATGTAATGATGTTCATGCCTCTTTAGCTGTCTAAATGCATACACTACCATGTTTCCATGTTGTATCAGCACACAACCAAGTCTCAATCATGATGTGTTGCAATAAATTGTATAACCCCTTTTACAATATGGCAAACTTAATACTAGAGCTATGGTAAGACAAGTCTTGAGCTTCTCAAAGTTATGCTCACATGCATCTGACCAAATGAACTTTACCCCTTTTTGTGTCAACTTGGCCATAGGAGCAGCAATCCTAAAATAGTCCATAATGAACCTACGATAGTAGTCGACCAACATAAGAAACTCTTTCTAAAATACATCTATAAAATCCATCACTATAGGCACAACTGTCGCATTAGGTACCTGCACTAGAGTATCCCATACCATCGCTAAGAATCTGTGGCATCTACGCTTTATAAATCTACTAGTAGTCATGGTCAAAATTACACTATTCAATGACATGTTGCAATTTGTTTGAATATAGAATGGTGTCTCCTGAAGGTACTAAAACTTCACCCTCTTTTAGTGATAATCCACATTAACATAGTTGGGAAATAACCAATACATAACAAGAATCACATCAAACTCAAAAATATCCAACCATAATAAATCTGCTTAGGTGTCTTTTTCCTCAACTCAAACCATACAAGCTTTATATACTTATGTTTCGCCATAAACACTTCCCTCAAAGGTGTGGTTACTACTAAACTTTGTTCCCTCTTAAAGCGCTCTATACTCAATTTAGGTGCAAAATATGGAGAAACAAATGAATGTGTAGTATTAGGATCATACAATACACATGCATTAATAAAACGGATAAGTAGAATACTTATGACAACTTTATTGAATGATTGTGCATCTTGTGGTGTCAAATCATAGACTCTGGCCTATCCTCGACTAGCTGTACCCTGTGCTTTAGATCTTAATGCTCTACCTTAAGAAGCATTACTGATACCTTTACCTCTAGATCCTCAAACCTCTTGGATAAGTTGTACAACAATTGGAGTCGGTGTTAAGACTAGTTGGGTAGATCCTTGTAATTTTCAGCCATCAGGATAGTTCTTTATGATGTGTCCAAGCAAACCAAATGTTAAGCTATAAAGAGTCTACTTATAAGACTATTCATGTCACCTATTATGACAAGTAAGAAATTGCAAGATAAAATGACACTCACATCTTGAAGTTTGCCATCCAGGTAATCTACCATCATACCTATCACATCCGGTATCACTCCCCTAAAACCACTCCCTTGATAAGAAGATTGAGTACCTCTCTGTTCACTTGTTGAAAAATATGCCCCACCACCTCTAAAATATTTGTGACTCTCAATCTTGGCCTTTTTAGACTTACCTTTAGCTACCGAGCTCTCAGCAGTTCGGATCTCTATCCTCTGAGCACAATCCACAATTGAGGAATAAAAATCAAACTTTTAAGATGCCATTCTTTTAAACAAAGGCGCCATTAATCCATCGATAAACCTCACAATCTTCATCTCTTCTGTAGAGACAAGATATGGTACATATCGAGCAAGTTGAGTGAACTTAATATCATACTCAGAAATAGTCATCCCCAGACTCTGTACTAATGCCTCAAACTCTCAAGCTCTATAATGTCGCACACTAATAGGCAAGAAGTAGTTCAAAAATGCAATACCAAACTTATCCCAAGTAAATGGAGCAGCACCAGTTTGTCTGCCCCTATGTTACTATGCATACCACTCTTGAGACACATCATCCAATCAGAATCTAACTAACTCCATAGCTCTAGTGCTAAAACATCTCAGTGCACTGCATATCTTATCAATTCTATCTAAGAAAATTCAGGATTTCTTTAATACATCAAACCCTATGAAAAATAAAGGCTTCACCTTCAAGAAATTTGGAAGAGATATATGCATAGTACCTCTAACAGTCTCAGAGTGCTGATGGTCATCCTAACCCTATGAAGTCAAGAAGGCTTATATAGTAGGCTGTCCCTCACCCACTATCTCTACCCTAACATCTCATGAGTTATAACCCTTATAGTTTGGCCTAAATCATGCATATCAATAGCAATCTCCTTAATGGTCACACTCCTAGTAGGGTGTCGCTTATTAACATCTAGAGCCTAATCTTCCACATGATCGCTAGTAGGTGTTTTGACCTTCACTGAACTCATAACTTTATCACATTTGCCACAACCCCTAACAATGAGAGTTTATGATCTAGTTGTAACATTTGCAGGAATCTTCTGCTTTATTGCATCTTTAGAAGCCATTCGAGTTATAAGTGGCATTATCACCTAAACAAGAACAATTATACATAAAGCCTCAATATCTAGACATATATATATATATAAGTGAAATCTATAAATGGGAACTTAAGCTTGAAAAACAAACAAGAAATCATATGTAGGTATTTTATGTTTAATTTGTGTCTAGGTACGCAAAATAAAACAAGATTCTCAGATACAACGTCGACACTCCTCTACACAACTAAGAGAAAACCTAAAACTTGTACAACCTAGGGCTTTAATGCCAACTTTGTCACGACCCATTTTATTTTGGGCTATGATCGGCACATGAACCTAGTGGGATTTACACAGGTTTAGCTCACTAAGTCCATGGGTATAGCCCACTAAGTCCAAGCAAGTCTTAATCTACAAGCGTGGGCTTGTCATCCACCATAATCATATAGACATCCAAACACTATAATAAAATTCACAAGTAAACATCATCACATCATTATAGAACTTCTCAACATAATGTGTGGGATTTCATTCATTCACTCATCACATAAGAACCATCACACAATTATGAAACTTTTCAACATAAAGTGTAAAATTGCTTTCATTCTATATCAATATTCACATAACATACAATTTTGTGGTTTGGCACACTTCCTGTGCCTTTATTATTTATGGTTCTTTCACCATAGGAACATCATTCATGTACACCCATTCCAAGGCTCATCACAATATCCACAATCATATTTTGTGTATCAATACTTATTTACTTAACCAAGTATCATTATAAATATAAACACTTAAAGACTCGACTCGACACATTACGGAGTGTAATGAAACTAGTGAATTAGAAAGAAAGCACTACCACACCTACTGAATAAGAGTTAAGCTATTCCTTCATAAGGCATCTAGCTCAACGAGCTACTAATCTATAAAATAAAAATAAGAGAAATAGTGGGTGAATCACAAAGACTCCATGAGTGGATACGAGAAAGGGACTAGCCAAGGGGAAAAGTTTTTGCAATAAACCATACTTTGCAAAAACAATATGAGTTTCGTAAACATCAACATAATTCCTTTCAATGTCAAATAACCTTATTTCAAACATTTTCCATATATGCTTTTGAAATACATGACACATCAACGTTTTGATAAAATAGTGAAAGTTCCCAATATAACTATTCGTAAGAGAAAAACAAGAGATTTCCCTTCACAGGTACCAATACCTTTACCATAGGTAATAGAATCATTCTTACTCACAACTTAAGCATTAGGCATTATCTCTTACATGGAGATTTGAAAGTACCATTCAATCTTCATACTCACTAATACCAACATATCTATTCAAGACATGGTCACTAAATTAAACAATCAATTCACACCATTAATCATTCAAATACAACATCATCAAACTCAGTTACATATAGTTCACAAATTTTAGTGCGGTATTTTTACCCTCGTAGTGGGCTTTATTCATGTGGTGTTTTTACCCCTACAATGGGCTTAATTCAAGTGGTATTTTTACCCCACGATAGGCTTTATTCATGTGGTACTTTTACCCCCACGTTGGGCTTTATTCATATGGTATTCTTACCCTCATGATAGGCTTTATTCATCTTATATAACATAATAGAAAGTCACATATAATTCATATAAATCGAGTACTTTACGTCACATCAATCATTCATCTCTTGAATTTCTTTATGGGTATTTATAATTCACACAAAATTTCCAGTGGTGGAGACTTACTCATCCACTCTCACGTTTTGTATTTGTGGGCATTTTAACATCCATTTTCACCTTTTCATAGAGGTGGTTCTAACTATCCATACTAGCACACACACCTTAGTGAGCCTTTTAATATTTTTCATTCACATTTATTTGGGTGAATATCTATTCATCCACCTAGGCATCTACCTAACCATGCATCAATCGTGCTTTATACATCCATTTGAGGAGAATTTGAATAAAAGCATTTGTAAAGGCTTATCCTCCTCTATTGAAAACTAATATGTAATAGGTGTATTTATTTATATAATAAATTTGAAAACTTTATTGAAAACATTTATACTCATACAAATTGATTTATCGAAGTCAATATATCATTCAAGTCATTAAAGAAAACTAAGTCAATAATCATGCTTAGCTTTACCATACAAAATACTTTAAAGAGATGTATTTGTCATGCCCATTTTGTGGTGAAAGGCACGCCAGCTCGACAACAGGGGATTGACACTTGAGAGTAGGCGAGCCAGCTCGAGGATGGGTGAGCAACAAGGGTTGAGACTCCGATTCGATGCCAAAACAGCACTGTGGCCTAAAGAAAGTGGCACTTGAGGGTAGACGAGCGCGGACTTTATAGGCAAATTGGGCACGTAAGCCAATAAGAAAATGACGTGTAGCATAGCAGGTAGACTAGCATGAAACTGGGTGCACAAACTACCCAAGTAGTCTATTTGATGTGAGAGAACCACTCGTCAACCCGGGGCTGCGAGGCAGATGTTGCCTACCGTTGGCAACAGTGGTTAGGGCAAGTTAAGAAGGTCTAGTAGGGCTCAACATCCCTCTTAGCCGTTAAGAATGGCTTTGAAATGGCTCTAAAGGGTCCATAGCTTATAAATACCCCTTCATCTCCTTCATTTGAGGGTAATAACTCATGTACTTGAATTCTATGAAATGAAAGCTCTCTTTTTGTTCTGTAAGCTCTCTCTTCTTACTTTTGCTTGCCTTAAACGATCCTAGTTTGTTATAATTGAGTAGGTTGCTAGCTTTTCTAAGAGCCATTGAGTAAGGCAAAGGCTAGGCTACACTAGTCAAGAGAAAACCCCCGTGACATATCCACTCACCTATTTGAAGCATATTAAACCTTTTCCCTGCTTTTGATGAGTACTTAACTTCTCCAAAAATCCTAGCTTTTTCTACCATGCCTAGCAACATTTAAGTGATATTAATAACATTTCTAATACCATACACTGTATTTTAATTACATTCTCATGCATTAATCCTTAACTAACTTAGTCAAATCTTTATTTAAATTCACTAGTCAGCTTACCAACCATAAACAACTCTAAAATTCATCTAGAGCAGTGGTAACATTACTTTGGTAAGTTTTTCAAAGCTAGAACACACTTGAAACTTTCCATTTGAGGTAAAAATCAAACTTTTAGAAACGGGTAAAACCCTAGAATGAAAACCTAAAATTTGTAATGTTGAAAAATGATTTTCTTACCTCCAAAATGTTCAAAATCAAGATTAAAAGCTGAAAATCACTTTCCCTTTGAATAAAAATGAATTTAAAGCTTGGGAGAGAGTTAAGAGAGTTGAAAAGGTTGAGAAGGGACAGCCAATGGCTAAGTCAATGAAAAATATGCTGGGGCTCAGATTTTGCAACATATTTATAGTTTTGGAATTGAAAAGACAAGTTTAACCCTTTATATTTTAAATTCTGATGTTGACGTATCGATATCTTGGGCTTCAGTCTCGATACCTTTGAAACAGAATGATTTTGTTTGAGATTTTTTGATTCAAGTCTCGAGACTTCCACAAGAAGCCTCAAGACTTTCATTTTAGGTAGCAAAGTCTCAATACCTTTTCCAAAGTCTCAAGACTTTTTTCTTCTCATGAAATAAGTCTCAATACTTCTTAGCCAAGTCTTGATCCTTTAGCTTCAAAATGCTATTTTTAAGAACAAACTCAAGTCTTCAAGCCCTATTTGAATCCCAACTTTCTCACAACTCATTTGAAATCATTTAGAGAATATTTTTAAGTTAAAGTGTTTCAACATCACTCATAAAACTTTAAATCCTTAGCTCACCAAGCTAAGTCGCATTTCTATCATTTAACTAAAAGGTAGGATTTCACATAACATCTACAAGAAAAGGGTAGGAAGGTTGATAAAAGATAACATCTTGCCTACTCTTATTTTTTTATGATCTTAAGACATGTTTTGATTATTGTAAGGGTAAGTTGATCGATATAAAAGGAAGAGGATCAAATTGAATTTTTGATTTACTAAAATTTATTCACATTGACATAAGTTGACCTTATAGCCATATTATCCACAATTGTAGATATATTTTTGACATTTTTTGATTATTTCTCTTGTTATAGTTATTTTTTCTTAATTAAAAAAGAGTCCAAAACACTTGATATATTCATTGATCTTTACAATTGAAGTTGAGAAATAGTTGAAAAAACCATTAAAATTGTCAAGTCTAATATGGGTGGTAAGTATTATGACAGACATGATACAATAAGATAACAAAGGGGTCACCAAATACTTAGAAAGTTTGAAAATGGCGTATCAATATATTGTACCTAGTAGTCCTAAACAAATGGTGTGGTTGAAATGTAGAATCTCACCCTAAAAGACATTGAAATGAGTATCATGGGTGGGCTGATTTACGCAACTTTTGTAGGGATAAGAAACCAAAATAGTTTTATACATTTTAAATAGAATACTTACCAAATCTACACCTAAAACCCTTTTTGAGTTGAGGACCAAATAGAAACCTAGTCTTGAAGATTGACATGTTTAAGATATCTTTCAAAAGTGCATCTTTATAGTCCAAACCGAAACTAAAATACTATATCATTCCACTTGTTGCTACTTTTCTAAGTACTAGATCATTTTCTATGGGCTATGGATTTTATTGCTTAAGTAAGGTGGTAAAATTTTTAAGATAAAAATAGATAAGTTTTTGGAGTTGTAATGACTAAAACTATTTTTTTTAAATATAGAAATGAAGGGGAGCATAATAAGACTGTAAACAATTCTATACTAATATAGAAGGATACTAAGACACAAACACTAGTTGGGGAACAAGAACAAGTTTAGCTAGTCCTTGACGAGGTCTTTCAACACCACAATGTTGTATAAAAAGTGTCACAAAAAAAATCCATAAAAGTAAAGAAGATTGCTTTTTCTTCAAACACATGAATTCTATCTTAGAGAAGCTGTTTATACTATTGTCCATGTAATCGATTCAATTATTTTTAAAAGCTATTTCAAGTCATCAATCAGATTTGTGGTTGAATGCAATGAAGGATGAGATACAATCTATGTCACGTAATGATGTGTGGAACTTATTGAACTACTTGAAGGTTACAAACCCATTGGTTGTAAATGGTGTACGAGACCAAGAAAGATTTCAAATGAAAGATTGAGAAGGTTAAAGCTAGATTGGTTATCAAAGATTTTACAAATAGAGAATGCATTAATTACAATGAAACATTTCTCTTATATCCTCCAAAGATTCCCTTAGAGTAATTATTACACTAATTGCTCATCATAATTTAGAGTAACTCCAGATAAATGTTAAGATTGCCTGCTTGAATAGAAATCTAATTGGAAAGGTTTATATATCACAACCTAAAAGGTTTTAAAAGGATGGTAAAGATAATCTTGTGTATAGATTCAAAAGTCTATTTACAAGCTTAAACAAGCCTCGAATCAATGGTATTTTAAATTTGATGAAGTAATCAACTTTTTTGGTTTTGTTGAAAGTATGTTAACGATGCATGTATTTCAAGATTAGTGGTAGCAAGTTTATTTTTCTTATTTTGTATGTTGATGATATCTTGCTTACTAGTATTGATTTGGATATACTATATAAGACTAAGAATTTGTTGTCTAGGTAGTTTGACATGAAAGATCTCGAGGAAGCGTCCATGTCATTGGGATTAAAATCCATGGAGATAAGTGTTATCACTTGTTGGGACCCTTTCAACATGCATACGTTGATTGTGTGTTAAATAAATTGTCCATGGTCGATTGTGAAGGTGAAGATGTTTTTTTTTTTTTTGAAAAGCAAAGATGTGTTAATTATTTAAGGTGATAAATTCAACTTGACACAATATCCAATGTTGAGAGAAATTTTGAAAACGGTTCCATATGGTAGTATAGTAGGGAGCTTCATATACATTTAAGTATGCACAAAGCCTTACATTACTTTTCTAGTGAATCGTCTGGGAAGATATTTATCTAATCCCACTAAAAATTATTAAAATGCAAAGATGGTGATGAGAAGTTTAAAGAAGACTAAAGATTATATACTAGTTTAATAAAAGGTTGAAACCTTATGCTAGTGGGTTATGGCTTCTAACTTTGTCAACTATTCAAATGATAGGAAGTCCATATCACGATATAATTTTATGTTTGTAGGTGGTGCAATATCTTGAAAAAGTGTAAAACAAACATTAGTAAATTCATCCATTATGCTAGGTAGAATTGTAGCATGCTATGAAGCAACTACACATGTTGTTTGATTGAGAAATCTCATTAAAGAGCTCTCAATGGTTGACTCAATTGCTAGGCCATATGGTTACACTGTAATAATGTTATAGCAATTATATTCACTAATAACAATCGAGGTATAACAAGTTTAAGTGTAGGGAGATAAAATATTTGACAATTAAAGATCTTGCAAAAAAATTAATATTTCAGTAAAGTATATTAAAATTGATGACATAATAGTTGATGTTTTAACAAAGGACTATGTCTTGTTACTTTCATGAAATATGTTTATGACATGAGTGTTGTGCAGTCGTTTGATGTACAAGGGTAATGTGAGGATTTGACATTGTTCTACTTTTATGCTTTATGCTTGATTGTGTTTGGAACACATCTATGATAATGTATTTGGATTAATTATTAATAATGATTATATAATGACATTCAATCATAAACTATATATATATATATATATATTGCATATCTGAAGAGTTAAGACATGCGTCAATCTTAAGCACAACCTACAACATAAATTAATAGGTGTAAACGTATTCTTTGACACGTGATGTATAGCTCAAGGTATATAAGGCATATATATATATATATATATATATATATAGGTTTATTGAATAAACTAAGTGTTTTTCTTGCAAATTTGGACTGCATAAAGTAGAAAATAAAGTAACTGATAAATGAAGTAAAATCCAAAAACCCCCTTCCAATCACTCTAAAATGATACTTTGGTTCTTTTTGTTTTAAAATGATACTTTTGATCCTTTAACTGTTAACATTATTAGTCAACCTCTAAAAAAAATACAAACCAAATATTACATAAATATTTTAGACACAAATACCCTCTTTTATAAAAAAAAAATGTTATCTCTTTTCTCTTCCAAGAACCTTAATAAAAAAAAAACTAAAGGAATTTTGATACACTTTCTTCAAATTTTCATTTTTCGCATTTCGATCTACCTAAATTTTGTAGTAATCAACACCCATTCTTTGAATTCCTTTTTTCTTCTTAACTAGAAGAATTTTCTCTTCTCTCTTTGGATTTTTTTTATTTTTCTTTTTCTCACAACTCTAACCTTTTTTTTAAGATAGAAATTATTGAATTCATTTAAGGAGAAGTTACAAAGTATTGTTTCAAGTTTTCACTAGTTTTGTTTTAGGACTTTGCACATCAATCTATAACCCTTTTACAAACACTATAGAAACTTGAACCAGTGTGAGTGTTGGGTTGCCTTGCAAGAAAGATACCTAAGCTCAATGTGATTTACAGAAAGATTATCACACCTTTTACTATTTGTGTCAATACCAAAAACCAAAATCATTTCAATTAGATGATTGTCAAACTCAAACCTAATAGCAGCATACATAATACCACACCAAAAAGACTACATGTTATCTAGACCTTTAAATCTTATGTAATATCAACAAGGCCTCCTTCCACCAATATAAAATATCTCATCAGATTTCAAAAATTGCAAGAATTGAACCCCCACACACAAAAGGAACCTACAATAAGATCATATAAATCCACCATCCACCAATAGACAAATCAAACCTCTACCTAAATACTAGAGAAAGAGACAAAACTCATTGATGTTTTGATTTAACAAATCACAATTTTATTTTTTATAACTAACGGAATTTTGATTTGAAAGGAAAAAAAATGAAATACAAAAAAATTATTGATATTTCTTGATATCTACCATTTGATGAGGAGAAGATTCACTAACATCAATCCCATGGAAACTGCATCTGTCAAGGTCTTACATTTCTTTCTTCTTTTATCTTTTTTTTGTGTGTGTTTAAAATCTTATTTTAACGATTAATTATTTTTTCTAATCAAGGTTTTTAGAAGAGGATGAACAGATTTTTTTTTCAAAAAGAATATGCCTAAATTGAAAAAAAAAATAATATAAGGGTCATTTGTATATTAAAATATTTATGTGATATTGAGTTTTAATTTTTTTTAACTGTTGACTAACAATGTTAACAGTTAAAGGGTCAAAAGTATTATTTTAAAACAAAAAAGATCAAAATGTCTTTTTAAAATGATTAGAGGGAGTATTGAGATTTTACCCTAAACAAATGAATACGACACAAAAGATAGATCATTAAGAAAGAGATATTATTCATTCTACAGTACCACACTAAGTTCATGTCTATAGGATTGAGTGATATATATTATTATAGTTAATGTCTATAGTTATTGTCACTTTCTAATATCACAAAATTTACTAGATATGATAACGTTTGGAGTAGCCTTTTTAAGATCGATTTGTTTTTAAATTGGGTTGATAAAATTTTCAGTTGTTTTAGCAGTATCTTTTTTTAAAGAAAAATTTGTTTCTTAAATTGGAATTTTAAAAATGTAATCCAAGTAAGAGATAGTTAAAGATTTCTTAAAATTAAAGTGTAAATTTACATTATTTATTTTTACATTTTATCATAATCAAAGTTAAGTTAATTTGATTTCGATAACGAAACAATATTAATTTCTATAATATTATGCTGCTTTTATCTTTTTCTCCTTTGAGTGATCAATTTTATAGATAGGAGAAAGTTTTGTTTTAAGAGGTAGCGATAGAGAGGGAGGCGCAATCATAGAGCCTGCAGCTTGTTTTTGCTCTTTGCCTCTTTTGAAGCTCCGCTGGGATGGATGGGAGGATTATGTTATGTGGGATAACGTGGCAAGCATCGAAATGTCCTGTTTTGCTTATATAATACTTTTAGTAAAACGTAATGATATAATTTAATTTATGTAAGTCAACACTTTTAAGTGGTTGGAAAATATATTTTATTCAAAATTAATATATTGTTCTAAATAAAACACGATGCCATAATTTAATACACCCATCATGACCTAAGATAATAAGCAATAATTTAGAGAATTCAAAGAAAACTTCTTTGTCTTATGCTATGAGGGTTTGATAATAGATTTATTTTATAATGATTTAATCACCCTGTTTTTAAAAATTCTAAATAATATATTTTAGAAAAAAAATATTCTAAGTCACTTCAATTTTATTTTGAATTTGAATTTTGTTTTGTGTTGTGCAGAAAATTATTTAAACAATAAAATTTGGTTGATTATATTTCAAATATATATTTTAAGCGACTTTTGTGTCATTATATGCATGTAAATTGATAATTTTATTGCTTACAATAAATTATCCGAATAACAAAATACGTTCAAAATATACTTTTAGTGAGGTTACATACTATATGTAAAAATTATAATCTATTAACTTTCAATATACACATTAACAAGTGCATCCACAAAGAGAATTCATAATCATATCTATCAAACAAATAAATGAAATAAAACGAACATCAAATTTGACTACACCCACGCATGGTGAAACTTGAACATAAAACCTAAATTCAAAAAATATATAAATAGATTTCAGCTAAAATGTACTTATTGTATATAGTTAACTATCTAAATAAAACTATTAAGAAAACCCTAATAAGATAATTTGAATCGGGTGTATATTGAATGGTTAAGGAACGGATCACACATTCGGTTGGTTGATTTAGATTAAATCAGTTTAAGCATTAATTTTATTATTTGATCTTTCAAAAAGTCTTTGCACATGGTGGAATTTAAACCTTTGACTTTTTTATCTTTATATTAATAATCATGCCATTGAATCAAGTGCATGTTTTAGTTGAGTATATACTATTTCTAATACTTATTTAATATCAAAATCACATTTCTAACTTTGGATTGGCTTACAAGTAAGGGAATCGTGAAAATGAAGTAGGAAGAAGTCCTTAAATTATTATAATTATTTATTTTATAATGTTGAATTAAGTTTTTATATTTTTATTTTGGATTAAACAAAATCTTATAATTAATAATGGATTAATTTTCATTAGTCAAAACATGACTTATCATTTTATATCCACATGACATTGATGTGAAAAGTAAAAAATATCACATTACCATGTTTCATCATCATCAATTATAAAATGTCAGTATGACACATCATCATCAATTACGATAATTAACATGCTATATCAGTGTCACGTTGTATAAAATGAAAAATAAAATTTTAATTAAGTCAATTAATTATAATGATTTATTTAATTCAAAATAAAAATATAAAGGTTTATCTAGTTCAAAATAATAATATAAGAACTTGAGAAAACATAACAAAAATATAAAGATTTATTTGAATTTTTTGAAATAATTTAAAAACTCTTTTAGATATTATGTTAAAAATATAATGAAGTTTTATGTTACTTGGCATTTAAAATATAGAGAAACACATCAAGGTAGCCTCAACACAAGTGCAATTAAAGCTTCCACATTTAGTCTCTATTGAATCCATCGCAAATCAGTGGTCCAATCTAGGACTTGCCTTTCAATGCCTTCCAATCCAGTCTTAGTGAAATTCCATGTCCAAGAGTAAGTGGTCTCTATTTTCTTGTCACAGAAAACACAGTTTGTGTTCACATTGGATCCTCCCTTTGTCTTGTGCAAAGCTTATCAAGGATGACCGTCCAAGCTCTGACGGCATGCCTGCCTAGGGAGATGCCACTTTACCTTCTCCAACTTATGCCTTATCCCATGCCAAGTACAAGACAGCTTCCTTATTCTGCTGCCTGACAAAGAATAGGCATCCTGCCTAAGCTTCAGCAGTTTCCTTCTTCCCCAACGATCGACTAATAAAGTCAATTTGCATGTCCACCATTAGCCTGCAATTGACCAAGCGTCACAGAAAGAAGCCAAACCAATATATATTTCAAAGTCAATACTATGATTTTCCATAGTGCGAAATGGCTTTTGCGTTTTCTGACTAATTGAACAAAAGCAGAGCCAGATTCCGAGTTGGCTGCTACTATGACATTGACAGTAACCATAGTCAGAACTTTCATTCAACTCACTTAGCATATTGTTCATAATAAATACATATAAGGTATCTTTAATTTTTATCAATGACGGCTCAATAACAGATTTAAAGTAAAATATCTAAATGAGACCCTTTTATTGAAATTTAAAAAAAAATTAATATTACTTGTTCGCTTTTAATATGATTTTGACCTTTACCAAGTGATTTATTTCCTAACAATTTACAAAAAAATAAATAACAACTAAATAGAATCTAAATAATTCGACTTTTGTTCAATGTGTATAATTTTGGATCAAATACCAAGATTTTAACATTTTTTATTTACCTTAATATCATAGCAACATTTAAGCAACATAGAGTCAAATTATAAACAAATAGAAAAAACTAATCTTGCTTAAACCGAGCGTAAGTAATTTGAAAAGAAAAAAAGAAAAGTCAATTAGTTTGAAAAGTTAAACCCAGAATGAATCCACATACAAGTAGACTTTAATCTTTGGTTTGTCTTTCAAAAAATAATAATAAAAAAGAAAGAAAAAGTCATCGTGACAATACAATATGTAAAGCCATTTTTGACTTAGTTTTATGCCTAAAATACCAAGGAACCAGTTCCGTTGATGAAAACTTACATGCGATCACCATTTAGAACCAGTTCCACCCAAAATTGTTGCTATTAAAACCAAAAGAAAAACAATATAGTATAGTCGCCACATCAGTTACAAAATAAAAATAATACATTGATATTAAAATAACGCATGAAGATGAAATTTTCATAACATCTCTTTATAAAATTGAAGATTGCAGGATCTGAGAAGCATCGTATCAACAGGATATAAAAAAGTTATATTCGTAAGAAAACCGGTGACAAATATGAATGATATTAACTAGTCATTTCTTTTTTCAAAAAATCTTTAATGGCTAAAGTCAAATCTAAATTAACATTTTCATTCATTAGTTTTCATTTGAATAACTTGTGCAACGATTTTATTGTCTATAACCAAGATCACTTTACATCATCTTTCAACCCAAATCCTAACAAATAATTCTCCTCAATATGCAAAAAAGATTTCTAGTTTGACCAAGAAACTGCATTTTTAATTTTTAAAGTGGTTATGAAAGACACCTCTAGCAATGAATTGATGGCATGAAGTTCGATGAGCTCATTGACGTTTGTAAAAGAGAGGAAACACTAGAAGGAAAAATTTCGTGAGAGACAAAGTAGGCTAAGCACAATTTGGCTGAAAATGAAATAACAAATCGAACGGATGACTTAAAAATTTCAGTTTTTTCAATCTTATTCAATTGAATTTTAGTCTCTAAAATTTAATACTGAATTGATCGCACAAACTATTTATCGATATTATATATATTAATTTTTTTTTTATATTTTCTTCTCCAAAATCCCTTCTACTCTACCTCATTTCCGAACTAAATCCCCCCAAGAAATAGTATATATAGATTTTTCAGTGTTCGAAACACTTTTCTTACTTTGAGAGATTGAAAAAAAAAAATCTTAATTTTGAGTTGAGTGCAATGGTAAAGAAATTGAAGGATAAATTTAACAACTATAGGAAAATATAAAAAATAATTGCGGTGATTTACATTACTTCTACTCTTGATCGTAAAAAGAAACCTTTGATTTTGTGGAGTTTTGCTTTATGAAATTGTATATTCTTGAGCATGCTTCGTTGATGATTAAGAACCTAAAAGAAAACATTGGAATAATTATGAATATAGAAGAATGTTTCAACCCCAATATGAGGAAGTTGGTGAAGGAAGTCAAGTGAGCCAAATTACAAATATCACTAATGAAATTGGAATTGGAAAACAAACTAAGGGTCCATTTGGTAACTGTAAAATAAGTTGTTAATGGAAAATTTTTTTTATGTAAAATATTTTATTGAAAAATTTAATATTTTTTTTATTTGGATAAACTGTCGAAAATATATTCCGTTGTTTGGATCATCTTTCAAAAAATATTTGCCTCAAATGTGTAAGTATCTTATTGTTTTGAAAGAAATAAAAAGATATTATTTTAAGACCTTATTATTTTGAAAGAAATAGAAAATAAATATTCAGATCATGTCAAAGGCTAGGGATGACAAAGCCAAGATTTAGAAATTAGGGCCGAGGTTTATTTTAATAGAAGTCATTTTTTTTTACCATGGTGAAAATTGTCTTACATCTTTGAAGGGCGTAAGACAATTTCCGAAGTCAAATGGGTCTTTTATCCATTAACTCGTAAAACTTTTTCCTTTAAGATTTCATTTTCAATGAATAAAACATCATAATATCCTAAAAATGTTTTTCGAAAAAATGTTACTTCAAAACAAATACACCCTAAACTAAAGTTGTTTTCTTTGAGTATAAGAAGTGTAGGATTGAAATTGGCATAAAAAAATAAAAAACAAAATTGAATAAGCGTTTAAGTGATCATGATGTTGCTGATGATTACGATTTTGATGTTTTTGTTTGATAAAAACTCAGTAGTCATAAATATTTTATCCTTTCTGAACTAACTCATGATGCATTGATTCTCATATCCACCATTGCTTATAAATCCACTTTAAGCATCAATAGACCTATGCTTGATACATATAAAAATCCTTAACTCTTATGTTTGTATAAACGCTTATTTGTATTCAAAATTAGCTATGTGAATCTTTATATGTCGATCCAATTGACATTGTGAACAATTTGGTAAAGTTTGATAAAATTGAATTAGGTATTTGTATTATTTATACTATCATTTCATTCTATTAATTAGGTTTTTATATTATTTATAAATCGATGGATTCAATTATTTTCGTTCTATTAATTAATTGGATTGTCAAAAATTTCAAAGCGAATCAACCAATTGGATTGAATGCCACTCCTAAGAAAAAGCATTTTTCTAGGGTTGCCATTGCTATTGGTTGTCAAAATACACAATAGAAAATTAGTAAGAATTTAACCAATTTGATAGACAGTATGCCAAGAAAAAGCTCCATTAATTGTAGTTATTTAAAAATAAGCCAAGACCAAGACAAATACCAACAACATTATTCAGTGGTACCCTAAGCAGCATCAGCATATCCTCTGCTCTTTCACCAACTAGTTGCAAACCAAGATTAATTGCCTTCTACCACAATAGCACCATCAATGCTGAAGATAACAAACCAACCTATAAATAATAGGCAATGCCCTTCATCACCATACTTTAAGGCAATATGCAACAAAGCCTTTATCATGGAAAAATTTATATTTCATTTCTACAAGTGGGAAGATATACCTCATACTCAAAGCATAGCCATGCATTCAATTGTTATAGAAAATGCGGTGCCTAGCTAACAAGATTTTCATGCTGTAAAGTGCTCCTTGAATAATTTCTATTTTCAAACAATATAAGAGTAGAATGCAACAGCAATCAATTTCCTGTGACCGCAAGTACCTGAATTCATTAAGAGCAAGAAATTAGGATTAATGGTTTTTCATTCCTTTTTTTTTAATTTTTTGTGGGGTGGAGAAGGGGTTGAGAGAGGAGTTAATGCTTGAGGCATTGCCAGCAGTAACAGCTTGCCCTATCTTCCTTAAAGCTCGATCTAGCTTCCTCAATTTTGCAGGATCAAACTACAAAATATCGAAATGAAATGAGAAAGGAAGATTAGCACTAAAGCATGTAATAAGACCACTACCATAGACTAACTAAGCCGGGAGATTTGGTATTTCTGGGAATTAAACCAGCTGTTGGACAGTTATATCCAAAAAATATTGATATCCATAAAAATGATGGGCCTTATATCCTAGTCAAACTTAACCAGTAGAGAAATTACAGTGTTATATTTTTCATGGTGCAGTAGAGAATTACTTGGATGGAACTAGTTTCTAACTTGTAATAGAGAAAGCAAAGGAGTGGATTAAAAAGGATGTCTACAAGGGAATGAAAATAAACATTATGCACCACCAACCAGATGAAATGCTAAAAACAATGAAGCCAATGCATCCACTAGTCTTTCCATTATTTTAACAGCACTGTTGGTGTTGGACCCAACTTTACCGACGTAAAGGGACAAACATATTTTCTTCTTCTGTTATCATTATTTTCAACAGGGAATGGATCACAAAAACATCTTATCGTCAAAATGCTGAACCTTCCACATGATAGATATTTAGTCAAGGAATCTTTCAAAAAAACAAAAAAAAAAAAGATACTTAGTCAAGGACAACAAAATGCTAAAACACAACCAAGGAAACTGTGAATGGCTTCCCTTTTCCTCGAGAAACTTCAACCTGCATGTACAGATTTGTGAACTTCTGTTGACTATACCTTAACATATCGAGTTTTCCCTAATTTTAGCATGAAACCAAAATTGCATTGGAACAATTTCCCAAGCCAGGATACTATTGCCTTGAGCAGCATTTCCAAGCTCAGAGCACTGAATGGCACACGGATCCTGCCAAGGGAAAAAGGTATAGCATATGAGAGAATCTTAACATGCAAAATTTTCTGAAAAGTATAACGTTAATTCTAAGAATAGTAGCACCGAGAGGGTAAAAAAATAAGAAACAACATAAATGAAAAGTACAAACGAAAAGATAACCAAGCATTTCAAAATATCTAAATGTAGGGTGCAAAGACAGTTAAAGGAGCAACTTACCAATGAGATGTGATCAAAACTTTTGTATAAGGAGAAACATACAAGTCAACCAAACAGCAAGCGATTAGCTCTACTTTAGAAAATGCATAAGACACTAGAAAACATTATAACATACATACTGCAAAGAGACACTAGCTCTTCTAGTGTAAAGGCGTGTTGGTCAAAATATGTTTCCGCACATACTTCCATTCCAAAGTCATTATACACATCCCATAAACCCCATCTTTGAGTATGCCATCAACTTAAGAGCAATACGTGTAATGGCATATCCCAGTCGAGATCCCTTTCTGTTCATAAAAGTGGAGATGGAACTTTCAGTAACATAGGAACAACATTGAGATTAGAAATCAACAAAGATTTTGCAAGGTCACTAGTTGATCAGGAGCTACATTTAATGAAACAACGAACCAAGAAATAAAAAAGACAACAACGCTTCTGCAACCAAACCAATGATTCCCTGTGGTGTAAATCTAGGTTTAATGACATATCTATTTAAGCCGGCACAAATAATATTACCATACAGGAAAGCTTTATAAAAACAATTCTTCAAGGTAAACTTGACTGACATGCCACCTAATAGCCATTTCAGGTACAAGGTCTTCAATTTTGACTCAATCAGTTCAATGCAATCAACTAGCTTGCATCTCAGAATATTCTTAAAATAGTCAAAAAAATATCATTTAATTTATGAAATGTATTCAACATTTGCAAGATAAAAGATCCTTCAAATTCTAATGGGTTTTGAAAAAGCAAAATGACAGCATGAAACAATTGAAGGCTTGAAATATACCATGAAGGCACACCTTTCTGAAATGTGGCAGTCACCCTATCCCAAAACAGACCAACTCAGTCAACAGATTTGAAGGTTCATCAAAAGTAATTTAAATAGTTAAAACAACATCAAGCTAAGGAGAGCCCAATTCAGTGCACCAGAGATTAGTTAGAAGTTACCTTCATAACAAACTGCAAGGCTTCAACATATCCCAACTTGATATCTTTCAGAGCATTCCTTTTGTAACCAATTGCAGTGACAACTTAAAACCCATAAGAGCCATCAGGAAATAGCATATGCCCATTTATCCAAAAAGGAAGAAAGAAATCTGGACATTGGCTGAACCAACTTGAAGGCCAACTCTTTCTCTTTCTTTAACAAGCTCGAGGCCAAAACAAGACACCGTCTTTCGACAGCATAAATTTCTTTCTACATATTAAATGGAGAAGAAAAGCTCTCCTTTTGACCTTCTTTGACACAGTTGCTGACCAAAATAAACCAAGTCACATCATTGGGTACAAAGCCATTCTCCACACCTCTATATAGAAGTAAACAGGCCTCATCAAACACACCCTCTTTGCAGTGCCAACTAATCAAAGTATTATAAGTAATAGCATCAGGATAAATACCTTCAAATTTTAATTTCTCAAACAGACTCAAAGCCTCCCTTATGCGTCCAGCTTTGCAAAGACCATTTATTAGACTGTTATAAGTTACTATATCTGGCGTCAAACCTCGATGAATCATTTCTCTTAGAAACTCAAGTGCATTATGTACCTTCCCGGCCTTACAAAGGCCATTGATTAATATATTACAAGAAATGCTACTTGGAACCAGTCCGTTCCTTATCATTTCTTCAAACAATCCCAAGCCTTTATCAATTGCCCCAGCTTTGCAAAGTGCCTTTATCAGACCATTGTAAGTGATTGCATCAAGAGGGCATCCTCTAAATAGCATTTCATTTACAAGCTTAAGTGCTTCTTGGATCTCACCACTCCTCAGAAAAGCATGAATTAGCGTGTTGTATGTTACTTTGTTGGCAATAACACCCACAACCAACATATCACGATACAGTCCCATAGCCGCTTCCATTTGATCGGCCTTGCATAAACCAAATATTAGTGAATTAAAGGTAAATATATCAGGCTTACATCCTTTGCTTGACATTTCACCAAGCATTTCCCGAGCTTCATGAATCTTCCCATCCCTGCATAATGCACTTATCAGGGTATTATATCCCACAGTATTCAGGCTGACTTCTTTTGCAGACATTTCATTTAACACATCACCAGCTTCCAATAGTCGACCTTCCTTGCATAACCCATCAATCAAAATTGAGTACGTTATCACATTGGGCTTGGATCCCTTGCCTTCCATCTCATTAACCAATTCAAGAGCTGAACCTAGGCATCCTTTCTTGCAAAGTCCATGAATGAGAATGTTAAATGTAAAAACATCAGGCCTGCAGCCAAAACTTAACATGATATCATGCACAACAGCCTTAGCTTCATCAAACCGTCCGCTTGCCACATATCCATTTATCAAGGTATTGAAGAGAACAATGTTTGGGCTGGGCACTTTGTCTAATAATGCCCTTGCTTCATCAACTTGGCCTGTTTTGCATAACCCTTGCATTAAGAACCCATAAGTCAGTTCATCAGGGATGAAGCCCCGGAGAAGCATCCGATCAACCACTTTTACTGCCTCATGAATACGGTTGAGCTTGCAGAGGCCATGGATAACATCATTAAAAGTCTGAACATCAGGACTGCAACCCATCAGAAACATTTCCTCCAAAAGTTTCAGTGCCTCATTAACCCTGTTGCTTTTTGACAATGCATGTATCAAAGTATTGTAAACCACTGAATTTGGCACACATCCATGTTTCGTCATATCCCTAAGCAGCGAGCAAGCAGAATCCACTTCATTAACAATACAAAGTGCTTTCATAACCAAACCAAATGTATAAACATTGGGAGAAATACCTTTATTTAACATGTCATAGAAAACATTCGGTGCAACTTTATGGCAATTGCCGGCCACCAGAATATCCAAGACAACATTGTAAGACCTAACAGTTGGTTCACAAGAATAAACACTCTTTATATCCAACAACAACCTAGTAGCCTGACCAGGGAAACCAGCTGTTCCATAATATTTCATGATCAAAATGAAAAGGGATTCTTTAAAAACAACCCCTACTTCTTTCATTTGCATCAATAAGCTATCTATGACCTTAAATTCCTTAGCTGCCCCAAGTTTATCCATAAGAACATAATACACATCAAATGTATGGCAGTAGCCTTTCTGGGAACCAGCCCAATGAAACAACTTTAAAGATGTGGGAACATCAAGTGGCAATTCAAGTAATTTACAAAGCTGATAAGGAGTAATCTTATTGAATGACTTTCGAAGTTCATCGAGGTCAAATGGTTTGAGTAATCTCTCCCATTCATTTTCAGACTCTGATTGATTGCTCTTGGAATAATATTTAGATGAGCAAACTGAAAAATGGGGTTTAGAAACAGATTGCAGGTTTTTTCTGACATGTAATGCAAGGTTTTTTGACCTTCTGAACATTACTCTAAATGGGTAGCTCAAAATCTGCACATTTACCTCTTTTATGATGAAAATTTCTGAAGGAACACTGTTGTAACGCTCCAGGTCCCGAGATGGAGCTGTGGTTTTGGCTTCCACCGCAACCGATTAGCTGCTTCAAGATTTTGGGTTTGTGGGCTCGGGACAGGGAGAGAAAGCAAAGAACCAAAGAGGGAAGAGGGGTAGATCGGGGTTTTACTTGATCTTTTGAAAATCAAGTGAACTCAGTTATTAAGAAAATTTCATATTACTAATTATCATTCAATGCGTAGCGTACTTGTTTTTTCTTGATTCCATTAATAAGTAACACTAATTTACAAATAAGTAAGTTTAATTAAATCTAGGTTAAAGTTAAATTACGTTTCACAATTGATGGGATTTGATAAGGAAATTCAATATAGGGCATTGAATATGAAGAAAGCTGTCATAGTATTTCTATTTCACAATTATATATTTATAGTATAAATATAATATAGTTATCAAAATAATAATCGATAAGTTAATTTTCACAATTCAAGTTTTGATAAAACATATCTCATTTGTAGATTTAAATATATCATCTTTAATATTTGTCTCTCGTTTTTTAAGTGAGCTTTATCTCTATAGTGATTTAGTTAATACTATTTGTAACTTTAATATGCCCCTACTAGATGATGGCACCATTAATGATTCCAATCTTGGATAAGAGGAACTAAAACCGTGCTTTGAGTAGCAGTTTTAGTGAGTGCATTTGCTAATTGATGTTCTATGGGAATATGGTTAACACGAAGTTGCCCTTGTTTCACTTTATCTTGGACAAAAAAAAATAATCTAATTGCAAATGCTTCATCTTTGTATGAAAGATTGGATTTTTGCAAGTGTAAATGGTATTTATGTTATCACGGTACACAGTGAGAGAACTAGGTAGGACTATCTAAAGTTTATAAAAGAGAGATTGAATCTATGTTGCTTTTAAAACAACAATTACAATAACTTGATCTTCAACTTCTGTAGAAGACCTAGCTACTATTTTTGTCTCTTAGAACTCCAAAAAATGGAAGTGCTTCCAAGATACATGATGAGGCAAAAGTAAAGGTCCTATCATCAGGATTTCCTGCTCAATCAAAAGTTATGAAGACTTGTAGAGATGGAGCGATTTCCTTTTTAATGAAAAGACCATGGAACAAGGTTCCTTTAAGATATCTTAATAATATCTTCAAAGCTTGATAATGTAGTGCTGATGATTTATGCATGAATTGGGATAATTTGTTAACAACGAAACAAATATCAGGTCTAGTAAAAACAAGATATTAGAGAGAACCAACAAATTTCCTGAATTCCTCATCATTGGCTATTGCAAAACCATCATGTAAGTAGAGGCAAGTTTTAGTATATATTGGTGTATTTGATGCTTTTTGCACCAAACATACCAGCTTTGAGGAGAATATCTTAAATATATTTATCTTGAGATAGAAAAAGACCTTATTGTGTAGGAACAACATCAATGCCAAGAAAGTAGTTTAGGGAACCAAGATCTTTGATAGAAAACTGTGATGCAAGATTTTGAAAAAAGTTGGAGAGAAATGTCTTGCGATTTCCTGTTAGAATCAAATCATCAACATAGACCAATAGATATGCGATGATGCCATTACAATGATAAATTAATAAAGATTTATCACGTATTGATTGAGTGAAGTTAGAAGAAAGCAAAAAACTGCTCAAGGCTCGGTACCATGCTCGAGGTGCTTATTTAAGGCCATAGATTGCCTTCCGAAGCTTACAAACAAAATGAGGCCTGGTTTTGTCATACAAAATTAGGGGTTGCTTCATGTATATGTCTTCTGTTAGTGTGCCTTGTAAGTAAGCATTATTTACATCCAACTGGTGTAATGGCCAATTGTTAAAAACTGCCAAGCATAAAACTAACCATATGGTGACTAGTTTGACTATAGGTGCTAAACGCTTCATTGAAGTCAAGACCAAGCCTTTAGGTGAAGCCTTTTGCCACTAATCTAGTTTTGTATGGAGAAATGGAACCATCAAGGTGCCTTTTAATTTTGAAAATCCACTTACAACCAACTATAGTTCTGTTGTTAATAGGTGGAACCAATTCCCATGTGTCATTGTTTGTAAGGGCAGCATATTCATCAAGCATAACTTGCTTCCAATGCAAATATCGGATAACTTGCATAGCACAAGTTGGTGTAATGGATTCTAGAAAAGGATGAGCGGTTGCTAGATGGAGCTATTTAGGTTTAAAAATATTTTTTTGTGATCAAGTAATCATGGGATGTGTTCTATGAGATTGAAGTGGCACAAGAGGCTACAAGGTTAGGTTAACAGGTGATTGAAGAAGAGGTGAAAAGGTAATTACTTTGGTGGAAGAACTGTCACACATGTTAACCTCTTGCGAAGATGAATGAGAGGTGGGTTTAGAAGACAAAGTTGCATCTTGAGAAAGTGGTGGAAAGGTTGGAACAATGATAGGTGTGTCATATGCAGAATGCCATTAAGAGTAAGAAACATCAGAAACTGAAGTGTTGGCTGCAAACTTGGTAGCAAATGGAAATTTAGATTTGTTAAATAAAACATGTCTTAATGTGAAAATTTTGTTAGATTGATGGTCAAGACAAAGATAAGCACTTTGATGCTTAGAGTAACCAAGAAACACACAAGATGTAGATTTGCTTTAATGTTTATGTGTGGAATAAGGTTTAAGCCGTGGATAACTTAAGCAATTAAAAATTTTGAGTTTAGCATTATTAGGATCTTGATTGAAAAGTAATTGATAAAGACATTTGTTTCCAATAACAAGATATGGCAATCTATTTAGTAAATAAACTATAGTAGAAATAGTAAAAGACCAATATGACAATGGCATGGATTCTTGATGTAGTAAAATAAGTCTAGTTTTAACAATATTTGTATGTCTATATTCAACAATTGCATTGGTTAAGGGGTATGTAGGGTTGTTTATAAATGTTGCATGCCAAATGAATTGAAGAAAGATTTCAACTTTGTAAATTTACCCCCACAATCATAATATATTGTAACAATGGAAGTTTTAAAATAATTTTTAACTAAACTCTTAAATTTAGGAAATAGAAAATAGACATCATATTTAAATTTCAATGGAAAAAACCAAATATAATCTTTGTAACCTTCAATGCTAAAAACCTTGACTAACCCCTAAACATCAGTATATATGTTATTTAGAGGTCTTATACAAACTAAACTAGATTTATAAAAAGGAAGTTTGTGAATTTTATTACAGCAATAAGTATAACAAGATGAAAGTTTTTGGTTAAAAAGCAAGGTAAAGAAGAAGTCTTGATAACTAACTACAGAGTTTAAGAATAAGGGTGACTTAGTCTTTGATGCCATGTATAAACGTTTGTCTTAAGTCTAAAATTGACAAGTGTAAAAAGTTTAATCAAAGGCTTAGTTTCTTGGAATGCATAGACCTCATCTCTATTTAAGCCTTAAGCAAGTGGCCTCTTTGTTTGAAAATCCTTCACCAAGAAAAAAGATGGAAAAAATTCAACAGACATTATTAGTGTTAGTGAATTTGGAAATAGAAATGACATTAGTTTTTGCTTGAGGAACACATAAAACATTATGTAAAGAAAAGGGCTAAGAAGAATGATGAATTAAAGTTGAACCAATATGAGAAATTGATAAACTTGTGCCATCACCAATCAAAAGTTCATCGAGACCTCTATACTAAAATGTAAATTGTAGGCTGTGCAACGAATTAGTAACATGATGAGATGCACTTATGTTGACTAACCACTAAGAGGAGGATGTTCTATTCTAGCATAATTAGCAGTTGGAGTAGAAGACTTAAGTTTGATTTTAAAGCAATGCTTGAAAAAATGTCCGAGTTTATCACAAAACTAACATACAACCTTGAAGTTAGAATGAGATGAATTTTTGAAAGAATTAGATGGTGAGAAAAACCTGGTATTTTAAGCAGGTTGAGGTTGCTTTGATCTATCAGAATGAAAAGAAATAGTTTTGGTAGCAAGATGGGCAGAAAAGATGATAATATTAATTGATGATTCTTGTTTCTTAGTGATATGATGAGATGCATCTAAGTCAACTAACCATTAAAGGGATGATGCTTCTGTTCTAGTGTGATTAGCAGTTGGAGTAGGAGACTTAAGTTTTTGATTTTGAAGCAATGCTTGGCAAAGTGTTTGACTTTATTACAGAACTGACAAACAACTTTAAAGTTGGAATGAGATCAATTCTTGAAAGAATTAAATGGTGAGGAAAACCTAGTATTTTGAGGAAGTCGAGGTTGCTTTGGTCTACCAAAATAATAAAAAATAATTTTGACAACAAAATGGGCAGAACGAATGATCATATCAGTTTATGTTTCTTATTTTTTGATAACTTCTTCATAATTAGTGAACTTATCTAACAATTCTTTAAAGGTAATGTAAGATTCCCTAGCTCTTATACTAGTTGCAATTTCCTTGATGTTAAAGCCAATTCCATTAAGAGTATGGATGACAAGTTCATATTCACTTATAGGCAAATTCACCAATGCAAGTTCATCAGCAACACTTATAAGATTTTAGAAGTATTTAGAAACTGTCATGGTGCCTTTGGGTTTGGTAAGCTTTTCTCGTAGGTTCATTATTTGAGATCTAAACTTGTTAGCATATAACTTATTGATTTTGGCCCAAGCATAAAATCGATTAAGTAGAAGCAAAGAACATTACGACACTTTCAAAGGTATATAAAATAATATAATGAAACAATAGTTGATCTTGTCAGACCCAATGATCATATGTTGGACTAGCAATAAGAAAAGAAGGTTGGAACCTTCTTGTGGAATCATGACTAAAGGGTAAAGGGTGGAACTATCAACATATTCAATCCAACTAAGGGATACTTGAATTGAGCCCACCAAGAAGGAAAGTTGAGAGGGATGAGTTTCATAGGTAGGTGGGTAACAGCATTAATAGTAATCAAGTAATTTTGTAGATTAGAGAAATATAGGATTAAAGGGAATTATTCGAAAGTAGTTTGTATTGTTTGAACTTAAGGAATACATGGAGGTTGAAGAAAAAAACTTAATGGAGCTTACAATGGCTCTGATACCATAAAAAAATTTAATATAAAATATTGAATATGAAAGAAAACTATAATGATATTTCTATTTCATAATTATATATTTACAGTACAAAGATAATATAGTTATCAAAATATTAGTTGATAAGATGGTTATCATAATTCAAGTTTCGATATAACATATTTCAACTATAAATTTAAATATATCATCCTTAATGCTTGTCTCTTATTCTTGAAATAAGTTTTATCTGCATGATGATTTAACTGATACTATCTATAACTCTAATACTTAAATATCAAATTGTAATATTAATTTTTTAAAACATTCAAGGAAAGCATCCATGTAGAGATTAGATTAATTTTAATATTTTTATGTCATTAAAATTAATATAATTAAAATTTTTAACTTAAAAATAAAAATAATTTTTTTCAAGGAAAAAATGATTAAATTGTGAACTATGCTTTAAACTAAATTTTAAATTTTATTTAATTTTTTTATTTTCATCCAATTTATTAACATATTGTTTTCATTTCATTATTAGGTTTTCGGATATCGAAATGATGTGACATTAGCAAGTGATTTTTTTATTTTGATTTGGTGTTAGGAATTGTTCATGGTTTGGTGTTTGGAATGGTTCATGGTTGATATATATTTAATTATAGTTGAAAATTATAGATGATTTTAGATGTTATTAATATTTTAAGGTTAGATGTTAATGTATGTTATTTATGCTAAATATTATTATATTTGATGTTATTATTATTTTGTCATAGTTATTTTTATAATTATTGATTTAAATTTGAATGATAAAATTAAATATTTGTAATTTAATTGTACAAATGTGTAAAACGTGTTAATCATTATTCGTGTTTACAATCATGTCATGTCTAGAAAAAAAATTCTAACACGTTCGTGTCGTATCATGTTACACAGTTAATAATTGCATCCGTGTACGTATTTTAGATTTTGACATGAATAATTATACGCGTATTCATGTTTACATAAATAACTATTAATACCCTATATTGATACAACATGATTAGACATGTGAACATGAATTGTGTTAAATGCGTTAATCATTATTCGTGTTTACAATCGTGTCATGTCTAGAAAAAAATTTTAATACATTTAATAAATGTGTTGGTCGTGTCGTGTTACATAGTTAAGAATCGTATTTGTGTACGTGTTTTAGATTTTGACTCGAATAATTATTCATATTGTGTTCATGTTTACTAAATTAATCGTTAATACCCAATATTGACATGACATAATTAAACACGTGAACATGAATTGCCACCCCTAATGAGGCATTTGGAAACCCCCAAGTGATATGGTCGAAAGGTTGATTTGAACCTTTGTGGCGTGTGCGACACATAAGTGTGCTATTGGTCTAAGCCCTCCATTGGCTTGGACTAGTCACAAATTCATAGACCGTGACATTCTCTCTCCCTTGATTCAGGCAGCGCCCTTGTTCCCTTGTGGTCTTTCTCCACCTTAAGTCTTCTTCGAGATCCCCATTAGCTTTGTGGATTCATTTGAGACAACTTCTCGTTGGCTGTTTCGAGAACACTTTCAACTCTAGATATATCTATTGTAGTAATGCAATGGATCGTTTTAATTCCTACACTAGGGGTGCAATTCCCTAAGCAAATCATTCTTCTAAATTAAGCCATATTTCGTTTATAGTATCCACATGGGCAAACCTAGTTTGTAACTCCTTAAAAAATGAATTGATGAGCCATGATTTTATCACCATTTTACAGTATATCCAAGATTAGAAATCCCCATAATTGACATCCAGTTTTGCTATTAATCCATTTATGCATTGGATCCAAGATTGGAAATCTTTGAAATTGACTTAACGTTTTGCTATCAAACTATTGATGAATTGGATCCAAGATTGGAAATCCTTAGAATTGACATCGGGTTTTGCTATTGGTCCATCCATGAACGAGATCCAAGATTGGAAATCCTTGAAATTGACATCGAGTTTTATTATCAATCCATCCATGAATCTTTGGACCCAAGATTGGAAATACTCAAAATTGATATCAAGTTTTGCTATCAGTCCATCCATGTAGATCCAAGATTGAAACTCTCCAGAATTGACATCAAGTTTTACTATTAATCCATCCATGAACCATTAGATCCAATATTGAAAATCTCCAAAATTGACATCGGGTTTTGCTATCGATCCATTCATGAATCCCATCTTGTTCTTGGATTTGAGAGCAGTTAAGAAGTTACGCCTCCAAGTGAAATAATTATCTCTAGTTTCTCTCAGAAGTTGTGTAACAAAAATAAGTCTGAATGATCAGATGAAGGCAAGTTGAATGAGGATTTGTTATTGATTGTGATGTTTTACACATTCGTAATGGGCATTAAACCTTTTTGAACATAACTTGCAGCATTGTCTTCCACGGCTGAAGAAAAGGTAGGTTAAGAAATTTGTCTGACACCATGAAAAATAAAATATATGAAAAGAATGAAGTTAGAAAATCCCTACTCAGTTTAACAATGAACATAAAAGGACTCTTTATAGAGATAACACATCTTAGATTTACTTGTAACACAAGTAAATAAAGAAGTATTCTAATCTTAGACATCCTTAGGGTGCAACTAGAGTGAAAAGACAATAAGAAAAGATTACATTAGGAAAAAAAACTATCCTATAATATATACAATGATACAAGTAAAATAAAAGATCTTAAATTAATTCTCCTTTAGAGAAAAAGAAAACAAAAATGAAGAAAAGAGGATGAACCTTCATCAAAGAGCTTAAAAAGAGAGAAAAATCAACACAAAGGGCTTTCAAGGCTTGCAGATGTCTAAGAAACCATATCTTCAAGAACAAATCATTGAAGATCCATTGGATGGTGTGAAGATTAGAAGAGTTTTAGGGAAACGTGTGAGTTGTGGCCTTTACAAGTGGAACCAATTAAAGAACTACGAAGAGGTAGAAAAGGGAGAAAGTTGAGTGATAGCCATGCAAAAAGAACTAGGTCAATCTTAGAGGAACAAGTTTAGGACCTTAGTTTTAAGATCAACCCACCATTCCATCATTGGAATTAAGTAGATGTTAGGAAATAAGATGGATGAGTTGAAGAATATTGTAAGAAATAAAGTAGATTAGCACAAGGGTATAACTAAAACAAAAGTATTGACTTTGATGAAACTTTTCCTCCCATGGCTAGAATAGAAGATATTAGCTTATTTCTTTCTTTTGCATTTCGTATGAATTTCAAACTCTTTCAAATAAATGCCAAAAGTGCACTTTTGAATATCTTTATTCAAGAAAGGGTAAATGTTGAATAACCTCTTGATTTTGAAGACTTGTAAATTTCAAAAATTTATATGGTTTGAAACAAATTCTTTAGTATGAAAAACTTTCATACTTTTTAATGGTCAAAGGTTTTCAAAGAGGTGGTTGGATATAACATTTTTTATAAAGAACAAAAAGGATTTTTCTTGTTGATCAAATCATGAAAAATTTTTCTTAATTGAGTTTGGATTTCTTCCCTTGAAAGTTTTTAAGTTTAGGCCTAAACTTGCATATAGATGAAAAGAATACAAGCTTGTGCTCGAGCCAACTGTGAGCCTCTCATCCTTTTCTAGCATGCCATATCTAATCATTAATGATTAAGGAATTTGATATAACCAGGTGATTCACTGCCTCTCTTTAACTCTAACTTTATGTAATAGTTCAATCTTTAAACTAATAATAATAATAAATGATTAATTACATATTTAGTACTCTTATGATAATCAAATGTTCAATTTGGTTTCCAAAACTTACAAAATTTGCAATTAAATTTAAACTTTGCTTCCATTAAATAATTTCACTTAAAAGTGACAAAGAAATAATCAATAAGAATGTGCCATGTTTCTAATTCTTATTGGTTATTTTATCACGTCATCTATTTGAGTAACGAAATTTATAATGTATTTATCGAAAGTTGGAAACTTATCAACAATTTATATTCTTCAAGTACATACCAAACTGATATTTTTGTTATAATTTGTGTATCAAACGTGTAATTAAGCCTATAATATAATCTTAAAATTTTGTTTCCCTCATCGTACCATGCACCACTGCTGTTAATGGGAAGGAAAGAAACAAAGGGAGTGAGAGATGTCAAACATGGTAGACTACTCTTCTGTTGAAAGCAATGACTAAGGTTAGGAGTGGTAGGAGTAGCTTCATAATGAGCCAAACCAAAGTCATGTGAAGATGTCAATTTTGTGGATGTATCCTGGGAGCAATGGCCATTAGGCTCCTTCCGGGCAGCAGGGCATGTGCTAGTGTATGCAAGTGCCATTCAATTTCAAGTGACCCACCAGCCGTGCAGGGCAGAGTCAATTATTAAGCACAACAACATGCGAAATCATGGTGGCAGAAACTACTCAATTAGGAGATCTATTAGAAACTGATTTCAAAATAAATAAATAATACTCATTGGATTTGAGTGTTGGCTTCAAGATATATAAAGTCCAAGCTTTGTGTACTCTAGCTGAAAATATATATACCAAACCCTTCTCTCTCTTAATTTTGATTCAAAATGCTTTAAATACTAGATTAATCACTTGAACTATCTTAAAGTTGTAATGTTACATTCAATGACGATTTTCTTTTAATTTCATATAGGACATGACTTTGGTAACATTACCTGGCAGCTGGCACTCACGTGATTCAACTCTTATCAACAAAACCAAAATCGATACAGACAGCAGAACGAATTTTATTGTATCATTCTCTTCTCTGAAGACAAAAAAGGTACTAAATTGATAAGGAAACAAACAAATCAAGTGAAATTGATAAATTATGGTTAAAAGTTTTCCTTTGCCTTTTAACATTTGTGCTTCAAAAATGGTGAAACAAGGTTTAGTTCCTCTTGTAAAAAACGTAGCTCTACTTGAACATAAACTAGGACTAAAGATGGAGTTGAGATATTTTCATTTTTTTTAATGAACATAATATTCTAAACAATTTTTGAATTATTTAAAAAACTTTAAATAAATCTTTAATTTTTAATTACATTCTATCAAATTATGTATTTTTGTTTTAACTTTTGACTCAAATAAATTTTTATAATTAACATTCAATTAATTATTATTAATCAAAATATTAATTATTAATTTCTTATATTATATACTGTTGACATAAAAAAAGTGAAATGTCACATTATCATGCCATAATATCACGTTAGTAGTCATTATGTTATGTTATCATATAAAGTCAACATTACGTGACATAAAATGATAAATGACGTTTTGATTAATAACAGCCAATCAATATTAATTATAATAATTTATTTGATTCAAAATTTTTATTAAACAAAATAAAAAATAAAAAATTATTTAAATTTTTTTCATTAATTAAGAGATTTTTTTAACTATTATAATTTTTTTTTTATATGTTATCTTTTAATATTTTAATTGTCATCATTCATCTGTGTGATTAATTATGAATCTTACACATTTGAATTATTTTATATAAATAAAATTACTTTTATGTATTATTTCATTCTTAATTATTTATCTTTCATGACTTTCACATATATTAAGAAAAAATTTTGATATTTTGATATATTTCATATTATAAATTCAAAATTGTTTTATACAATTAATTACAATACTTTTTAAAATAGTATGGAATGAGTAATATGTGGAACAAAAATTTAGAAAAAGCGAAAGGCGTTAGCTCTTTGACCGGCTTTTCCTGTAGGATGGCAGATTTGTAGTACGTGCCCTAGCTTTTATCAAATAACAAGAAAGGCGCAGATATGCGTGCCCACTCCTGCACTCTTTTCGTGACGTCCGGCGCCAATATTAACAACTCTTTCCCCAATCAAAAAATGCCACGTTACCCAAAACAGAAGAACAGAGTAGATGCTGTCGCACCAAATTAGTCGTTGAAAGGCCGGAAATGGTCCAAGGAAAGTCTCGAGTTTAAGCATTTTCAATTTTCAAATTTGTCCAACGCTTTTAAGTGCTATTATGTTGTAGATCTATCTAACATCCATCTATCGCTTCACTCCTCAGACAAACAAGAAAATACACGACCATTTTCCGCTGTGCTTTCTTTCTCGCAATGCCAGCGACTGATGCAGCCTTGGATCTTCGGGTAATGATGTTTTTTTCTCAAAACCTAACCAGAAATGAACTCCCTGTTTTGCTCTCTGTGCCACTAACTCTCTCTGTTTCTTTTGTTTTTTCGCAGCCGGCTCCGCACTCGGCCTTCTCTATTGGGTAAGTTCATTATTCTACCAAAACTTCTCTCTGTTTACAACTGTTTTTAAGGAGTATTGTTATCGGTGTGGTGGTTCAGAGAGTACACATTTGCGGATGCTGGAAACTTGGAGCACTGTGCAAAGTACTTGAACCAGACGCTCGTTACCTTCGGCTTTCCAGCGTCTCTCGATCTCTTTGCCAATGATCCGGTGCGTCTTTCTCTTCTTTTGTTTTTGTTCTTTAAAAAAATTAATTTATGTGATCTGTTATTAAGGAGAGTTAAGGATTTTGTTTCATTTTTATGTGATAGGTTTCGATCGCAAGGACTTGCAATTGCATTTATTCATTGCTTCAGCAGAGGCAGCGCGACATTGAATTTAGAGAGTCTGCTAATGAACAAAGACAACGGTAATGCTTTTCCCTTTCCATTTTCGATTTTTATTTTATTTGATTTTTCAAATTTAGTAATTCATTTTGGGCCTCGGAGTCGCTTTCCTTTTGAGCTTCAGTTGTTTTGTGGAATGAAAACCTATAAATTATGGCACTATATCTTTATTTGTTTATTTAATAAAATTTGAGCATAGTTTGGTGCACTTTTTCTCTGTACCTGGTTTAATTTTGATTGAATGTGCAGGAGTAATTTGATTTCAGTTCTGTGATTGGTTTTATATCAGTATTCTAAGATTAAATTATGTACTGGATGGATATTTCTACGCAGAATTTAATGAAGTTTTTTGGACTAATATTTGTTTTCCCCTCTCTTTTTTTGTTTTGTTTTTGTTTGCATTTTCTTCATGTAGTTTGTTGTCGGATATATCAAGATTAGAGGCCAAAGTTGAGAGGCTTGAGGCACAGTTGCAAGCTAAAGATAGAGAGATAGCAACAATTACCAGAACGGTTTAAAACTTTACCTTTTTTATTTTTTGTATTATTATTATTATTATTATTATCATTATGTTTGGATGTGTTAGTTTTAAATCCTATTCAAATTAAGGAAACTTATAACAGTGCTTTATAATTTAGGAAGCCAAAAATACAGCAGCCTTTAAGGCACAGATTGAGAAGCTACAGCAAGAAAGGGATGAATTTCAGAGGATGGTGATTGGGAATCAGGTTAGGCATATTTCACTTGTTTGGAGTTCGAATTTCGGTTTTTTTTTACTAAATGGAAAGATTTAAAGTTCTTGACTATTATTGTTTTTACTTGATACTACAAAAGCAAGTGAGAACTCAACAAATACATGAAATGAAGAAGAAGGAAAAGGAGTACATAAAGTTGCAGGTAGGATCTTATATATTTATTTATTAATCATTTGAGGAGAAAGTAGTATGTCATAAGCAGGAAATATAACTTGCATTTCTCTTGCAGGAGAGACTAAACCAAGTCTTAATGGAGAAGAAGAAGGAATCAAGATCAGGAATGGAAATAATGAATTTGCTTCAGGTATTAATTGCACTAGTGCCAATTGTACTACTGAGAGAATGTAAATTCTATGCAGCTAATGGAGTTTAATATACATGCAAACAGAAAGAAGGGCGGCAACGTGGAACTTGGAATGGGAAGAAGGCAGATAATGATTTCTACAAAAAGATTGTATGAAAAGTGATTGAGTTATAAAGAAGTTGTGGCCTCCATGAAATTATGTTTAACAATTTGCCATCTTTCAGGTGGATGCCTATGAGGCAAAAAATCAAGAATTGATTGCAGAAAATGCTGATTTAAGAGCATTATTGCGATCAATGCAGGTATATGCTAGTTATTTTATCCCTCTTGTCGTACACTAATCAGATTTGGCTAGAGAGGAAGTTAGGATTATATTGGAAAGTAATTTTTTGTCTAGATATGGTGTTTAACTTTTTTTAGTATGGAAAGATTAAACTAGATTAACCTTAGCTTTGTCACATGGAAATATGAAAATGGATTCACATTTTTTTTCCATGCTTTACAATTTGCCAATGATGCGAAGTTTTTTAAGAAGTCTCACTGCCGCATAATGGCCATATACAGCTCCTAATATCTGTTCGAGAGTAACAATGTTATTATCCTAATATCTGTTTCATTATCATGTTATTCTGTGCATGCTGTTAGTTCACTTCTCAGAATTTCTACTTGCCTTTCGTTTTCCTCTTTTCCTGTTTTCTGTGAAAGTGTTGTGTTCATTTTGCCATTCTTTGAGTAACTTTGCCTGTTGGACTAATTTATGAAATAATATTCCCCCCAAAAAATGTAAAGTTGGATGGATCTAAAAGGACTTGGATGATTGCACAAGATTGTAGCATAAGAAACATGAAAGAATAGAAGAAATGAGAAATTCAGTTGTTCCTTGGTTAGTCAATGGTTTTAATGTTGAGTACTGCCCTTTACAATATGTGGGCAATATTTGATGTTGATGATAAAACTTAGTGCTCCGAGTATCAGAATGGTATCTTATTGGTAAGTGGTGATCTGTTATTGTCAGTAATGAATGACTGATGAGCCAATAAATCTTGAATTTGACTCATTAAAGAGATGAGACAAAGACTTTTACATTTTATGGAAACATGCTATGTCTAAATGTTAAATGGTAAGGAAATAAAAGGCTTCAGAAAGACAAGTGTGTGCTATAAAAGGCTTTTCTCAAATGTTAACATTGTGAAGTCAGAATCCGTCAATTATCAGCACCTGGAAACAGTGATCTGCGGTGTGAACGTAATTTAGAAGATTGATAAAATTCATTATGTGTATGCCTGTCTTGGCCTATATATTGTTTTCTTGGCCTTTTGGGTATGTCTACTGCATTGGTAAAATGGAATATTTTGTTACATTATCATATATTGAAGGACATTCAGTATATTAAGATATTTCAGTGAATCTCCTATGGAATCGATATTCAAATTAGCAAGCACACTGTACCTTTTTTGGGCTGTGAAAACTATCTACACTGATATAGAGTTGTGTTGGCCCTTGAAGATTTGGATATTTTATGTGCTTGATGCATCCCAAGAGTAAGCATGATATTGCAAATGTCACACTTGTCAGTTCCCTGGTATATCATTATTCTTGTAAGGAGCATAACAATTCATAACGGGAGTGTATTGTGATGGGAAATTGTTGTAGATATGCTTCCTCCAATACTTTATCAGATTTTGCATGTTATTCCAAGTTTCCTTAGATATTGTTTTGGTGTTATTTGTAGCTCCTGGTATTTAATTTTCCTCGTTTTGTTTTTATGTCCATGAATTCTGACAGCAGTTTCATTTACAGGTAGATATGCGTGATTTCTTTAATGCCCCAAATGGTTTGTCAAAGCAATCCTTGCCTGTCAGTGAAAGACTTGAAAATGATCCCTCACAATCTCCATTGGTTGGGAGGACGGTATGATTTATTATATGAAGAAAACTTGTTAATTTTCCCAAAAGGTCAGGTCAAGTGCTGCTTCTAAGCTGCTGGTTTATTGTTTACAGGATGTCTTTGACCTTCCTTTTCACATGGCTAGGGATCAAATAGAAGAAAGTCTTCGCACTAAGATGGCTTCTATAAAGGTACTTTCTCTCTCAGCTCTCTTTCTTAAATTTTAGTAAATAACTGTTATAAGATCATAAACTAAGATGGATGTGGCAAAATTTTGACATATATCGTTTTTTCATTTCTTTGTTTCAAGGAGCGCATGGTTCAATTACAAGATGCACAAAAAGGTGCAGAAGTCACTTCTGAAGCAACAGAGAGGGAGCTTGAGCTTGAAGCTCAACTTGTTGAAGCAAGGAGCATAATCCAGGAGCAGGTAGTGTACTTTCCAAGTTTTCCAATCAGAAAATGGATGCATTGTGTTAATGAATTAATTTGAGTGGTATATACATAATTTGATCAGGTTTCCTAGCTGGACTGTTAAGCATTCTGCACTAGCCGTCCTACATATTTAGTTACAGTTATGATAGATTTTGCAAGAATCTGAGTTCAGCATATTTTCTCCCCTTATACCATAGAGAGTTAGAGATTCTAACTTTTGATGTATGCTAGCATCACATGACATCCCCTCAGTGTTATAACTGTGCTTGTCAGAATTTTGGTGCTATTGTTTTATGACTAAACAAGACTATCTATTTGACAGTCGAACATTCTGAATACATAGTCTTACTATTGGAGTTTTGTTTATTTTAGAGAAGATTTTAAGAACTCAGTTAACCATCTTTTAATCATTTCCAATTCATTGAGCTACAAATTTGCTTTCTATCCTTCAATTTTTTTATTGAACTTTTGCACGCATTCAACTCAAACATCCAGAAAAGTTAGTAATATTTACTTCCAAATTGCACTTGTCTTTTTTTTTTTTTTGTTCTTGTTTTTAGATATTGATAGAAATATAACAAGGGGTCTTATTGCAGGCATCCATTATGTCCAAACATCTTGCTAAGGCAGACAGACCAAGGTAGTTCCAACGTTTCTTGTTTTGCTGTGGAGTCTATGTGTCAAATAGTTCTGTTATTATGTGAAGAACTAAGTGGCTGTTTGAAATTTGAACAGGGAATCTATTATTTCATCACCAGCTGAGGTATAACTTGATATTTCCTTCTTGAGAATTTATCCAATGTGATTTCTTTTTATTCTGTTTTCCATCAAATTGCTAGTTTGATATCTCATTTTTCCTGATGCACTCTTTTGATCTATTAGGTTTTTCTTGTTGAGACTTCATAGACTGCAGTTTGTTTAGGAGTAGCTTATGATGGGCTTACATTCATGTAGGTGATTTTTCTTTGGTCTTCTGTCTAGGAATATTATGCTTCTAGATTGGTCTATATTGCTAAAAATATGGTGACTAATGTAGAACTCAGACCCCTGTTAAAATGATAAGGAAATTTTATTTGGATGCAGAACATAAAAGAAACTCCTTGCTGCTAGGCGACCCCTTCCCCCCTACCCCACTGTTTTCTTGCTAAAGCTTTGAAAAGTAAGAACCTTAAATTCAATAAAACTTTTTTTGGGTCAATAAACAGGGACAATTTTCAAGAAAATATGAAATAAAACCTAAACTTGCAACACCGTTTAGACAGCTATTAGTGCATCCCAATCTAACAGATGTAGAGTTGTAGTCCTCATAAGTGCACATGTACCCTCCTGTTTGGCCCTTTCCTAAGGCTTTGTCAATCTTTTTTGAAGATGTAGTGTTTTTTGAAGATCAAAGAAGCTGCCATGTCCAAGAACATGTGGTGATGCGTAGTGTCTCAAAGAGCTTCCATTTATCTGTATTTTCTTCTCCAGAAGAGTCATTGTACATGTGGCAATCCTGCCTGCCCTTACATAAGATATAGGACATCTCTAGCATGCATGATCCAGACATTTTACACACCATTGCAATTAAATTCTTGGCAACCTTGTCTGCTTACAACCTGATGTGAGACAACCCTTGTTATGTTTCCAATTGTTAGGTTTCATGCTGTTTGTGATTTTGTTATGCCGACTTTATCTTAATTTTCAGGGAGTATAACTTAGGGAGCCCAACCGCCATGAATTTTCGGATTAAGACCAACTGAAGTTGGTTCGTTTTAAAAGATGCGTGGCAGGGAGTGAGCAAGCATGTAAAGCATTGAGTCCTGTATGGTGTATTCGGTTTGTAGTAACTACATTTAAGGCTTTCTTCTAAAGCTGTAGTATTAATGTAATTGGCAAGCATACAGTTGGCTAGTGAGAGAGATTTGTCTATCCATTGTATCAAGCTGGTTAATTAAAAGAACAACGCCTATCCACACACACAAACACATGCTTGCAAAGTGCAGCCTAACTCCTCGGTTACTTCTAGAAGATGACAACTTTCATTACTTTTGAGTCTGAAACAGTGAAATTAAAACTTAATTTCATATTCCTAACGGAAAATGCCAACCGGAAAGTTTGAAACTGTTGAAGCATGGAATTTTTAACATAGTTTTGCACATAAACAAGGCATTTATTTATGTGAAACCAATCATTCATTCATTTTTGTGCCTAGCAAGTTAAACATTTGTACGTAACGTTACCAAGTTGCAGAAATTGGTAAGTTAGGATGTAATTGTCCTGTAATCAAGGATAGTTTGTTTCGTATAAATTGATTTTTATATATAGACTTCCCCTTTCTTCTAATATTTGGTTGCCCAAAAATGAAATCATTTGATAATCAACGCAAACTAAATCTGAAAATATGGAAATTATCTTTCATTTTACAAAAATAAGACACAAATCTTCATACTAATCAAATACATCAAACAAACTTTCCATCTAACTAGACTTGTATTTAATAAATAATTATTTTTATTTTATTTTATTTCAAGAATATATTTAGAAATATTAATATACAAATATTTTTAATATCTTGATAATAAATATAATTGTATTTATATTTTTATTATAATGTAATAACCATACTCTTTTATTTATTTAATAATAAATGTTTTATATAATATATTACTATTTAATTAATAGCATTTTAATATTTAATAATATATATTACTACTTATTATGGGATAATAAATTTTTTAAAATTGTACATAATAAATATCAATATTAAAATATTTATATTTTTAAATAAAAGGTATTTGAGTAATTATGTCTATTATTATTTTGATAGGAATGCTATTTTTTTTTTAAAAAAAAAGCCAAATAATGAAAAAAAACCATTTTCAGGAAACAAAAGGGTTGGTTTGTTTGCCATGGAAGTTAGTTTGGCTGCATTGGTATGGTGTGTTTTTGTCAAATAAATCTTGAGTAGCCAATGTTGCATGCATGAAGCTTCAAGGCAAAGGAGAGGCAAAGGGTTTAACTTTCTTATCACGAACCAACAGCCACTAACAAAAATGCTTAAACCTTAAGCCAATGTAATTAAAAAGCAACCTTTTACCATAAAAAACATCAATGGTTAGATTTTCATCCTAAGTTTTCAAAACAGTTTCTTTTTTCTTTCAATTATGTCCTTTTATCTTAAATTGGATTAGGAAATAGATTTTAATTATTGAAAAAAGCTCTTAATTAATAAGGAACATTCAAATAGGTCCTTATTGCACTTAGTCGAGCCTTTATATTTTTATTTTAAACAAAATAAATTTTTATATTTTTATTTTGAGTCAAATAAACTCTTATAATCAATGGTTTATTTATTCAAGATGTCATTGGTCATTCTAAACTATGTGATATTAACATAGCACTAATGTGACATTATTGTGGCATGTTGACATGTTGAATAGATGATGATGTGATATGATAACATGATCATATTATATTTTTCATTATTTACATTAATCACACATCAACGTCACATGAACATCTTAATTAACGTTAATTAATTAATTACTAATTATAAGAACTTATTTGATTTAAAATAAAAAATTTAAGAGCTTGATTGAATGTGATAAAAAAATAAAAATTTATTTAAATTTTATTAATAATTTAAACTTTTTTCACATATTATGTCCAAAAAATCATGAGCAATGCATGTGGGAGAAGCATGCATAACAAGATATTTAATTAATAATTCAGAGTCAACAATCTATCCTGGTCAAATTGTATTTGCTTAAGTAGGAATAAAAAAAAAAACAAAAACTGACACTTGCAATTTTTTTGGTGTGACTTAATTCGCATTCCAATGGGTAAGCTTTGACTTCTCTATGATCAGACAAACTTTGATCTTCAAATAAAAGTGACTCCAATTTTCAATAAATTTCAAAAGAATTCTATAATTTTTTATTCATGTTTCAATTTGATAACGAGCTTTTCAATTTTACAATTTTGATAATTTCTTTCTATCAGAATCTTTGTAATTGTTCGTAATCAATATTGTTAGTTTAATTTTTTTAAAATAAATATTATGAATTTAATTTGTATTCGAACATTTAATTTATTAGTTAATGTATTATTTTTTTATTAAAAAAATAAAGTTCGAATCCCTTTATTCTAAACATATATAAAACAAACATTGTTAATTTAATTTTAAACCCTTTTTAAACCAAATCAAATCCATTTATTCATATTTGTGAATTTGTTCATGTTGTTCTAAATCATTTAAAATTTCTAATCATCCAAATCATCGTTTATTGTTCAAACACCCTATTCTAATGGTTAAAATTTGAAACCTCTTTTAAAAAAATCTTAATTTTAAATCTTGGAAAAGGAAAGACGAGGTTATGGGTTGGAAATAACTAACTTCCTTCGTGTAACTTAAATTTAATAGAGGTCGTCAAATATTATTAAAAAAAAGGAAAAGGATAAATTTATTGCTAGAAACGTCTATTAGTGAGATTACTTGTGAAGGTTGTGAGCTTGATCCAATTCTTGGGCTTTGATACGATTTTTTTGACCCAAACTTAACCGAATAACATTAATATATTTAATGAATAATATATATTGTAATTGTTATGAAATAAATATGAAAAGAACAATTATAAGAAAAATATAAGAAAAAATATTTAGAGGGAAAAAAGTATTTAGAGGGAGTAAGAGGATTTTATTCAGGTATATATTTACAAATGAAGTGAAAAAGTCTATTTATAAGCTAATAACCTCTTATTTAGATTAAATTTACAAGATGAAGATAACATTGAGAGATTAGATGGATTAAATCTTAATCCAATCTAATTTACATCAAATCTAGATATAGATAACATAAATGGATATTTACAAAAATATTTATAATACTTCCTTTTGGAAATCCATTGTATTAAGAATATGCTCATTAAACCTTGCTAGGAAAAAACCTCATAAGAAAAAAAAAATTCTAGTGAAGGAAAAAGAGTAAATAATCTTTTCAAGAATATGCTTTTGAAATACTACTTTATTAAAAACTTTATCAAGAAAAGCTCAGTAGGAAAAACCTTGATGAAGGAAAATAGTACTATACATATTTTATTCCTCCTGATGATTGTATTATAGAGATCTTTAAAATGATACATCCAACTTTTCAAATGTTACAATAAGAAGGGCTTTAGTAAATAAATCTGCTAGATTGTCACTTGGTTGAATTTGTTGAATACTTATTCCACTCTTTTCTTGGAGATCATGAATGAAGAAAATTTTAGTGAACTATGTGTTTTGTTTGATCGCCTTTAATATATCTTTCTTTTAACTGTATTATGCAAACAATATTATCACCACATAACGTTGTTGGAATTTCTTTCTTGGTTGACAAACCACACGTTTATTGAATATGTTGAGTTACAGATCTTAACCTGACACATTTACAATTTGCTCAAGAGTTGCTAAAATTTCTGCATGGTTAGAAAAAGTAGCAACTATAATTTAGTCGTACCTCCATATGTGAAAAAGTAATTTGTTTGGGATTGAGCGTTATGTGGATCAGATATATATCCCGCATCTGCATAATCAATTAAATTTAATTTTGATGCATTTGAATAATGTAAGTCTATATCCATTGTTCATCGGAGATGTTAAAGTATATGTTTAATTCCATTCTAATGTCTTTGAGTTGAAAAAGAACTATATCTTACTAATAAATTCACAGCAATTGATATATCAAGTCATGTATTGCTAGCAAGATACATTAGTGCTCTAATTACATTTAGATATGGTATTTCAGGACCAAGAAGTTCTTCATTATCCTCACAAGGTCAAAAAAAGTTTTTTTTTTTAATATCTAGTGACCTCACAACCATTGGTAAGCTCAATGGATATGCTTTCCTCATATAAAATTATTTTAGCATTTTTGCGATATAATTTGATTGATGGAAAAAAAATTCTCTTTGCTTAATGTTCAATCTAAAGACCCAAAAAAAATTTTATTTTGTTCAAGGTCTTTCATCTCAAATTCTTTTTTCAAGTAATCCACGAATTTTGATAACTCTTCAGGAGTTCTAATAATGTTCAATTCATCAATAGAAATAGTAATTATAATAAATTCATATCTAAATCCTTTTATAAAATACATTAGCATATAAGATTATTTCTATAGCCTTCTTTCAACAAATATGCACTAAGGCGATTATACGTCAAATGTTTAGATTGCTTTAATCCATATAAAGATTAATTTAATCTAATCGAGTAAATTTTTCGAGAATTCAAATTTTTGTTCTTCATACAATTTAAATCCTTCAAGATATTGATATCAAATGAGCCTCATAAATAGGCTGTAACTACATTCATTAGATGCGTTTCAATCTTCTCATATATTGTCAAACTAGTTAATATAAAATTGTAATTGCATCCACAATTGAGAATATATCACTTTATATTTAATACTAGATCTTTAAGGAAAACCTTGTGCTACAGACTGTGTTTTATATCTCATAATCTTATTTTCTCATTTTATGTTCGCACAAATAACCATTTATATCTCATTAGTTTTACATCATTTGATGTACGGACAACAAATCCCAAAACTTCATCTTTTACAATTAAATTCAATTCCACTTTGATTGTGTCTTTTCGCATTAGCCAATCATTTATATGTCTATATTTTTCAATAAATATAAGTTCAAGATCTTCGTTTTTCTTTCATAATATTGAGCTTTATGTTATATAATAAATATTATTGACGTTTAGTTACCGGTTCCATTTTTTCTCATCATGACATAATTTATTAAGATCTCTTTATTTTCATTGATTTCAGGTTCCTGAATTTCTTCTAGAATGTTTATCAATTATGTCAGGGATCTCTTATAGAATTTCTGCTTCCTTTTTCTGACTATTTTAAATATTTGCTCTCTTTTTTCAAAGATTTTATTTTTGGAACCAATTGGTCTCAATGCTTTTAGTGTACTTTATCCTATAGAGACATCAATGCTAATAGGAGCATTTGCAGTTGGTATATAAGATTTAGTTATTATTTTAGGTTAGTAAATACGTCTGGTAAAAACTTATTTATTATATTTTGTAAAAGAATTATTTTTTGAACATCAAGTTCATATTGATTTGTTCGAAGATCAAAACTAGATAATGATATTCATTTTAAAAAATTTTCTTTTGCAGCTACTTATTTTTCTCCCCTTAATATTGAAAAAATTGTTTCATCAATATGACAATTAACAAACTTTGTCATGAATAAATCTCCTATTGATAATTCTAAATATTTAATTACAAATGAAGATTGCTATCCAACATATATTCATAACTACCTTTCAGGACCCATTTTTATATATTGTGGTGGAACAATTGAAACATATACCGCACATTCAACAATTCTTGGATGAGAAATATTTGATTCCTAACCATAAACCAATTGTATAAGAAGAGTTTATAATAACTCGATTGGCCTAATGCATATAAATGCTACTGCATCCAAAATGGCATGCCCCCAAGTAGACATTGAGAGTTTGAATTTCATAAGTAATGGCCTGACAATTAGTTGAAAGTGTTTAATAAATAATTTTGCTAGACCATTTTGTGTATAAGTATAAGCAACAAGCTGTTCAATAATTATTCCAACTAATATGTAATATTAAAGACTTGAAATGTAAATTTACTAGCATTATCAAGACAAATAATCTTGATTATATAACTAGAAAAATATGCTTGCAAACGAATGATTGTAAATATCAAATTGCAAGTTGATAATAAGCATATATGTGACCATATAGTTGATGCATCGATTAAAACTATAAAATATTTAAATGGTTCGTATGGTGGATGTATGAATCCACATATAACCTTGAATATTATTCTAAACCGTAGGAAATTTAGTCTCAACTTTAGCTGGTGATGGCCTTATAATTTATTTACCTTCAGAGCAAGCAACATATAAAGTTTATTAGATTGAAAAATCTTTTGGTTTTTCAATGAATGATCATATAGATTTTCAATCATTTTTTTTTGCATCATTATTGATCCGGGATGGTCCAACTAGTCATGCCAAACATTAAAATCATTACTAAACTTCTGATTTACTATAAGTTTTAATTATTCTAATATTTGTGTCGTTTAATTCTGAGAACAAAACAAATAATCTTTTTTTCAACACACACTTTCTACTTGAGATAATGGACGTAATATAGAGGTATTAAGTGTCTCTTTCATTTGTTGTTTTAATATGATATCTATTCAGACGAATATCTTTAAAACTTAATAAACTTCTTTGAGACTTAATAGAAAAAAATACACCCTCTATTACTTTATTCCTCAAGGTAGTAAAATATTAGCTCTTCTGAAGCCTTCAATTAATCTTGTACTACCAGATATTGAACTGACATTGATTTTTTTTATTGTCAAATAGAAAAAATATTTATTGTCTTTAAATATAGTGTGTGGTGTAGTAATGTCCGTTAGACTTATATTTACAATATTGATTTTAAATCTAACAAGATGAATATCTATATTTTCTTTAATAAAATAAAATATATACAATAAGAAATTTACAAATTAACATGAAATAACATTAAATATATAATTAAAATACATAATAAGAGCATATCATTTAAATATAATAAAAACATATTAAAACATCTTCGTAATATAGTTATACTAAAATATATCAATAACTATTAAGTTCATTTTCGGATATTCCCACTATCAATTAAATGATCAATTCCTCTTTCAGGATAAAAAAATCAACAATGGATATTTTCGTTACCAATCATAAAATCAATTCTTCTTTCAGGGTGGATAAATATCGTGATGTGCTATATCAACTTGGCCATAGTTAAAATATCACAAGATATTTTAATTTTTAGTGATGCTTGATAAAATTTAATACCTATAACAAGTACGTAACTAATGGTTTTCATGCCACATTAACGACAATACGTTTTCTATATTCTTTTTATTTTTGTCTTTTCATTATTTATTTACTTTTTGTGAGTTACAAGTATTCATCCACTTCTTGATGTGTTATCCACTTCTGGTGGGTTAGTGGGTTAAGGTATCCATCCACTTTTAGTACGTTGAAATTAATCATTTACTTGTGGTAGGTCACAAGTATACATCTATTTTTGGTGAGTGATTCACATATGATGGGTTATTCACTTTTGGTGAATTATCCATTTTTTAATAGGTTATGGCATTCATCCACTTCTGGTGGTAAATTATCCATTCACTTTTTGTGGCAAAATTATCTTTAGATTTTGATGGTAAAATTATCCATCCACTTTTGGTAATAAAATTATTTTTAAAATTATAATAATGATAATGTAAATTATTATAACGACCTTTTCTATATCCATGATCATAATTATTAAATGATGTGGCATTCATTTCAAGGAATAGATAGATTCATGATTATGACCATAATTATTAAATGATGTCGCATTCACTTCAGAAAATGAACAAATATATAATTTTTTATTAGTAGCTCATTTGTAGTATTTACTTTAAGAAATGAACATTCATAATTTTTATTAGTAGTTCATTTGTCACATTTACTTCAGGAAATGGACATTCATGGTTTTTCATTAATAGTTATACAATAATAAATTCACTTTCCAATCAAGGGACAAAATATATATTATATGATAGTAAAATTCATATTAAGGTTGATTTTTAGGAAATAAAAATACTAAAGAGGTATCAAGTCACTTACTCAAGTTTTTAAAATTAGAAGTCAAAACCCAATTATTGAAATCCTTTTGAAGATTGAAGATAATGAAAACAAAATAATTTCAAAACTTGAGATATCAGAGAGGATCGTACTGATAACGTGTTATGAAATAAATATGAAAATAACAATTATAAAAAAAAATGAGAGAAAATATTTAGAGGGAAAGAAAGTATTTAGATAGAGTAAGATGGTCTTATTCAAGTATATATTTACAAATGAAGTGAAATGGTATATTTATGAGCTAATAACCCCTTATCTAGATTGAATTTACAAAATAAAGATAATATTTAGAGATTAGATGGATTAAATCTTAATTCAATTTAATTTACATCAAATCTAAATATAGATAACATAAATAGTTGTTCATAAAAACATTCATAGTAATAATTAAATTTAATTATAAAATATATTTAAAACTATTAAAATATTAACAAAATTTTTTTTAATACTGGATCAATTGAATTTAAAATGACAAATGAAATCGGGCCAAGCTCAGGCCTGAATCTGAATTTTTTCAACTAGGCTCAGCCCACCAATGGACACCTCTAGTTACTACCTAGATAATAGATAGCGCATTTAGGCCAGCTAAACCATGGAATCTATCTTGGAATAGTTGTATTAAACCTTTCAAACACCCACACTTAAGTATAAAAGAACAATGAATAAGATGAGGAATTAATATTTATTTATTTATTTTAAATCTATATATGCCCTAACATGAAAGACTTGATATTTCAATTTAGTTGGTTAACCACCTCCTCCATCTTCCCACTAGTATATATAACTACACCTCTTTTATTATACAACTTTCATCACATGTTTAGCCAAAGGAAAAACTTCAAAAAGTCAACTAAATCTATACTTAAATTCTTAGATATACATGTACAATGAATCAATGTAAAGGTCTTCCCCAGAATGGGTTGGTTCCTTAGCCATGAGAAAGGCCCTCGATTTGCTCCGGGCCTCCGGGCAATGCATGTTGTTGCCTTTTGGTCTACAAGAGTCTAGTGTAATTTGAGACAAGGTGAAGCAGATGCTATCGTGGCACTTTGGTGGTGGCAAGATATGGGTGATCATCATTTTTAGAGAACACCCTTTGTTTGGAGAGAACAATGGAAGGGTAAATAGAAAGAAAAGTTGGGGCATGTCTTAAGGCTTTGGGAATTGCACATGCTATAGAAGCCAACCAACAACAGACTCAGAAAAACCTTAACGTAATCTTAACAAGAAAGACGTTTATATTCTTCTTTTTATCTTTGATTTGCTTGTCTTGTTGTGTATATCACAAGTATATATTCAAGTCACTCCCAAAACAAGTAATACAAGGACTAAACAGGCTTGAATGAAGATGAAACAAATGTTATCAGAGTTAATAAACAGCTGCTAGTCAACTTTCAAGGCATTAGAAGCATGTGCCTATCGTCTACCATTGTCGAAAACACCGGAAATCAGGACCTTAATCCCTTAAACCTTTCTCTCTGTCTCTCTATGTGTATATATATATATATATATATACCCAATAAACTTATGAACCTGCATTGTACCCTCATCTCTAAACACTCCTACATTGTTTCATATACCTGTGAAAAAGCTTTCTAGTTTCTCAAACAATCAAATAGTTACTTCAACCCAAAAAAATGGACAGGAGAGGTATGGAGAAAGGACTTTCGGTGATTCAAGGTGAAGATCAGTTGTTCTTCAACAAAATCATCTCGAGAACCTCTTCTGTTGGCTACTCTTCTCGGATATATTACTACCGGAGCTCTGAAGGGGTACCCTTTAACTGGGAAATGCAGCCGGGGACGCCAAAGGAACCCCAAAAGGAAGATATTGTTCCGCCACCTAGTCCCCCACCTGCTGTTCTGAGCCTGGGGTTACCTAAGCCATGTATGAACATCGAAGAGCCTAAGCCTTCGATAAGACTAAGGTTCAAGTTTTGGAAGCACGTCAAGAAAAACCACGGAAACAAGAAGCTTCAAGCAGGGCGCAAAGGGGTTCATTTAGATATGACTGATCAGTCAGGCAAGTACTCGAATTACGAGATGTGCAGCTCTGATGATGGTGAGTTTATGGCGTCGCCGCGCATGTCAAGCTCTTTATCTTCATCATCATTCTCTTTCTCGAATGGCCCTTCATTTGGATCATCAAGGTTACCTAGTCCGTCTAGGGACTCATCACTTGACAGGCATAATGGCTGCAGTCCCTTGAATTTTTCTTCAATTCTTGTTCGTGTGCTAAGATCAAGGCGACTTTGATATTATGTGGTTTTAAACTTTGCATAAACTATCAGGCTGGAAGTTAATTTTTGTTGTATTGCATTGTAACATATTAAAACATGCATCCACACCTTCCTAATTAAACATTTGTAATCCATATATATATATATATATATATAGTGCACATTTTTAAGATTCCTCAACATGCTTGGTGGTTTCTACAAATGCTTGACTGGGAATTGGTTATACATAATTTGTTTATAATTACTTTATCTATATGATCTTAAAAAGTAGGGTTTATACTTAGTAGCCCAATTAGACTCTTTAGAAGATTATTATTAAAGTGTAAATTACAATAAACATTCATGAAATTCATCACGTAATGTTTTATTTTTATTCACGATTTTTAAACCTCAATTTTAAAATTCACAAATGTTTAAAATATACTTATTAATTTTCATCAACCAAAATCTATCACCTTAACATCCTGATGGCATCCATGTCGCCATGTGGATATTTGCATGGTAAAATAAATAGATCTAGATACTTGAATGTCCACATGATAAAAGAAGATGGACTAGTCTGATTTTTTCTATTGAGATTTATGTTGCATGAACATCCATGTTACATTAATATGATAGATTTCATTGATTTTTGACAATTTGAAATATTTTTAAAAAATTATGATCTGAAATTTGAATTTCAAAGGTGAAATATAACAAAATGAAATTTTTTTTTTTAAGGTATTGGTTTACATTTTGGTGATTAACTATATTCTTTCATTAATTTGACAAAAAAAAAAAAAAAGAAAAGGACCCCGACAAGTAAAAAAGAAAATCAAGACCTTATGCAATTTTGATGAATTAGCCCAAGTTTGTTATTATTACTTATTAGTTATATTTCTTCGCCTTTTTAGTTTATCTTATATTACATTTTTTTATTATTCTAATATCTATTTATCATTATTTAAATTATATTACTTTTTAAATTTTTTAACAAAAAATGTAGCAAGGTTATTGATCCTAAACCATTTAATGACATTTTCTTCACATAAAAAAAATTTTGACGGATAACTGTTTAGTAAATAGTACAATAGATAAAATAAGTAGCATTTGTGAAGGAGAAATTTTGGCCTTTTTTTATAGGATTAAATACTTCTTAAGAGACACCAAAATAAAAAGTTAAAGGATAAATTTTATCAATTTTTTTAAATAAACAAAATAGTCAAAGTGAAAGTACATAAGCTCTACTTCCAACATTTCTTCTCATAGCTCCTCGATAGGCCCTAATTCATTTTTTTTTCTCAAAGCCCCTAGTTTTTCTAGTTACTTAGATTTATTAGTTATTTTGCAGAATTCATATTGAAACACAATTGCCATCATATATAAGAACCAAAACTAATAGTCAGAATTAAGAGAAAAGTATGACGCGTCTGAGGGTTTACTTTCCAAGAACTCCCCCCCATGGATCCTTGATGATCGGAGTAGGAAAAAAAAAGGATCAGAAATGAAGATCAAGAAGGAGATTGAATAATTATCCATCAAAATCCTTCTTTTCATGATGCTTTGATGTCTTCTGAGGGTCATGGTTTTTTTCCAAAGGAAAATATGGAATTCAATGAGTCTAAGGCTATTGAGTCAAATAGCAAACCGTCAGAGATTGAAGGGGATTATGATGAGAATTATTCATATGGGTTTTTTGAGGGCGAGCCCTCACTTGATATTTCAGAGCCAAACAAGAGGAACTTGCTAGAAAATGGAGTAAATTAGTTGTAGTTCATCTTTTAGGACGAGCCATATCTTACAAAGTGCTTTGTGACAGAATTTTTTCGTTATGGTCTCCTAAGGGATGTTACAAAGTTATTGATCTTGACGATGAGAATTATCTGATTTAATTCTCTTTGGAAGAGGATTACCTCAAGGCATTGTTGGAAGGATCGTGGATGGTGCAGGGGCAGTATTTGATAGTGAAACTAAGGTCTCCTTCCTATTACAGGGTATCTCATAACTTGTCTGTAGTTGCAACATGGATCAGATTTCTCGGGATGCCTCTACATTTCTATCATAAATCTGTATTGAAAAGAATTACATCTATCTTTGGCAAATTGATTACGATAGATTACAACATGGATATTCAAAAAAGGGGAAAATTTGCTCACATTGTTCTTGAGCTGGATCTATCGAAACCTTTATGTGCTGGATTTTTTCTTAATGGCCATCCGCAAAGAGCAGAATATGAGGGCTTACCCAGCGTCTGTTTCAGTTGTGGTATTTATAGTCATGTTAAAGAAACTTGCCCAAGACTGAAAAGTGAACAACCTACTACTAGCCACATTCTGAAGGATGGGGACACCTCACAGTCAGAGCCTTCCCCATTCGGTCCTTGGATGTTAGTATCAAAAAGAAGAGCTAAGAATAGTTTAGTTCGACAAAATTAGTCACGTGACAAAAATGGTGGAAGACTAAATAGTTAGAGGTCAAGAATGATTGATTGGGTGTTATTGATGAAGTGGATGTGACTTCTAAGAATCACATAGTGGAAAAGGGAGGGGCCTCGAAGTTGGGAGTTGTTGGAAAAGTGAAAGATGGTTTGTTGAGTAAAATGAGGAACACAGCTGATCAACAGAGTAATGATTTGGCAGGACTAGTTAATGGTGTTATTAACAACAATGTCTCAGTCCCCGAGATCAATGATATAGCCGTGAGGGTGTTGGATGATAGCACAACGAAGAACGAAACTAGTTCTAAGGTCAAAATGCCTAACAATGGAGACTTTTTCCCACCAACAGAGAATAATGATGCAGTAATATAGGCTTCATCTGAGGAAGGTGATAAATTGCCACAACGAACCATCCTTGATCCCATCAAACATACTGTCGGAAAGGTGGATGCGGGCACTAGTCAAAAACCACTTACAAGTGCAAAAAATTTGAAGACTCATGTGGAAAGAAAAAATGTGGGGTTTTTCTTCAAGAAAAGAATAGTAGACTTCTTAATAAGAAGCCATTGACTAGATTGCAAAGTATGTCGATTAAAAAAGGGCAAAGCTAAGAACGTAATCACCACAATAAAAACTAATGTAATGACAAGCTTATTAGAAAACAATGGGTTGAGTTTTGTGTGTTGTCTCAAATGTGGCGATGGCAGAGGCAGTTAATCAGCTTGCTGTGGCAAATGATCCAGAAAAGTCTTTATCCATTTGGGGAGAAAATATGGTAGAGAACTAACGAATGTTTTGAGGTTCGTTATCTTTATATATTTTATTATTATGAATTTTAATTTCATAGTGTGGAATTGCTAAGGTGCTAGTGACAACAATTTTGTCAAGTTGATTAGAGACTTTGTGAATCAATATCGTTGTTCCATGGTTATTATGGTAGAGCCAAGGATCAGTGGATTTCATGCAGAAAAGGTAATTAAATTTACAAGTTTTGACAAATCACACAAAGTTGCATCAGTTGGATTTTCAGGCAACATATAAATACTTTGGCAAGAAATTGTTAATATTGAGGTGATAGCGAATCATTCACAATGTATTCATATCGCAGTAGGACACCTAGTGGGAAATCTTTGGAACTTATCTGCAATTCATGGTCATTCGAATCCATCTATTAGAACTACTTTATGGGAGGAGCTTCCAAGATTTGCTAGATCTGTTACAAAACCATGGCTGGTAATAGGTGATTTTTACTCTTTCTTATTTTCACATGAAAAATCTAGAGGGCTTATAAGGGGTAGTCAACCTTGTTTTCATTTTCAAAAGTTTGTAAATGATTTCGAATTGATGGATCTTTGGTTTAAGGGACCTAAATTTACTTGGAAAAGAGGTATGGTTTCCGAGTGGCTTGATAGAGCAGTTTGTAACATGCAATGGAGGCTAGATCTCAGTGATGCAGTAGTTAAACACCTTTCGAGGGTCAGTTAGGATCATAGATCATTATCAATTTCAACGAGGGAAGATTGTAATGTAAATAGAACACAGAACTTTCAATTCCAAGCAGCATGGTTGTGACATGATGGATTTAAGGAGTTTGTGAAACAAGCTTGGGATTTTTCGAGCAGCATTCATGTAGCTTTGGTGAATTTTTTTGAGAAAGCCTGGCAGTGGAACAAAAAGGTGTTTGGCAATATCTTTTATAGGAAAAAAAGATTACTAGCAAGATTGAATGGGGTTGAAAATGCACTAGAACTATGACCTTCCAATTATCTAAGAGAATTGGTGTACAAATTATGACTGAAATATGACACCGTATTGAAGCAAAAGGAAGCGTTTTGGTTTCAAAAATCCAAGGCAGACTGGTTAAAGTTGGGTGACTATAACACTAAATATTTGCACCTTCGTGTGATGAGAAAGCGTTACAAGTTAAAAATTTTACGACTTAGAGTTGCGAATGAGGAATGGTGTGATGATTAAAGGCATTTGCAATTGGATGCTGTGGATTTTTTCAAGCACATATACTGCAAGGAAAGTAATGAAATCCTATCATATCTAATCCGAAATGGCTTTCCTAGACTTCCAGAGGAAGTATATGACTTTATGGGACGTTCAGTTGATGAGGATGAAGTTCGTGAAGCACTCTTTGAGACGAAGCCACTCAAAGCATCGAGGTTGGATGGTTTTCCAGCTTTATTCTTTCAATCTCAATGGTAGCTGGTGGGACAAAAATTAGTGGATTATGTTCAGGCTATCTTTAATAGGGCAAATATTGGTGCCAATCTGTGTAGTTCTTTGATTGTCTTGATTCCTAAAGTTAGGGATCTTGAGTATATTACGCAATTTAGACCCATTAGTTTATTGTTGGTGGCTTTCAAAGTTTTAATGAAAGTGGTAGTCAAGAGATTAAAACCATAGATGCATCTATTGATAGACAAACCACAAGCTAGTTTTATTCCAAGGAGACATTGTTGATAATATAATTATTACTCAGGACGTATTGCATTCTTTGCATAATAAATAGGGACAAAAGGGATGGATGGTGATTAAGACTGACCTGGAGAAAGCTTACGACCAACTAAGGTGGGAGTTCATTCATGATTCACTTTTGGAAGCCAGAATCTCGAATAACATAGTTTATATTTTAGCTAAAAGCTGGAGTTGCCGTAGTTCTCACATCTCATGGAATGGTGTGTGCTCCTATAAATTCTTACCCTCGAGAAGAATGTGTCAAGGAGATCCACTGGCTCCCTATTTATTGGTACTATGTCTAGAAAGATTAACTCATGGCATTAAGCAGGCAGTTGATCAAGAGGTGTGGAAACCGATTAGATTAGGTAGACATGGTCTAGCTTTAACTCATCTATTTTTTGCTAACAACCTTACACTTCTAGTAGAAGCTTCTAAAACTCAAATGGAGGTTATAAAAGGTGTCTTAGAAGACTTTTGTGCCTGTTCAGGTGAGAAGGTGAGTTTAGCAAAATCAGCTTTTTGTTGTTCCTTAAATGTATCTAGGGATGTGATTAATAAGTTAGCGGAATGCTCTAGGTTCTCCTCTTCGGAAACTATGGGGAAGTACGTAAGGGTCCTTTTGTTACATGGTAGAAAGAGTGCTAATATTTACAAACATCTTGTTGATAAAGTCAAGAGTCGGCTCAGTGCATGGAAAGTAGGGCGCTTAACTTTTATCAAATCAGTGTTGTCTAGCATTCCACTGTATACAATGCAAACAGTTTCTATCCCATTGAAAATTTGCAAAGACATTGAGAGTTTATGTAAAAAGTTTCTTTGGCATGGTGAGAATCACAATAAGAAGGTACACCTGTTGCAATGAAGTACACTTTGCAAGCTAAAAGCATAGGGGGATATGGGTATTAGAAGTTTATCTTTAATGAATGATGCCTTCATTTTAAAATTATGTTGGAGCTTATTGTTTAGGCTTGACTCATTTTAAGTAAGAGCGCTTGTCCATAAATATAATTTTAACAAGGCTCAAAATCCAGATCATATTATACGAAGTGGTTGCTTTAACTTGTAGCAGTCGATGAGCAGGTTATGGAGTGAGTACATCAAACATGTGAGATGGTCTATTGGCGATGGTGCATCTGTGGGATGTTGGATTGATATTTGGGTAGGGTAAGTGCCATTACTTAACACTACTATAACCATGGGACTTATGGTAGATAAGAGAGAATGAGTAAGGCACTACATGTTGTCGACGGGAGGCTGGGACAAAGAGCGGCTAACAATTGTGTTACTAGCTGAAGTGGTGGAACATATCCTCTACATCATTCCTCTTAGCTTGCCCGCTTTTCTGGATATGCCGTTTTGGGCTTTATTCTCTTTTGGACATTTTACTGTCTCATCAGTATATGAACATTTACGAAGACAAACTGAGTTAGGCTGCACAGAAAATAGAAAACAGTGGAGTTTAGCTTAGGGATGAAGTGGTTTTCAAAGAATATGTATTTTTCTATTTTATTGCCTCCACAGTCGTATCCTGACAAACGTTGAAAGGGTAAGACATAGATTATCATTTGATGCTTCTTGTCCACAATGTCATCTTCCTGAGGAATCGAGCCTTCACCTTTTTAGAGATTGTCCTGTTTCTATTGCCCTATGGATGCGTCTGTTGCCTCAAAATAACAGATACCAATTTTTTCAAGCAACTTGGTCAGAATGGCTGTATGTGAACCTCAGCTAGAGTAATCCCTTCAGTTTTGATATCCCTAGGAACATCCTGTTTGGAATATCAAAACTAAGGGCCATGAAATCTCCATTGAAAGGCGATTAAATATTATCAAATACATGGTTGTGGCCACTCATAATGCGTGATTAAACCCTTCGCTGCAAAGTAGTGGACTAGCCAAAAGGGAAAAACGGTTAGTGGGATGGACACCACCACCCATTGGCTAGATAATAGCGAATTTCGATGGGGCGTACAAGAGTAGAACGGGGGCTGTTTCTGCTAGCATAGTCTTAAGAAACTTGGGTGGCATATGGATTGTAGGGTATGCATGCAAGCTAAGTATGGGCACTGCACTTCATGCAGGGTTATGGGGTGTTCTTCAAGGCCTTCAGCTGGCTTGGGAGCAATGGTTTCGCAACATTAATTTGCAAATCGATAACAAATCAGTGGTTCAAGCGCTTAATGCTTCATCTGTGCATCCTTGTGCTAATTTAGATGTGATTAGAGCAATCTAAGCTCTACTAATTCGGCAATGGGAGGTTAATGTAATTCATGTTTATAGGGAGGGGAATAAAGTAATAGATTATATGGCTAATTTAGGCTTTGACTTAGGTCCTAATTTTATTTTGTATAGTTCTCCTCCACCAAGAGTCTCAACCATTCTGTTGAACGACATGTCGGGAGTGCATATCCCATACATGATTCATCAATAAATTTTTAGCAATTGCCTGAAAAAAAAAAAAGAACTAAAACTACTTATACCCCAATAAAAGTACACAATCCTTATTTTTCTAACAACTAAAAAGGTATTTTTTATATAGTTTTGAACATTTTTTGACAAATATTTCATTGGAAAAAATCACTTTTTTTTTACTATATGATCAGCTAATTTTTCCTATATGTTAAAACAAAGATGAGACAGGAGATTTGAAAATTTAAATAAAAAAAGTTGGTAATTATTAATTTTTTCTATATGTCAGATTTGATTTTTGACCCATTTGGTTTTTCTTGTAGACGTTTTAGAAATATTTTTAGAATTTATAGAGAAAAAGTTAATAAACTCAAATATAAACTTGTTTATAGAAGTACTTATGTACATGATGAAATTTACTAAGCAAGTGAAGGAATAATTAACTATGAGACAGACCAATATGAGTGATTAAAGTAGTCACTTTGAGTGTAAGATCTAAACATTTGTTCTAATGCAATAATGTTTTTACCAAAAATATAAGTAAATATGAGGGAGCTTAGGAATAGAGGGGAAATGACTATTCTATTTTTCAATTAAACACGTTACTTTAAAGAAAGAAAGATAGAATACATAAGAAGCGCTTCAATTATTATTATTAAAAATTATATTATTTAAAAGTATCAATGTGAATGAGCAGAAATTCACTCCAATGAGAATGATTTTTGGGGAAAAATCAACATTTATTTCAATCTTAGGACATTAAATGTCAATCATAGCTTAATTTTAGGCCAATTGAAGATTAGAAGATTTTTCGGGAATGAAATTCTGAACCCAAAAAATCAATTGTTATGACTTAATTGACTTTCCTATTGTATCGTTTATTGTATCACTATAAATTCTTAATTGGCTTCGTTAAACTGTTGGAAAGAACAAAAACAAAAAGGGAAAATGGGGCATGAAAATAGCATAGCTGAAGAAAAAGCGAATTCCTTGTTTCAAGTTGATCGAATGTTCTTGAAAAAGATTCTTGGGAGGAGGTCCTTTGTGGGGCAATCCATGCGGACGTCTCAAACCCAAAGTGCTGTCTCGGTTCCTTTTGATTGGGAAATGCAGCCTGGAACTCCCAAGCATCCTCAAAGTGAGATTGTCGCATCCATCAAGCCACCTCCCTCAGTGCAGAGCCAAGCCTTGGAGAAGCCAAGCTTTGCTCCGGCGCAAACGACAATGTCCTGCTTTTGGAATAAATCCAGGAAGAGCCATCGTCAAGGAAAGAAGGCCAAAGCTAAAGGCCGTCAAGGGCATGTTGATGGTGAACTAGCAAGCATGGGCAATGCCCCAGAAAGTGTCGAGATTTCAGGTGTTAATGTCGAGTCGACGTCCTCGTCCGATCACTCGAGATCTTCATCGCTATCATCATCCTCATTGTCCACATCTTCTTCCAATAGTAATTGTTCATCTTCCTCGTCAAATTTACGTAGCTTTGCTAAGGGATTGGTTAAACGGTCTTTCTAGTTTGATATATCAATTGTCTCTACTTTTTATATGTGTTAGGGTTGGCTTCATTTTGTTCCTAGCTAGATTGAATCCCTAACAAGTTGTAGCATTAGGGTGGACAACATGCATGTTAGCTCATGGCTTACGTTGAAAGAAACTTGATTGTAATAAAACCCCATTTCGTTCAGTTTACACATAAATATCTTCTTTCATGGAAACCCCATTTCATTGTGCTAAGTTAAGTTTTTGATCTATAATGTTTTTTCATTGTTAACTGATCTTACCAAAAGCATGCATTGATGTTTGTACTACCATTGAGAGACGATCGATTTCCGAGGCTTAAGAGTGTTGACTGTTGAGTCAGTGCCTCCTAATACCCTTAATAATGCTTGCAAAAAATGTGGTTTTCCTTAATTGAATGTTCTCCTTCGGTTTCTTGATTTCCTAAAACGTTGCTAATGTAAATTAGTCACGTGGCATTCGTGTAAAACCGATTGTTACGCTATGGATTGCTCCCTTATTGTAGACCACTCTTTAAGAAGAGTATACAGCTTGGGGCAGCGGAGAAAGGAAAGTCAAAAGGATAATGGAATCATTATATCAAACATGATTGAGGGGTTCACGTTAATCCTTTGCTTCTTTTGCGCGTCGTAAGCCGAATCTACAGCCTATAACAGGGGTGGCTGTTCTTTCCCAATGCTTAATAACTACCACAGTGTTTAATTAAAATCAATTTCAAAACATTGGTTTCTCTATCTGATCCTCTTGTAATGAAGTAACAAAGTAAAACTTTTGGAAAGCATGCTTGAGTTGGGTGCACCTTGTTGGAAACAATAAGATGCCCCATGTTTACATTTATAAGGAATCAACATGGTTGACTTTTTAGAGCACTTACTCCTCTCATACCATATGAAATTTTAAAAACAGAATTGAATTATGATGAACATTAATTGCTGTTTTACATTACTTGTTAATTTATAGTATATGAACGTGTCATCTGTTTTTTTTTTTTTTGAGAAGCAATTTTGTTAGCCTGGTTATGGGCAGGTCATTGCAAGTCTTTAACTAGGGTAACAGGGGACTTCCATGGCATAGAAGGACTGGTAACGGCAAAAAAAAAAAAAAACGTTACATGAATGTGCCCTTTAAATAAGAGGATTGGATTATGTCAAGTTATAGAATTGGATTAAATCAAATTACAGGTTAAGGTCCCATATAGTAATTCGAAAAATAACTTGTTGAAAGATTTTTTTTTCGTGCAAAACATTTTATTGAAAAATCTAATATTTATTGTCAATTGGCTAAATTGTCAAAAGTATTTTTTGTTATTTGAATCATCTTGTGAAAAATATTTTTTATTATCATTGATTTTCAATTTTTTATCATACGATCATCGAAATATCAATATTCATCAAATTTTCAAGACATTTAAAACTTCATTTTCAATATTAAAAATATCATCTATATATAAAAAAGTGACTAAAAACATACATATAAATAAAAATTATCATCTTATATAAATAATTTATTATTTTACAAAAATGTGTAATTAATTATTCTACTAATATTGTCATATGTAATAAAAGCATCCTACATTGTACGGTCCAACACCCATTCCCTAAACCACAAAGTATGACCAAGTTCTTTTCAAGTCATCACTTCTAACCATGAATGCCTTTAATTAAGTCTCATGTTCTCTTAAATAATCAAAGGCATAGATAAGAAAGTCTTGATCAAACCCTCCCATATTCATCCCCTGCTCAAAAACGGCGACATTATCAATTTTATCATTACTTATTTTTTTTACTATAAATGTAATTTTTTTAATTATCTTCATCTTTAAAAGTGAAATTACGCGAATGAGATCGTGGTAGTAAAATTCCCAAGTATGAAAACATTGTTTGCCTTCTTGTGACCTCTTCATCAACTTCCTCATCTAGGCCTACAAGCATTAGATCAGCTTTGGTGTTATCATCCTAATCGATATCAAAAACAATTTGGCAAAGCTCTCAAATGCTATGCCTTTCCCGACAATTAAGGTCATTTAATCATACATGTTAATCTCTTTGTTGATGAAAAGTTCATGCTTAGAACATGCTGGATCTACTTTATTACAATAAAAATAATTAATTTTCTATCACACAAAATTGTATGATAAAAGAATTGAGTAAGAAATATGTACAAATAATCATTTTGTCCTCATAAACTTGCTATCTTTAAGTTGTCATCCATACAACTTAAAAGCAAAACGACTCAGAGGATGGCACATCATCCATAACAGGAAAACGAATCAGAGAATGACACATCATCAACCCGTTAAATATGCGAATTTTTATTTAATTTTGTGAAAATGGTTAAAGAAAAGAGGGAAACGAAAAGACAATATGGCGGGAACCCACTTTCCAGAAACCCATAAAGTGTTAAGTCAAAAAAAAAAAAAAAAGAAAGAAAAATCCCGACGCTTCTGTTAACTTGGGGAAGTAATAGAACAAAGAAATTTCGGAAAGAAGAAGAAGTGAAGAAGCCACGATGCAGGCGAACGAATTTGATGGAAACGCGGCCTTTTCCGGCGGCGGATTCATGCCTTCTCAGGCCACGCAGACAGCCCCCGATCGTTCCTCCTTCTCTTCCTCCAAAGTATAAATCCCATTCTTTTAGGTTTTTTATTGAAGGTTTTCTTGTTTTCATTTCTTCTTCTTTTTTTTTTTAATTAGAGGTTATTCTTATAATAGTTCTTTGTTTTTTTGTGTTTTCAAATAATTAAATTTTAAGGTTTTGCCATGCTTTTCTTGGCGCTTTTGTTTATTTATTGCGTAATAAAACAAAAGAGCGAAGTGAGAATTTTGAAATTAAGTGGAGGCTTAAGTATTCTGTTTGATACTGAGAATTTTGCAAATTTTTTTTTAATTTTTAATTTAGGCTCATTTGTATTTGCTTATGTTACTTATTTTTTTCTATTTATATTTAATTCTTTAAAAATTTGTTAGAAAGCAAAAGTAAAATCATGTAGTACTAATTGTTAAATGATAAACAAATTATTAAATTGTAACAGCATTTATTGTTAGAACATCATTGTTTTAGCTAAAAGTAAAAACTAATTATATTTTTAACTTCTAATTCTTTGTAATTATTGTTTATTTTTGTATTAAAATGCAATTTTTTGGAAATAAAATTAACGATCAATTTGATTGTAGGGATTTTCCTCTTGCTTGAAATATCGATGTGATGTCTGCTTCTTTGTTTTTCTGTACTTCTCCTGAAGCAAACAGGTTTTGATTTTCTTTTTAAATTTTTTAGAATAGTGATGCGCGGTGCTTGATTCCACTTACAGTGAAGCAGTTGAAGGATCTCTCAAGAGGTGGAGAATCTGGAATTTCCATTGATGGTGTTGATGTCAACAATGTAGGCTTTGACTGCTTCATTGTTTTATTTTTTCTGCTTATTTCCCATGCATTATATATTTTAAATGGGTTTTGAATTTTAAATTTTTGGTTTTTAATTTTTTTAGATTGTGCTAGTGGGGATGGTATCCAAGATAGACAATGCTGTTTCAGATTGTACTTTCAGAGTTGATGATGGCACAGGATGGGTTGAATGCACCAAATGGTCAATTTTCTCTCCTTGCTTCTTTTTTTTCCTTTCAATTTTGTTTTTAAAACATTTTGTTGTTTGATAACTTCGTTTCCTGCTACTAAATGCTTTTTTCTTAATTCTGTAGGATACATGAACCTGTAGACTCAGCTGAAGTTGATGTGATCTCGTAAATTTTATCTCTCACTATTCTTCTAAGTTAATGTAGCTTAATCCGAGACATATATTTAATAGCTTTCATTGTTCAAGAAAACAAAAATACAACGGAGCTGTGTGCTGCCAGTGTATGGACTACTAGAATTTTTGTGGTGTTGAAAATATTTGGGCAAAACAAATGAAATCCTTGAAAGTAATAACACATACATGAAAACTCACTATGCCTCTGCTGGCATTTGAGGATATTTTCCCCCAAATGCCTTCATTTGGAAACACCTTTTTATGTGTCATGATATTCAGGTATTCTGTTCCATCTCAGGGTTGGAATGTATGTTCGTGTCTATGGCCAGTTAAAAAGCATCCAAAGTAGAAGGACCTTACACACCTTTTCCATTCGGTATGAGTTCAAATTTATTTTGTTTTCTACATTATGTTTCTTTTTATTTACCGTATTTTTCTAGCGGGGGAGAGGAAAAGTTCTTTGGGAGCTTTGTTGAACTCTTTTTTTTGGACATTTACATATCATTCTTTCAGATAAATACATTTAATAAGGTTTCATTTGTTTGATGCTTTTGCTATTTGTCTTTTATTTTCTTTTCTTTTTTTACCTTTTGCTTTCTATTCATTTTTTGCAATTAAAGCAACTAGCAAAAGCATTAACCAGATGAAGCCCAAGTGATCTTTGATGAATCTTACTTGGCATATTCTCTGTATTGTGTTTAGAAGATAAAAGTGGAGGAGGATAGATTATGGATTTTTTTGAATTCCTGCTTTGTGTTTTATTTGCCAAACTTGTTTATTATTCATGAATTTTAAATGACATAAGAATTAATTTTTTTGATAGGTGGGGTGAAGTAGATGGTTATTGATTTGTGCTATTTTTTGTAGCCTTTATCTTTCATTAGTGGGACAATGAATTTTGATGGTTGTAGAGTAATTTATTTGTTTCATAGGCAAGGCAACAGGCCTGACATGCTGGTTAGTTTCTTCAATTTTCATTGTTGTGTTGAGAGCCTTCTCTTTTGAGAGGTGATATAGGATAGAGTTGTGTGTGAATAACATGAAATGGCCCTAAATGCACCATGCTATGCCAAGCTGAAAGGCTGACCCTCAACCCAGCACTGTCTAGCTGCTATATAGTTATCTAGGCTATGCCTGGCATGCCAGAATATTGTAGTTTGCAGGCTGTGCCTGTCATGGCTTATATCATGTTGGGCCAGGCTGTGCCCCATGCTGCTTGGCAATTTGACACCTCTACTTGTATTTCTCTAATTCTTTTACCTTTTTAAGACTTATGTGAGCCTGAAATGATTGTGACTTGGTAAACTTTGACAAATCTTTATTTACATTTCCATATTGGCTAACTTTTGGGCAAATTGTCTTGCCGCAGAGAAAGCTGTGGGTTGAGGTGCAAATTTGTTACTATTCATTACTCATGAGTTGTCATTTTGTGAGGTCTACCTTCAAAATATTTCTAAGATCCTTCACCTTGCATTTTCCATTTGGCTGGGAACAAAGCTGAGTTGATTTTAGTTGTATAGTCTGTCACCTCCATCATTACCCCAGAGGAGCAACTTTCTATGATTAAACATTGGCACGTTGCTCCTTGACTTTTTATGGTCAAACTTTCTGTGATCATCGGTCTTTCTCCTGAGCTCTAATTTTTGGGCTCTCATTCGATAGCCCATACACGTGTTTACAATCATAGTGAGGTGTAAAGATGTTCCTGATAAAAAGGGTATACTTATTATCTTGTTTCTTTTAGATTGTACAATGACAGCATTGGTTTTCTTGGAGGAGTTAGATCCAGGCCTAGCAGACAGTCACAACTAGATATTACTGCTAGATCTGCTGTTATATTTTTCTTTGGCCTGTCACAGTTCGTAAGTTCTACGTTTAGGTTTTCCCGACATGATAGTGCAGCAAAGCTAAGGTTCACCAAGTTCCTCGATTGTTTCACAGTAGGTGGTCTTAACTTGAGTGTCAATTGTAACAAAGATATTCTGGGACTTTTGTTTTGATTCAGTACGAAACATTTTGACCTGGCTTTGATTGCAATAAAATCAACTTTACATAGTATTGATGCTTAAATAAACCACATAATGACCTTGTTTAAATGTATGGTTCTGTGTCTCAGTCTGCTAGGCTTAAAACATGCACCTCTATTTTCTCTTTCTTATTATTCATTTTCTCCCAATCAGGTGTGGTGTTATTTAAGTTACTCTTCTGAAGTTTAACATCACTGCTGCTGGTTTATACTTTGGTGGCTAGAAAAGACTTTATTAATGGTTTCCATGATATTACATGGCTTTCAAAATCATTTTAGAGAAATCAATCCAAATTCAGATATTTTCTTATTAAGTCTGTGGATAATATAGGGCAACACTTCCAGTCAGTTGCTTTATAAGCTAGTTATACCAAAAAAATCTGGGTCATGTGGAATTATAGAAGTCCATATTTAGATTATCCCATATTCTGAGAACGATGGAATGTCCTAGTGGGGTTGTCTCTTGGTTATGCTTTTGCCATTGTTACATCTATTATCACATGATGCATTTGTTCATGTAGATTTATTTGGCTATTGTACACTTGTACTTAAGAGTTCTAACTTTGACCTTTGGTGTGGCTTTCAGGCCTCTTACTGATTTTAATGAGATTGTAAACCACTTTGCTGAGTGTATATATGTTCATCTTTACAACACCAAGTTGCGGGTAAGAGTCCAAGTAAAAGATGCTCGAGTTTTACAAAAATGACATTCCAGCTTATTTGGATGTATAATGCTTATGCTTTTGTTGTTGGGCACTAAATTGCTTTATCTTGACTTTGTATGTATGCTGCAGGGTGGCGTGACCACTCAGTCTCAGGCGACAAATTTAGTTGGTGGTATGACCACTCAGCCTCAGGTGACAAATTCAATTGTAAGCAACCCGATAATGGGCTACCAAACTAACCTGTCAAACCAGGTGAAGGAACTGACTATTAGAGTACTTTGCTAAGTTCTTTCATTTAATTGATCTAGCGTTGGGCACAAGGCATCCTCTAGGTGCTAGAACCCTTAAATTGCCCAAGGCACAAGGTGCAAAAAAATTGCTTGACTGAGTGAACTAAGGTGCAATATATATAGTTGTGTGTGTGTGTGTGTAAATAAGCTTAAGATATGTAATTCTGATAATAAAATCTAAAGAGTGATCCATTTTTATCCTACAAAACATGCAAGTTTCCTTTTTCATTTTTTTGGCCAATATGTATGATTTCCTTATGGTTGCAGGTTTGTTGTTGAATACTCAAACATTGAGAAGTAGAGAGTTATTGTCCTTTTTTTTCTATTGAGGGCACAGCTAATCCAAAAAAAAAAGAAATGACAGAGTACAGCAATCAGGCGAGCCTTTTTGTGCTTACCGCCTTATAGAAAAGTGCACCTAGGTGCATCAGGGGTGCGCCTGACCAAATGTGCATAGCTTAAAAGTTCTGAGGTGCTTTTGTTGTTTGGCACGGTGCCTTTGCACCTATGCAAGTGCCATAACAAGACTGAATTGATTCCCTAACTTCATCAATTTTTCTTTTTGCAGTTCTCTGGCGAGTATAACACCGATGAACAACAGATCTTAGGTGTAAGTTCAATGGTCTTAAATTACTTGCGTCGACCAGCATGCCTGTGAGTTTCCTATGATATCCTTTAAACTCGAAATACTGTGTTTGGTGAGCGTGTTTGATTCAATTGATCTTCTATATTTCTTTGAATTGGGAATTGCATTAAACTGGATTTTGTAATGACCTAGACCATGCTGATGTGCACAGGCTGCTACTTTTTCGTGTGTTTGTGTTCATTGAAAAGGGGAAAGTTATCAATTACGTTATGAGCTAGTATAACTTATCTGGTTGGCCTATCCTAATAATAAATAAAAATAGAAATGACTTGTATGATAAAAAGGTACTTAATACAGTTCAATAGAAAATATTTCCAGCTTCTGGTCTTTATACACTTTAGTGCATAGTTTATAAGTTGGTGATTTAGCATGTGTAATAAACATTATTCATGTATCCCAAAAATAGCCCTCAGTAGGCATGTATCATGTATTCTAATACTGTTGAGTTGACAAGCTATTAGATTTGGCAGTGAAGACTAATACAGTGAATATACAGCTCCTCCTGGAAAAGAAACATCTAATTATGGGTTTTATTAACAGTGTTTAGATTTAAATGAACATGTTTAAGAAAATAATCAATTAATTTTCCATTCAAATTTTACTTCCCTTGATCAATGTGCTTGAGACCCGGCCTTTGGGCTTGGTTTTTTGTTCGGTCTTAGGTTCACTTTGTGGACCAAATAGTTCATTATTCATAGCAACATGCTACAAAGAGAGGAAGGGGAAGCTTGTGGTGAAACTGTGAAAGTCCTATCTAACTGACTGTTGGACTTGTGAAGAGGTCACTCTTATTTTCTTTTAGAATTTACCAAGAAATGAAAATGTCCCAAAGATGTAAGAGTATCCTCACCAATCATGGTGAAATTGTTGAAGACTGTAAGTTTCTGGATAAGTTGGGTTTGACTTTTGGCAGTTTTTGGTGAGATCTACTTTGATCAGTACTCATGGTAGAGTAGTTCCAAAGCATATTTGGGAACATCTATATATCATATTGTTCACGTTCTGGCCGAGCATTGTTACGTTTCACTTCTGTACTCATAGCCCCTTTATGTCCGCTTTTATTCACATCATGGTATCTGACAATTTCAGTGCATCTGAGACTGGGGTACGCTCTGATGTCGTGGCTCGAGAACTAAATATTTCGTTGGATAAAATCAGGTTCGTCACTATCCAAATTCTCTTTCACTCGTTGCTCATTTGTTCACACTAATTTAATTGTATCCATAACTTCTCAAACTGCAAAGGTTTGGCCTTTGACAGGACAACTTTAGAGTATCTTTCATCAGAGGGCCTCATTTACACAACCACTGACGACCATTACAAATTTACTGATGCCTGATGTACAGAGTAATGGCAATCAGCAGGGCCAAAACTTTAGTTACTCGTTAGTATTTCCCTCTCCTTTTGGTTATATATATATATATATATGATAGGAGCCTTGTGTGCATGTTGATATTAGAAAAGGTAATGCTTTTGCAAGGGAAACATATTGGTTTAGAAATTTGGATTTTTTATATTTGTAGAATTTAGAGTCTGTTCGGGGCGAGAAGCCTCCAACAGTACCTGCCCCTGCTATTGAACTGACCCTTACTTTGGGATGTAGATGATCTTTGCTTCGATGAGTTCCGTAGTAAATCCCTAACAGGCATTTTCCTTTTTGAAATTCTACCACCTTTACTACTTAATTAATCTTAATTAGTTTTAAGTACTTAATTCTATTAAGTATATTAAAAAGGAAAAGAGAAAATGATCATTAATGATATTAAAATTAAGTTGATATGTTACGTAATTTTATAAAATATTTCACATTTACAGGGCTAATAAAAATAATCGAAGTAAACGAAACTATTTTTATATCAAGTAATGATTATTATTAAAAGTTAATGATATCCAAATACATCTTTTATTACATTTGAGAAATAAAGCGAGAAAGATTTATTATATAATTATTATTCAAAAGAAAAAAAAAACACATGGAAGGAAAGTAAAATAAGTGTGGCTATTGTCATAAAAGCTGATATTCGATGGTACATATTGGGCACTCTATGTTTGTTGGGGGCACATCATAATATAAATCATAAAAGAGGAAGGTGCAAACTAAGAAATATGAAGAGTTAAGCCCCAAGCGTCATATCACATGATCCGCTACGGTACCACAGGTGGCACTGGCAGTGAGCAGATTACAGCGAGAGACTTCACCTTCTGAGTGAACCAAAGGACACCTCCACAGCCAGCCAATACATGTTAGTACCCTTTTTTTATCTTTTTGTTCTCCTTTTAAACCTCAATCAATATTACTTGAAGGTCAATAACCCGTGATGAAAATCCGATACACAGAATGTAGAAACAATTAAACTATTTGAGGTGAAGACAAAACATATATATATATATATATATATTTACATATACATACTAGTGTCTATCTCCAAAAGGAGAAAAGAAAAGATAGAAAAGGTGATGTGAGGGGCGATGACGAAGAAATAATTAAAAACAGAAGCAGCGAACGTGAGGATTACTTCGGCATTAATCATTATTTTAAGAGACAAGACAAGATTAGGGCCATGAATCAAGAAAGACTGCCCTTTTCTTTTAAACTAAATTCATATTATTACTTTTTATTCCTTTCTCAGGGTGTTTTGTCTTTGTTTTTGTATTGCATAGTAGGCGTCGCATTTTCTTCAAGCCTCATCCGGGTTTTGAGGTCACTGAGGAGCTCTTGTTGTTCACATATAGGATACCTAATCTTGTTTCTTTTGCTTTCTTCTTCAGTTTTCGGCTACTAACAATGACAGTTGGAACATGTTCCCTTTGTGGGGGTGGATGATGCCATCTTGTCTTCTTTTTTATACCTAACCTTAATTCCCATTTACTTCACATTTTCATAATTAATTGATCCAATATTCATTTAACAAAACATACATACAAGTGGCAAAGGAGAGGTCCTCAAACCTTGACATTTAACTTTATGTTACATTGTTTTCACTTTTCTTTTTAAGTTTCAGGAATATTAGAGTAAATTACATACCATTTTAGTCTCCCGTTTGTTGCTATACTTATATCATTATAACGAGATAAATCTTTTGTTTTAGTCATTTTGTGTAAGTTTGATGTTAAGTGTCGGTTGACGACATGTGTCTAAAACGTGATAGACACGTGTGAATTGTTGTGTACGTTAATTGGTTTATTTAAAGAAATTTTTTGTGTTTTTTTTTTTATAAAATTTCACATTAGAGAACTCTCATATTATATTTAAAAGAGTAAAAATAAAAAATTATTTAGTAAATAAATAGAAAGATAGAAATTATTAATTTATTTTAAATTATTATATTTAAAAAATTATCCAAAAATTTTTTCTTTTCTTCTTCAGTTATTTTATTATCCTTTTCCCACTTTTCAATTAGTTTTTCTTTCTTTTCCTTTTTCCTTTTTCTTTTTTCTTTTCTCTCTTATTCTTCCCTCCCTCCCTTATGGAACTTAATGCCAGTTGAACTCAATGCTAGACCTAATGGAAACACAGACAGATTACGTACCAACAAATTATTTTTTAAACTGTAAGGACCAAAATAGTATGCATCTCAAATTTTAAAGATCATGGGTGTGATCTACTCTTCAGATAAATATTACCTTTTGTACCAAAAACGAAATTAATTTTTAAAATTTTCATAAGCAGATTTATAAAATTTCAACATGTCCATTAAAAAAAATTAAGAAAATTAATAAAAAAATAAATGACTTGAACAGGAATTCGGTTGCCAAAAAGACCATTGGATTCTTCCACAAAGCCTCGGAAAACAAACCTCCCAATTATCGTAACTACAAGTCTCTCGCATGAACAAAATCTTCACCTACGGCCTAATGCTCCACATTCCCATCATCCTCCTCTTTTATTTCTACAAGTAAAGGCAAAAAACACATATGTATAATTTACTAAACGTGGAATCCCAAATCTTACTTGACCATATCCCTTCTGGCATACTTTATGTGCAAAAGAATTGATTGTATGCAAGGCTTTGGCCTGGGGCATGCATGCCACTGACACGTGCGAGTGCTTTTTTTTAAAAAAAATAATATTTATTTCTTTTTAATTTCACACGTGTCTCATAAGTGACATGCAAGCACGTGGTTGTCATTAATAAAGTTAATCTTTTGCAGTAACTTGGTCAGGTACAACACTCGATTCCATGCCTCCTCCCTTCCCATGCTAAAATTTATTTCGGGGTCCTTTTAGATGTTTGACCAAATAGCTACTCATTCAGTCTTCCATTAATTGTTAGATATTTCCATTAGTTGAGATTTGAGATTCAGTTTGGTTTTCAGTGAAAATCTATTGATTTGAGAACTATTCGATGATTTATTTTGTTTAAGTGATAAATATACTTAAAAAGATAAGAGTTTTTAGTAGGCAGAGATTTTTGGTGATTAAATAATAGGATTATTTAAATATGGGGTGTGACTTAGCTTTGGAATTAATAGAGAGATGTAATTTTTACGTGATCTCAATGTGAGAGATGAACAGTTTCATAGAGCTATAGAGATGTGAGAAATAATGGGAAACATACCAAGTTGCATGAGAGCACGGGTTTACACGGTCCAAAACATTAGTGAACATGGAAATTACGTTTCCTCCAAGGCTCGGATTTAGTGTTTGTTTTGAATATTTTATATTTTTTGTAATCTCTATATTTATAATAGATTTTTCTCTATCGTCCTTGGTTGTAAACAATGGGCACTGAGCCACGTTAAATATTGTCTTTTGTGTGTGGTTTAATTTTTATTGATGTCGTTGTTCAATATGTTTCTATTTGAAAATCTCAATATTTGTAGCATTTGAGTGAAGGGATTAATCATTGAACGTGACGAGTCACCCTTAATCTTTTATATCTAGCTGTGATTGGTTACTTAAATTGTATTTATCCTTTTTAATATCATTGTAAACTTTACATAAACTTATTAAAAAAGGTAGCTTTGGTATTCAAAATAGATCCGTTAAGGAGTGCGGTTACGAGAAGAAAAGGTATAAGCATCCCTATGATGCTATTTCGAAGAACAACATTTGTGTTATCTTTTTTCAGCTTTTATAAATGGTTCTTAATCTCATGAATCATAATTGGTCCTTCACTTTAATTTCCCTTAATATTTTTTTATTGTTTTCTTTTTATTCTGCTATTTAAATATTACATATTTCCCCAAGTTTTCCTAAATTTTGGTCGAATCTAAGGAAATTTCCCTTCAAGAACATTTAAGAAAGTCATTTACTCTCTTAAATAAGCTCCTTTGTTGAATTCATTTGGTGTTTATTTAGTCTTGTGTCTTTTTCTGCTTATTCATATTTTATTCCTTTTAACTTTTTATTTAAATATTGGAAATTTTTTTTCTAGATTTTCCCAATACTTCAATTAGATTTATTAAAATTCTCCTCACTTCAGCTCAACCTTAAAAGCTTGTGTAATAGTCAAGGTCGGTGTAACATCAAGGGTCAACGTATCACCAACATCTAGTAATGCTTATGGGTTGGTTACGGCTCTCACCGAGTCAAGTAGCAAGCATGATTGGATTCAGCATGGATGTCATTTTAGACCAAGACAACCCTCTAAGAATCCACCATAGCATCGATTGATTCCTTGTTTTTCAAGACACCAAGGGCATATGTGGATGATCAAATAAAGACATTGTATGAAGGAGAGGAGTACCTCATGTTGACTTCATATATTTTTGATGATAATAAAACATTTCTCATTCATTAATGTCTAACTTCATTATTTAGGTGTGCAAGATAAAGTTTATTCCCTCATGAAAATTAATGATTAAAAACAAGATCATATGATAGATAGGTTAATCAGTTAAAGAGTGAAAGGTGAAAAGAATTAGTGAAGCAAAGACTTGGGTAATTGATTATCGAACAACCTTAATCAATCAAGGAATGGATGGGTTATAAGTAAAAGTAAAACAAGAAAATTTTAATCAGGTTGTACTAGGCTTAACTAATTAAAAAGAAGCTGGGCAAAGGAAAATAGAGGTGTGTTAATCGATTAAGACATGAGATTGATCGGTTAGAGCACAAAACTTGAAGAACCTCCAAGCACCAAAATTTAAATTTGAAATAAGTCTAATCATTGAAAGGAGCCAAAATAAAGAAATTCAAATTTAAAATTTTTTTAATTGATTAGAGCTTGTGTTAATCGGTTAAGGCTGAAGGAAGTGAAGCTCCAATCAGTTAAAGAAATAGTTAGCTAATTAAAAGAAACCTGTTCAAGTAGAAAAGCCTGTAGACAAATATCTTTTAATTAGTTAATGTATAGTACACAGTAGCAAGATGGTGCAAGGTAGAGAAGTTGTAATCAGTTAGAGCTGCCTGTAACCAGTTAGCCGAACTTTGTTTGCTTTTTTGAATTTAAGCACTAGAGAACAAAATAATTGCTATAATGGCATCAGAGTTATCCCCAACAACTAAAGACTATCTCTAACAGAAAAATTTGACTTCTCAAGTATACAAGGAAGCTTCAACAGTTATAGAGAGGAGATTGAATTAAATGAGGGCCATTTTGAGCAATAAGCTAAATATCTTTCACTAAAAACACTTGATCTTCACTTCTACTTTAGAAAAAATGTTTGAGCTTACTTGTAATCTTTACAGATTTGTGAAGACTTCTAGTTGTACTACTTTTTCTTGGGTATTTAGAATATAAGAAGCACTCAAAAAGGTCATTGTAAGGGAATAGAGCTTGGGTTAAAAGCTTACCTTGTAAAAATTTAGTGAAAGCTGTAAATTCCACTAGTATAGGAAAGTTGAGTTGAAAATCTTTAATTCGGAGATCAAGGTAATGGCTGTAGGTTAAGAGGACCGAATCATTATAAATACTCTTGCATTGTCCACTTCTCTCTATCCTATCTTACTTCTTGTTTTGTAACTTTAATAAGATCTAGTCTTTTCTTTCATCTAATTGATTAAGAGCTCTACAAGCTTTAAGGGGTTGAACAAGAAAATTTTAAATACTATTCACCTCCTTTTAGCACTTTAATGGGACCAACACCTTGGGTTACCACGAAAGACCTTTGACATCACCAATCGTTGAGGTTATAGAGGAAGAGTTAGTAATGCTAGATGAATCGTTCCACTTGGACCACCTTGAGGATTGGAGCACACACTCAAAGAAGGTTTTATAAATGTTAATATTGAAAGACTTGTCAACAATAGTTTACATAGAGCACCAGCATATCTTATCTTTAAAACTATGCTCGAGAGACCATTATATGTGAGTTTGGTTTAATTTTATATTAATTTATTAGTTCATTAAATTTATTAATTGATTTCATATATATTTCATGTAATAATTATATTAGTTAAAACTACTATAGGATTTTGACGAAAAATGTAATGTGAAAAAAAAAGAGATATACTATCAGAAAGACAATATCTTCTTCCCACCCAAATTCCATGGTTTTAGTAAAAGCTTGTAAGATTAAGAGCATGTTTGGTGCAGCTTTTTTTTTAACTTAAAAACTATTATAAAACTCTTATAAAAAATAATAACTTCTAAAATTAAATTAAAATTATTTAATAGATTTACTTTTTATAAGCTCTTTTTTATAGATAAGTTGTTTAGTAAAATAACTTATATAATCTCTAACTTTAGTTAAATTAACATAAAGGGTATTTAATAAATAACTTTTTATTAATCGTGAATTTCTTTGTTCAAAATAAAAAAAATAACTTTATTTTTTATCTATTTAAAATAAATTTTTGAAAATATAAAAGGGATTTTTATATAACATAAAGTTTATAATTGATAATAAATTATAAAAAAAGAGTTTAACAAATAATTTAAAAGTAACACATAATTCATAAATAATTTTTTATTGAATAATAATAAATAAATAAAATCAAGCAAAAAATTGAATCAAACGAAAAAAATGAGATATGAAAGAAAGCAGTGAGTCGACTATTAAAACTTTTAGCCCTAACAATGGAAAAGAACCCATAAAAAAAGAAAAGAAGTCCAAGATGATAGTAATAATTCAGGAAAATTACTTATGTCTTTACCAATAAATTTCATTTCCATGAATAATATTATCTTAACAATCATAATCAAAAAATATTATTTCAATTTTCATCTAATTCATCTCAATAACCATTGGCCTATTTAATTAATTATTTTAATCATAATCATCAAATGTTATATACACCATAAAGAAGTTAATAATAAATAAATATAATATAATTATCATATCAAACAATAAACTGAGAAATATCAACTAATAAAGAGAGTTTTTAAAGTCTAAAAAAAAGATAAAAAATAAAATAAAAAACTAAATAGAAAGAAAAAGAAGAAATAATACCTGAATGTAGTTTTGAATTTTGAATCTTCTTTTTTCTTAATTTTTGTAAGAACAAAAAAAATTCTTAAAATGATGATTTTTTAAAAGGGAGAGAAGAGAAGGAGATCAATAGGGAGAGAGGAGGTGT
>NW_018397256.1:4030284-4179830 GCF_002168275.2 Theobroma umbraticum | reverse complement strand
AGAGAGAATCGTTTTGAAAAAAATAATTCTCTTAATAAATTGGTGTGTTTTTTAAAAAATAAGAGAAGAGAAAACTCCTAATTAGAGCTTTTTATTAAACTTTTTTTTAAATTTTATTTTTTAATAAAAAATTATTTTTTTAAAAAAATTTATACTTATATAATCTAATTTTTACTTTTAAATAATAAATAAGTTAAATATAAATCAAATCAAATTAACACTAAATAGAGGCAAACGTCCGGGGCACAGGAGAGCGCACCAAAATCCTGTGCCACCAATAATGTGATGAGGTTCAAAAGCAAGCCCCCGAGAGGCGCAAGCTGTCTTTTGCTAGCAACAATTGCCATGAGTAGTCAAAAAAGCAGGGAAGAAAGAAAAAAAAAAACAAAAGAAAAGAAAAACCTTTTTATCATAGAGACAAAGAAAGGACACGCGGCAGTCGTCGGGACCGATTGTAATGATTCTAAATTTAACCAAAAAAAAAAAAGTCCCTCCTCAATCCTCATGGCTCACCCTCTTGCTTGCTTCCCCACTCTCTTACACCTTTCATTTGCTTGCTTTTCGAACAAGGAAAATAGTACCTTAATCAGAGTATTTATCAACACAAATTTAACCTTTCTTTTAAAACAAATTATTAGTTTAGTTCAAATTATAATTACAAGGTAAATCATCTCTTAGTTTAAATTCTTTTTGTTTGCATGTCTATAGTTTATTGCCTCATGTAAAAGATATTAGAACAACATCTTTATTCACTGTATTCAAAGTCATTAAATTATTTCTCAATTGTAACATGTCAAAGGCAAAATATATTTATATAAGTGAGATTTTGCCTCGACGAGAAACAGAAAGTTTTGAATTTTATTTTTTTTCTTTGGAGACAATGTTGAGATTCTTTAGTAATAATTCGATTAAGCACTAACATTAAATTTTTTTAGTTGTTTGAATAAGTTTATATTATTTAAAAAATAATAATTTATAAAATTTCACAGTTTAAGATATCGAATTGAAAAGTCAAACATAACATGCCAAAAACAAAACTTAGATAACAAAAATAATAATAATAAGTACAGTTACATTATACATAACGAGGAAAATTACGAATTGAAGCATCTTCCCCAAAAGAAAACTGTAAACTCCAAGAAAATTTTCCCCTTGGGCACTGAACATATCAGGTCTAGCAATCTTATTTTTACAAGAAAATCATTGAGGTAATTAGCCTCAACATATGATCAACCTTTGAACCATCAACAAGCGTTGAACATATTGAGACAATCAACTCTCATTTGTTACATTAAAATTATCCTTGAGTTGTTTCGGATCAATTTTATATTTGATATAATTGGTTGTATATTTTTATTTAATTTTTTGAACAATATCTTTAATTTATCAAAATCGTTAATTTGATAGCAATTATAATTTTTATTTGTAAACATAATCTGATTAAGAATTGCATAAGTTTAACATTTTTTAAACCTAAATGAAAAGAAATTGAAGAAATATATCATCTGTTTCTCGCTTTATTTTGTTAAACAGTGGTTTGGTCAAGACAGTAGATTGAAGACAGAAGAGAGAGAGACCGCCCAGCCATCCCATGAAATGCTTCCACTTGCTTTGCTAACTCGGTCACTCTCTCTTATTTTCTCATTCAATATTAAATTTGTTTGCTCAAAGAAAGAGCCTCGATGCTCGTGCGAGCTCTGAGACCCTCTCTCTCTCTTCACACTGACCCTCCTTCTTTCCCTGCCTCTATATCTGTGTCATCCCTCTTCTCCCTTGATCATTTCATTACCCTTCCCCTAACTTCCCCATGGTTTCAGCAATTCTCTCCTTCTCTTTCTCTTTCTAAGAAACACTGCCGCTACTACTACTGCTAGTTCCACTATTTCCAAGTAGAAAAACATACACACACACACCCCCGTATCTCTCTCTCTCTCTCTCTCTCTCTCCTTCTTTGAGATCTTCACCGGCAAATTAAAGCAATATTATGGATATGAGCATGGGGAACATGGATTCTTCTTCCACTCAAAATTGGCTTGCTTTCTCTCTTTCCAACCAACAACAACAACATCTCAACCTCCCTTCTTCTTCATCTTCCTCTCATCATTCGTCTCACCTCTGCCTCTTTGAAGCTTTCACCACTCCCACCCCCGCTGCCCCAACCTTAACAATAAACTCATCAGGTCCTCTATGTTACACTTTCTTTTGGGCGTTCAAAGTAGTAAAAGCAAACAAAAGAAAACAGTTGCCATGATTTTACTGTTTATGTAAAAAGAACTTGTTATTTATGATTAATGGGGTGATCATGTTTTTTGGGTGCAGCACGAGAAGAAGATGCAGCAGCAACAGGTACTACCACCGCTGGTGCAACAGACTTATCCATGTTCAGAGGTGGCCCAAAACTCGAGGACTTTCTTGGCGGTTCTTCGACCACAACTGGAGCTGGAGGTGCACCTCACCCTCACTTCTCCGCTGAAACCTCCGTGACTGTCTCTGACACCGAGATATATGACTCCGAGCTCAAAACCATAGCTGCTAGTTTTCTTCGTGGATTTTCCTCTGAACAAACCGACACTCACAAACAACAGCAGCAGCAGCAGCAGCAGCAGCAGCAACAGTTAGTACCTACAACTGAGCCCGCACAGAAGAGCTGTTGACACTTTTGCCAACGTCCTCAATCTACCGAGGTGTCACCAGGTAAAAAACATAAACAAATAATACTACGACCCAATCGTCTGTCGATTTCAGGTATATTAAAAAAAAGTTTTTAACTTTTATATATTCTATATTCTAATGCTATAAAAGTTGTTTCATTTTTTGTTCTTTGGGTTTGATTTAGGCATAGATGGACTGGAAGATATGAAGCTCACTTGTGGGACAATAGCTGCAGAAGAGAAGGCCAAAGCAGAAAAGGAAGGCAAGGTAATAGAAGCTAAAGGTTATGTTTTTCATCTTATTGTGTCAGAATATTTTGAGGGTTTTTAATGATGTGTATGTATACGACACCCTTGAGATCTAGGTCTCTGATCAAACATCTGACCAACGGTGAATGAGTGGTCCTTTTCAGGAGGTGGTGGTTGAGTTGAATATGTGACCGAATAAATGGGAGCTAATATAAAACGAAAGTTAATGGGGCATGCAAATCCCTATACAAAAAAGAAGAATGCCCATTTCTAGGGCTAAGACCTTCTGGACATTTGAATACCAAAGGCGCGCACTAGATAGACTGTGCTTTTAGTACTCAGTTATTAATAAAAAAAAAATTATGAATGTTGAAGATTCTAAAATGCTAATGTGGGCTCTTTATGTGGCATGTACATGACGAATGATTGCTGCCATGCGACGCTCCGATTCTCCATCATTGTTGTTTTCAGTTTATTTGGGTGAGTCCAGTTCTAAGTGCTCTATAATTAAAGATCATCATTCTCTTTTACTGTGACAAAATATTCTTCTTCATCACCATCAATAATTACCCCAGATTGGACTGCTGTTAGATTTTGGTCACTGTGAACCAAGATTCTTCTCTTTTGCATGGCTATGACATCAACTCCCGCTTACATGAAGATTCTCTCTTGGCCTTTCTTTCTCCTCCTTTGATTCTTTTAGGTGGGTATGACAAAGAAGAGAAAGCGGCAAGAGCTTACGATCTCGCCGCTCTTAAGTACTGGGGTCCGACCACTACAACAAACTTTCCGGTAACCACTGTTTCTCGGATTCTGCGTGCATTTATTTGATGTCTTAGCTAACTTTATTCTGTTCGATCTTAATAAAAAATTATACCTTTTCCTAGATTTCTAACTACGAGAAGGAACTGGAAGAGATGAAGAACATGACTAGGCAAGAGTTTGTTGCTTCTCTCCGAAGGTAATGACCATTAAAATATCTCATTTGCTTTTAGGTCTTGATCCACTAAGCTATAATCTTTTTGGTCTTTTCGAGCAGAGATTAATTAGCTTTCTTTTTGGGTTAATTTTTTATGTTTCAGGAAAAGTAGCGGATTTTCCAGGGGGGCCTCAATTTACAGAGGGGTCACAAGGTTCATCATATTCTTTTACTATAGTTTTCCCATTTTGTGTTCTTTTGGTTCGTAAATAAACTGATACTATATTTCAAGTGAACGAAATATAATCCATTTTTCTTCTAACAATATCTCAGGCATCACCAACATGGTAGGTGGCAGGCAAGAATAGGAAGAGTTGCAGGCAACAAAGATCTCTATCTTGGCACATTTAGTGAGTTTTTCTTTGTTTTACTTGTATCTTTTGAAAGGTTGCAAGTCAATATTTGTCTTATTTCCTTTCAAATTAAGTCTTTGGATTGTGAACATATTGGTTGTGCAGGCACTCAAGAAGAAGCAGCTGAGGCCTATGATATTGCTGCAATCAAGTTTAGAGGCCTAAACGCAGTGACAAATTTCGACATGAGCCGCTACGATGTAAAAAGCATTGCCAACAGTAATCTTCCCATCGGAGGACTCAGCAACAAATCCAAAAACTGCTCTGACTCAGCTTCCGATAGTAAGAGCACCGACGATGACCGGGATCACTCCTCAGCATCATCCGCAGTGACTTTTGCTTCTCAGCCTGCTCCAAGCTCCACTCTCAGCTTTGCAGTTCCCATCAAGCAAGACCCATCTGATTATTGGTCCAATATTTTTGGATACAATAACACAGCGGCTTCCTTAAGCAGTGCCAAGAACCCAAGTGTTGCACCAACTTTGTTTCATCAGTCATCAAACAATGGGTCCGCTTTCCAAGATCCCAGTGCTTTCAGCATGGCCTTTGGTGTGAATTCTTTAGTCAACGAAAGCAGCAATGGGTTATTCAATGGAGGTGGTTATGTTCAGCAACAAAGCGGTGTTAGTACTTCAACTTCTTCCCTCCCATTGGCTACACCGACTGCCTTAAATAATAGCGGTAACAACAATTACGAGAGCTCTTCTGGCTATGGTAGCTGGATTGCACAATCTCTGCATTCTTATCAAACTGCAAAGCCAAGCCTCTCAGTGTTTCAGACACCAATTTTTGGCATGGAATGAGCTCATAGACAGATGAAAATGGAAGATAAAAATCTGTGCAAGGCAAGGCTGAAAGGGAATTCGAGACAGGGTGGTGAATGGTGATGCATGCACAGTTGGTGGGGGGTTAACTTTTTTTCCTTGAATAGGTGAGGTGGACTGACAAGCATTTCGCAGGAGCTGACAGTACTAACTGAAGTTCTTTTGTTAAGGGCCTTGGTTCCCTTCTTCTCTCTCTTTCTTTAGCTTTCATCCTTTGCTGACATGATTTATATGGGTGGGTATAAATGAAAGAGGAGATCCTCTCTTCTCTGATGCTTCCATGTTGTTACGTGTTATTATCAAGTCATCAATGTGAAAATTTTCCATTAACCTAGCTCAGCTTTAACTTTATTACCTTCCTTTGATCTATTTACATTCGTATTATTTTCTCGTGCGTCTTATATTAATAAAAAACATACACTACTTCCTACATGTATAAAACAAATATACTGACTATCCTTTTACCACAATAACCAGACATTGTGCTCCTAACCATTTCTCTCCAAACGAAAATAAAGAAAATGGAACCACGTTTTATATATTGATAATGTTGGAATTGGTATAAGCTTTCATCACCATTTGCGCTCTCAATCATACATTTAATGTGTTCTTAAAGTTTCAAAGTTCGATTTTTTTTTTGTTTTCACATTTATTGCATATTTTATAGCAATAACATTATGATAGTATTTTTAAATGTGATAAAAAGTTTTTATGATTGACAAAATATTTTTGTAATTTTATCATATGAAACTAATGACATGATTATTTTACTATTTCGTTTATGAAAATTTAAATAATTTTTTATTATTTTATTACGTTCAATTAAATTTTTAAATTTTCATTTAATACTAAATAAATATTTATAATTAATAGTTGATTAATTGTTATTAGTTAAAATGTTACTTGTCATTTTATATTATTTGTCATTTTACAATAAGCTCAATGTGAATATTTCCAAGAGAAGAGCGAATTGAAATATTTCAAAACTTCTTTGAAATTTAAAAAAAATAAAAATTTCTTAAACTAAGCCTCTTTAAAATTGACCAAAATAATAAAATTTTTGTGGGGAGGAAAAAGCAAGAACACAAATGAATTTGAGAAGAATAGAAGGGAAAACAGCACGAGTTTTTATAGAGGTTCAGTCTCCTTACCTGTGTTTTTTCCCATATATTCATTAAAGAGTTTAAAATCTACTATTAAAATGAAAATTAATACATTACCTTTTATGGATCCAGCACAACCTTACAATGCAATGCCTTTTATGGGTTAAGTACAACAACTTTACTTTTTAATTTAATTAAGGTATTGCCACTCAAACACTACCTTTTTAATTGGTTATAACTCAAACACTACCTTTTCAATTCGTTTAAGGTATAACCACTCACAAGTACACAATAAATGAGATAGGTGCAGCTAGAATACTTCTTAAAGATTGAGTAGCAAATTAAGTATAATGTTTGGTGAAGAAGAAATATAAGAATTGCTGCTTCAATAAATGATACAATAGAGGACTTAAATACTAAAAGAGTATAACAAAGAGTATTAACTTTTAAAAATGTGTTTCAAAGTCTTATAACCTTCATAAATGTAGTGGAAGCTTGTATTTATAGCTGCTGAAGCTTCTTGAAGTAGTTGGAATGCATTTAATGCAAAAATAACCATTTTTCTCTTCATTTTAGATTCCAATAGTCATATTGTATCAGTACATGTGTGGATATATCGATATGTTGCTGCTTTTATTTTTGAATCTGTATGGAAATTTATTGTTACATTTTGATAATGTATCGATATATTGAGTTCGACTTTGTGGATTTTGACTTTTCACAAGAAAACTTATCGATAGATTTTAATTTCTATTGATATTTGTCCAAATGTATCGATAGAAAGTGTTATGGGATGTCTAGGCTTGATTTATCAATACTTAGATGAAATTTTGATAATTTTCTTTTGCCATTTCAAAACATGGAATCAATTTGAAAGCTATACAGTTAACAATCTCCTCTTTCTTGATATGACAAAACAATGAGCAAAATTTGTTTAAACATTTTGAAAATAGACTCCCTTAAATTTAAAGGATTTGAAAATTGTGTAAAATTTATAAATTATCCTTCAATTTTGAGTTCTCCCCCTTAATTTGCTCTCTCTTAATTTAAGGTCTTTTAAGAATTTAAATATTAAAAATGATTTGGCCTTTTTTTAAAAAAAAACTTGATTTTGTACACAAAATTTGCTTGTTAAAACCATTTCCCTTTTTTTTGTTATACAAAAAGAAAGTTAAGTGTGAAAAGGAAATTTGATCAAATTTGAAAGCGGAGTTTAAGGAAAGATCATGTCGAGGTAACATTAAAATCATGCCAAGCTCAAGAAACAGATGTTAGTGTAATAACATAAAAATAGCATAAATAACAAAGCAGTGATGGCATAGAATAATTGTAGCTGGAAGATAGTATCATCATTAGCAGGAAAACAAGTTCAAAAGTAGAATCCAATAGAAAATGTAAACAAACCAACAACAATGCCAAAATCGACAGCCAATTACCATCCAATACAGTGAAGAAAACTAATAGAGTTCAAGACTGAAACAATCTATGCAAGACAACGACAAGAAACAAACATGGTGAAAACTAAATGTAAATGAGAATGTTGCCATCCAATCTAAAAAGTTAGGTAAAGCTAATATGAAGCGATGTCCCCTATGAGGTAGTCAAGGTGGATGTGAAAAATGGGGATGGAACTACTCCTCCAAAAGCTGCTGGTGATGCAATAAGTCATGATTCTGAGCCTCCAAAGCGTCAAACCTACTAACCATACAAGCATCTATAGATTCCATACATGATAACAATTGAGTAAATGCTTGCTCAGAGTCTAAAGTAGTGGACATTGGTCGGTAATTAGGTGCAGCATTGGATTTATGATAAGACAAGCACTAAGGGCTGCACTAAGCTTAGCATGTGTGTCATCATTTCCCTCATCCCCAACTATTTCAGGTTCATGGCCCAAGGGTTGTTGACAGGCACAAAACCTAGCTTGTTTATGGCATGCTCATTAATTTTGGTATGCATGGCATATTGTTTAGATGGATCACACCTAGTATTGATGCCCACAGAGTCAATGATGGCACTAATGGCCATGCCATAAAGCAACATTTTCCTAGACTTGTTTATTATTTTCAGCATGTCACTAAGTATGAATTTGGATAGGTTGACATAATATTGGGACTTACTATGGTAAAGAAACTAGAAATCCTTACTATTAATAATGGAATAGTGGGTGACATGAGGGCGAATTATGTGGGATAGGATAAGATGAAGGATACAGTTGTAAAATGATAGACGTTTAATACTAGTTGTAGCCTTTTCACTTGCAAGAGGGTAGGTATAGACTGTGGATAGAATTTCATTAATGAACACCCTTTCGACATAGTCTTTATCCCTCTAACAAACATCAAAACCTAAAACAGTATCTAAGGTGTGCTCAACTACCACAATTCGTTTTCCCATTACTATTGTAACAAACCTATTATCGTGAATAAGAGGTTCATTATCCTTATAAACTTAAAACTTAGTGGTGGCATTGAAATAAAACACTCATACTAAATTGGCATAATATGTATGATTCATGGACAGGTAACCAAGCCAACCTAATTCTCAAAGGTTATTAATATATGGAAAGTTAATTTGCTCAAGCTAGTGGAAGTCAATTACCCTGCTCGGCTTGTCATCTCGTTTGGCATAGTCCTTCTCAAACTTACACTCCAAGGAAGGATGAGAGAAATTTTGCTTGAAAGAGTGCTCGTCCACGCCTGGTGTTGGTGGTGGAGGTTGGGAGGCAGAGGCTTCACCTTGGTTAGACTCTTGTAGGTAGGAAGTTGTGTGTTTGGTGCATTTAAAACAGGAGGCCATGTGAAGATTTTTTATTTTGAGGAGTTTTAGATGAGAATAAAATTTTAGAAATAATTAGAAAGGTTTAAAATACCTTTTAATCGAATCAATTTTGACTCAAAACATAACTAAACCTCAAAATTGGATGCTTTCAAAACTATGGTTTTAAAAAGAATTTTGAGCAATTTTAGGTTGAATTTGGTGTTTAGCAAAGGGTTAAAAACACTTTAATCGGTGCCAAATCATGAGCAAATCACATAAAAATGAAAAGGATTGAGAGAATTTTGAATTTTGTGGGTCACAGGTTAAGTTGAAAATGACTCATCACAGGCTTTAAATTGCAAGATGTATCAATATATTTGCTCGTGTATTGATACATTTGTCATAGATTTTTATTTTTGGCTATTGGAAGAAATGTATCACTAGATTTGGTGATCTATCAATACATGTCCTTGAATGTATTAATACATTTGCCTATATATTGATACATTCATCATAAGAATTTTATTTTGGTTACTAGAAAGATTGTATCGATAAATTTTGCAATCTATTGATACATGTTTTTGCATGTATCAATACATGGGTCAAAGTATTGATACATGAGCCTCTATAGCCTTCGAAAAAATGATTTTTTATATCTAAAAATCTATGACTTGGCTTAAACATGTTTTGTAATCAAAATAATGTGAAGTTTTATTAAAAGAATAGTTTTAAGTATCGTCTTGAACCAGTGCAAGTGAGTTTTGATAGTAAATCATGAATTTTAAAGAAAATAGCTCCCTTAACTACCTTACCATATACCTTAAGAATTGGATGGCCATGGTATGAATGCACATGAATGTATATCTGTCATGACATGATTTTATAAACAACAAACATACCAAGTGCAATAACCAATCAATCATCAAATATGGCCATCACACATTAGAAGTCATGAATGATACAAATAATAAGGCATATATACATGATTACTTTATTCAAATAGCTTTCAACAAAACTTATCATTTTCAATTAGCCTTGACAGTTTTCTCATCTAAAGTGGATTCAGAAAACCTAGTTCACTTCATATTTCATAAAATTGTTCTCTATCAAGTGTTTAGGTGAAAATATCAGCCAATTGGTCTTTCATACCTACATATTCAAGAGCAAGATCTTCTTTTTGAACATGATCTTTAATAAAATAGCCCCTTATTTCTATGTGTTTTGTTCTAAAATGATAGATGGGATTTTTTGTTAGATTTATGGCATTAGTATTATCTCATTTAATGGAAATTCTTTTCATAGCTAGTCCATAATCTTCTAATTGTTACTTCATCCATAACACTTGAGCACAACAACTTTTGGCAGCCACATATTCAGCTTCGACAGTGGATTGAGTCACACTATTTTGTTTTTTCGAAAACTATGAAATCAACATACAACCTAGAAATTTACATGTGCTGAATGTGTTTTTTCTATCTATTTTGCATCCATCAAAATTGGCATTCGAATATAAGTGGAGATCAAAAGTGGAACTCCTTGGATACCATATTCCTATATTGCTATGTCTTTTAAGTACCTAAAGATTCTTTTGATAGCACTCAAATGAGGTTCTAGGAAATGATTAAAACCTAGCACACAATCCTAAACTAAGCTTATGTTCGGTCTATTAGCAATAAAATAAAGTAAGGAACCAATCATGGATTTATAGAGCTTTTGATCAATGGATGTACCTTTTTCATCCTTGTCAAGCATTATTTAAATGCTCATTGGAATGTGGTATGTTCTTGTGCTTTCTTTTCCAAACTTCTTAAGCATGTCATTTGCATATTTGGCTTGACTTATGAAATCTCCATTTTTCTTTGTTTTATTTGAAGTCCAAACCCATCATGCTCATTTCAAATTCTCCTTGCATGGTTTTAGCAAACTCTTGACAAAGAAGTTCATTAATAACACCAAAAATAATATCACCAACATAAACTTATACAATTAAATATCTTTGCCTTTGTTTTTGATAAAAAGAGTTTTATCAACCTTCGCTTGACTAAAATAATTTTTTATTAAGAATTTGGATAAAGTCTTATACCAAGCTCTAAGAGCTTGCTTTAAACTATAAAACTCTTTTTGTAACCTAAAAACTATTGAATCCATTGTTTTTTATGATAACAAACATTCTTCATTTATTAATGTCTAATTTCACTATTTAAGTGTGTAGGATTTAATTTAATACTCTTAACAAAGCTGTTAGTTAAAAACAAGTCAAGAAGTTTGCTAAGGTTAATGAAGAGTTAATCAACTAAGAGGGAAAGAGCAAGTAATGAACAAAAACAGAACCTTAGTAACTGATTATTAAGGAACCTTAATCAGTTAAGGCATGGTTGTGTGATAAGTTGAAGCAAAACAAAAATATGCTAATCAGTTAAGAAGTCCAGTTAATTGGTTAAAGCATAAGGTCCTAGTATCCCCAAGTGCCAAAAATAAGTTTGAAAATATTATTGACTATTGAGGGGAGCCAAAATGAAAAAGTTCAAAATTCGAAGATCTTCTAGTCAATTAAAGTTGATTTAATCAGTTATAGATGAAAGAAGTAAAACCTCAATCAATTAAAGGAAGTGCTAACCAATTAAAGGAAGACTACTATGTAGAGAAGTGAAACAAGAAAGTTGGTAATCAGTTAGAACTTGCCATAACCAGTTAGAGGAAGTTTACTGAAGAAGAGAAGTCTGAAGATAGAGAACTCTTAATCAGTTAGAGCCTTCTGCAATTGGTTAGAGTAAGGAACACAACAGTAGGATAGTGCAAGCCAGAGAAATTGTAATCGGTTAGAGTTGCCTATAACCGATTAGTCGAAATCAGTCTGTCTATTTGAATTTAAACACTACAGGATAAAATAATGGCTAGAAGTGTATTAGAGTTATTTTTAATGGCTAAAAGCTATCTTCAACATAAAAATCTAACTCTCTAGGTATAAAAAGAAGCTCCAACGATCAAAAAAGATAGAGAGTTGAAGATTTGAAAAGAAAAAAGCAACTTTGAGCAAAAAGCCAAATATTCTTCACTAAAAACACTTGTTCTTTATTCCAATTCTAAAAAAGGTGTTTGAGCTTGATTATAATATATCCAGACTTATAAAGGTACTTTATTGTATTTTTTTCTTCTTTTTTTTTAAAAAAAATTAGAATATAGGAAGCACTCTATAGATTGTTATAAGGAATTAGAGCTTAGATTAGAAGCTTACTTTGCAAAAGCTTGGTGGAAGCTGTTAATTCCACTGATTTAGTAAAGTTGGATTGAAGATCCTTAATTGAAAGATTAAGGTAGTGACTGTAGGTCAAGAGGACCAAACCACTATAAATATTTTTGCATTGTCCACTTCTCTTTACCTTTCCTCACTTGGTGTCTTGTAATTCTAATAACTTTTGGTCCTTCTCTTCATCTAATTGATTAAGTTCTCTTCAAGCTCTAAAAGGCTAAATAAAAAATTTTTCAGTGCTATTCACTTCTTTTAGCACTCAAACAGGATCAACAAAAACATGATTTGGAAAAGCAAGACTCTCAAAATCGAGAGAATGTTCAACATATATTTCTTCATTATAAGTCCATTTAGAAAAGCACTTTTAACATCCATTTGATATAACTTAAAGTTCATGTAACATGCAAAAGCTAAATTATTCTAATGGCCTTTAATCTTGGTACCAGAGCATAAGTTTTATCATAATCCATTCATTCCTCTTGACTATATTCTTTAACAACTAACCTAGCTTTGTTTCTAGTTATAGCTCCATACTCATCCATTTTGTTTCTAAAGACCCGTTTGGTACCTACAATTGGATAATTATTTGGTCTAGAAACTAACTCTTATACTTGACACCTCTCAAATTGATTTAATTCTTTTTGCATAGCTAGTATCCAATAGTCATCATCTAAGGCTTCATCAATATTTTTATGTTCAATTTGAGAAAAAAAGGGAACACACTCACAACAAAAGATTCAAACCATCCCCTATTTAATTACTCAATTTCTAGATATGAAACCAATCAAAAAACATATTTTATTATAAATTCTTTCAAATCAATATACGAAACAAATATAATCAATTTCAAACTTTAAAGTCTAAGTCATAGAATTTCCATTCAAGGTCTCAAACTTTATTTAACAAACTTATATATTCATGGAGCTCTAACTTAAGAAGAATAGAATAGAGAAAGAGTTGGTATATCCCTATAATAGTGGCATTGTCGCATCCCATTTTGGGATCATTATTGGCACAAAGGCTTGATGGAAAAAATCCACTCGACCTGAGTCAGCCGTAGAATAATAGAAAGAAATTAGATAATCATGTGTAAAACCGTGGGACACATCACCATGTAGTGTTATATATAAAAACATCAGAGTTCATATGCACTACCTTGTGCTCAATATTTAAATGTAAATACTTTTGAAAACATACAGTGTATTATGCTATCTTGTGGCTGAATCACAAAGTATAAATAATTATTACAAATGTAAACAAGGTTTAACAATTCCATTTACAAAAACATAGAGACAAAATGGACAACATATTATAACTCAAATAAAGGAAATGACTTTTACTAGATGCCTTTAGACCATTTACCACGAGACAAAAGCAGTTCTCTCTAAAGGACGATGAGCCAAGTATTCCAATGATCTAAAACAACAAATAAAACTTATATGTGTGAGTTATAAAAACTTTGTGAGAAGATAGGGGGGAAATAAATTAAATGGAAGAGTGTTTATAGAAATAAATTTTTAATAAAAAAAGTTATAGATCAAATTTTCAATCTTTTGTAAACTTGTTTTCCAATACAAATTAGAGTTGAATCAGACCATTTCAATTGAGTACAAAATCTTTAAAACTTAAATGGACTTAACCAAGTCAAATACAATCTCAAAATTCCTTTTAAATAGTGAGTTTTCTAGAATAAGCCTTAAATATAAACACTTTTTCATAGAATATCGATACTTTTCAAAAAGAATACTTTTCAGAACCCTTTAGACACTAGGTATCGATACTTATATCTAAAATATCAATACTTTCAATGCGATGATCTTATTGACTTTCAAGTATCGATACTTTCAAAGAAAGTATCGCTATTTTCAACATAGGATGTATTTTCAAAATAATTATATCAAAATAATTAAAAATGCCATATGTACTCACCTAGTTGAAGCATGTTTTTTCCTTTAGCACCAAATGACAACAAACTCGACCTCTTCAAATTACTAACTTTTTCGGCAAAGCTTATAAACATATAATCTATCCTCAATACTTACTTATTTATCCATAAATTTCATAAATACCCTTTTATCCTTTTGCAAATTCCTTTAATCATTCTCTAACGTAAAATCAATAACTAAATCTTGGTCTAGCTAAGTATTTACAACCTAACTAACTAGGGTGTCTAGTAGCCTTACTTTGGTAAGCTTAAGGGAACCGAAACTTATAAAAAACCTCAAGTTTTAGAGAAAAACGAATTTTTAGGAAACCATTAATTCTATAATTTAAAACCACTAGATTAGATGTTTATGATGTAAAAACCTTACCTCTAGAGGTCTTTAAAATGAAAATCTGAACTTGAATCTAAACTTAATCAATTTAAAATGACTTAGAAAGATGAGAGAAAAGATAGAGAGAGAAAGTGTAAAAATGTCTGAGAAGGGTTTTTGGGGATTTAAAATATTATTTTATTTATGAAAACTCCATTTTACCCTTATTTTTTTCAAATCCATAGTGTAAGTATCGATCTTTTGGTCTAGGTATCAATACTTTCTTTTTGGAGCAAGGGTATTAATACTCTTTAAGTAAGTTTCGATACTTGTTCATCAAAAAGCCTTTCTGCGTTTCAAGTATTACTACTCATTCAAAGGCATCGATACTTTTGGTACACAATGCAATATTACATCTAACAAAAGGCCAATTATCCCTTTTTAAGTCCTATATTCGAAATAGGCTTAATGATTTCTAAAGCATGCATTTCGTAAAGTATAAATATTCAAAAATTTCAAACGAAGACATTAAATCAATAGCTCACCAAGCTAAGTTGTGTTTGTACGTTTAATTCAAAGTTAGGGTTTAACATTCGTCCTCATTATGGTTCAGTGCATATAGCCACCAACATCGAAATAGAACATAATAGATTATTGTGCACAATGGTTATGTTTACTATTACTAACTTTAGGTCTTAACACACGAGGCACCACTAAATTATCAAAACAGAATTCATTTGGTTGAACTTTTTCACCTATATGAAATGTATATGTTGAGACATCTACTTGTACAATGTCACCAACCTTAGCTCATTTATCAAATTAGATAATCTCATGCTAAGGCCATTCAAACATTTTCAAACATAGATTTCCAATTTCACATATCATTCCAATCATTAAACAAGATTCAAAATTTGAAGTATCAAATTTTCAAGGTGCTTATCCTCCATGCATTAAACTTAATAAATAAGTACTTGTATTCACATATATGTATATAACATACACACACACACACTTGACAACCATATTTAAATGTAGCATCCATCATTAAAATTTTTCTCATAAACACATACGTATGTCAAATCAACATTTGATGCTATACCATTGGCAAAGCATGCTTATAATTATATCAAAATAATTTAAAATGCCATATTTACTCATAAATACGAAGAATGCCCTTCCTTTAACACTTCCAACCAACACCATTTGTTTGGTATAAAGTATTTGTGTCTTCAACAGAACCTCGAATGTTTGATAACCAATAATAATCTCATTTATTCCATAAAATCCATAATAATCCTACTCTTCCAACCAAACACTAACTAATCTCTTTCTAAACCTAAAATTAGTTTCTAATCTTCTTTCTAATAATAAATTCATAACATATACAACCTAAATTCTTGATAATTTTACCGTGGTGAGCTTATGGTAACCAAATCAACTAAAAACCTAAGTTTTAGAGAGAGAAATAAATTTTTAGAGAGAGATTAAATCTAAAAATGAAATCCATGAAGTTAGATGTTTAGGAAACCAAAATTTTACCTTTTGAACACTATGAAACCAGAGTCCAAGTTTAATATCATGTTTGTTTGGTGAGAAAATGTGGAGGAAATATTAAAAAAGGTTGACAGAGAAGAGTAGTAGAGAAAAAAGTGAGAACAAGGAAAAAGAAAAGGCCAAACGCCACTGGATGAAATAAAAAGTCAAATGACTAAAGAGGTTTTGTAAAATTATTGTTTTGCCCTTTCGGTAAAATGTTGCATCAGTATTGATAGCTAGGGCATAGGTATCGATACGTTTTATGCAAAAAGCCTTTTCGAGGCATTCTAGGTAGCAGGTATCAATACTTACGATTGAGTATCGATACTTATTATGTAGAATGCATTATGGGTACTAGGTATTGATACTTCATTCAAAGGGATCAATACTTTTTTAATAAAAGGCTAATTTTTTTTTCAAAACACACCAATTGTCTCTTTCTTTCCTTTTACTTTCACATAGACATAATAATTTATAAAATATGAATTTTTTAAGTAATAAACTATAGAAAATTTAAACTGAAAACATTTATCAAGAGCTCACCAAACTAAGTTACATTTTTATCCTTATATGAAACTGACAAGTTTCACATTCTTTCACCTTTAAGAAAATTCGTTCTTGAATTTAATCGGATTATACTAAACTCTAGAAATTTCACATTCTTTTACCTTTAAAAAAATTCATTCTTGAATTTAATCAGATTATACTAAAATCTAATTCTAAAATAGATGCGGGTAATTTGTCCTTGACTTCTCAAGTCACCTTTTCAATAGAGTGGTTGCACCATAACACTTTTGTGGAAACTACATCCTTGGAATGAAGTCTTTTAACTTACCTATCTAATATGTCCACCAATTGTTCTTCATATGTTAAGTCGTCCCTCAACTGCAGTGCCTTGTACTGAACTATATGGGACAGATCGGGGTTGTACTTATGGAGAATGGATACATGAAACACCCAATGTACAATAGAAAGATCCGATAGTAGTGCCAATCTAAAAGCCATTTCACCAACTTTTTCAAGAATTTCAAATGGTTCAATTTACCTCACATTTAACTTGTTTTTCTTGCCAAATCTCATAATCCCCATAGTTGGTGAAATTCTAAAAAATACATGATCCCTTGTTTGGAACTCCAGTTATACTTGTAAAAATCCATTTTTTCACACAAGAAAAGGTGAATCAATTCCAGCTCACTATAACTCATATACCCATAGAACATCAACTAGCAGATGCATTACCAAACCTTTATCCAAACTGCATAACATCAATTAGAAAGCTAGATTTCACTTTTTATTATCCCAAGAATTGATCTCCTAGTTCAAATATCCTTTGACAAAAAAAAAATTAAAAAACCTTCCATAGAAACATTGTTAAAATCAATAAACTTAGTGACTAAAATGAGATTAGTTTTAACTTTAGGGACTCAAAAACATTATTCAATGAAACAATGCTGAGCATATGAGTTATAGTGAGCTAGCCTTTGAGACGATGCTGCTTCTGTGCTGACATTGTTAGTAGTTAAGGTTGTGGATTCTTGCTTCTTAAAGACATTTTTAGATTTTGCAACCTCATCCAATAGTTAATCAAATGAGATATAAGATTCTTGAGCCCTAATGCAAGTTGAAATTTCTTTGAAATCAAGACCAATATTGCCATTCAAGACATGAATGACAAGTTCTTCAAAACTAGCAGGGTAGTGGACCAATGCAAGTTCATATGCCACATTTCTTAGATTCTAGAAGTATTTTGAGGGAAATCTAGATTCTTTTGGCTTGGTAAGCTTCTCTCTTAGATTCATCATTCTTGATATGGATTATTTGCATAAAGTGAGTTAATTTTGTTCTAAGCATCCAAGGAAGTTTCAATAAAAGGAAAAAAGCAGACTATCTCTAGAAAATGAAATAATGTCATCGAGTAGCAGTTGATCCTATCTAATGCATGATCATAGAGTGAATTAGGAACAAGAATGGGGGGATTTTATCTTTCTTGTAGTATCATGGCAAGGGGTAGGGTGTTAAACCATCAACATATCCAATAAGTTAGAAACCAACAAGGAGAGATGTCAATTAAGCCCTTGAAGAGAGAAAATTAAGGGGTTTGAGTTTTATAGGTAAATGGGTAGCAGCACTAATGGTGATCAAGGGAGGTTATTGGCTTGAAAACAAAAATGTAAGGTTGGATGGGAGTTTGGGAAGGCTAGTTTCAAAGATTGAGGAAAACATTATGAATATGTAGTGAAGCAATATGGCTTTATGGAGCTTTGTAGCTCTAATACCATATAGAAAACAAGATAGGAGATTCAAAATGATGAAAACTACCTTGAGATTTTTATTGTATTGTAAAGTATTTATAATACAAGAGGTATGTGATTTGATAAGTTTACAAGTTTGAATACAAGAATGTGTAAATGAGGTAACAGATGAGATAGCCTTAGAGTTTAAGTTTGGATAAGTCTTTAAACTTTGAATTTATCAGCCTAGTGTTTCCTTTTTTTTTCTCGATTTGAGTCTTCCCTCAAATACCCAAATAAATTGAGGTAGATGTCATAGTTGTTGTGATTTTTTTCTAAAGTGGTACTATATTGTGTGCTTGCTACTTGACTGTTTTGGATTTTGGAGAGCTACATGTTGTTGCTAAAATTGCTTTAGGCATGGTAACTGCTATAGTTGAGTGGATGCTATGATAATGGATTTTGATGATGCAATTGATGCAATAGCAAATTATTCTATTGTTGATTTTGCTCATGAATAACGTCTAATTGAAACTATTTAACTCAATTAACTATTAAAACCAACAATCCAAATTTGACCCAGATCAAATATAATGATAAAAAGTATATTGAAAAGTAATAGATGAGAACTGACACATACACGCACTCCCATCTAATTTTGTATACATAGCTTTTTTTTATAAAAGAAAATATCAAATATAGTGATATAAAGTAAGGTAACATACCCTATATCTCTAAGTTTTAATCAACATTTTAAGCACATTCAATAGTTTTCGAAATAAACACTCTACCCCAAAAATATAAACACCATTAACAGAGATTATGAAAGTCTAAAATACTTTTTTCTTCTTTATTAATTTAAAATTTTATTATATTTTTTTGAAAAAAATAAAAAAACGAAGCACCGAGGGAGGGAGCATTGGATCCCCTCCCCTCTGATCAGTGCTCCCCTTTCTTAGGGAGCACTAATCTCCCTCCCTTATTTTTTTAAATTAATAAAAAAATTAATAAAAATTATATAATAGTAATTTTTAAAATTAATAAAGGGTAAAATAGTCATTTTAATATTATCATGTCATCAAACTAACAGAAACACTAGCAGTTAGACATATGTATCCAACGAAAGATTTTTTTTGGAACGAAATATCAATTTCGAAAACTAATAGATGCGCTTGAAATTTCAATTAAAACTTAAGAGATAAAAATATTTTATCCTAAAAAGTATATTGAAAAATAATAGATGAGAGGAGGTGAATGTGATGTTGTAGATTAATTACAAGATTGAGCTCTTGTCTGGCATAGGCAAACATAGGAATAAATTTTCAAGACGCATCCCCTTGAGTACAAGTGACCATTTGATTTTATTTGTTATGGTTCTTATGGCTGGTGTGAAAGAATATGGTAATTTTAAGAATTCTTGTATCACCATGTCAAATAAATAATTTATATACTTAAACATTTGACGTAATGGTTGATATATACTCTCTCTACTCTAAAAATTTAATTTGAATTTCCATTTTCAATGTAAAAAATAACCCTTTAATATTAAAAATTGAGGTCATCAATGGGCAATTTTTGGGATACATGGTTTGAGTGCCGAATTGTGTGCTTGTCAATTTATAAAGCACTAATAATAAATAGAGGCTAGGTTGAGCAGAATGCCTAACATAGAGACAGGCAGTCTAAACTCTTGATTAGGAGGGCCAATGCAATGACAAAAAGTAGAGGGAACCAAAAGTGAGGTAACATACTTTAACACGAGGATAATAATATACTATAAGACAAGGAACAAAACCCATTGTGTAGGGTTTTGTTTTAGCTTTTGTGGGATGGGATGGTGCCTCTCTCCAAAAGCTTGAAGAGGGATTCAATTCAGAAAAACAAAAAATACGGTCCTTTCTTGTCTCTTATAATCCTCCTTTTGGATGATGGCTGTCCTCTGTACCTTTCGGCGCTTATTAGATCCCAAGCCCCACCACCATTGCTATTTGAATAGCTTGACTACTTCTTTGACTGTTGCTTCTACCACTACTACATTTATATTGCCTTCTTTTTGCTACCATGTGAAAGACTAAGCTTTTCTTTCTTTCCATCTTCTTATTTGAAATATTTCCCTCAATAGCATGTTGAGTTCGGTTATTAATTATCTCAAAAGCTGAAGTGCAATAAAAAAAGTTACTAATTTGATTGAAAAAAGTTTTTTCCCATAAGATAATTACTAGTATTTCTTTTAGTCCACTTTATAGTGTAATGAAAGAGGATGCAAGCCTTAAACATCTTTCTTCTTCTTCTTCAGGAGTAGCGATTGATAAAGACAGTATAATTTTATGAGATATGACCACTATTAGGATTATATATAGCTAAATATAATTGAACTCAATCAGCTAAGTGATGACACCATGTGCTAAACTTCTATAACATGACATGGTCCACATAAATTTTCTAACTCTGCTCTATATGTTAAGTACTCATGATAATCCAAGTGACTATACCAACATGATAATATATTAAACCCAATCGCCCATATGTCATTTCCCCAAAAAAAAAAATGCCCGAATGTCTATACTCTAGACAGTGAAGAGTAAATCCATGAGACACTCATATATATGTACAAAAATTAATCTCTAATTCCTCTTATTTTTAAGTCGCAATTGTGGTCTTTTACTGACCATAGCTGTCGGATTTATATAAGCTTTGGGATTAATTAGTATGAATTATGACCAAAAGAGCAGACCTCCAGTTCGAGAGGAAGATATATAAACAAAATCGAATGTCATAGGATTCATGCAAAAGTAGAATGAGGTTTTTTTTTTCTTGAAAGGTGGGTAGAAAATAGTTAGCAACGCACAAAACTTCATGCATGCAAAGTTGTAATGCAAATAAGTCACATTAGGAGTGATAGGGTGTCTGTACAATAGTTAAGCCTTTTCCCATTAATTTAAGCTTTTGAGAGAATTGATTATCTAACTTAACAGTGTGCATCCATTTATTGAATGATGCAATTGAATGCTTGACCTAAAAATAAGTGTGTTTGTTTCCATTAAAAAAAATGGGTTCGAATCACTTTCTATTTTTTTTTAAAAAAAGAAAATTAAGATTTTTAATTACAAAAATGCCTTGAATGATATATATTTTTTTCATAACACAAGAGATCAACAATTAAAGTAGACTCTCTTTCTCATCTCACTACTTAATAATATATGACAAAGGAAAAAAAAGAGTACCCTAAGTAATCAGGTGAAACAAGTTTAAAAAATAAAAAAGTGTTGAAAACCTCGGTTAAGTAACATTTTAGCTGTATTTTCAAAATCTTATGCATGTGCTAGTAATGGTCAAAGTAGACAAGAGAATGAAGGTAAGTTTGGCTTTATTGTATTATTGGAGCTAAGGGTGTCGTGCTGCTAAGCATAGGAACAAAATAATGAAGAGCACGTGATGCCAAAATATTAATCTACTCCCTAACCCCGCAGCTCTACGTACCTAATGCAGCTTTGCCTTTGTATAGCTGCGACAATTATTGGTTCCTTGTTAAGGGAAGCTATCCCATCTTTGTCTTGTACTCCTATTTACTGTTTATTCTTAAATAATTTTAGTTTTTTTTTTAATATTTCTTTTGTGTATATATATGACTTTGCTTTATATAAAAGAGATAACCCTCTTCATTTCATAATTAAATCTAACCTTACTCGGGTCGAGATTTGAATTTATGAATCGCACATTATTAGAGTCTCAAACTTTTATCTATATTCATACATACAACTTCTATTATGGTACTTAAATATAAACTGAGTGTTGTACTACAGCATCATATAATGCATGAGGGAGTTCTATAGAATCCATTATTAGACTGCAAAAGTTTGTTGGCAAAAGTGTGTGTGTATATATATATATAGAGTCAAAAGTTTCATTTTGCATCAATAGTATAATCATTAGGGAGTTCCATAGAATCCATGCCCATGTTACATATAAGCAAGTTTTGTTTTGTTTTGTTTTGCTTTGGCTTTAGACATGCATAGCATATGAGTAGTTTAATTACATAGTAAAATGTGGAGGAAAATCTTAAAATGACATAACATATATAATATTTATCATTTATTTATTTATGCTAATTACTAAATATATACCAATTATTGAAAAGATGCTATAAAGTAAAATGTGTAAGATATTGTAATTCATGTAGATATTTATACCTCTCTTTGTATACGTAATTATTCGTGATTTTTTTATTACTTTTTAGCACTTAAACACGAACTGAATTATGTATATATGTGTATTTTTTTTATATAAAAATTATGTATCTTTCATTAAGCGATAAAAGTAAAGAATGTTAAGGTAGGTCTTTAACCCTAACGTACGTATACCAGGATTAAAGGAAAAGTGATTAAACATAAGGTACTAGTCAACAAAATGTTATAATAAAAAATGACTTAAAAGACCAACAGTTGTCGATCATAATTAAAGAAACGAAAAAGAGAGAGAGTGTGAAGAACTTTGTACTTAGGTGAAGTTAAATTTTCGTGTTCAAAGTTCAAACGTAACAATAGGTCAGGAAGAACATTGTATTCCCTGAAAAGGCTACGTTTTAAAATGCAACAAAGTATTAGTCAAACTAAACACTGAAAAAGATCATTTGCCCCTTTTCCTTTTGCTCCTCTCATCCCCTTTTCCTTTTTTAAATATCTTTATGGCCGAGTTTAGTCTCAATCCTTGCTCCACTTTTGTTTTTGGGTTGCATACAAGAGATGTCGGCCACAGGCTTGCAACCTTTTTCCTTGATGTGTTGCTTTGACTGAACACTTTAAAAAAATTCGTCACTATCTTAGCAAACGAAGCTACTTTCTTGCTCTTTTTTTTTTTCCAGTTTTTAATGATGAAAGGATTAGGGTTTTGCCTTCGGCTATGTGAACAAGACTTCGTGATTCAAGGGACACATTTGAATTTTTCTTTTTTCTTTCTCTTTCATGAGCTTAGTGTGATTATAATAATCATATGCCAATGAGGCCGCACGTGCCACCCGCGACGCGTGCGGTTTTCGTGTTGGAACTTCGATTCCATCTTTGAACGGAATGGGTTTCTGTTCTTTGAGAGCTAATCATTTATCTGTTAAAAATGTCATTAACGAAAGGGCAAACTTAATGATGCTCAATGGATGGATTAGGCCAACCCCAAATAAAGTTGTTATGGTCAAAATATCCACATTACTCAACGTAACTCCAGGCTTGCCCAACACCAAAAGCAACTATTAATAATGACATGGTAAATTAACTTCATCCAAGAATATTGAACATCACATTTCAATAGGTAGCAATAAGAAGGTAATTTTTTGTGTAAAATAACATGATCATCTTAAATTTTGATTATAATTTTACATATAATTTTACATAAATTCACTAATAGTTAAAATAAACAATCAATCACAAACTTATAAACAACGTTAACATATTAAAATACTCTTCTTCCTTTTTCACTTTTTTCACTATTTTTCTTTTTTTCAAGTTAGTCTATAATGCTCCATTACATCGGTCGACCATGTTGCGGTCGTATCTTCCCAAGGAGAACGCGCGAGATCAACACGCTCCGGGGAGCATAGCCAAATCGCACTCTCCATCAGGAGATCCAGGGGCAGCGCTAGCCAATTTTTGTTCTTAGGGACAAAAGATGAAAAAAAATAAATGTTAAAAAATTTTAAAATTAATATATTAAATTTAACCAATGATCAAAATATTCATAATAAATAATAATTTTATATAACATTTAAATAAAAAAATCAAAAAAAACTTATAATAGTTATTTAAGAAAATTGTGTTCAATGATGTTTCCTAGATTCAAATTCATCATTCAATATTCTTATTTATTTATATTTAAACTTAAAAAATAAAACATAAAACTATAAGAAATAAAATATGAAATACAGGATTTCATGTACTAGTTAAATAATATAAATAGAAAAAAGAAGGTAAAAGAAAATTTTACCTCCTCTTAATTTTACACAATGGTGGTAAGTGATCTCTGTCTCCCCTTTTTCAAACTCACAAGCTCATAAATCTCTTTTGAAGAATAAGGTATGTTTCTACGGTGAGTTATTAGAAAAGAAAAATAAAAATAAAAAATAAAAAAAATAAAAATAAAAAGAGAAAGGGGTGTAGAGAAACTTAAATTAGGGTAAAATTAAGTAAGTTTGTGAGGTTGTTTTATTCTTTTGTTTATATTAATTATTAAATAAAAATTTATTTTGAGTGGATCATTAATGATATATAATAAATAAAATTTTTAAAAATTTTGAAAGGTCCATTGATAAAATATATATAAGAAATAAATATTTTTAAAAATTTTGAAAAGAGCCTGCTTACCCTAAGGAGATCCAACCAAAGCCAAATCTGGCACTCCAAGTTTAAGAACGTCAAAGGTAGGATGGAGAGAATTGTTTTTAATAAGATATAAAAAAATTTTAAAAATAAAAAATTATAATTTATATAATGTGATAATTTTTAAAATTAATGAAAGGTAAATTATGAGAGAAATATTGTATCATTATCAAATTAATAAAATATTAATATTTGATTAACGATTGAACTTATGTGTCAAGTAAAAGATTTTTTTAAAAACAAACTAGCCATTTGGAATATTAATAGACTTGTAAGGAATTATGATCAAAACTTAAAAAGATTAAAGTATTTTACCTTAATTTTTTTAGTTTGTCTAAGTCAACTTGTTCCGAAATTATGAAAATTTACATATCAAATTATCATCATAGTAATTATGCGTCTATAACAAAATTTATTCATATTATTTATAAACTATTATTTAACAAAATAAATAGTAGTATTTTTTATATATTCATTTATTATTGATCTATATATCTATTTTTATTAGAAAGTGGTTTAAAATTATGAATAATTATAAGACAAAGACAAAGACAGATGATTTTGGATTTTCAAGCAATTTGTAACCTGCAACGACAAGGGCAGCCCACCTGCAGTGAGATCTTACTTTACACATAAAAGCCCATCAGCAACCAAAGCAAAGCTGTTTTGTCCAAATGTGATAATTAAATATTATTATATTAGTCTGTTGCATGGAATGGACTCAATCCACGAGAGCTACCATTGGGCCTTGAGTGGGTGCACCATGCAGTGAAAATATTCAAACACATGTGAATATTTTCTTTTTAAAGTAATACATCGACTATTATTCTATTAATTTTCTTAGCACCAACAACCATCCAACTTAATATATTTATTCAAAAAATTTTATTTCGACCTAAGCCTATCATCTGACCTAAATTTGAACCGTTATATATATATATATATATATATATATATAATAACATAGGTGATAGGTGCTAATTAAACTAAAAAGAGAAATAAAAATAAAATAATGTTAATAAAATAGACTCATAATTTTATTTTAAAATTAATTAAAAATCATGAAAAATAGAAATTTAAAAGAGAATTAAAGAAGATTAAAATACAAAAAATATGAGTAAAATATTAAATGAAAGTCCTTTTCATAAAATCTGGAAGCAATCCAACGATGAATCTCTTCAAGAAAATATGTTATTTTCTTAAATAAATGTGAGGAAAAGTTCTTTAGATACCACCAAACGAGTTTCTCATTTTTTTTTTTGTTAAGTGTACAACCTAATGTGTTAGGAAGCCTTGGGAAAGTTTTCCAATATTTGCATAATGGGGTAATTAGAAAGAAAAGATAGGTCGTGATAAAGGAAGAAATAATTACAGAAAATAAAATTAAATATGAAATTAAGAATTATTTATCAAAATTAAAATAAGATAACACATGATTAATTAATATTGCTCTTTAAACAAGTATTGAGCAAGTGCTAATACCTTCCTCATGTCAACTCGTATTTCTTAACTCTAACTCAATTTTGTAGACAAAAATCTATCTTCTTCATGATCCTTAAATCAAGTTTAAAGTCATTAAAAAGGATAAATTCATTTAGGTGAAAAATCACATCTAAACAAAAACATATAAGTAATGACTCTTTTCTATGTTGAGTAGTGGAGTTTTCAAACTCGTACGTTACAACATTTAAACTTTAACTTTTAAATCAAAAATTTGAATAAGTGTAAGCTTTCTAATTTGTCAACTTGCTACTAAAACCTCTGTAGTTTGCAATTATTTAGGGACAAATCCTTTTTAGCACTATGTTCTTTCATGTTGTTTTTTAAAAACCAAGGCAAAAATATATTGATAAGATAAAGTATTACGAAGTTGGACAAGCGCACAAAACGGCCAGGGAGAACCAATCTATATAAAGGAGTGAAAACAGAAAACGTTGTTTCAATTTTTGTGTGTACTCTTATTAATGGCAAAATCTTTTGAAAATCATATACTATATTTTAGGAAAAATCTTTAATAGAATCAATTAAAATGTCACATTTGATTGAGTCTAATTGAGCATGGCAATATGGCCTAATATATAATAAAAATCTAAATTCTTGAGTAAATGGGGCGGATGGAGGGTTCAGTTAGATAATGGCATACTGGGTCAATGGAAGATGTTTTTTTTTCCTTTGTTCTCTTCGGACTAAGAATGGAAGATGGATTAGTTGTGGCATTGTTAATAGTAACAAAGAAAAACAACATGGACCATGTATCTTTGAACTTGGGACTGTCATTTTACGGATGATTGAGGTGACTTTTGAGGAGCCCATGTTGAAACATAAGAGAAACTGCTGTGAAATTGGTTTACCAGGTCCACAAGAAGGGTTTGAATATGAGGGAGAGAAGGTGCCAAAACAAGGCACGACTTTTTCATTTGAAATTGAGGAAAAACAAGTGATTTTGACATAAGAAAAACCATGTTAGAATTCAGTAGCCTTTGCCACTTTGGTACAATATATATGACCAAGTCTTTTAGTCTTTTAGCAACAAATTGAATGATGTTTTTTCATGGACGGGTCATCGCACATGGTCTAGTGGGAGCCATTTTTCCCATTCACGTGGGATGCAGAGTCTTGGCTACTTCAACTTAAGTCTTTTAGTCTTTTAGCAACTTAGATCCCCCCAGACTCGATTACAACCAAAGAAATGTTGGAAATTAATCATTTGGAAAAGGGAGGAAAGCTCAAATTTGGTGAAACATATATACCTGCCTATACCTCTCTCGTCATTTTACTAAAACCAAAAGGGGCTGCATCCAACTATTGAAAATATTAGGAGAGCCCATTCGTTTAATTGAGTTGTTGAATTGATTAGTCAATGTTCTTTTGCTTTTCGTTTGACGGAAAGAAGGATCATTTTTTAGAATGATAAAATAATAGTTATAAATTGCACATTTCCAGATACAAAATCCATCTACCCATAAACAAAGGGAAAGAGCATTTGGGTTAGCGCAAATGTGATGGCCTGGGCGCTTAGGTGCTTCCCATGTGGCTTAGGCACCCCTCTTCTTAGGCTCTGATAACCTAAATTATTCTAAATACCCCTTTCTATGAGGAGAAATGGAATAACAAGAAATCAGGGCAGGATACACACAACACAAGAGGGCTATTTGCCTGGGTTGTTGGCCGACTGCTTGCCTAGCTTGATCTCCTAAACTGATTCCTACCCTTCCTCCTCCCTGCTGCCTCCCTCCAAGCTTGCTAGAACTCGTGGGCGATGACACAAACCCTGAGCTGAGCCCGCAGGTCACGATCCACTTAAAGATTGTTGTAATTTAAATATAATAATGTAATTCTTCTTAGATTGTTTTTAAATTTCTCCGTGCCTTTGTGCACATCTCATTAATCATCCACCTAACTTGAATGAAAAAAGAAGATGCTAAAACTTAAATATAATAGTGAATTCTTTCTTCTCACTGTGAAATAATTGATGTGCCCCTTTCCCACCCAAACCTCTCGTATCATGACGACAATAAAGACAAGCATTTGCCAACGAGAAATACCTTCCTATCAAAGATGGACACTGCCTTGTTCACCTCATACCTTAGCTCTATTAATAGTTCCAAAACAGCCTTGCTACGGTGACAGACGCCTGTCACTTCTATTCCATTCATGACAAAATTATGAAAGAAACCGCCTATTTGTTCTCCAGCTTTATTAGCTTTTCTCTTTCTTTCCTTTATTTTTTTTTTCAACAAGTAATATTTGCACATCTTGTTAAATATGGTCCAATTCACTTTTGTTTATGTGGATAATCTTAAAAAGATTAAATTTTTACAATGATAATAATTAAAAATAATAATAATAAGATTGACATAATCTTAATTTCCACATTTTTTATATTTGAATGAAGTAATGGATAAATAATAGCTCTAAATTAATTTGAGCTATTAATTTTTGGCTAGTTATGATTTAGTTAATTAATTTTATGTAAATTGTTTTGTTTAGATTGCCAAGATAATAAAGCTATTACTTATAAAAAAAAAATAAAGCTATTGTAAAGGCCAAAAGAAATTAATTTTCAAAATAAAATATTTTCACACCTTATCTTTTAGTTATAGTTTGGTAGGGTTTATTAGTTTTAAAAAGAAACAGTTCATTTTAAATGTATAAACGATATTCATGAATAAATATAAAATATCAAAATTACCTTTTTTATCTTTTTCTTTTCTTTTTTACTATTTTTTTTTTCAGGACAGACGTCGGTGCTCCCTTTACACCGACCGGGCAACCCCCACCCCCATGCTCCGTTGGGAGCACAAATCTCGCGCTCGCCTAACCCCCACGTTTCCCTTGGAGTGCACATCTTGCACTCTCAGGGGAGTCGCGCTCCTTCCCACCACCGCGCGTCCAAGGGAGCCGCACCCTCCACCTCTGCGCTTGCCTAGGAGTGAATATCTGCCTTGGGAGCACAGATTCGGCACTCCCCAACTAGAGCCAGATCTAACAATTCAGCTGCAGCAAGAGGAAACGGAGTTTTTTTCTAATTAGAAAAAAAAATTAAAAATAAAAAATTTTAATTTATATAGTATCATAAATTTTCAAATTAATGAAAAGTAAAAAATGAATGATATGTTCACCGAAAGATATTCTTTTTGAGTTGAATAATTTATTTCGAAAATTAATAAATTTATATAAAATTATGATTAAAAATTAAAAAATTAAAGATATTTTATTTTAATTTTTATGGTGTTCACAGTAAATACAGGTAATAAATAACTACTTTGTTATCTTTCTAATTATTTGAATATTTGGGATTTTAACAGTTTATTATTTAGTAAATATTGAGAAACACGACTAAGAAAAAGAGTTTGAGAGAAGATTATTAAATTAAACAAAACCGACGCTACGAGTCGCAGGGTTTGCCATTTTATAATGAATGGCCTACATTTGTCTGTTACTCCATCGTTTTCCAGAGTTAGGTATAATGACGAGCGGGTTGTAATTTTGTTTTGTTGTTTTAAAATGCTAATTAAGTTTGATTAATTATTTATGAGATAAAGTTTAATTAATGGTTGTTCAAATTTATAATTTGAATGTAAATTGCCACATCATCCAATTTGTCCATGTAGACGTTGACATGGAGGAATTAAAACGATAACCATAACAAATTCATTTCAAAATTGAATAAGAAGTTGATGACTCAACTGATATAAATAAAATAATAAAAATTAAAGCGAAAATTTTCATATAATTTGAGAGCTTATTTTGTTATTGCTTCGCTGCAGCCTCACGGTTATGTCAAACTTGTCCACATCATTGATAAGACAAATTTTTAGAACACGAAAAGGAAAAGGGTAATACTGAAAAAAGTAAAATATCCTCATTCCATAATTTTTAGATATAATTACACAAAGATTTATCAATGGTCAAAATATTTACGAAATTTTTGTATTTATGTATTTTATTCAATTTAATATATATAATTAAAATTAAAATAATTTAATCTTTTACTTTGTGAGAATTACTTCAATTTTGTCTTTTCTTTTAATAGTATTTAGTTTTATCGTTAAAAGGATAATGTTAATGTTGACATTAACGTAGACCTGGTATGCCACACAGCATCAACTTGATAACGTGACAATACCACGTAGCACTAATATGATGATATGACTATACTGGCATGGCACTTATATGTTAGTATGTTCGTGCTATATGACAGATCAAATATTTTTAAAAATTTTTTTTATATTACGTCATAAAAATTAAATTGAAAAAAATATTTTAAAAAATATAAATATTTAAGTAGATAATTAATAAGCTAAATATTTAAAGGTAAAAGATTTATGGTGTTAAATATATATTATATTTTCTTACTTGATTATTTATTTTTAAAATATATATTAATTTATCTTTTTGTAAAAATTAAGTTTAAATTCTCATTTTATAAAAAAATTTTTTAAAAAAAATTTAATACCTAAAGTCAAATTTAGATGAATAACTTGTATTGTGTTGAAATAAAATACTATAAAAAGATTAAATAAATTTTTTTCTTTTATTTATAATAGTACAAAAATTTAAAATTTATTTGATTTAGTTTTTAACTTGAACCTAAACTCATATTAGTAAAATAGATTGATTTAGTTTTTTCTTTTAAAATAATGAAAAAAGGAGATATAGAGTTAACAATGATTATAAAATTAATTTTTTGTTTTGACTTGTTTAATTTGAGCATTACAAACCTTTTATTACAACCATAAAATCTTAACTACTCCACCCCTTCAATTTTTTATTTATTTTTTATGTTTTTATTTTATTTAATATTTCAGGTTATATTTTTTAGGTTGAAATTTTCTGAATTAAAGATTATATTTATGATTGATAGAGTTGAATATAATTTTAAATATTTGTATAATTTCTTTTCTATTAATTTTAAAATTATTATTATATAATTTTTTAAAAAAAATTGAAAAAGAAATTTAGAAAGCACCCATGGCTAGTCCCCAGCTCCCTAAAGGAAGGCAGCACCAAATCTTGTGCCTCCCACTTGTTTTTTCTTTTTTATATATATATATATAATTATATAGTAATAATTTTTAAAATTAATAAAAAATAAAATTATATATTTAATATTATCACATTATTAAACTAACAAAAATTACTAACCATTGAACTTATAATTGAATCTATATATCCAAGAAAAGATATTTTTTTAAAAATAGAATATTTATTTCAAAAATTAATAAATTCGTTTAAAATTTTAATTAAAATTTTAAAAAATAAGAATTTTTAATCCAATAAATATCATATCAACCAACAAAATAAAAATAAAAAGGCAAAGTTTGCGATAAGCTGTGAAGTTGACCTGGATGTAACGAGCATAATTTGGAGTTATTGAAGTTTATCCAAAATCCTAACGCATGATTGCAGATTCAACATGTATATGTATGTATCAAAAACCTAACTTTCCAACTATATATGATTTTAGAGACATGTTAATGTTGACAGTTGACAGTTGACAATGAGGCAGGGCCATGAAATTGCGTGCTTTACTGCTTATCACTTTTGTTTTTGTCTTTTCCTTTTAAAAAAAAAAATTATTATTTAACCCTTGCACTTGGCATGGTCAGTGGAAATAGTCAAAGAAAATAGTGGATGACCCCTCAATCAAGGGATAATACCAAACTAATGGGATTCCACTATCACTAGATTTGGGATCAAATTTTGCATCTTTTTTAATTAGTAAAAAGGGAATTTAAATTTTATTTTTTTAATATAAAATCATATACTAATCAATAAATTAAATACTTAAATATAAATTATATTTAATTTTTATAATATAATAAAGTATTTAATTTAATTTCCCTATTATAACTATATAAATTGAGTGTCTATATTTTAGAGAACAATTCAATCATTAGTGTTATGAATGTCATATCAATAATTTTAACAAAGGAACTTTAATAGTGTTAATAATTGGATTAACATTAATAAATTTTAAAAGTAAAGAGATTCAATTTTACAAATTATAATAGAGAATAAAATTCAATATTTTGATGGAGTATCGAGATTAAATACAGAATTTAATCTTAAAAAAAAATCAGCAAAGCCATTATTTTGGTATCTTGAAGCACATGGAAACCTGTTGTGTCAATTTCAACTTGCAATGCATAGATATTACATTGTCTGTAGTGGTTGCAATTTTAGGCAATGCGACACAATCATTGATGTTGCTTTTGTGAGGCCCTGGTCTGTTCCTGTTTTCGCTCGATGCTTAAATATATAGGAAAAATGATTAACCTTTCGAGTACGGCTGATCAAAGTTGTAAGCCATAAATATTCCTATATATATATATATTGCCATATTCTTATTTAGCAAATGACATTTCCTTTTTGGTAAATGGATTGAATTCTATTAATCAACGGAATCAAATTAAAGGAAGGAAAGCTGCAGGCCGCAACATCTCTCCTTAAAACTCTCCAACCTCAACCAATTTGTATCAGGAAAGTGCAACAAGGCTTGGCCAAAGCTAATGCAAAGGCAGTTCCTTTGGCATGCTGTTTTGTCATGGTTTGTCTAAACAACTGTCGGAACCCCAATGAAGTTATATTACTAGAAAATAATTCAGGATTTTACTTACTAACCGGGAAATTATGTCATCAACCTGCCTTTCAACGGCTGACGTCTCCGTCAGTCTCAAAAGAACAGTGTGCAAAGTTATAGAACTGCTTGAAGAAATTAAAGCATACGTTTGAATTCAAGTACAGCTTTAATTTGATCTGAGGTTAAAATTTGCTGAAACCCAGTGGGAGAGTTCCCAAAGCTCACCCCTCGAATAAATTTTTCCTCTGTTTGGGTTTCGCTATATTTAGCACCAGCAAGCCTGCATTATTGAAAGTTGATTAAGCACTTTTATCTGGAAAGATAGATAAGGTACTCATGTAGCATTCGCCAACACTGTCCATTTGTCATCACAAAACCTCATTGGAAACGTCAAAAGTAGTAAGCTGATTTGATAATGGAAAACTTAACCATATGGTAGAAGGGACAGAAAGTAAGCATGTCTGGTTACCAACATTTTGACTAAGGACAGTTGCTTACAACTACTGTGACAGATTCACTGCCATCGTAGTGCAATTGCGAATAATCTCTTTGAGTTGCACAGTGATTCAACAAGGCTATCAACAATTCAAGGCGTAAATATAGACTTTGTTGAATGCATCCTTTTTTTTGCAAAAAGCTGACGTGTTTTACACTCAAAGATTTGTCCTCCTTGATGCACCTTTTGGTGGAAAGAAAATGGAGCAATCACCACTCTCAACTTTCGTGCTCTAGATTTTTATTCTTTACACACTCTCGACAAACGAAAAGATCCCATTTTCATTTTCATTTTCCATTCCATCCACTGGGTCGGTATTGCATCCGAGGCTTCCTCTTTAAGCAAAAACTTTTCCTTGTCGGCTCTCACTTTTCCTCTTCTAGTCACATAGTGCTCTGTTGCAGCATTATCATGGATGAATCTTCCCTAGCTAATTGATGATTGACAAGGCAAAAGGGCAAATATTACTGTTTCATGGAAAAAAAATTTAATATGCCTGGTGAGGGAGTTATGGGATTGTATTGAATGTTAGAATAATGGTTTCCAAGTGTGGAAACAATACTCATAATACACTTTATGATTTTGCTGCCTTTTTATTGTTACTTGTGACATAAAGCAATTGGACCCACGTTAAAAACCCTGTGCCTTTGACATCAAGAATGATCCCTTCAATTTTAACCCCCGTCTCTAATGGGCATCCTAGATTCGAATAAGAATTTTGAGGCGAGATCCATGAAATGAGGGAATATATTATTTTTAGTTATATAAATTAAGTTATTTATATACCGTAAATAAAGGAAACCCAGAAAATAAAGATGAAGCCACTAATTCCCTCCTTTTATTTTCTTTATATATTTTTTCCCTTAAAAAAAATTGAAACGATGCCTATATGAACTTAAGTTATATGTGTACAACTATAAACCAAGTTAAATGGTTGTCATTTTTAACTTTATAATTATCTTTTTTTTTTTTTGGATTTCAGAGAAAAGAATTCAAATTTTACTATTTAAAAAAAATTAATATATTAATCAATAAATCAAATATTTAACCGTAACTCTATAACTATCTTTTGTTTACTTTAAGTTACATAGTTTGAAGGAAATTACCGCAATATTTCAAGTGAGGGTTCAAATATGGTCTGCATAAAACAATTATTCTAAGTGCCATGATTGGTAACCATGAGGACCACAAAGATGATAACATTGTTTGTGATTGTTGCGTAAACCACAAGAACAATAATGCCAATTAAATAACAATTTTGTACAACTTTATATTTATGCGTCCTCATCTGTTTTTTATTTACAATATTAATAATTCCCTCTCCACATGTTCAAGTGGCTGAGCTGGTGTGAGTGCATGTATCTATTTATGCTGCCAATTTATTTGCTTTTTCACCGGTTTTAATGCATGGCAGCTGGAAAAATCGATGCACATTGAGCAAAATTATGTGAAAATTTCTTACAGCATGTGCCTACATAATTTATTCATTATGAGGTGTGGACAAGGTAGAACCTACTTGATTTGGAATTGTGACAGATCGTGCTCTTTTTTTTTTTTTGTAAATAAATAATCGAGATAGATATGTTGTTTCAACTTCTAGAGGCAAGGTATCTAGTTTTCTTACTTCACCTATGGACAAGCTTATATTTTGAATAGTGCCAAGGAGAGTAATTGGTGCTTTGAGCACAAGACGTCATATATATTGTGGATGTGAACGAACTAATTAACCAAAAAAATTAATGCTCATCAGTTGATTCTTTTACATTTGTTTAAGAGAGTTAAAAGTTTTCCCTCCAAACCAATACTAGCTCTTATAGTTGAGTTAAAAAAGGATTTAGATTTAAATTTTCTGTTGAAGAAAAAAAAAGTTGAGGTAAATACATTGTTTAATTTCTTAGACCAAAGCAAAATGTGTCTTATTTCCCATAAAAGTTGTGCATATAAAATTTGCTCCAATGAGTTGTTAAATATTAGGGCGAATATCTAGCTTAAAATCAATCAGTAATAAATAGAAAGGCACTTATTATATTCATATGCTTAAAATACTCTCAACTTTATCGATAAGAGATTTCTTCATCCACCACTTCAATACTCCCATTCACGTGTAATGAAAATCAACTTATCATGTGGCATCAACTTTATTGTAGGGATGATGGATTGTTAGAAAAGGCCATGCCAACAATTTACATACCCAACCCAAAATTAAAATGTTTCCCCTAAGTAAAATCAATTTTTGGTTGTTTCATATAGATTACCCTAACGAATAGGTAGACGATCATTATACTTTTTAAGCCTTTGATGTCAAAATCAAAAGGTTACAACACTTTGACAATTAAAACTTCTTTCCACCAAGTTTAACTTGTTGTCTACCTCAAGCTATTCAGGTATCCAACCTCCAACGGTGATATGCACGATTCCAAGTTGAATCGCACCAAGGATGATTAAGGTTTGCTTTTGTTGCCAAGTTATGAAACCCCTCATTTTGATGTAAGGATAAAAAGGTAACTTAGTTGGGTGAGCTCTTGATAAACTATTTTTCGTTTAAATTTTGGAAAGTTTATTAATTAGAAAATGTATATATTTCATAAATTTCTATGTCTATTTGGAAGATAGGACAAAGAGAGTCAATTGGCTTTGTTTTGAAAGAAAAATTGCATTATGTTAAGGAGGTATCAATACCTGACACCTAGAAGGCATTTTACTTAACAAATATCGATACTAATTTCATAAGTATCCATACCTAAAGCATAGAATGCCTTGGTATAAATACCTATGTCATGTTTTGTAAGTTTTTAATCCCTAGATCCATGTGTGAAGATTAGAACACCAAGAGTCATATAATTATAATTGCATACTTGTTTGATTAGTTAGGGTAGCCATTTCTTGTTACAGAATACTAGAGAACGATCGGTAGAGGATAGATCTTCTTCTTCGCTCTTCTTTTTTTTTGGCAATTCACAATGGGCAGAGACCATCTGTTAGAAGTGAATAAAGGGTTTATCCAAATATATAAATTATACACCTTAGATGAAGCTTCAACATTAAAGACTTAGACAACCACTAAATCACATTGACCCAGTAAGACGTGCAAAACCCATCATCAACGGATCACTTTAATATTAATTGGGCTTTCATTCTTTGTCTCATAACAAGACTAAATTATCAGTCTATTTTATTAAATCAAAATTACCAACTAATAGTAATCCATATAATAGAAAATTCTAATATTCTTCCACTTCGACAAGATTAATTGTAGCTTATTTTGGGTTTAAGAAAACACTTTAGAAAACAAGACTCTAGACTGATTTTACTTGATTTTCATGTGGTCATAATTTTTCTTCAAAAAACACTTAGCCATTAGAAACAACATCTTAATGACTTTGTCTAACAAAAACATCTAATACTGAGTTATGGTAGCCAGTATGCCTTTTATTAACATAGGACCAATACATAATTGCAAGTATCAACGATGGATCTCAATGTGGCTTTGTAGCAAGAAAATAACACCTAAATGTGATCTCAATGTGCTATTTTCATTGTCAATTCTCTTGCTAGTTTCTCTAAACCCGATGAAAAATCTATACGACATTTAGCAACATACCTATATGTCTCCCACTTATCCTTAAGGTTCCTTGATGATGTCATTAATGGGACATACCATTAAAATCACTCTCAAGATAGACACAAATCTCAAGATTTCACAAAACACATATGCAATATAGCAATTTTAATAATTCAAATGTATATGTACAAATAATATCAAATAACAACAAGGATTATCAATCAACGATGATCATCAATAAATATAAAATCAAACATCTTGTGGATGTCTAAAGACATAGAAAAGGTCTTTACATAAATAAATATAAACCATGATGTGAGAGTTTTTGAAAAAAAAACATAAATTATATACTCCCACTAACCAAACACATCAAAGGACCTTAAGATACCCATGCTTTCAACATGTTAACTAAACACTGTAGGTCTTAATCCCTTTGTCAAAGGGTCAGCCAACATGTCTTAGTGTAAATGCGCTCAACAACAATGTCACCATTTTTAACAAAATTCTTGACCTTTGGATACTTTATTTATCCATAAGTGGTTTTATTATTCTTAGTGAGCAACATAGCAAACCTATTATTACAATAAATCTTAAGAGGTCTAGAGATGGAATTAACAACACATATGTTAAAAAGGTAAACTTAAAGTAAAACTACCAAGAGAGGAGTGAATTGGTTGTGAAATAAAAATTCTCCCTTTTTCGACAAGCTTTGAAGAAGAAGCACAAAATAGAACAAGAAAATAGAGTATGAAACAAATAAGTAAAGAGTAGAAAAATAAAATTTACTTAACCAGATTTTATAGAGGTTCAGCCTTCCAATGCCTACGTCCTCTCCCTTGATAGCATAAAGAGTTTGAATCCACTATCAACTTACCTTTTCAACTGGATCAGACGTGATCTTTACAACATGCCTTTTAACAAGATCATGTGTAACCTTCACAACATGCCTTTTACTAGGATCAAACTTAACCTCTACCAAAACATTACCTTTTTTAGGTTCAAGAACAACTTTTTTTTGGTGCAAATGGGGTTGAGATGGTATTCAAAGAACTGAAAAAATTAACTTCAGGGTGAGCCTTTAAATAGACGTTATCTTTAAGACTTATTTCGCCCCCACCACTTGGTATCCAAAACGAAATAATGTGAACAGCCTTAAGAATACAATGAAGCCAACGTCTAACTTCGTCTTGCACTTAATGATAGTAGACCTCTAGATACATCCGAGGGTTTACAAAGTTGTTTGGCCTTAGAACCTACTTTCTACAGCAAGTAGATTATAAGGAATTCGGAAGCTTTTGTAGTTGATGGGAACTTAAGTGTTTGTGTTATTAGAACACAACATTTTTCTTACTCTTGATATTTTTACTTTTATTTTTGTATTTGCTTTGATGTGTTAAAATCGTTGGCGACTAACCATTTATATAGGCTTGTAAATGTCTTTTCTTTAAGGACACAACTCTTTCATTAAGGCATCATTTTGTCTAAAAGGCATATTTTCATTTTGTCAAACACATCTTTTGGATAAAGGTATTATTTCAATAATTATCTTATGAAAAGATAACTATTCATTATACCCTTTGAGTTATAATTTGAAACAATAACTTTTCATATTTAACTTTTGAGCTGTGGTGTCTTTTCAATATGTCTCATAACTTTTGGATGTCATTTTATTAAGAGACATAACTATTTACATGAAAACTTATCTATAATTGAATAGACACATTATGTCACTTTATGTGGCATAACTTTTAAGTTAAGATAGCTTTTCATCATGTGACATAACCTTTGATATTGAAAATACACCAACAACTTTTATATAAAATACAACCTTTTAAAGGATCAAGTAAAACCCCTCTACTTTTTACTTAGAGGTACAACTAATACAAACAATGGATTCAAAAGAGCCTTTAGCTCAGAAACGTTCATAAGGCTGATAGGGAAATTTAGGATCAGAAATATGAGAACTTTCTCAAGAGATATGAAGGATGAAAGAAGGTTTAAGCTCAGAAAGTATCAGTTGAAGGATAAAAATGTGATCTTTAGGTTTTGCTCTTGCTCAAAGATAAGATTTTTCTGCTCATAGCTTTTTTTCAGCTCTTTTCCTCTTCAAAAATGATTCAAATTTTTTCAAATTTCTTCCAAGTTACTTCCTGTAACATCTTCAAGGTAAGTATTTATAGCCTTTGTGATTTCTTACTCGTTGGAGTGAAATTTGAATCACTTTTTATACGTTCCAACCAACTCGCACAATTTTGTCGCATATGTAAAATTGATTTTTTGCTGTTGAGTTGTTGATTCTTCACAAAGTTTGTAACTTTCTATCTTTATAGAATCAATTCTTCCATTTTAACATGTCAATTCTTATACAGTTAAGTTCAAGGTGACACTTTTAAAATCTTAAAAGTTGATTCTTCTGTCTCAAGGTGTTGGTTTTTTACTGTGATTTAGAGTTAAAATTTGAATTTGAGCCTGATTTTTGGTGCTCCATTCTTGTCCACTTGTACCATCTCTTTCTTGGTTACTAAGTTTCTGAATTTTACTTTTGGTGCTTCAAGAACCGATATCTTCTTCATGTTAAATCGAGTCTTTCTTCATTGCATTTCTGCCTTCTACATTCTGTCCATCTAGAATCAATTCTTTCTTTCTGAAGTGTCAATTCTCCATAAATCCCAAAGCTTTTATCTTTCAAGAACCTTCTTCTTCTTTTCTTAGAATAAATTCTTCATTGTTGACTTTTGTTTAAGAACTGACTTCTCATTCTTCAGAATCGATTCTTTTGTGATAAAGAAATAAATTTTACTTTCTTCTCATTTAAAAATCAAATCTTTTCTTTTGAGAATTTGATTCTTAGGCTAGCACTTTAAATTTTGAAAACAAATAATCTTTGGAGAATTAAAAGATATTTCTTTAAGTTCAAAAGTATGATCTTTCACATCCAAAGCATGTTCAATCAATCTTAGTATTTCAATTTATCTTTCTCTTAAGTTCATCTTCAAAACATCTTTAAGGATTTTCTTCATATTCAAAAGTATCTTTCATTTATTTTCAAAGCTCATTAAGTTCAATCGATTTTGTCATTTCAAAACAAGAATAAAGCTAACAACACATCTCATACTTGAGATTTCTAAGCTAGATAGCTTGCCTAGCAACCCCATAAAAGCAACAAACTCAGCCTACATAGTAGAGGAAGCTAAGAATGATTACTTAACACTTTTTTAAGAAATAGCTTCCCCAGCCAACAAAAAAATATACCTTGAGGTGGACTTCATATCGTTTTGACAACCAACTAAGTCAGAATCGGTATAACCAACACTATCAAGATTATCCACTTTTTTGTACACCAACACAAAATCTTTACGTCATGGTTGGTTAGGGGAATGGCTACTTTATTCCTTAAAATATTTTCTCCCTTCATTTGGTTTGTTTTTGGAATAAGGAATAGCCATTCTAAAAGAATGATTATTCCTCAAAACTTGGCAAAAGCTTGGAATAGCTAATACCACCTTCCCTTGTGATATTAGCTATTCCACACCTATGGGAATAAAACCCAAACATTTTGGACTAAAATGTCCTTACTTTTAAAAATTACAAACTTAAACTTATAAAATTAATATTTTAAATTAAAAAATAAAAAATTATTAATATTTTCATATTTTAATTATAATATATTTAAATTAAAAATAAAATATTAATATTTTAAAATATTAATTTTTAAATTACTAAGTGAAAATATAAATTAAAAAATGAAAAATGCAAATAGAGAAAAAATAAATTTTATTACAATAAAAAGTTTAAGTTTTTAATTATATATTATAAAATATTTTGAATTCAAATATTAGTTAAAGTATTAATATTTTAATAATAATATTTAAATTATAAACAAAATATTAATATTTTAAAATTTTAATGATTAAATTATAAATAAAATATTAATATTTAAATTACCAATTATTAATATTCAAAATCAATTATAAATGATTAACACATAAAAAATAAAATAAAAAAATAATCATAATAACATTTAAATTATAAATAAAATATTATTATTTTATAATATTAATGATTAAATTATAAATAAAATATTAATATTTAAATGAACAATTATTAATATTTCAAATAAAAATAAAAATTATGAATATCTAAAAGATAAAATTTAATAAAAATAAATAATCATAATAACAGTTAAATTATAAATAAAATATTAATATTTTAAAAAATTAATAATTAATATATAAATAAAAATATTAATATTTAAATGATAAATTATTAATATTATAAATTATAATTAATAATATTTAAAAAATAAAATGAAATAAAAATAAATAATCATAATAACATTTAAATTATAAATTAAGTATTATTATTTTTAATATTAAACATGAAATTATAAGTAACATATTAATATTTAAACTATCTATTTTTAATATTTTGAATAATTATAAATTATTAATATTTAAAAGTAAAATAATTTCAAAATAAATAATCATAATAACATTTAAATTACAAAAGAATATTTATAATGTTAATGATTAGATTATAAATAAAATATTAATATTTAAAAAATAAAATAAAATAACATGATCATATATATAATAAAGGGTATTTTTGTCTTTTTTATTTTTTATTCTTTTCTTATTTCAAATTTCTTATTGCCAACCAAACACTACAATAAGTCATAATAGTTATTCTTACCCTATTCCATTAGTCGTACCAAATTACGTAATAACTATTTTATTTTATTTTCACTTTATTATATTCTTACATAATAGCTATTTTATTTCGTTTCTGTCTATTCCGGGAACCAAACATACTATTAATCTTTTGCAAGTATCTCATTACTTTCTTGGCAACAACCTAATGATCTAAATCGGGGTTAGAAAGAAATATGCCAAGAACTGTCATTGCAAAAGCTATATCTGGTCTAGTGCAAACCTGCACACATCTTAGGCTCCCAATTACACTAGAATAGGGTATGTCTTTCATAGCTTCTCTTTCTAAATCATTTTTTGAAAATTGATTAAGCTCAAGCCTATTACCTTTCGCAACAGGTTAATATTTTTGAAAATGGATTCTAAGTTAATTAAGCTTAAGCCTAGTTCCATTTTCTCGTTTCCCAGCTTATTTTCTCGTTTTCTAGTTTTTTTTCCTCTCTTTCTTTTCTTTTTTATTTCCTCTCACTTTCTCTTATGCTTTTCCAGCAAGTATTTATAGGCTTGAGAGAATTTACCAGTTATGCTAAATTAGAAGTTATTTTTCAAATGTTTAGGCCAATTGGGTCAAGTTTGTTGTATTTGAAAAATCAATATCTCCTCCTTTAGGTGTCGATTCTTCATGTCCATTTTAAAGTTTGCACTCTTTTGTTTGTTGACAATCGATTCTTCATTCTTAAGGTGTTGATTCTTCTTAACAATGTTCAATGGCTGCACTTTTTTGTTTTTCCTAAGAATCGACGTTTTCTTCACCAGGTGTCGATTATTCTCTATAGTCAAGTACCAAAATTTGAATTTAAATTTAAATGGGGGCGCTTCATTCTTATCCATTTATCCCATCTCTTTTTTTCCCCAAGTTTTTGACTTTTCTCTTTGAAGCTTTAAGAATCAACATTTGCTTCTCTAAAAATTGATTCTTGATTTTTTTGACTTGTGCTTGTTGATTATTCCTTTGCTTAAAATCGACATTTGCTTCATGGAGAATCAATTATTTCATATTAGAATTTCTTTAGTATACTTTCTATTTCTCTAAAATCGGTTCTTATTCTTTGAGTTGTCGATTCTTGCATATTCTAGTAGCTTTTGTATTTTATAGAATTGACTTTTTCTTTTTAAAGAATCAATTCTTCTTGCTTCTAGTAGCTTCTGCATTGTCCAAAATTGACTTTTTCTTTTTGAAGAATCGATTCCTCTCATAAGAAAAATAAATAAATTTTGCTTTCTTTATAGTTGAGAATCAATTCTTTACTTTTAAAATGTAAATTCTTAAGGTTGGTAGTTTAGAGTTGGAGTTTGTCTAAAAGATATTCTTTGCATAATCAACTTCAAAACTCTTAAGAATTTTCTTCATATTTAAAAACATTTTTTGAAGCATTTTCAAAGTATATTTAGATCAATCAATTTTGTCATTTCAAAACTAGGGTGAAGTTAACACAATCCTTTCATCATGTATCTTAGAGAGCTTAGGAGTATGGTGCAGTGTCAACTCCTAAACCTTCCAAGTTAGTCATGGCATTGATTAGCTATCATGTATTATAGGAAACTCATGTCTTGAAATCCGTTGTGCTCTGGCCAAAGTCTTCACATAAGTCAACTTAGTGCATGCACATTTGAGATACATTTCCTTAATCACTCGGAGTGATGAATTTTATCTTGACCATTTGTTTGCCTTCATGTGCTTTAGGCTATAGCCAATGTTCATCCTTTTTAGGAATCCTTGGTTAAGACACGGAAAGATGAAGTCAAAGCATATCACTTCACACATAAGATAACTTAGTTTCTCAAGTTTGAGGATCACTTGCATGACTGTCACATAAGGATATACTCTAATAACGCTAGAGTGAAATACCGAATGTAATCGTCATGTTAGGTCATATTCAATGAACTTGTTTTTAAAACAAACACCTATATTCTAGTTCCAAGTATCCTTATATTTTAACTTATAAGATCGGTTGCTTACTTTTGAAGTAAGGAATATAGAATGTATCAGTATTTAAGCATCATTGATGTTTAGTCTTAATGATACATCGACTAGGAACAATTTAAGGATTATCTTTTGATGTATAAGAATCTCATAATTGCAACACTTTGCCACTCCTTTGCAAGGCATGTTAATCTCATGGACTTCATCCAATAGACTTGCAAGCATAGTCTTATTGATGAAGGAAAATCTCTAATCATTCAGTATGAATAATATGATTGCATGATTGGATCTAGGCCTTGACCAATCCGATTGGCTGTAGGGCTCATTCCAATAGAATAATGCTTTGATGCAATAAAGATTTGATAATTACAATTCTTTGCAATTCTTTGTGCAAGGCATATTTATTCCATGGACTTTATCTTATAAGTTAACATTAATATATTATTGCAAGAACATAATAGATAAAGTAAATCCTTATTAGGCTAAATATACAAACTAATTACATTATATCCGTTCTACCAATTTGATTGGCTTATATGGCATACATCTACGCTATCAATTTCTCACTTACACTAAAGTCAATTGTTTAAGTATCTAATATCCATGCCTTCCATGTGGCAATCATGTTTTTACTAGGTAGAGCTTAGTGAAAGGATCTTCTAGATGATTTTTTGTTGGCACATGCTCAATCTTTATGTCACCATTTTTGATGATTTTTCTAATCAAGTGTTAATGCCTTAATACATGTTTAGATTGATGATGAGGTCTTTAGTTCCCTTATGTTTTGAATGGCTCCATTGGTGTCACAATAAAAAGAATTGGCTCAACAATGCTCGAAACCACACTTGGTTTAATAATGAAATTCTTGATCCAAAATTCCTCTTTCATTACCTCAGACACAAAGATGTCTTTAGCCTCGATAATTGAGTTTGTGATTGTCTTTTGTTTGGAACTCTTCCAACTAAGTAATCCTCTTTTCAATACATATCATCCTTGCGACTTGTTGTTATCCTTGTCAAATTGAAAGCCAACATCATTATAACCTAACATGTTGAGTTTATCTCTTCTATAGACTAAGAAAATATCCTTTGATCGTCTCAAGTACTTAAGCATGTTCTTCACTATTATCAAGTGGTAGTCACATAACTTAGCTTAATATCTTTTTGTAACACTTAAAACATATAATAATATGGTCTAGTGCATGGTATCACCTACATGATGGATCCAATTACTAAGGCATATGAAATCTTATCCATGCAATTACTTTCTTCTTGTATCTTAAGACACATGCCCTTAGAGAGATATATACCATGCGACCATAAGTAAACTTTTAAATCCATCTTTATAAATCTTTATTCTAGTATATATGCTATTTCTCCCAAATCTTTCATGGAGAACTTCTTGGACAGCCAAATCTTAGTTGACACAGTGGTGTCTCATTTCTTATGAACAATATGTCATCCACAAATAACACTAAGAAAACAACTACACTCCAACTAGTCTTCTTGTATACACAAGCATTATCATTGTTCTTGATGAAATCAAACTCTTTGATTTCTCATCAAAACAAATGTTTGAACTCTAAGATACCTACTTAAGTCCATAGATAAGCTTTTGAATCTTTCTTACCTTATTGGCATTCCTTTTAGATGTGAAAACATTATACGTGCCATGTACACTTCCTCTTGAAAATTCTCATCAAGGAATGCAATTTTCACTTCCATTTGGCATATCTCATAGTGATGGTATGTAATTATAGTAGGAAAAATCGAATAAACTTAAGCATAGCTATTGGTAATAAGGTTTCTCCAAAGGCAACACCTTATCTTTGTCTATAACCTTTGGCACTAACTTAGCCTTATATGTCTATATATTGCCATCCATGTTGGTCTTTCTTTTAAATACCCCTCACACCCTATCAACTTTATACCTTTAGGTGGATCGACCAAAGTCTATACTTGATTTACATTCATGGAATCCATCTCAGATTTAGTGGCGTCAAGTCATTTATTAGAATCAATGTCTAAAATTGCTTCTTCATAAGTAACAGGCTCATCATCCATGAGTACTACATCTTTGTCTAAAGAAATTCATATCTCTCTAAAGCTTCACAAATCCTACGAAATCATCAGAGCTCTTATGTATTTTAAGCTTGTGGTTGGGCATATGATGTACTAGATATAGGCTTAAGTCAAATAGGTATGTCAATTTGAAAGTGAAAACATTTTTACAATTAAGTCCAACTTAATTACTTATTTTTTACATTCTAACTTCTCATCATTTATATGTGTGAGTCATCGGGTTCTTAATATATTAGCAATAAATATAAGATATAATTTAAAGCTACTAAAGATTAGATGAATCATACTATTTTGCATTCATCATCAATTCCCCAGTTGATTATTTTATATTTATAATTCAAGATTGACATTTAGCAACATGTCACAGCTACTTTTATGGTTAAAAAAGTCAAAGAGGTTTATCTTAACCTTTCAATGCCCTATATATCGGTCTAATTCAATCTTTCATCATCCAATATCCTAATAAAACATAAAGCAAAGTGCAGTATCTACTCTATATTCGTTTGTATCATTTTAGTTCTTGAAGCATGTTCTTAACTACTTAATAACATTATCAAAAAAACTCTTTTTTCCAAATCTCCATTCTACCTTGGCCAAGTATTTCTTTGAGTTAATACATGCCAAGAGATGGAAGATCTACTTTAAGATCATTTAAGTTGATGTATCCTTTATTTATCATTCATTTATCTTCATGTGTTTCATGCCATACTAGATGTTTACCCATTGTACATCTTTAGCAAGAACTACATGAGATAATATCAAAATATAGCAATTCTCATATAAAATAACCTAATGATACTCAAGTTTGAGGATCACTTACACTTTTGGCACATAAGAATATTTTCATAGGCACTTGAGTGAACAACTAAATAGAATTCTCATGATAAATCATGTTAAATGAATTTGTTCTTCTAACAAATATCCACATGTTAGTTCCAAGTATTTTCATACTTCAATCTATCTAAGCTATTGCTTACTTCATAAGTAAGAAACATAACATGTGTTAATCCCTCAACTTCTATCAATGTTAGTCTTGATAAGGTATCAAATATGAATAACTTAAAAATAATACTTTGATGCAATAAGGATTTCATAATTAAACTCTTTATCCTTTTGTAAGACTTATTCATTTCATGGACTTTATCTTATAAGTTAATATCAATATGTAACTACAACCACTTAATAGATAAAATGGATATTTTTTTGGTTAAATGCACTAATCGGTTACAATGTATCCATAAAATCAATCTGATCAACTTGTAGGGCATACATTTGTACTATCATGGGTTTATCATGTAGCATAGACTTCGAACATAGACATAACAAACATATCACATAAAAGCTAATCAAACTAGGCTCCTACTTCATCTACAAATTTAAGCACTTCGTTAACTCGCAATAATAATTTTTATCTAAAGGCAAAGCCTCATTTAACTGTGGGGGCCCAAAATTTTTAAAATTTTTAAAATTTTTTATACCATATAAAATTTTTAAAATTCTTAATATATTCTCTTAATGACCCTCTTAAAATAAATTTTTATTTAATAATTAATACAAATAAAGAATAACAAAAAATGATCCCACATGCCTCATTCAATTTTAAAGGTTTTTTTTGTTTTCTTTTTTCAATTATATAATTATTTTTTTATTTATATTTGTTTATACTACTTACTTATATGTTTAAAGTTTTTGTAGATTTTCTTCTCCAAATTTCTACGAACAATCAATCATACTCTTTTTCTTTTTTTTATATCATATGTGGATTCTACCTTCTACTTGCCCTGTTTTTCTTTTTTCTATTATATGGATTTTATTTTCTATGATTTTAATCTTTAAAAATTAATAAATTATTATGTAGTTCTCAAATATAAGTTGTAGTGTTGCACTATTACTTAAAATTTCATCAACGTATCATTTTTTTTATTAATCCTGATTATGTGAGAGAAAATTATCTTGAGTATATCTTTTTTATGTGTTTTATGTTTTATATTTAGTTGAAAGGAAATTATCTTGAATATATAATCTTTAAACAATCTTGATTTTATAAGAGAAAATTATTAATTTTGTGTATTGTATTTAACTATTTATAGTTTATGCAGTATAGTTTTATATTTAGTATTATAAGTTTAAATATAAATAAAATAAGAATATTTGATGTTTACTGCATTAAGTTTTTTGCAAGTTTGATTAAAGTATAAGTTGAAAATAATTAACAAATTTTTTAAAAGAAATGATGCAAATCATCTAAATGATTCTTCTATTTTTGAGCGACCAAGCCTCAATGTTTGAATTCATGAACAATAGCAATGTGAATCAAAATATCCAAAACTCAATCCTAAAAAAATAGATGTTTTTTTGTACATAATTAATAATTGGTGAATTTGAATTTAGAAAACATGATCGAGCACAAATTTATTTTCAGTCTTTATTTTTTTGATTTACATACTATATAAAATTATTTTTTATTATCAATCTTTTAATTATTGATTAAGTTCAAGATATTAGTTTTTAAAAAACTTTTCACTTTTATTCCTCGATCTTTGACCCCTTCAACAAAAGTTGGCTAACTCCGTCTCAGTTTTTATCCTTGATGAAATTTGATGACAATAATTTTTTATTGAAAAAGCATAAATTCAATTTCTATAACTCTCTTGTTAATTTAAAAAACAAAGAAAGCAAATTGGCATTAGCATTGATATTAAAATGCGAACCTTATAAGGCAAACAAAAGCTTAATTTCTAAATATTACCATGTAGTAGTTATGTGAATCACTACGTAAATAATTAACTTTTGTTTTCTCGTTCTATTTGGCCACAATAAGGAATATTAACAATGAATGGAATTAACTGCACTTTTTGTCAAACCATTTTATATATAGAATTAGCCAAAATTCCTATTATTCCTTTTTTTTTTATTCAGCACAAAAACGTCATAACTAATATTCCTCGAAGAGTATAGGCATCTTATTAGCTGAAAAATGGCTCATTTTGTGAACATACTTTGGCTTTCAAGTAATTTTAATCAAATCATTGGGCAGTCAATTCTTTAATTTATAAGCAATTATTCTTGTTATAATTGAAGGGCTGATGTAGTTTCAATGTTCATATTAATTAGCTTATTCTCAACTTATTTTATTACAAAGTTTTTAAAAGAACAAGTCTATTGTCAACTTGTTTATAGTTTTTAAAAGAACAAGTTTATTGTCAACTTATTTATTAGCATATAATTTGTAAAAAAATAAACAAGTCTATTTTCGAATCATGTTGACAATTCTCACTAACAATTGTCAACGATTCATGATTTACTTGTACGTAGCTAATAAATTTGACCTTTGTTTACTAGATTTGTACTGAAAAATTATTTTGATGGTCGATCAATTATTTAAAACTTTAATGGGATAAATAAGGATTTTTATAAGTTTTGTCAAATAAATAATTAATGAGTTTCACGTGTAAATTTAAAATATAACACAATGGTTCAAATTTAAAAAATTATAAAGATCATTTCAAAAAGCCCCACTAGAAGAAGCTATTTCTATGTAAATTTCTTAACAAAAATGGCTAGACCTTTTCAAGATTATTAAAAGTGAAGATGATTGATAATTAGGTGATCAACTATTATTAGGTTAAAAGTGTAAGATAGAACGGTCCAACTTATTTAAGTTCTAATCGCTAGCCTAGCATTATGTATATAACTATGTTTTGGTCAATAAGAGGGCTAAATATATATATGTGGCCACTCTCGATTTTTCTTTCAGTTAACCTAGCTTGGTGTTCATCTTTTGCCGGATTCCATAGGTGTGGGAAATGTTATGTGCTTTTGTCTCTCATTTGACTAGTGCCCCAAGAAATAAAATAGTATCCTATTAATCTTACGACTAAATGCTTAATTTAGGACTAAAACTTTTAGGTTTTTATCAATTTAAGATCAAATGTTTTAATTGTAACAATTAAGGGCCAAATGTTTTTTGTTCTTTACAATTAAGGGCTATCAGAGAGGTGTTTGGCATGTGGAGGACACAAGCATGGCATGGACGTTGACTTGAATTTTTGCCTTTGACATAATAGGTGAATTGGATTTTAGGCAATTGACGTCGTTTTATCTAGGCAAAAATGACTCTGTTTCCCCCCTATTTAATTACTCGCATCAGTTAAAATTTGCCACCATTTTAGTTTTCCCACCATTGACCTAAATTACCCACACTCTATCTCTACTCCTCTTCGATCCACTTCTTTTCTCCAATCGTTTTCCCTCTCCACTGCCTCACCATCCAATTGGGTATCTATCGCTGCCAACTTATCAAGCATTGCCTATTTGTGGGTTCCCATCACCATTTGCTAAACCAAAAAGAGTTAGGTTTGCCTTGCATTTTCATCTTGTCAAAAAATTCAAACAACAAAACCCACTCAATTATTTGTCAATTTACCTTTTTACGCAATTACAAACTTGTTGCTGTGAGTGAAAACTTTGCTTTGAACTTATTCAAACACTTTGCTATCTTTAGGAATGAGAATGCTCTGCTCGAATGCTCTACTCTCAGTAGAAGATGGCATGTAATATCCCTAGCTTTTAAGTAATTCAAAAATTAAAAAGAGATGAAACATCTTATCATGTAAGGCACAAAAGGGTAGTTTTGTTACAAAATATTTTCTGTCAAGTCAAAACAGTTCAAATTATGACATGCTGTGTAACAACTTTAAGCAATTCAAAAATTAAAAAGAGATGAAACATCTTGTCATGTAAGGCACAAAAGGGTAGTTTTGTTACAAAATATTTTCTGTCAAGTCAAAACAGTTCAAATTATGACATGCTGTGTAACAACTTTTTTATCATGGTATGTAACAACTATTTTTTTCAACATGGCATGTAACAATTAAATCTCCAACATGGCGTGTAACAACTAACAATTACATTTTTCAATATGATGTATAACAAATAAATTTTCAACATGGCGTGTGATACATATTTTAACATAACGTGTAACAACTACATTTTTCAATATAACATGTAACAACTAAATTTTCAACATGGAGTGTAACAACTAAATCTTGAACATAGCATGTAACAACTACATTTACAACATAGTGTGTAAAAAATATTTCCAATATAGCGTGTAACAACTAAATTTTAGAACATGGTATATAACACTACATTTTTCAACATGGCATTAACAACATTTTTTCCACAACAAGTAACAATAACATTTCTCAACTTGACGTGTAACAAATATTTAGAAAATGGCGTGTGATAACATCATTTTTTTGACATGTTGTAGAACAACCTTTTCGACCATGGCATTTAAGGACACATTATACAGGCTTGGCCTCTTACATATTTCCATATTTTAAGGAAAATTTCACAGATACCCAAAAATCATAAAAATCCTAGTATATCAATACTTTGTTCAAATCATTAGTAACACTTCATACAAATCATTAATAAGTTAACTTATAATGGAAATGGTTAACACTTTATATACAAATCATCCACTCGATCGATAGATTTAACTGTAAAGTGATGTGCTTAATTGAATTTTTGGCTCAATGGAGAGGTAGCCCAAGGCCTACAAGGCATGAAAACTTTGAAGCCCTATTCATGTCACTCATGGAAATAACATTGGAACATGTCTCTAATGAACTCAATTAGAATGGTGATTGGCATTTGTCTTGCATGCTTCAGACACGAGTTAATACATTTCGCAATGTTCAATGTCATGAGTTGGATCACCTTACTAGTGACCAGGCACATACCCATCTTTGAGGATCGAAAAGGTGGATAGGAGAGGAGATAAAGCAAAACAGGTGACATTGGGAGAAAATTAGGCATAGGATTTAGATCAAAATAATGTTGTTTGGATAACATGCCAAGTCAGCTACCATGTCATCAACTGACGCAATTTTTTATCACATGTGATATATACTCCATTCACCTGTCAACTTAGCCCTTAATTGTAAGGAATCAAAACGTTGGACCCTTGATTATTACAATTGAAACGTTTGAACCTTAATTAAAAAAGTGCCTAAATGTTTTACCCTAATTTGAGCATTTAGCCTAATCTTAATTATTTCTTTACATATTGTTGATTTACTTATTAAGTTTTATGATTCATTTATTTATCTTTTTATTTTAATTTTAATGAAAAATTTCACAAATGTTTAGATAACTCCACCTAACAAAAGATAATAATCACCTCTTTTTGACATATTTGCCTCCCATTTATAAGAGAATTGGATTTCATGATCAAAATGAAATGATAACAAAGCGAGTTTGATTTATTTATTTATATAAATATCAAAATCACCTCTTTTTCTTTCCCTTTTCCTTTGTATATATAAACATTATATGTATAAAAGTTTCATTTAGGTGGTATTTTTACTACTTTCTTTTTTACTTTGGAAGAAAAAAACAAAGTGAGTTTATATAAAAAGCAAATGATATTTTTGAAGGATTAGAGTAAACTATGTAATTGTGATAGATAAGAAAGGTTTTATATTTTGAACCTTTGTCTTTTTATAATCAATTATAAATTTAATTTTCACCTTGAGCTTTTGTTTTATGACAACTTTTCAAGAAGCAAAAAGTAAAAATATCAAACAAAAAAAGGTAAATAAATGAGTATATAAAGTAAGCATAAAATTTTGATTTGAATTGTTAGATTTTTTCATATAATTAAAGTGTGGACTTACATTATTTATTTTTATATTTTATCAAAATCAGACTAATTTAATTTGATCTAGAAAATGAGACAATAGTATAATTCATAATAAGATATAATAAAGTGGGGTAGGCTCAAATAGTCTATGTGGGCTAAGGTATGTAGGCCTATGTAGGAAATTCTCAATCTGATAATGGGTAGAGCCAAGGATTCATTATATAAAAGAATCACCCATTAGAAAGTTATTGCGAAGGAAAGGAAGATCCTAGTGCGCTAAATTCCAGCTATTAGTCTAGTGATTGTATTATTTTCGCTACCAAAATCATTTATCAAAATTAAGCACACTTGTATATTCTAAATATCTAATATGGTATATCATGAATAAGTTTAATTCATCATACATAAAGCTTTCAATTGGTATAAGAGCAACAATAGTTTATGAGTTTTATCTTGGAGAAGGTGATTATAATATTAGAAACATAGTTGGTATAGTAACTTTTTCAAAAGTTGTCTCTAGTCCTCAATCATATTTGTGGTGGGCTGCAATGAGCGATGATATGCAATCTGTATCACAAAATTATGTATGGGAACTTGTTGAGTTATCTAAAAGTTACAAACCTATTAATTGTAAATAAGTGTACAAGACCAAGAAAGATTTCAAAAGGAAGACTAAGAGGTTTAAAGCCAAATTGGTTGTCGATTGTTTTACACAAAATGGAGGCATTGATTACAATGGTACCTTTTTTATTGTATCCTTCAAAGATGCTTTTACATTAATTATGTCAATAGAATCTCATTATAGGTTAGAATTTAAATAGATATTAAAATTGTCATCCTGAATGAGAATTTTGTTGAAGAAGTGTATATGTTGTAGCCTAAAGGATTTAAGGAGGATAGTAAAAATCAACTTGTATATAGACTCAAAAAGTCTATTATGAGTTCAAGCAAACTTTTTGCCAATGATATCTAAAATTTGATAAAGTGATCACCTATTTTGACTTTATTAAGAAAAAGGTAGATCAATACATATATCTCAAGATCAATGGGGCAAGTTCGCTTTTTTTTTTTGTATGTTGATGAGATCTTGCATGCTAGTAGATTTGGGCATATTACAAGAGACTAAAAATTCATTATCTAGGTAGTTAAGAAAAATCTTGAGGAAGTATCCTATGTCCTAAGGATTGAAATTCATAGAGATAGATCTCATCACTTGTTGCAACTTTCTCGGCGTGCATACATTAATTGTGTGTTAAGTAGATTTATTTTATACTCATTTGCAAAGATGGAAATGTGTCATTTATCAAAAGTGATAAATTGAACTTGACCCAATGTCCTTAAAATCATATTGAGAGGGAATCTATGAAAGTGATGCCATATGCTAGTGTAGTACGAAGCCTAATGTATGCTCAGGTATGCACGAGGCTTGATATTGCATTTTTAGTGAGCATTTAGGAAGATATTTATCTAATTTTGGTAAAGATGATTATTAGGAAGCTTGAAAAGGATGATGAGATATTGGAAGAGAATTAGGACTATATTCAAGTTTATTAAAAGGTTATAGACCTTAAACTCGTAAGTTATACAAATTTTAATTTTACCATTTGTTTAGATGATAGGAGATGATACGAGGTCCACATTAATTAGGATACATTTTATGATAACAAGTGGTACAATATCTTGCAAATTTGTAAAGCACAAACTTGTGACTTCATCCACTATGCAAGCAAAATTTTTAACATGCTATGGTGTAACTACACAAGCTGTCTAGTTGAAATATCTCATTAAGAGAGTTGGTAGTTGACTCTATTTCTAGGCTCATGTAGTTGTATTGTGATAATATTGCAACAATTTTCACTAATGACAATAAAAGTATCACAAAAAGCTAGACATACGAAGATAAAATATTTGATAGATAAAGAACTTGTAAAAAATGGTAACAATTTAGTAGACCTTATTGGGACTAATGGCCTGATAGTTAATTCTTTAACCAAGGGACTATACTCTATCACTTTCAAGAAGTGTTTATGATATGGGTGTTGCACAGTCTTTTTGTATATTTGGTTAATGAGATTTGACATTTTTCTATTTTATTTTTGAATTGTTTAGAACACACCTTAGATGATGTATTTGGGTTCATTATTAATAATAATTATTCTGTGATATTCAATCATAAAGTGTTATATATTTTTTTGTATATGTGAAGACATAAGACATGGGTTAGTCTTGAGCATAGGCTAGGACATAAATTGATAGTCTTAAAGTACATCTTGAGGTATGTAATTTAGGTAGACATACAAGTCTATTGAATAAACCACAAATGTTTCTCTTGCAAGTTTAAGCTATATAAAGTAGAGAATAAAGTGATTGATGGATGAATACAGCATGTGAAATAGATCATCAAGGAAGTGTTGTTATTCATACTACACTATCAAATTGAATTCATATCGGCAGTATAACGTTATATATGTAATTATAGTTAGTGTTGTATCTTTATAAGATGTAGTTACTATTGTTCAACAATATCATAAATTCTATTGGACAAAATCATATTAGAAGTAGTCTCATTACTAGTTTGTATTTTTATTTGACTCATAAAGTTTTCAGTTGTCTTGTGAGTTGTTTTTAAGAATTTTTTTTAATTTGAATTTAAATAATGTACTCCAAGTAGGAGATTGCTAGATTTTTCGTATAATTAAAGTATAAACTTACATTATTTATTTTGTATTTTTTCGAAATCAAGTTAAGTTAATTTGGTTTGGTAATAAGATAATATTATTATAATTCATAATATGATCTAATAATATAGGCTACGCTCTTATAGTCTACACAGCATAATGTGTATGCCTATATAAAAAGTCTTAAATCCTATAATTCACCTTTACAAAAAGAAGGTTGCATCTCATCTTTTGTCTATCATATTGAAGTTTTCACCTGTTAAATACATTGTAAAAGACGAGAGAAAGAACTTAGTGCATTGAATTTCAACAATTAATTTGATGATTATATTATTTTCATTATCAAAATCATAGATTTTTATGTGGTCTAAATTTCTACTATGATAAAAATCCTAGGATAAGTGTAATTTACCGTACATTAAATTTGTATGGATATCAACAATAATATTCTAATATCAACAACAATATTCCAAGTAATAAAATTGTATGCGAAATTGGAGCATCAATTACTATATAGAAAAACACGCTTACCTTCACCTTGGATTTGTCCCTTTTCATCTTCGCCTAATCATTTTCTTCTCTATTTGTGGGTTGGCAAAGGATTGGAAATATATGCTGCCCATAAGTGACTGGGACGAATTTATTATTCAATGGCATTTTAGGAAATAGCGAAAACAGGATGCTTTTCCATCATTTTCAGTGTCTTGATCTTGGGTTCTCTTTCTATAATTATCTTGTGCTCGCTTGAATGTATATATGCTGCATCATATGCAGATCCCCACCTTCAAATGGATTAACATCTTTTCTTTATTTTTCTTTTAAATTTCAAATTTTAAAAGATTTTGTGTGCATCATGACCCTAAAATATATTCCAACTAGCTGCACAGTTGTTACTCAAAATTTCTAATATCAAATTTTAAACAATTTGTATTGCATCATGGTACCGGTTTTATTTAGTTTTCTAACTTTAAATATATTTTTAAAACATAAAACAAAATATTGAATTTTGAACTATATAATGAGTGGTAGCTTCTCTTATTACATAATATCTCATATCATTTGCCTCTCATAATTCAAACTCAAAATCTCTTAATTGGAAATTCTAGTTCTATCCATTAGGATTTTTTGGAGACTTTCTTTATTATATTAGTTCTTATTTTATGTGAAATTCGCAGCTGAACTAAATTACATGTCAAGTATTATATATAGATATTGATATAAAAATCGAAACTATATCCTAATTAAACCCGATACTTTTTCTATGTAATTATAAGCCTATAATATAAATGGTAAACTATAGAAAAATAACTTGTGGTTTGAAGTAGAATGAATTTGTCCCATCAGATTTAAAATTTGACACTTTACTATTTTAGGTTTATTTTCATACTTTTCTACTTAATACCGTTAATTTTATTTAAATTTTTTTAAAAAAATTTATTTTATCATTAAATAATAATTTAATAAAGTAATGAAAGTTATATAAAGGTGATTTTAACCTTACAAAGGTTCTGTACCCCTTAACTTAACTTCTATCCGATTAATAATTAATATTGATAAATAAATAAAAGGAAAAGAAAATTAATAAACGTGATAAGACTGTTTTATGGTGAGAAATCTTTCGCCCCTTTTAAACTAAGAGTTGCACAAAGCAATAGAAACATATACACTTTGTCAGATGGATTGACTAAAAATAATAATGTGAAATAACTATAAATAGGAGTAGATAATATTTTTGTCGTATTATTATGGTACTGATATTGACAATTAAAAATATTGACAATCAAAGGGAGAGATGTGTTGAGACTTTAGTGGTCATATCAAATTTAGCACCACTAGAAGAGACGCATAAGAGTCATGAATTGATGCATTGACTTTGATTATTGCTATTGTCACAACCAAAACGATGAACCCACTCATTGACCGTCCGATTCACGGCGATTAACCGGTGTTAGGAATCCAGGTGGCAGACCGCTAGGCGCCGTCGTGAAAACTACTTGCCTCCCCTTGCTTTCCACTCATTCCTGTGCAAATCCTTTTTGACAAATTTTAAATATTAATGTCGGCGTCCAACCATATTGCTCCTTATCTCTCGTTATCATCTCTGTGGCCCGTTAGGCAGATGTCGAGTTCACGGTCACCCATCAGTTATATATTTTTAAATTCCACTCGATTTATATAATTCTAATATTGTTGTATTATTAAAACTCAGATATATGGCTTTACACTGCATCAATTTCTTTCAAAGCTCCAATAGCATCATTCCACATGCCCAACATGACCCATGTAAACTTGTATCATCCAGGCATAATATTTCAGAGTTTATGAATTATTCAGATAAAAATTTAAATATACTTTTATTTTTTATTTATTTAATAAATTTTTATATTTTATTTCGAGTTAAAATAAATTTTTATAATTAATGATAAAAAAATTATAATGGACTAACTATAATTAATTAAAACATCATTTATCATTTCTATGTCATATGATTTTGATGTGACATATTAACATCTTATAATAGATGATAGTATGATATACTAATATGGCATGATGACATGATCACGTTAGTATTATGTGAGTATAAAATAATAAAAAATATATTGATAAATAATAATTAGTCAATTGTTAATCATAATGATATGTTTGGTCCAAAATAAAAATACATAAGCTTGATTGAACATAATAGAAACATAAAGACTTATTTTAATTTTCTTTAATAGTGTAGAGACTTTCTTCTTGTATTTATATTTTACATACGGTAATTCGTTTATTATAAGTATTTGATGAACTTCATCTATCTCCAAAATGAAATTTCAAATTCTAACTATTTAAACAATTATGTTTTTGGGGTATTTTTATATTCTTGTATGAACAATGATGTATTTAGCTTAATTGAACGGATTATATATAAAGAGATGAGCAACTTGGTGGAGTTGAACGTTAACGTGACCGCATCATAATTTTTTATATTTTTCTTTGAATTATTGTTGGATAAGCATCTTTGCATGAAGCTGACTTGAGAGGGGCACTTGTGTCCTTTTATGATCATGAATGAATCTTATGTTGCTTTCGATGAATTAGTAGTATTAATTAGAAAAGATATTTTACAATGAAAGTAAAGATATAGCACCTAGGAAATCTTAAGTCTTTAAAAAATGTTTTCATTACTTTACAAGTTATTTGGTATGAAAGCACAAAGTCTCTTCAAGGCTTCAACGCCAGCTACACGTTATAAATATTTCCTCATACGAGCAAATCACATATATAAATCCAATTTTGCAGGTACTTTGATAATAAATTAATATACTTGTACACAAAGATGCAAGTATAGTTAATATATAGTTTTTCTTATTCCCTTTTACAAATACATATAGGTGACAACGATGATATACTTGGTAGGTAATTAATTATAAGGATTACTAAGTCTTGGGATATATATGCAAATAAAGGTATCCCTTCTCCTATCTTATGGATTTCCAGTCCCCTCAATATTCATTCTAACCTAGGATATCCAAAATCAAACAATGGATATAATATTGTTCCAAAAGCTTCTTGTTCTCTTGTGAAGTTGAAATTCGAGTGGGAAACGCATGATGAAGTGAGAAAAGCCACAGCGCACAAAAGAGAAAAAGCAACGCATGCTAGATTTGCATGCTGTAGAAGCTGAGTCAATCCGGTAAATTGCATGTAACTAATAGGAAAGGATTAGGTTATCAGCTGTCAATTTTGGAAAATAAATATAAAAGAAAGCAAAAGGCTAGGGGGTTAGGTACTTAGGTTACATTGAAATTCATGAAAAGTGGGTGATGGCATCCAGTCCATGTCGTGGAGTCGTCGTTACTCCCAAGAGCAGACAAAATTCGTGGGCATCGCCCATTTGTCACATAGAAAAAGTAACATGGTGCAAAATCTGCTCCAAATTTAGCAAATTTTCGAACCAGTGGTGCAATGATGTTGCCAAACGTATCCTAAGCTCAAAGCACACGGATCCTTCAATTTCTAGATAAGCTTGCATTAACAGGATGTTGTGAGGAATATTTCAATTCCGTTACTTTTTGTCTTAAAATTAGTATAATTGAAAATGTAGTGTCAAAATTCAATAAAATTAGACATAATATCTACAAAAAGCCCTCAACTATTTAAAAAATTTTAAATAAACTTTTATACGTTTATTATATTTAATCAAGTCCTTAAACCTTTTTTTAGAGTCAAATAAATATTTATGATTAATAGTTGATTTATTCAAAATGTCACTTATCATTGTATATCAAGTATTATTGATCAGGCATTAACATGACATGTTAATATATCATAATAGATAATGACATGATATATTTATATTACATGATGACATAGTCATATTGTATTTTTCACTATTTATATTAGCACCACGTCATCGCTATATGAACATAAAATGGCAATAGACATTTTGTTTAATTGCATTTAGCCAATCATTAGTTATAAAGGCTTATTTAATTAAAAATAAAGATACAAAGATTGGATTGATCATGATAAAAGGATAAAGACTTATTTAAATTTTCTTAAATAGTTCAATGGAATTTTTTAGCATTATGCCCTTAAAATTAAAGTAAAATGATAAAATTTAATATTGAGTCATAATATAGTGACAAATTAAAGTGTCATTTTGATATGTTTTTCAGTCAATAAATCATCTTTCACAATTTTCTACCGAGATATAGAAATCATTCATTAGTTTGATACACTTGTTGTTCACTTGTTCTTGCCTTCTTTGAAAATGGTTAAGAAACAAGTACATAAAAAAAATTCATGAATAATAATTGCATGATATGAGTAAATAAATTGTGATAGCAAGTACTCTTATATTTACACCCAAATTGCAATATCTAAGAACAACCAAGTAAAATCTTTATTGTATCTAAATTGGAGAGAAAATATTCTAATTTAGAATTTAACTATTGATATATATATATATATATATATATAATATTCACTATGAAAGTTTCATAAGATATGGATAAGGTCAATATATAGTAAGGCTCAGTTCAGAGCATTATGGGGCTGTAATTTATCACCCTTGTTGATTCTACACCACCAATAACGTGGAATCCTAATTAATCATGTACCACTTGGGGTGTGTGGTCACCGGCATTCTTCAAGTCTTAATTACTTCTCATTGGTTAAGGAGTATGTTTAAAGTAATAGAATTAAGGGAAAGTGATAGCCTTAAGGTCACATATTTAGAAGGAAGTCATAAATTTCACATCGATTGTGTATTAGAATGAGATTGGGTATTTAAGTATTTACACCTTTTCAACTTGTAAGGTTCTTTTTGTGAGACAAAACCATAAAGCCTAGTGAAATTAAAGCGAACAATACCTTACAAGTTGGTGTGGACCATGATAGATCGACTATAGGGTACTAGCTAGCGATCTGTCATTGAGGATAATGAATCCCAATTGGAGTGGGGGATGTCATAGTCTCAAAGGAGAGTCATTAATTTCAAATCCAGTATGTATTAGAGTGAAATTGAGTATTTAAGTGTTCACATCATTTTTAACTTATGAAACTTCATTAATGAGACAAAATCGTGAAAGAGATTAAATAGTGAAATCCAATTATATCAGAGTGGACAATACCTTACAGGTTAGTATAAACTATGAATATTAAGCATGTGATACAATATTTAAATTTTAACTGCATAAATTGTACCAAGTTTGATGTTAAGTTATATGTATGTGTGCGAGTGAAACATAAACAAGAATAGATATGCAAACATACACAACATATGTAAGTGTAATTTATACTATTATTTTCATATCAACTTATATTTATGTATATTTATTTCAATATTGCCTATCAAATTGTATATGCTTTACTAAATTATATACATGCCAATTGATGATCTAGCATCAATGAGATTTTGGAAAAAGAGTGGCGTTAATGTGATTATCACCTTGCTGTTTAATACGATATATTAAGCTCAAGTGATGGAGAAAATCATCACTTAAGATCACAAATAGGATGACCTCATAACTAAGAGCTCTAATTTGAAGAAGTATTTGCAGTGCACAACTAAAATTATTGCCACCTTTCCTTGTTGAGAAAGAAGAAGAAAGATTACTTTGTTAAAAGAGGAAATTACCCTTTTTAGTTGCTTAGCGTTTTAAGATTTTTTTTATTTTGTCATCTAATTTTGGAAAGTAAAATTTTTGTCCCTCATATTTATAATTGTTATTATTTTAGTCATTCACTATTAAAATATAACAAATACCTATTTTGCATTTCATGTCAATTGTTCTGTCACATAATTATGTTTTTGTGACAATAATATTAATAAAAAAACTCTTTTTTAAAATAAAATTACTAAGCGGATGTAATCACGTGAAAGAGCGGATGAAAAATCCGTTAGTGACAAAACAAATGTTTATAAACCTTAATGATCAATACATTAATTTTTAGATTGAATGATTAAAACAAAAAATTACACAAAATTAGGTGACCCAAAAAGTAATTGACTCTTTATAAAATAACGAAAAGTAATTAACTATTTTAACTATTACTTAATAAACCACATTTATCTAACCATTTGAGAAAAGACAAAGTTTCAAATTTTAGTCTTTGGCCGCCATATCAGGACTAAAATTACGGGCAACGCATGTTAAACAGTTGGAAAAGATTGAGACCGAATATAATGGTAGGAGAAGTAACTAACTTTTATGAGGAAAAAATTATCATTTTGGACAAAATAATACTTATCGAGCGTTAAGCTTGAAAATGGCAAAATCGTAGTAATAAGGCAAATGGCTAGCATCGGGAGCATTATCATTTGTACAAATAAGTATAATAAGATGTCAATCCGATACAAGCTTGTTTGTTGTGATATTTGAATATTTAATTTATTGATTAGTATTTGATTTTAAAAATAAAATTTAATTTTTTTTTCAAATTCAAAAAAAAAAAAAAAGAAGAAGAAAAAACTTGCCTGCCTTTGCTGTCATCGACCACTTCCATCCTTTGCCCGTTGGTGCAGGGATTTCAGACACCAAAAGACACTAGTATATTAAATATGAGAGGGCCATCCCATTTAAAAGTGGCCAAATCAAACACCCTTTTTATCTCTTGAATTTAATACTATGGATTGTATGATTTGTTTCTCTTATTTAATTTGTGTGCGGTGGGATAGAAGCACATGATACAACTTCTGCAAAGTGTGCCTTCTCCTTCTCTACCTGCTTTGTCGCAACAAGAAGAGAATCGTGGATTTGTGGTTGAAGGAGTCCCTTTTTGGAGCACAAATATTTAAATACCAAGTATTCTTTTTCTCATATCTTATCATTAAAGTTGACTCGCCTCTTTTTCAAATTAATTGGTAAAATAATTATATAAATTATTTAGTTAAGATCATAATACAACTTTATCATCTAATTAGATTACAATATTTAATTAGAGTTAAATTATGAATAGGATATACCTCATTCATCTATGTAGTAACACACAATTTTCATAATACAAGATTTATGTACCAAAACTAAGATGATTATATTTTAATTTTCGTCTAAACTTACAGTGAAGTTTTAAACTATTTATAAAAATTAATAATAATTTTGTATCCAAACTTGGGTTGGGTGGAGTGAAGTGGATTACCCCCTAACCTTTGTGGACAACGGAAAAACTGACGAATAACAAAATATGGTACTTTTACAGTTTTACCTTGGACCTTTCTACCGAGTCGTAAGTGGTACAAACAAGAGCTATCCAACCATGAAAGGCAGTGTCAGACCAAGGTTTATAGGACCACTTTTGATACATATATACGGTACTTTGCACCTCTTCCTTCGTGTTAGCAAAAATAAAACAGATAAAAAAGTAACTGCCTGGAAAAAGATATGTCATACTACTTAAATAATTTTTTAATTTATATTTGAATATTTAATTTATTAATTAGTACATTATTTTTTATTTAAAAAATAAAATTCGATTTTTTCTTTTCCAAATTTGGAGTTGCCTTGTAAACTATGTTAATTAATAGAGTATTTGTTGTTTTGTCAAAAAATTTCATATATAAACTTATACAAAAAGTTGAGAGTGATTACTTTTATTTCTTTTTTCAAACATCTAAAACTTTACTTAATATGATTTATACGACAATAGATAACAGTATAAATATATGATTTTAAAATTGAAAATTCATGTTGTATCCCCTCAAGAATAAAATGATACTAATTATCGCGTGCAAAACAAGGATGAAACTTGAAAGGGTGGTTTTGATTTAGCAGGTTAAATTATTTTTAAAATTTATTTGAATTAATTGAATTGAGGGAAATTTTAATAAAAGTTTTCCTTTTAAAGACAATGTCTAGAAAACCGAACAAGATTTAAATCACAAAAAGTATATTTTAATTGTTGAGGAAAATGGTTGTATAGATTAGTGTTATGTAGACATTAATATCATATTTGTATAACTATATATTAAAATTGTCCCTAAATAGATATTTTGACTGCACCTGTCTGAGTAGGTAAAAGTTATTATTATTTTTTCAAATTTTTTATTTTTAAACTTGTATTTTTTCTATTTTTTCAGTTTATTTATATTTATTGGTTGAGTGATTGGTGATGACATTTTTTTTTATATAATTCGAAAAAAGAGATTTGAATTTTATTTTTTTAAATAAGAAGATAATACATCAATTAATGAATCACATACTTGAGTGTAATTCAGGATGACAGTTGTCACTTTTAATTTTTAATTTTTAAATATATAAAACTTGATACATATATAATAATTTTTTTATAATTATTTTTTACATAAAATTTTAAATTTGTTACTGTTTATGTGACTGACTCTGTATTAATATTAATTTTAATGTTTACTATCACAAAAAAAAAGAAAATATCTAAATGGAAGAGGAAAAAAAGGAAAGAAATGATTGGATTAAAAAAGAAAGAAAGAAAAAATATAAAAAAAGGGAGTAACGTGAAGAGAGAGGGTGAAAAAGAAGATGACATGCAGCGGCTTTCGGCCTCTTTCTCTCTCAATTCTCATCCTCAACTGCATCGCCTCCTCATCTCTCATAGCCCATAGAACTCCACACTCAACTATTTCCTTCGCTTTTCTCTCTTATTATAACTATTATTTAGTATTTATATAATTCCTCCCTTTTCTTTCTCTCTCACATTAGAACAACTCCTCCACTCCTCGAATCTCCCTTTCATTACTGCTTCGGGTCCTCAAAATAAAAAATTAAACAAAATCGAATTCCCACAACAAAAAGAGGGAGGACCCATTTAATACAACAAAAAAAAATTATATATATATTTTTTTGTTTTTGCATATTATGTAGAGAGGAGAGAAGGAATAGGAATAAGCAAGGCTTTCAACTCTCAACCCCAAGTAAGTCATGGATTCTTTTGTTGTGGCTGAATTTCAAGCCTCCTTTCTTGGTATTTGTTATGCCTTATTCCCATCATCATCATCATCATCATCATCATATTTCTCCCTCTCTCTCTCTCTCTCTCTCTCTCTCTCTCTCTACCCCCTTTTCTTTTTTTTTTTTCTTAAAGGAATTTGTTTGTTTGTTTATTTTGTTAGTATTTTTGTTTCTAATTGGTGGTTTTTTTTAATAGGAAGTTTCTGTCTTTTTTGCTCACAGGCTTCAAAAAGTTGGGGTTTTGATGGTAATGTGGGTGTTGTGTTGAGTGCTCTCCTATTATTCAGCTGTTTTAGCCATGGATTCCTGTTTTGAGGGTAAATTTTTATTTTTCTTCTTTCGTAATGTAATTTCCTTTTCTTTTCAGATTTGTGAGGGATATGTAATCTGGGCATTGAATATTTTGTTTTTGCTTTCGGTTTTGGTTTATTTAAAGTCATAAAGTTTAGATCTTTTAAAGGACTCGCAATTTGCATGATAGTCAAATTGCTTCAGTTTTTCGTCTATTTCTTGGTTTTCTGATTCTTGTGGTTAATCGAGTTATTGGGTGTCTCTGGACATCAGTAAATATGTTTTTTTTTTAAATATATATGATTTCTGTTAAATTATTCTTTCTTTTTCTGGAAATACGTGGAAAGTTGAGACCATCTTGTCTTTTGATTTGTTCAGCATCCTGTATATTGGTTTCTTAGAAATTTATTGTGGTGGGTGAATTTGACTGTTACCTTGCTGTATTTGCTTTCATTATGCATAATGCCAGTGGTGTCTTTTCTCAGCATATTATTATGTGAATGCATTATATAGACGTATGTGAAGCAGAACTAACCTTATAATATATCATGTTTTCATATTTAATGAGCACGCTACCGTCCTAAATAACCCTGTCTGACAACCCTGTTGAAAGTGAAGAGCCAGAGGTTTTCAAAAGTCAAAGGGCATTGTGTTCAATCCCTTACTTGAGGTGGCTATATCAAGATATATTGGATTGTCCTGTAAACAATGCATGGTAGTTGATGTAAGTTGGAATGTCCTTTTTAGTGCAAGTCAACTATTAGTTTGATTAATTAAGTTTATTAGGACATCTAATATTAGGTTAATTCTTGTGAAGCTTCTCGAATGACTGTCATAATTGGTTAGTAACAGTAATTAGCAAACAGCAATCAAGAGTTTTAGGAGGTTCAGTGTTGTTGTTAGTGCTTTTGTTACCTTTTTGGTTGTCATTGTTGCATGTCAAGTGCTTGGCGTGGAAAACATGATTGTTATCTCTGAGGCAGGCAAAGATACAAAGGATTGTTGATTATTGAATTTGTTAGAGGTTTTTACTGTTTTTTCTCATCTTTACATAATGCTCTTTTTTCTTATTTTATATATTTTTTAAAATAATTATATAAATTTCTTGTTTAATATTTCCAACATTTTTGTCATGTTAATACAAGTATTAAGATTTCATGTTCATCTGGGTACCTTCTCTTGCTTCCACTTTGTTAACCTGCAATATTCTGTCCCCTTGGCTGTAGGAGTTGCACTTGATCCATCAAAATGTAGTAAATTAAGTATGGACGAAAAGAGAGAACTTGTTTATGAATTATCAAAGAGGACACATAGGGCCTCTGAAATGCTACAATCTTGGAGCCGTCAGGAGATTTTACAGATCCTATGTGCAGAGATGGGGAAGGAAAGGAAATATACTGGCTTGACTAAGCTGAAAATTATAGAAAACCTTTTGAAAATTGTAGCTGAAAAGAATTCTGGTGAACATGAGGGTGTAACAGATCCGGAATCCCAACCTTCCCCAACAAATGGCCAGAGAACATCCAAAAGGCAGAGGAAAACTGATAATCCTTCCCGACTGCCTGTACCTGTGAATGATCTGGCAATCACTACTGGTGGCAATGACATGAGTAATGCTATTTTTTGCAAAAACTCAGCTTGCAAAGCTACCTTGAGGCAAGAAGATGCATTTTGCAAGAGGTGTTCCTGCTGCATCTGTTATAAGTTTGATGACAACAAGGATCCTAGCCTGTGGTTAATCTGTAGCTCAGAGCCTCCTTTCCTGGGCAATTCTTGTGGCATGTCATGTCATCTTGAATGTGCTTTAAAACATGAGAAGTCTGGTATTGGAAAAGATAGACGACATGCTGGACTTGATGGGAGCTTTTATTGTGTAGCATGTGGGAAAGTAAATGATTTGCTCGGGTAAATTCTCCTAGATATTCTCTATACCCTCTGTCTTTCTCGTTCTCTCTCTCTCTCTCACTGTATATATATATGTATATATATATTTATATTTATATTTATCTGTGTTTCTGTTTTGTGTGTGTGTTTCTTTCTGTGGTATAGTGTTCAGTGAGTTTTTACTTTTTTCTGTTTCACTGTGGTGCTTGCAGATCTTTTGGTCCTGACAGTATGGATATTTATCAATGACCATAATTGCTAATTGATTAACACTTCTTTTTTACTTGTAATTTGTTTAAAGAAGATCCTAAATTTATCTCTTTGATTCTTTCAATTGTTATCCTCATGCTTGTGATTAATAAGCACTTGGAGATGAAAGATGTGCAAATAACTTTTGCTGGTATTAGATAATATGAAACTTTCCTCTGATGATATTCTGCAGCTTGTTTAATCATGTGAGTGAATTCACCTTGCTGTTGCCTATGGATGGTTTTTGTTCTCCATCCAGCTTTTTCCAATTGTTCCTAATTTTATTTGTTGACATTAATTTGAATTGTTTGGCAATTATGTAACAGAATGGTTGAGATACTATTAGCATCAGCCCCTGATGACGGAATTTTTAAGTTGAAGAATTTCTTTAAGGTCTCAATGTGATATTATGAAGGGATTAACTCAGAACTTTTATATTTCAATGGATAACAATAAAGGAAATGTTTCATAATGGAGAGAGGTTGATCTGGCTTGAAGGAGTAGCTGCCATGGCTGAATCTTCTGAATAAAATGGACCAAGATGCTTAAACGATATCTTCACACTTAAATTCCAATGAATGTGGATACCTTGTTACTTGGTTGCAGGAGTGGTGAGAGAATATATTGGAATGTGAAACAACATATTTTAAAAACTTAATTAAGAGTACAAGTATTTGTAAATTGAAGAAAAAGAGTGCCACTTGTTCAAGATATACTAAGGTACTTACTGACTTGAGGAATTTTTGATGTAGATGTATAACTTGTAAAATTTTTGAAAATTAGGAAATTGTTGATAGTATTATAATATTTTATGGATCATATAAGGGATCTAGGGAGCTGGAACGTGGATCCTCATTTTAATTGGGGAGAAATGTATGCCGTCTTATGCTGGTTCTTCTGCATTCTAAACTAATGTTTGGGCAACATGGAATATACCTGCTCTGAGGTATGGAATAAGCCCTCAACAATAATTTCCTGATGTATCATTAATTAAATTTATATATCTTGAGTTTCTATCTCAGTTATACATTTCATGGCGGTTTGTCGATATCGTTTTCATCTGCGATTAGGTTGAATGGATAATCCTGGCTTTTCATGGGGCTTCTATGGTATTTTAGAAGCAATTGCTAATGACTAACCCTTAATCTTCAATCCAATTATCTCTTGCCTTTGTTAGGTGGCTTCTTGTTGTATATCTTACTGTTTTCTCCAAAGAATTTCAGTCTTCGATTTAGCATCTCTAGCTTGACATAGTTGCATAACACCACTAATTCTGCATACCAGCTTTATTATCAAGAAAACTCTGGTTTGTTTTGTGCTACAGACTGGCTCATGCACCATGACATATTAGTGTACTAAAGTTTCATATCACTTCAGTTGTAATATGCCAGTTGAACATATGTTAATTTTCCTTTCCCTTCATTTATATCTGTCCGTCTCTTCTGCTACTTCTTTGAGAATAAGCAATTGAGTTATGGCAGTTGAATTACCTCCAAGCATGAAGATTGGAGTTGTACTTCAAGAATTAGCAGTATGATTATCATTGTAAATCTTTTGGTTTTGTGAATCTAATTTTCAGCTTAATTTTGCTAGATTGGTGCAAGAAAAAGGTTGAATATTTTAACTCTGGTCGGTTGATTTGTTAACGTAAGGATATTTTGTTGTTGCTTTCCTTTCTTTTATCTTCTAGAGCCTAGAGTATTTGTTATCATAGTCATCTTGTGTATACTGGCATTTTGACATGCTTTTTTGTTTTCACTTATGAAGTTGTTTTGTGCATCTTTAACCAATGATTCCTATGGTTACTTTTCTTCTGTGAGTTTAAATGGTGCATTGTAATTTCCAGGGCATATAGGATGTGGAAGTGCCAAAGTTACAGTTTTTTACTTTTAATAATCTTTTTCTTGATCAATGTATTTTCCAAGCACCATCATGTTTAATTTTACAGAGTAGTTACGTGATTACACTGGCCTTTAGTTTTTTTTGAAAGGTTACACTGGCCTTTATAAGACCTCTTGTATGTTTCAGAATTAGTTTTGACTGATTTTTCCTTCAGGAGTTATATACGTCATTACAAATTTAAAGCTGTAAGGTTGTTAGTTTCTCAAAGATCACGATGAAATGCAATTCAGTTGATATTTTTCTTGATTACTTGAATTTGGTTTTTCAAGGAGTATGCTACACCATCATGTCACATTGTAGACCTGATAAGTCCCACTTTAAAGGTTTTACTGGGCATTCATTCTTGCCATTTCTTGCGTAGCTTTATGTTTCTAGGCTGGGATTGTACTCTTATGCTGTACCTTGGCCATGTGATATATGCCTATGCTTTACAGCATGAGCCATAAGTATTACTTCAACTATTTGCTATTTGCTGTAGTAGGATATGAATCAGTTATGTCTCCTTAGAGACAAAGTTGAATGGAACATAAATTGATTGATAGGGAAAAGAAACGTAAAATATGCTCAAGGTATAATGTTAAATTACATGTTTTGTTGTGTTAGTTATTCCATATCAGCAATTGCATGTTTCATGAAGCATCATGTTGCATGTGTTCTGTGATTTCTCTTCTCTTTAATGCAGCACAGGCACACTCACACACAGAGAGGAAAGAACAAAGGAAACTTCTCCCTTTCCTCTATTCATTTAGATTATTTCTAGATACTGAAACCGAAGATATTGTTTTCCTCATGGAATTTTTTGTTCTCGTTGATGTACATATTTGTCACAGTAAAACAGTATACTTCAGTATTTTTGGCTCGGTTTTACTTCACTACTCTGTTGAACGCTTGTGCATGTTTGAAATGTTGGTAATGCATTCTGGAAGCCACTATCGAATTCTCATTCATTGGTTTGGCTCTAAGCTGCAGAGAATGTTAGTTTATGAACCTTCTCTTATCTTCTAGGAAAAACCTAGAATTCACTGTTGATTTCTGCAAAACAGTTGAGGAAATAGAAACTCTGTAATAACTAAATTTGATATTGATACTCTTTTAATGCCCGCTACAACATTATATTAGGAAGAATGCATGTAAATGCAAAATACTAAACGAAAAATATTGATTGTGTTAAATGATATGTTTGCCATTTATTCGATCAAGAATGTCAATGTACAGTCTGATTCGAATCAGTTCCCATATGCATTTAGGTGCTGGAGAAAACAACTGATGGCTGCAAAAGATACGAGGAGGGTGGACATACTTTGTTATCGTGTCTCTCTAGGCCAAAAACTTCTTAATGGGACTGAAAAATACCGAAAGCTTTCTGAGATTGTTGATGAAGCTGTTAAGAAGCTTGAAGCTGAAGTAGGTCCATTAACTGGTTTGCCTGTGAAGATGGGTAGGGGTATTGTCAACAGGCTTTCTTCAGGGCCAGAAGTTCAGAAACTCTGTTCTTCTGCTGTGGAGTCACTAGATAAAATCCTTTTTGATACAATCTCACATTCTTCACCAAATCATTCAGTAGCAGGTAATCTTTAGCTTGTAGGACTCTTAGCATCAAAATTAAATGGGTTTTCTATAGCGTCAGATGAAGTGTTAATCCTGTGTAATCTTTTATTTCAAGTGAATTTTGATGAAATATTTTTTGATCATTTTGTTTATTAACTTGTCTTTCATTTTCAGCTGGTTCAAGTTCAATTCCTCCAGCAATAGTACGCTTTGAAGATGTTCGTCCAACTTCCCTTGTTGTGATTGTGGGTTCTGAAGAACCTTTACCAGGCAGTAGTATTGGTTACACCTTATGGCATCGCAAGGTTCATGATAGGGATTACCCTATTAAATCAACTTGTACTCTGTGTGTGCCAGATAGAAGGTTTGTTGTCACAGGGCTAACTCCAGCTACTGAGTATCATTTCAAAATTGTCTCCTTTAATGGTACAAAAGAGTTTGGTCCATGGGAAGCTCGAATTTCAACAGCCTGTAGTGGGGATGAAGTCCCAAGCTGCCCAGTGATGGAAAGAAGTCAAAGCCCAGTGACTAACTGTAGCAGCCTTTCTAATCCATCTTCGGTGGAGGATGAAACTAATAACATTACTCCATACAGTGATCAGAACGATGACCGAGCAGACAATTATGTTACATATTGCAAGGACACTGATAAAATTGTTTCCACGAATCTCTCTAAAGGTGCTCTCAACTGCACTGTCCTGGGTGAAGATGGAGTTCCAGCAGATGCAGTTTCCCTGTTGGGTGGGGAACGTGCCATGGAGATAGTTCGACCTATGCCTGATTCTGTTGTCCTAAATGTTGAGAAAAAGCACACATCAGAAGACCCAATTACTGAGGAGACAAGCACGGATGATGGCTCTGATGCCCCAGTTCAGACTGGTACTGAGTGTGTGCCATTTCTTGGTTGCTCAGAAGCTGGCTTGCCGATTACTCCCTGCAGGATGGAAATAATTAAAGATGGACCAGGAAGGAGTGGGAGATCTAAGTCCAGCAACAAGGACCTGGAGAATGGTGTTGGGAAAGGAGAAGAACCCCAAGATGGCAGCACCTCAAAGAAGAGAAGTGGGGAGAGGCGGGATGAGGAATGTGTGGAAAATGGTCTCTCAGATACGGATTTTGAGCATTGCGTGAAGGTGATCAGATGGTTAGAGTGTAAGGGACATATTGAGAAAAACTTTAGGCAGAAATTCCTCACCTGGTACAGCTTGCGGGCAACCCCACAGGAGGTAAGGATTGTGAAGGTCTTTGTTGATATCTTCATTACAGATCCAGCATCTCTTGCAGAGCAGCTTGTGGACACATTTTCTGATTGTATCTCAAGCAAAAAATCATCTGTCGTGCCTGCTGGCTTCTGCATGAAGCTTTGGCACTGACATCCATGGGTCCTCCTGAGATCAAGTAGTTTTTGAGTGCAAACCTGCTCAGGGTTTGTGTTAGTATAATTCTTTAGACCCATAACATTCTTCATTTAGACTGTCAACCAACCATGATTTATATTTACGATTAGCTTTTGTCATTCTTATGATTATGTAAGAATGCCAGAATTCTCATCCTTTTATAGAACGGTCCATGGCTTATGGTGTTTCGGTTTCTTTCTCTATAATTTCTTGAGGCATGTCCCAACCAAAATAATACTAGCAATCAAAGAGTCACAGGCAGAGTAGCGGATGCATCCACACAGGATGACAGGCATTAACCCCTTAAATTTCTTCTTTTTTTAAATATATAGTTTCTGGGGTTGGTAGTGCTTACTGCTTAGGACTTGAAATAGGTAAAATCACATTTGCATGCTGGGATTTTGAGTGCCTTTTCTCAGCTTTTATTTGTTGATATTGAAGAAAACGTAGTTGAAACAACCTTATGTACAGTGTACACAGGTACTGTATGGAAAATTGAAGACCGGAAACAATCATGCTGCAAAATATCAAATCCAAATCACAGTGAAGCCTTTCTTTTTGTTTTTTTATTTAGCCAATGTATTAATTATTTTGCACATTTCATCAATAACTCTTACCATCTGTACTAGAACATGATTTTGATGCAACTATGGACATGTGTCACGGGGGTCACAGGGTCATTACCTTCTTCCCCATAAACGCGTTTATGAGGGTGTGTAGTACACTCATTTATAAAGAGTTCAAGGCCTCTTGTTTCTGTCTGATATGAGATAGAGGTATTTTTTTCGTGATATTCTTTTTCACCTAATTTCAACAACGTCCTCGTTGCCGTCGACCATCTTACTTACCGTGGGTCTCTTTGGACCCGGGTGCTTGACGTGAGTCAGACGAGATCCGATTCGTTTTAATATCACTTGTCACGGGATTATTACCCTCTTCTCTATAAACACGCTTACATGAGTATGCAGCACACCACTTATAAAAAGTCCAAGACCTCTCATTTTTATCCGATGTAAGATAGAATCAATTTTCTCGTGATACATGAAAGAGATTATTACATCACGTGTCATGGCCAAGCACTTAGGTTGTTTTTCCACCGTACCAAAACATCAAAAGTTTCTTCTACCTCGAACAGAGCTTTTTGTGAATAAAATTGAAATTTAGGATAACAAGAACTAACATCAGGATTAGCAGTTTATAAAGCAAAGGTAGCAATAAGATCGTCAGACGGCTGATGAGTGTACAGCTCTAGTTTCACATAGGTTCTTCAGTCAGTGGGGATCTTGTTTGGTGCACATGCCCCTTATTCCTTGGGTTGGGTCAAAACAAAATCTTGGTCGATGGGTTTAAAAGTTACCTAACTTGGGTGTCTTGTCTCTTTGAGCTTTAAAAGTTACCCACCGATGTTAAATACTCAGCTGGGGCAAACGCCAAGACGATAGAAATGAATCATCGGTCATCCATTGTCTTGCTTTCAAGCGGTACGCTGCTGATGTCTTCAACACCGCAGTGGAATCATTGGGTTGGCGGGTCCCAACCGCCTTTTTCCCTGCTTGACAAACGTACGGGCGATAGTAAAACAAAAGCAGACCAGTTGGTGATAAAACCGAAGCCCAAGAGCCTTAATAACCCCTCCACTATCTTAATACAAATCTGACCCAGTTAACCTTGTTTCTCTTTAACAAACCATACATCAGCTTACAGGCATCAGGCCAGCTCCTTCTGTTCTTCTATTTCTCCCACTTCCTCAACACAAACTATTCATCATTTGTCCTAATACACTCACTCCAGTTACAGCTGTTCAACTTTTTCTTTAAACACCTGCTGCCCCAAAGATGTCTGCCGGAATCTTTGCAGCTCCAGTCGCCGGTTCTAGCTATGTTGGCTTGAAAACAAATGTTCCAAAGCTGCTCCCAGCTAAGGATTCTATTGCATGGAGCCGGAAAACTGTCTCCAATGGTTCAAGAACTCATTGCATGAAGGTACCGTGATCAGAGTGAAATATCTGGTAACTGTTTAGCTTCTGATCATATTTTTTGACTGACTTCTAATTATGTAATAGCCTTTGGATTGAACAGACATGGAATCCAATCAACAACAAGAAGTTTGAGACGCTCTCTTATCTTCCACCTCTCTCAGATGACTCGATTGCAAGGGAAATTGATTACATGATGAAGAAGGGCTGGATCCCTTGCCTTGAATTTGATGAGGTAATATGAACAATATATGTTCCACTTCCAGCTTCAGTAATAAAAAATAGCAACTTTTTTCAATTTCCACAAACCGATAATTTTATTTTGATCACTCACGTGTAAAAAATTGCAATTACAGTCCTCTGCCACTTGCATCTCTGGATAAACATTTCTCAATCCAGCGTCTATGCTCAAACAGAATGGCTGCAGAGTACTGTTTTGCTCCTTCACTATTCATGAAACCTCCTTGTTCTGATTCAAGATCCCAGCTGCAAATGTTTTTTGCCCAGTTACTGCCTTCAACTTTTTAGTGTCTTCTTTTCTGTATAGCCTGCTTAAACACTGAGCTGTAACCAAAATCCAAGAATCAGACAAGCAGTCTACATCTTCTTTAACCCTGATTCTCTGGTATATAGTATCTTCCTGAAGATTATTAGAAATCAATTAATATATATTGAATGGTTTTGTTTTCTCTTCTTTCTTTATAGTTTAGGTTGGGTTTGCCTAGCTTGTGTCAACATCTAACAGTTTAAACAAAAATGGCTTTCCTTATGAAAATGCTAGGTGGGGGCTGTCCAAAGGGAGAATAGCAGAATTCCAGGGTACTATGATGGAAGGTATTGGACACTTTGGAAGCTGCCAATGTTTGGGTGCAACGACTCCGCTCAAGTCCTGAATGAAATTCATGAGTGCAGAAAGGCATATCCAAATGCTTATATCCGCTGCCTGGCATTTGACAATAAGCGACAGGCTCAGTGCATGTCCTTTCTCATCCAGAAACCTACCTAAGTGTACAAATGGGTTTTCCCTAATCTCTACAGAGCTTTTGTGGACTTCCCTGTACTTGCATGATCCCTCATCCTTTCCCCCTCTTTCATTTTCCTATGGATGCCAATAAAACGGTGGATGAATGCTTTGTTGAGGTACTGGTATGCTTTTATTAGAATGATGTCTGCAAACCTTTTCTATGGATTAGCACATGGTTTTGGCCAATGGATTTGCTCCCACTGTCCCCACCTGCTAAATAATGCATAATATGCTAACATGAATCGGCCCCAGCCCATTTCTTGTATGATTTGTCTTTTGTATTTGATGTTTCCACTAATAACCTGTAGCATTTTCCCTTTTCTTGATTACCTTTTCATGTTCACAAGGAGCTGGATGCTAACCAAGGTAATATTACTGAGGCTATGCCAAATGTTTTATTTAATTTGAAAAGTACAAAAACTCTTTGAAATTTGATAAAAAAGAACTACACTTATATTTTTTCAGTTTGGAAAATACCCTATGACTTCATGAAAAGGTAATAGCATTAAATTTAGATGAAAATATAAATATACTTCATATTCATTATTTTTTTTTCCCTTTTCTGCAGTACTTTTTATATAATTACAAATTTATTGAATTTTAGTCTATCGTGAGATTAAATTAATTTTAACATCATTTTTACTTGCTATTAATTAATTAAATTAAAGTTCAAAGTTGTATTTTATTGCAATTTAAATATTAAGTATTTAAATAAAATATCTTAATTTAATTTTTTATCATAATTTCACATAAATATTTTAAATATTTTTTTAATATTTTTTTTTCTTTATTTTTTTCACTTTTTTGTTTTCTCTCAAATCGACCAATGTTTCTTTATACTAGTCGGATCTCTCCACTAAAGCACAATCTGGCCGCACTCTACATCTAATCGTGCACTTCAGATCTCGCGCTCCCCTGGAGAGTGAGAGATCAACACTTTCATGGGATGCACCGTGCATTTCCTTGGAAAGATTTTTATTTCCAACAAGAGCACGATCTTGAAAATGTCAAATGGTCAACCGACAAGAAGTAGGGTAAAAAGATTTTTATTTTAAATAAGAGAATTTTTTTAAATAAAAAATTATAATTTATATAATTTAATAATTTTTAATTTAAAAAATATTACTTCATCGTCAAACTATAAAAAACATTAACAATTGATTAATACCTAATCTTATGTGTTCAACCAAAAATATTCTTTTGAAAAAAGTTGTCTATTTTGAATATTAATGAATTCATGATATTATGATTAAAAAATAAAAAAGTCAAGGCATTTTATCTTAAATATTTTGAAAATTTCTTTGATTAAATTTATATTAACTTTGAAATGAATGTATTAAATTATCATTAGTTTAATATCAAATCTACAATTTAAGAGGTAGAAAGAAAATCCTGGCTCGCATGAAAACAGTACCTGAAACAGGGGTGGAAGAAAACAAGAAAGCCACACCAAATGCAGGAAAATGGTTCTGGGCATTCAAAGATACCACATCCAAATCCAGCAGTTGAAATCGGTTGGCATGCATAGTAAGATGCTACATATTAATACAAGAATCAGAATTTAAGAAATGAGTTACTAAAAGCACCATGCAAAGATCTCAAAAGCCTCACATTTTATTTTGATTGTCACCCCTGATTCAACTGGCTAAAAGGCCACTAGCCATCTGCAGAAAATAGAAACTATAATCATTAAAATACAACAATTTTATACGCAAACAATATTCATCAGTATGGTAAGACTTTGAGGAACCAGAATTTTCCAAGATGCCTTCTTGTATGTATAGGGAACCAGAATTTTTGAAGATGATTTCCATATAAAATATGGCCTCTGCAAAAGAAAGCACCTCTCTATAAATTACGTTCTCCTCCAATTCTCTAAAGATGAGTAGACACAAATTTGACGTGAAAATAGAAACCAATACTCATTACCGGAAAACATGTCCAGTTCTTAAATGATTGAGATTAAATAAGCGTAAGGCAGTGAACTTCTGAATCCCGGATCTTTTTCCTTTACTCCCTGAATATAATACACATAATTGCTTAGATTATTAACGTTAAACAGATCACCGAACCAATTACATGTTCATTTTTACTGTTTAAGACACATGCCATTTTAAGTTTTTGCCACATCTTTGACGACATTCAAACTATCAGCTAATACAAGTTGAGTTCATAATAAGAAATCATCTACCCAACGAGAACCACCTTCCTTTCATGGTATCTCAACAAACCAATGAGAATAACCTTCATTTTAACGGTAACAAATTGCACACAAGCACACACACACACAGAGCATCCTTGAAAGTTGTGGATGCACCCTTGATTGATGAGCTCAAAGACTACAACCATACAAACAAAGGATCAAGTATTGAAGAATCAAGGTAGGCAAAGGCTGACAAATCAGTGGAACATGATCTATGACCATCTAAAGGCTCAAACAAACAAGAAGTAGGTATTTTAAGCTAACAATTGAGGTTGTGCAAGTTAGGTGTAAATGTTCAAATATCAAGTCCATGGATGTACAAGCAAGTGAAGAATAAAGGCTTTATTGACCAATGTAATCCTTTTATTTACCATTCTATCCCAAATGTAATCAAGGAAAACCATATGACATAATACTAATGACAGAGTGTTAAATTTATTTCTTGTGAAATTGGTTGTAATTTTAATATATTTAAGGTTATTTTCAGTCATTGAAACTACTTAGTACATTTCTGTTATCATCTGACCTGCTTTCTGCTCTACTTAAAGTAGAAAAGTCTCTACTTATTTCAGTCCTACGACATCAAATTGTGTATATAAGAAGACTTTCTTAATCTTCAGTAAGAGTAAGTCCCGTCCTCTCTTAATGAGATCTCTCTATCTGTCTCGCCTTATCCTGCAAACAGCCTATTGGACAAGGCAACGAAAGCCTAAACTGTGCATACCCTTTTTACCAGGTATTACATTATAGGAGAAATTTATAAAAACCAACTATTTCAGATTAGTAGCTTTTGATAATATTAAGTATTAAGTTTTGAGTTATTAGCATTTGATTGTAGAGACTATAAATTGAGATTTGAGTACGGAGATTACTCCCCATTGGTTCTCTCAGTTTCTTAATATTCTCCTTCAGTTTCCTGTGCTGTCTTCCTCTTTCCCTCTGATTTTTATTGTGTACCATTTCCTCTGTCTTTGCCTCCCTTGTACTACACCATGGCTGAAAATAATGGACTTCGAAGACAAGTCTCAGAGTTAAAAAGAGTACCTGACAACTGCTTTGCGCTAGTGTTTTTCCAGGCATGAGATATAACAGACGTTATAAAGTTAGAGTGATGTAGCACAGCAAGGGCCCAGGAATTTATACTGTTTTGTATTCTGATATTCTTGAGAAAATATTGAACAAAGAAAAGAGAACAAGAATAGGAAAGAAACTAAGCTTCAAATCTAGGATTCCTTGATTGAATCAAAAAATCAAGAAGAGAGAAAAGAACCTCGGCTTCACAGCTAGGGATTCTTGATTGCACAACACAATTAAGAGAGACAGCCTGAGCTTAACACCTGGTTGCTTAGGTGTGGCACCTAAGGTTGACTGCATCACATAATCACCAAGGAATAATGCTGGAAATTCTCTGATATAGAAGCATATCTCAACAGAAAGAGTACATTCATTTTTATAGACTCCTAGCATCCCTAACCCAAAAGAACTAGAGCTCATCTAGATAGGACTTCAAAACAATACTTAACACTCTAAATAGAAAACTAATAACCTTAATTTAAAACAAAACCTGATAAGATAGGAAAAACGCCAACTAAGATCCTAAACCCTAATATAAATATAAAATACCAAATATAACCCTAAATCTACAAAATATTACAATTATAAATACTACAAAGTAACAAAATAAAATCTTAAGTTAATCCCTCAAAGTAAACTAGAATTGGTGGAAGTCTATATTGCTGAAAACTTGGAGGGAGTATTCAACATAATACATGTCCAGGTGCTTGGCTGTTAGCTTGCCTGTTTCTTTTTTTTTTTCCTTTCAACTTAGGGGCTCCGTTAGAAAAGGATTCATAAGTTATGTTGCTCAGACTTGTCAGCAAGTACTGGACATGGGTATGTTTAATCGTTGTTAAGTTTTTCCTTATATTTAGAGGATAAAGGCCACATTCTCCACTACAAGGTATCAGATATCTGTCTGGCTTGAGTAATTTAGGAAATATGATAAAAGTTAAGCAGCATAGTTTATACATATTAAACATAAAAAATAACAAGGTATATATCCTCTGGCCATCAAAGTAAAAAACCAATAGGTATATAGCTAATTTGAGATCCCACAAAGTTATAAGCTAATATGTTCCTTGTATGTTTCCAACCTTCTTTTCTACCACTCAATGGTGTTAGACATGGTGCTCGTAAAGTGGGCAATTTTAGGCTTATGTTCAAAGATTAACACGTTTGCTCTCTTGGACAAAAGCTTGTCCATACCAATGCAAGAAAAGAAAAGTGAACTTAATTGCAATCTAGGCCTAACACCCAATTATTATCATTACTAAGCTCAAGTTAACAGAAGCCCAAATACACATGGTGTTCAAATACTGCATACTATTTCACTCTTCAATCTTTCTTGCTGCTACATCACAAACCCTAAAAGTGGGCAGTTTTAGGTTAAGTTCAAACGGTTAACATGTTTATGTTATCTTGGAGAAAAGCTTCTCCACACCAATGAGAGAAAAGAAAAGCAAACTTTGATGCAATCTAGGCCTAACACCCAATTATTATCATTACTAAGCTCGAGTTATAAGAAACCCTATTCGACATGGTGTACAAATACTGCATACTATTTCACTCTTCCATCTATCTTGTGGCCACATCACAAGCTCTGAAATTCCTGTTCTTCCACTTGACTGACCCATATGCTGTGAAAAAGCATATAAGAAAAATTTTCTAGCTTCTTTCATTGGTTTCTACCAGTATAGAATATTAAACTCATCTCTATCATGAGCAGTTGATATTGTGGATCTAAATCACCAGGTCAAGCCCAATAAACTACTAATTGGAGCCATCAATAAGCTCATAGAGACAATGGATGATACAGCACGGAAAAGAGTTGCTTGGGGGACTAAACTACAGAAGATTTTATTTTGTGATTTTGCCATATACTATGAGCATTATTGTAATTTATTATAAACATTTCGGATTACTAACTTGTTTAGACTATTTTATGCATTAGTATTTTACTTATTCTCTAGATATTAAGGCATTAAGATTATAATTGGTATTTTTCATGTATATTAGGGTTTAAAGTAGTCCTTATGCGACTAGAGATGCTGGAATCTATATATATCAAGGTACTATTTCTGTAGAGATACAGCAGTATTCCTCAGGAATTTTCAGCACTATAACACTCGTAATTGTGTGATGCACCAAAGTGATTCAGGACAACTAGTTGAATAGGTTTTATGGCCATTTCCTGGTCTGACATTTTGAGAAAACAGAGGAAATTGAATAAAACATAGAAATAGACTACTAAGACAGCCACTGATATGGGCATCCCATGCTAAGGAAACCGAGTTCCAAAAAATCAGCCTTCATTCAATCTAACAGATATACCTTAGCAAAGTACATCAAGCAAGTCAAGCACATATACTGTCAGTTTGAACCTTGTAACTAACTCACCAAACTTTCACATCTTTAGTGACGACTGCTGCTTGACGTCTTTCTGACATCAAGTATCATTAAATATATGCCTTGCTTTTCATGCCAGCACTCAAAATGGATGACCATCGCCAATGCTAGGAAGATGACTAACCTGTATGGAACAGCAACTTGGGATAGACTAAGTTTTAAAAAGTAACACATAGCCACACACACACACGCACATTACACAAATTTGTAATATGATAAGTTGGCTTCTAAATCCCAAAACTAAACATTCTTATTAAATAGAGCAGCAACTCATATTTCACAGTAACTCTGATAAGAACTCAAACGCCAGAAACCAATTTTTTCGCTAAGCAAGCACATGCTAAATTTTCTTAGAGCTAGTTAGTTTCAACATTTGTCTTCCTTGTAGTAGCAGCAGCACATAACAAGGAAAAATCAAACAACAAACTTAAATAACGGTTTGATTCCAAGTTCAATAATTGAGCTGATAAAGCAACAAAAATCCGCTTACAATAACATGAAAAAGGAGAAAACCCACCAAAAATAGAATCACGAAACAAGTACACAAATCAGCAGAGTCACCATAGCAAAAACCTAACCTTGAAAACGCTTTCAATCAATTAACGAATTCTAGCGATTGCGTTCAGCGGGTAATGGACGGTTAAACCCGCCTCTTCGATTCATATACTGCCTGGGCTGCCGCTTAGTCACAGCCCTAACTCCACTGACATCAGCACCAGGAACATGTTTTCCTTTCGTGGAATCAAAATCAACTGGAATCCCCAACTTCTTCATCATCTCCATCTCATCCTCCTCTCCTCCATCTCCGTTCTCGTTCTCGTTACTGTTATTTTCTTTCTTTTGCTGCTGCTCTTTCGCTATCTCGTCCACAAAATCCGACACCGCCTTTTGCCTATCCTTCTCTTTGTCCCTCTCCTCGCTTTCGTGGCGGTTCCGTTTCCTTGGCGGCTCCGCCGATGGGGTTCGGTGCCGGTGCCGGTGGTGACGGTGGGAGGAGCGTTCCGGGGAGCGCGTGTGAGAACGGGACCGTGAACGATATCGGTTGCGGTCGGGAGAACGTGTTCGAGAGCGCATGTGACGTGATCGGGTGCGCTCTGGTGTACGGGATCTCTTGCTGCGTGTCCGATCTCGGTCTCGGTCTCGCTCGCGGTCTTCTCTGTCGCGTCGGCGTTCTCTTTCACGGTCCCGGTCGCGGTCGCGTTCTCGGTCCCTATCGCGAGGCCAGTCGCGGTCTGACATTGTGGTGGATAGCTGTGGACGACGGAAGGAATAGCGTCCAGTAATTCCCGTTTGGATGAAAGGGAGTCTGGATTTTGGGAACTGCGATTTTATGTACTTTGGTAGACGGAAACTCTTGTGGTTTTAACCTGAACTTTTCTGGAATATATATTAATTAAATAAGTACCTGAATTTTACGAAAATAAATCGAGGAAGTTATTTTTTCATTGTGTTTAATTAAACTCATGAAATTTTGTTTTAGTTAAATAAGTTTCTCTCATTAATTATTAATTAATTTTTATTAATTAATGATATAATTGATACTTTTAATATTATGTAATTTATTATATGATAAGTTGACGTGTTATGTGGATGAAATTATTATCACGTGACTGATAACATGATATTAAATGTTGTTGAATAAGGATGATTCTTTCGTTTTTTTATCCAATCATATGTTACAACATGATTAAGTTAGTGATTTAAAAAAAAAATTAATTATTCTATCGGTTCTATAGAACCCAACATTTTTTATAAAGATATAATGGTAAGATCCTTTAGTGAGTTTAGGAAACATTTTTTTAACCCAATATTCTTAAAATTTATCCCTTGGATAACTTAATTTTTACGAGCCATTAGTTTATATGACAGAAAGAGGATGAGAGTAACCAACAAGGTGCATTCTATGAGAAAAGGGGCATTTTGCAATGGAAGTATCGATACCCTTGAAAGAGGTATCAATACTTGATACTCAAAATACTTGAAAAATACATTCTGTTTCAAAAGTATTGATAACTATAAGGGAGGTATCGATTTAAAGATATCGATACTTGATACCCAGAATTCATTTTGTTTAAAAAGTATCAATACTTCATACTCAAAAACCTAAAGAAAACCATTTTGCCTCAAAAGTATTGATACTTGAGTCTTAGGTATTGATACTTACACACATTTTATGAAAAGTAAAGAAAAAAATGACAATTTTTTGAAATCCTTAAAACCTTTGTTCTTCTTTTAAGCCTCTAACGTCTTTTCTCCCTTTCTCATGCCTTTCTCTGCCTTTATTCTCTCTTTAACTCTTTCTCACCTCCCTTCCATATTTTCTCACCAATCAAACATGGATTTCAACTTGGATTCTGCTATCTAAACATTCTAAGGGTAAGATCTCAACTCGACTACTTTTAAGATCCATGGGTTTCAATCTCAACTTTGTCTCTCTTTCTAAAACTCTGTTTCTCACTCTAAAATGTTAAGTCCTATTCAACTTTGTTAACACAAGCTCACTAAGGTAAATTTATCTTAAACTTGGATTGTGGGTATTAAAAGAATATGATTATGAAGGAGATTTAGTGTTGGGTTTTAGATTTAAGAATAGGTTGATAAGGGTTTGGTTGAAAAATAAGAGTATTATGTATTTTATGAAAGTTATGAGATCAATGAAGATTTTTGACTTTTATTGATGCCGTTGGAGCTTTTAGATTCTACATGTAGCAAAGTCTTGGTAGACTAGTAACTAGTGTCAGAAAGATATCTTTTGTCTGTGAGTGGATTTGCATTCAAACTATTTGATGCTTAAAGTATAACCACACAACTACCTTTTAAAGGTTAAGGTATAACCACACTTAATTTACAATAATGAGGAATAAACAAAGGTAGAATGCCTTTTTAAAACTGATATACTTAGTGGGTACAAGGAATTTCAAGAGTAATAATTGAAAGATAAGGAAAATTGAGCTCAACAATAAATACAAGTGAAGACTTGATTGTTGAGAGAGAAAATAAGAATTTGATGTTTAAAGGTTACTCTCTCATAATGATTTGTTGTTTTGAGTTTAATTGCTTCATAAATGTGCTTGGGAGTTTCAATTTATAGTTAGAGAGCTTTTCAGAGCCATTAGGGTTCATTAAACGTAGAAACTAATCATTGGAACCATCAAAGCATACTCTAGATCAATCCTTATAAGGAGGGATTCCCATGCTACATTAAATTTGAAATTATGAATGAGGGATCAACCCTTACTAAAGGGGGATCGATCCTTGGAAAGTAATGAGGAATTTTTTGCTCTCGACTTAAAAAGAATCAATTCTTTAAAGGAAAGGATTGATCTTTTTACAAGCATGGATTGTTCAAAAGCTCTTTGGACAAAAGGGAAGGATTCCTTAAAGGAAAAATCGATCCCTAGCATGCAAGAAATGTTAAAAATCATTCTGTTTGAAAACGATTGATCCTTAAGATTGTTGGGAATTTGAAACATGCTAAGGTGGATCATATGTAGTGTAATATTAAAAAATTTTCATCCCTTTATGGAACACTTAAATTGAAACTAATCTAGAAAAACTATACGAGAAAGATTTTGACATATACTTGAAAGTTTGATGTCTACTTTCCTTTCGTGGAGTCTTCTTTAGTTTTTTCTCTTCTTGCACATCAACTAGGACTTATCAAACCATATTAGCATAATTGTCCTACCTCTAATAGTGATCCATAGAGTGATTTGCCTAAATCTCTTCACAAAAGTGAGTGAATCCTATTAAGAATGTTAACTCATTGAATAAAGTAACAAAAATATCCAAAAAAGGGTGAATTGGATTTTAAAAATTTTGAGAAGTGTAAAACAATTTTCTATCGTCTACTATAAAGAATCTCTAGTCGACTATGGTTATAGTTCTTTTAACAGAGCAACTTCAATGTTTTTCAAACAAACTCGTGATTGACTATAAAAACTTAAGGATCGATCATAGACAAACACCTTGGTATACATGTAAGTTTTAATCAAGGCTATTCAATCAAACATAAGCAAATGATCACTTTGAAATGTTTAAAAACATTCTTCAAATGTAAATCAAATAAAGGCTACTTAGAGAAAAACATTTCAAGAAATTTTTTTCAACAAGTGATAGACAAAAGATAATGGTTTGAAAAGATTTAACAAAGAGACAAATCAACATGTGAAGAATATAAATCAAAATGCAAGCAATTTATGACATGGGTTTTCTTAAAATGAAATGCAACAAATCAAAGCAAAAATAAAAATGAAGACACAAAAATTTTATAAAGGGTCGACTTTCTCAAATGCCTATATCCTTTCTCTTAGAACACTAAAGAATTTCAAATCCATTAAGCGAAATGAGCTTTTTATGAGATCGAGCAAAACCATCACGATAGCCTTTTATAAGATCAAGTGAAACCCTCACAATACTTTTTACTAAATCAAGTGAAACCTTCACAATGGCTTTTCATGAAAGTAACCATAACCATCACAAAGCTTTTTACTAGGATCAAGCAAAACCCATGGTTTTTTTCGAGTTCAACCACAAGCCCACACTAACGTTTCAAGGATGAGTTAGAACCTTTACAAGGAATAGCAAATGTGCCTCTAGGAGGTGGATTTTGCTAATTTGGTACAATGGAGGAAGAATGCCTAACATTGGATATGAAGATATGATATAAAGATATGAGTGAAAGCATAAAGAAATTTTAGCTTAAGAAGGCTTGGTTTTGCTTATTTTCATTTAGGACTTTGATCTTTAAGAGTTTAGCCTTTTTTTCTTTCTTTTTCCTTAACTTGAAATGCATCTAAATGTTCCTTTTTATAGTTGAAAGTGTCTTGGAGCCATTCGAGGTAATTAAAATAAGAAACTAGCTATTTTCATTTTAGATTTTGTGTCTAACGATCATCTATGGTCGAGTATAAAAGTTCTCTAATAGATCCATTTTCAGAAAGCTTGTATTTTTGAAGTCTGGCTTAGTGTAGTCGACTATGGCTTCATTAGGGTCAACTATGTCTTCTTAATTCTTCAAATTTTGCAAGTGATCTGCCTTAAGGTCGACTATAAAGCTTATGGGGTCAATTATGGCTATTTCTTTTCAAATTTCTTTGTTTGCTTTTGCCTATTTTTCCATAAGATCGACTTGCTTTACTCTAGGGTCGATTGAAGCTTTGTTTGTTTAAAATTCCTTGACATTTTGACACTTAACTTCAGTTATTTCTTTGTTGCTTCTTCTTTTTGATCAAGTGTTGAGTGATGATTGGGTTTCTCGACTTAAAGCAAGCTTGGTGTAGTGTAGATTGATGATCTTTAAGTGATTCGAGATAAAGTCCATCACTTAAGAACCTATCTTGTAACTTCAACATCGTAAAGGTAAATGTTAGAGGGATCATAAATAGAACTATTTTAAGCAAATTTAACACTTATATAATTAAGTCATTCAAGCTAGTGGACATTTGTAGAACAAGTGTGTGGTAATTCAATAACTTTAAGAATTCATAGAACTAAACAATTAAGCTTGTAATAATATAAGAACAAATGTCTGAGAGCTATATCATTTCAAGAATTTGTCAAAGATCATTACAATAATGTTTAAGCAAATTTGATCATTTTGTCATAATCAAAACTATAATCATTATAAAGCTAATAAATCCCTTGGCCAAAGTTTGTGCTAGCAAACTATTACATCTTATATTTTGGAGGGATTATGATTGGCATTAGGACCTATATGGTTATGGCCCACTAAACCCTAGTAAGCTTCTTTCATCATTCTATCATCAATCAATCACATTTGGCTCATTCGCCATCATTATCATTTGTACGTAAAGCATTCATCATCATAAACATAACATTTATACATAGGTGTAACAAATAATTATAGATTTCTCAACATAACTATGTGTATGCATTTTCTATTCATAATAAGTGTACCTAGTACATTTCATATAAAATTTGTAAGTTTTCACCCCAAGTGCTCATAAAACCTCAGGCCATCATCCATAACAGTACATCAATTAATATAAGTAGCTTGCCATCCATTGGCTTATCATTCAAACACAAACATGTATTTATGAGCAGAAACATAAAGATCAACTTGTCAAGTGAAATATGACTTGACTCCTTGAGCTTCGAAAGGCTACTACGTCACATACCAAAGGAAGAATGGACCGTGTTTTTGTGACACTGGTGCTTGATAGCTATCACTAATCTACAACAAAAATGGAAAAAACTAACATATGAGTCATAAAGACTTTATGAATTGATGTGAGAAGGGGACAAGTCAAGGGGTTAGAGCTTTTATATAATTAGAATATTTATATAACCATGCACATATGATCTTTGAAACACATATAATGAACTTGTAAGATAATAGTCATGCTTTCAAACAAGTTTCATAAATTCCTTAGAAGAATGAACTAAACATTTAAAACTAATATCATGGTCAACGATGTGGGAAAATACATTTCATACCTTTGAGGTCTCATAATTCTTAAAATGCAATTTGAGAATAAAATCGTTAAATGGCATCCAAAAAGGCTAACTCATGAACTCATATTTCAACTAAGGCATCGAGACATACTTTCTAAAACTCGATAACCATACACATGAACTCAAGAATGCAAACTCAGACGATAAGCTTACCTATTGCCTTTTTCTCATAGTAGTCTAAGAAACCTTGTTTCTACATTTCTGTGCATTACACATTATCGTAATGTATGAGTTTGGGAACCTAACCTCTAGGTGGGGGAAATTAGGAGTTGCCGCCAATCTTTTTTATCTAGGTGTGATTGGCCACCTATTAAATTTGTTCTTCTCGATGAAGTCTTAAATTGATTTTAGGTTCATCTAAAGAACAAGACTCATTTTGCGTATATCAAAGTTAAGGTTTGGGAGTACAATTACGCATAAAGAAAGATTAGCATCCCTATGATGCCGGTTCCAAAAACAGTACCATCTAATCATATGCTATTCTATTAAAACCTTAATTTTAAATTTATTTCATTCTGTTTCCTTAATTATTGTTTATTTACTTTATTTTTTATTTTATTAGCAAGTTAAAATATTTTATCCGGTTTTACGAGTATGATGTGCACATGATGCAATTATGAAATGCATGGTGTAAAATTTAGATGATGCCAAACGAAAACCTTTTATTGAGGATATTTTTCGATTCTGCCCACCATGTTGGTGGGATCCAGAGATGTTCTCTTACCTAGGGAATTACTCGAGAAACTCACTTTCACAAGCATAACGAATAAATCCCATCATTAGGGTAATCATTTGTATTTAAAAATAATATTTTTTGTGGATACAAACCCTAATATGGACGAAAGCCTTTTATTAAAGACATTCTTCAAACCCTCCCATCATACTGGTGGAACTTGAAGGTGTTTTTTCACTTGAGAAATTTCTTGAGAAAGCTCACTTTCTCAAGTTTCCTTGAAAAGTCCCATCATCAGGGCTTTAACTTGTGCACACAATATGTCTACGTGCCATGACATTTTACGATGCAATGATGATGTGTGATATGTCTATAAATTTCAATATTCATTTTTTTATTCTCTATATTCATTATTATTACAAGTTTACTATCTTTGAAATTTTTATTATTACTATTTATTTATTTATCATGAATATCATTATTTTATATAATCTTATGTTTTTAAAACTATATATTTTTTATCTATTCCCTATCGTATTTATTATTATTATTTATTTCATAGTTTTGTTGATTAGTAATTAAGTTAACATGTTTTTCATTTACTTAGAATTGCAAACATAGGGATTCAAAATTAGAACCCTCCCATTGTACTTGTAGGGTCTTAATTGAAATTACTAGCCTAGAAAAGTTCATTCGAAATTGTGATATCTTGTGTTCCCAATGAACATTCCATCATCGGTGCAACTAATATATTATTCCCATGATTAATATTATGACATCTTCTCAACAAAACCTGTATGCCTTCCTATCTATTAATAGCGACTCTAAACATTTGTTTTATTTTTAATATTATTTCTTTACCTTATTATTTTTAGTATTTAGTTACAAATGTTTATTTTTTTAACTATATCTATTTTTTTTGCCCTATTGCCATTCATATATATATATATATATATATTTTAATTAATTTGTCCCTTTTGAGAATAAATATCTTTTTTTTATCTTTTTACTATATCTTATTTTTATGATCAAATAAATTCTATTTTCTTATGACTAAATACATTTATATATTTTTATGTTTTTCATCTATTTAAATATATTCTTTTATAACTAAATACTTTTCACCTTTCATTTATTTGAATCTATTTTTTTACTACAGAATACTTATTTAATTCTCTTCATATATCTCTTTTTTTGTTTTTGTTTTCATCTAAGTTTAAACATACATTTTGTTGTTATACATATATTTTATTTAACTAAACCTATTTTTTATAGCTAAGTGTTTATCTAGTTTTTTATTTATAGCTTTTTGTTTTTTACTTTTATATTTCTACTTTTAAACATCATGTAATTTTTCATAATTTTCTTTTATCTTCCTTCAGCTAATCAAATTCTTTAAACAACGTATTTTTAGATAAATAAGTGGGCAAGCCTTAATAAACCTATCCATGGCAAACCCATACAAATAAAAAGTAAGAGGTTTTACCTTACTGGACTAGGAATGGCCCGCGAGAAAGAAGCCTAAACCTACTATAGTCCACCAAGCCTTAGCTTCAGAACGCCTCAAAATGGCGTTGTTTGACATAATCAAGAATGGCTTTCCTAGCTACTCAAAATGACGTCATTTCTTTCCCTTTCTCTTTGGTTAGAAACCTTAGGTATAAGATCTTTTTTTCCTCTCTTCTCTACCCATTTCTCTTTCTTTTCTCTCACTAATAGGCTGCTTCTCCTTCCTTTCTCTAAACCCAAAAGTCAAAACCTATCTTTCTTCTTTTAAAAGGAACCCTAGATTATCAAAGTCTTCAACCTCCACCGATTGAAAACCACCTAAACCCCTTGAATATCTCAAAAAAGAGGCAATAACCAAAACCCTAGGGTCTTTTCTAGTTTTAAATTTTAGGGGTTTTGTGTTGTCTTTTTTGATTTTTTCTTGATTTCTTGATTATGGCTTTGGTCGCTAGTAAATAAAGTTAGGGCTTTTGGTTTTTTCCTTCTAGGGATTTTTGCTGAGTTTGCCTAAGGGTTTTGGTTACTAGGTTTTCTTGGGTGCTAGAGTTTTTTAGCTGTCGCTACTAGGGAATTTTTTTTAGGGTTTTTGTTTAAATCTCGCCCTTTTCTTGTATTGAAAATTTTTCTTTTTATATGTGCAAGGGATTTGTAAATCTTTTGATTTTCGACTTTGCCAGCCATTGGATGCACTCCATAATTGGTGGAGCAACCAAATGGCCTCTGCTTGGGTGTTAAGGCACTCTTAGCAAAGGCTTGGTACATTTTTTGTTTTTGGCTCTTTTCGATTTTAGGCCAGTTGGTTGATTTCCTGGTTGTTCCTGCGTCTAGAATGTTCTTCCTCTCAGCTGGTTTTAATCTTGGTTTACAATGCTTAATCACGTTTTAGCTAATTTGATCCATTTTAGTTCAAGTTTAATCATTTGGGCTTGTTTGCCAATAGCAGGCCCAATTGTTGAAATAGGTCTAGTGTTAACTTAATCATTGCCAAGATCCAAACAATTTTGTAATACAAGGATTAAGCCCGAAACAACAAAGTCCACTAGACTTAAATTAACTTTGACCATAAACTAATGACATAAGAAAGGTAAGTAAATAAATAAATAACAAATGAAAAATAAGGTAACAATGAAATAAAATAAAAAATGAAATGAAATGAAATAAAATAAACAATGAAAACACATATAAACCAATTATTAATTTCCTATATAAAAATAAAGCCTTTACAATTGCCCTTTTTGGTGTATTCCTTAGTTTAGGAATAGTGCAAAGACATAGACATTGTATTCAACTTAGTTAACTAACTTCCCCTCCATGGTTGAAACAATTTTAAAGACAATTTGAAAAATAAACAACTCCTCATCCGCGGCTCCACAACTTTAAAATTATTTTGAAAAATAAACAACTCCTCATCCGAAGCTCCACAAGATAAAAATTGATTTGAAAAATAAATAACTCTTCATCTGAGGCTCCACAACTTTAAAATTGATTTTTTTTTAAAAAAATAACTCCTTATATGAGGCTTCATAACTTTAAAAATTAGTTTGAAAAATAAACAACTCCTTATCCAAGACTCCACAACTTTAAAATCATTTTAAAAAATAAACAACTCATCATCCGAGGCTGCACAAGTTTAAAATTGATTTGAAAGATAAACAACTCTTCATCTGAGGCTCCACAACTTTAAAATCGATTTAAAAAATAAACAACTCCTAATCCGAGGCTCCACAAATTTAAAATCGATTTGAAAATAAACAACTCTTCATTTGAGGCTCCACAACTTTAAAAATTGATTTGAAAAATAAACAATTCTTCTTCCAAAGCTCCATAACTTTGAAATCAATTTGAGAAATAAACAACTTCTCATCTGAGGCTCCACAACTTTAAAAATCAATTTGAAAAATATAAACAACTTCTCGGATCATCCGAGGCTCCACAAATTTAAAATCATTTTTAAAAATAAACAACTCCTCATTTGAGGCTTAGGCAACTTTAAAAACAATTTGAAAAATAAGCAACATCCAGGTGCTTTTAATAAAAATGATTATCCCAAGGTTCTAAGGATGACTATTTAGGGATTCTAATAGTTTTCATTAATCTTGTTTCATGGTGCATTAGGATCCTTTCATTGGTCAATGGGGGATGAACCAAACATGCCTCTCTTTTTTATCCCTTTGATTTATTGCTCGTGATTGTTTGTATTTTCACTAATTGCATAGTTCATAATATTTTGCGTTTTTTTACTATTTGTATAATTCATTCCTTTGTTGTTTCTTTCTTTATTTTCTCATCATATTGCCAAACTCCATTTTGTTTTCTGATCAACTTTGATTCTCTTTCAAATTAATGCAAATGTCTTTCTTATCTTTTTGTGCTTTTTATTATATATCATTCAAATTTTTATGACAAATGCAATGCACCCATGTTTTTTCTATTAGTGGAATGAAAATAAGAACAATAATAACATAGTTGGAGAGAAGGCTATTTTCATTCAAATATGGGCGGGTTAAAAATTAGGCATGGTGATAAAGAATATTGCATGAAGGCAAAATTCAATTCAATTAGAAGAAGGGTATAGTTCTTTCCTAATGATTATTCAAACGGGCACGGATAATGGTCATTTTTGAAGCAAGCACAAGTGTCAACTCCCTTGTCTTTATTTGAATATCTCAGATCATGATTCACCCCTTTCATGTCAAGCCTTCGTAGCCCTTTGGTACCTGATTCCCTTTCGTTTCTATGTCGCCTTTTCAGGTTTTTGTCTTAAACATCTCTCGTGGATCCAAATCGCCCTCGCGGGTTTTAAATTGAATCCTTTTTTTTCTCTTTTTTTAAGGCATAGTATTTCTTGATAGCATCAACATTTATCAAGTTTGGAAGCTCACCTCCATCCATTTTTGCTAAAATTAAGGCCCTTCTTGAAAATGTCTTCTTTACCATAAATGGTCATTTCTAGTTTGGTGCCCATTTCTCGAAAGGATCATATTGGTTTGGAAGGATTTTTTCAGTATTAACTCTCCCTTTTGGAATTGTCGGGGATGCACTTTCTTGTTGTATGCTCTTATCATTCTCCTTTGATACAACTAACCATGGAAAAGTGCAGTTAGCCTTTTCTCTTTGATGAGATTCAACTGCTCATATCAAGCATTAACCCATTCAACTTCCTCTAACTCCATTTCTTTAAGGACTTTCAAAGAAGGAATCTCCACTTCAATTGGCAATATTTCTTCCATCCCGTATACCAATGAAAATGGAGTAGCTCCAGTAATTGTTCACACAGCTGTATGATATGCATGTAAGGCAAAGGGTAGCTTTTCATGCTAATCTTTGTACACATCAATCATCTTCTTGATTATCTTTTTTATGTTTTGTTGGCCGCTACTACTGCTCCAATCATCTTTGAGCAATATGGTGCCGAATTATGATGCTTGATCTTAAACTTAGCATAAACTTCTTTCATCATCAGACCATTGAGATTGCTAGCAGTATCTATTATAATCCTTTCGGGAATACCATAGTGGCATATTATTTCCTTTTTAATGAACTTACATATTATTTTCTGAGTCACATTGTCATAAGAGCTTGCTTTCACCCATTTGGTGAAGTAGTTGATTGCTACCAAAATGAACCAATACCTATTTAATGCCTTTAGCATTATTAACTCGATCATATCCATGCCCCATAATGGGAAAGGCCATGATGATGTCAAAACATGCAATGAAGTTGCATGAGTGTGAATTTTGTCTACTTATATTTGGCATTTATGACATTTTCGAGCAAAGTTTATGCAATCTGTCTTCAATGTAAGCCAATAGTATCCTACCCTTATAATTTGCCTTGCCAACATATGCCTAGTTATGTGTGTTCCACAAATTCCTTCATGAACTTCCTCAACTATTCTCAGGGCTCCAGTCAAATCTACACATCTCAAAAGCACTTGATCTGTACTTTTCTTGTACAGAATGTCTTCATCTAAGAAGAAACTCATTACCAAGTTTTTGATGGTTTTTTTAACATTTTTTGAAATATGTTCTAGGTACTGTTGGTACTTGAGGAATTGCACAATATCAGGGCACCATGGTTTCCCATCTATTTTATCTTCTACACTTAAATAGTGAGCTAGGTATTCTCGAAAATCAATTGTAATGGATTGAATTTTAACATTAGCCACCACTTGGAACGTAACTGCTAATGTGGCTAATGCATTGACCATCTAGTTTTCTTTTGAGATAAGTGGATGAAGTGGACCTCATCAAAATTTTCAATCTAATTGTAATATGTTTTTGGTACTGAACCAACTTTAAGTCTCATGTTTCCCATTATTTTCACAATTGGTATATGACCAAAGCGAAATCCTCATACACCTTTAGTTTATGAATCTTCTTCTCAAAATGCCACTTGAAAACCATGACATAAGCCTCATATTCAACCACATTATTAGTATAGTAGAAATTGAGTTTGGCTGTGATTGGATAATGGTCTCTCTCTGGAGATACCAACACTGCCCCTATATCATGTCTGAAAGCATTCGAAGCCTCGTCGAAGAACATCTTCCAATTCTTATCTTCCTCAGATTCTTCTTCACTTGTTTGGCATATTAACATCAAGTATTCATTAAGAAACTCAAATTTCATTGGTTCATAATCATCCTTCACTCTTTCTACTAAAAAATTGACAATCACACTTCTTTCGATAATTTTTTGAGAGACATATACAATATCGTACTTGGATAACAAAACCTGCGATCTTGCTAGCTCCTTAATAAGGATGGCTTTTCAAAGATGCATTTAATGGGATACAATTTTGCTATGACCAAGTTGTATGATACAACATGTACTGTTGGAGTCGATGCGCCGTCCAAGCCAATGTACAACATATATATTTCAACGAAGAATACTTAAACTCATAATCAGTGAACTTTTTGCTTAAATAATAAAGAACCCTTTCTTTCTTGCCCATCTCATCGTGCTGTCCTAACACATACCCAATGGATCCTTCATTTACTGTTAGATACAGAATGAGAGGTCTTCCAACTATTGGTGGTACCAATACTGATGGATTTAGAAGATATTCCTTAACTTTGTCAAAAGCAATCTGGCATTTTTCATTCCATGCCCTTGGATCGTGTTCACAAAAAAGCTTGAAAATTGGATCGTATTTAAAATTAAGTTGTAATATGAATAGTGTCGTGTAGTAAACCTTCCTAAAAACCTTTAACTTCGTGTTGCATCCTTGAAGGGGGTAAATTATGGATTGCTTAAATCTTATGTAGGCTAACCTCTATTTCTTTTTCACTGACAATGAAGCCAAGTAGTTTCCCGCAAGTGGCATCGAAAGTACATTTTGTTGGATTTAGCCTAAGTTGAAATTTTTGTAGCCTTTCAAACATCTTTTCAAAATTGACTGCATGATAGTCCACCTTGCAAGCCTTCACAATCATGTCATCCACTTATACTTATATTTCCTTATGCATTAAACCATGAAAAGAGTCATCATAACCCGTTGATAAGTTACCTCGGCATTTTTCAAATCAAATGGTATTATCTTATAATCATGGTATGCCATTATAATAAGCAAAATCCGAATGGATTTAATCATAGCAACTGGTGAGAAGGTTTCCTCATAATTGATACTCTTTTTTTATCCATAGCCTTTCACTACCTTTCATGCCTTATAGGTTTACACCTTGCCATCCATGTTGATTTTCCTCTTGAAAACCCATTTACACCTTATAGGCTTAATTCCTTCAAGTAAATCAACCAAAGTCCACACTTGTTTTGCATTCATGGCATCCATCTTGGATTTCATGGCCTTTTGCCATTTAACAGAATCAATGTCAAACATTGCTTCCTCATAATTAGTAGGCACATCATTTATGGGGAATACATTGTTTTCCAATAGAAATCCATATCTCTCTAGATCTTGACGTACCCTACCAGATCTTTAAAGTATTTGAGTTTCTGGATGTGCATCTAATGCATTTACCATAAGCTCAGGTTCCTTTTTTATTTGTGGTTCTTCAACTTCTTCAAGTTCAATTTTATTCCCATTACTCTTTTCTTGAATAAACTCTTTTTCTAGAAAGTGAGTATGTTTAGAAACAAACACCTTTTGTTCAAGTAGATTGTAGAAGTAATATCTTACTGTTTCCTTAGGATACCCCATAAACTTACAGTTATTTGATCTAACTCTAAGCTTATAAGATGATGCATGCCTCACATAAGCAATGCATCCCCAAATCTTCAAGCAAGACAAATTCATCTTTTGGCCATGTCATGTCTCATATGGTGTTTTGTCTACCAATTTGGTTGGAACCTTATTAACAAGGTATGTTATCGCTTCTAGAGCAATCCCAAAGGAAGATCGACTTTGCTTATCATGGATTGGCTCGGTTTCTCTTTTTAGAAACTTCATTCTACTATTGTGAAAGAATCCTAATGCTCTATTAAATAATCCAAAAAACTCCTAACTTAGATATTCTCTACCATGATCCAATCTTAGTGTAAGAATATTTTTCCTAATTTGTTTCTCAACCTTAATTCTGAACTCTTTGAATTTTTTAAAAGCTTCAGACTTATATTTCATCAAATATACATAACCCACCCAAGAGTGATCATTCGTAAATGTGATGAAATAAAAATATCCACCTCTAGCATTTGTGCTCATAGGTCCATATACATTTGAATGTACAAGACCCAATGCACTCCAATGCTTTCTCTTTTTTCAGTAAATGGTGATTTGATCATCTTTTCTAGGAGACAACATTCACAAGTTCCATAAGATTCATAATCAAATGGATCAAGGTATCCTTATTACAAGAGCTTACTTATTCAATTCTCATTGATATGACCAAGTCAACAATGCCAAAGATAAGATTGAGTAGGATTATTCCTTTTTGCTTTCTTAACTTCTATATTAAGCAATGTTAAGATAGCATTCTTTTCCTTATGCAAATCATTAGGAACACTTCTTATCAGTTTCTACTAGTCCAAACACTTTAGCCTAGCATGCATTATGGCATTAACTATGCCTCGTGAAGATATTATATTAACCATTCTAAGAACCTCAAAGAGATATAGAACAATAAGTCCACGTATTTATTCCAATTTAAAATGAGGTATTAAATCTCTAATTAGTTACTTCCACTATTTTCTTCAAGATAATAGCCTTCACTATTATTTCAAGAAATCTCTTTGGAAGACTTGTTAGTGGGGTACTATTTATCTTTTCAGAACCTTGAGTGACTCAATATATTATGATAAGTAAATTAGGTAGAAAATAAAGCTTATCAATCACAACCCATGTGACTTCTAAATCAATTAGGCGACAACTCTTTGTCTAAACATATCATATATGTCTTACCTAATCACTGCCTCCAGTATTATATGATCATGTGTGACACATCCAAATCATAAAATATCAGTTAAGTAAGATCCATTTCTCACATCATAAACATATTCTTAATAAAGGATGACCTTAAATGACTTAACAATCCTCTAAGATGAAGAACTTTTGTTTATATTGCCACAAGAATCGGAAGGCAACTGATCATGTTAGAAAACATGGACTTAATATTGTATGAGGGATTTTCATTTTAATTAAGGTCTCATCATACATAGCATGAATAACAATTATCTATCAAATAAATAAATCTATCGCATGTACTTAGTATGATTATGGACTTTATCTAATCTAGCTTCCTTGAGCCATCAAAGGAAACTAGTTTTGTCGAATCCTAAGGGATTACGTATAAATATTACCATATCTTGTAGTCTTGTAATCTCCATGTCTCCTTGCCTCATTCGTCCTATAGGCTTGGAATTACAAAATTTTCTTCCTAATATAATCTTATGAATTCTAATTACATATTTGTAAAGAAACCTCGAGTTATATTTGAGGAGAGGAAAATGAGAAGAGAATTTTACAACTCTTAAATAAAATAAAGGAAAGGCAAGGCACACACTCCATATTTATAAAATAAAATAAATACCAAATGCATTTAACCATAGCCATCCATAACACATTATAGTGGTCTAAGCCCATAATCATCCTCATATATTAATAATCATATAATGAACATATAAAACTTATATTTAATTCAAACTCAAGATCTTATATGTCGTTTGGTGGTAATATCACTCAATTTTTAAAGATATTAAACTAAATAATTTGATGCCAATGGAAAATAATTTTCCAAAAATTCAATAGGATTAAATTTCATTAAACCCTAATTATATTGACTTCTAACTATTACCTTTTGTCCTAAAGCCTTTTAGGAAGTCCAATTAAAATAGATGTCCTAATTCCATAACAAGTCTTGTGCAAATTTAAAAGTCCTATTCTAACTACGAGTTCAAGTAAGCATAGACTTGGTAATCCTAAACCTTTTAGGACTTTAAATTTAAATTTGACCCTTATTCTCAATAAGAGTTGTAATCGTATTAGAAATTTAATATTCATGAGGAATCCTTAGACAATTAAGCTTTCTAATCCTATTAGGAAATTTAATCCTTATTATCCTCAATTTTACAATCCTAGTCTAATTTGAATTAGATCTTTATAACCAAGAGTCCTACTGCTTTGCCAATATGATTTTAGAATCTGACATAGCACAATTCTAAACTCTTTAGGATATATTCCACAACAATTAGCAGTCTAAATGCAGGTCATAACTGATTTAGTACAGCTCTTAATTGTTTAGAGAAGAAATTGCACAAGCTAGTGCAATTTCTTTAGAGAAGAAATTGCACAAGCTAGTGCAATTTCTTTAGGTTTGCATCAGTTATGCTATCTTGAATTCTTTAGAGCTCCATCCTTCATTGTTTGTTGCTATTTTGACAATAGTTTAGAGACATCCTATTCCCTAAACATCATACCAAAAAGCTCTCCAAACCTCAGCAAGTTTTCAGTACAAACAACCATGATTTTGCAAGAGTCCTTCTCACATAAGAACAAGTTTCTAGCAAACTGTTTGTGTGAAAACATCATCAGATCACCACCCAAATGAGGTATTTGGATGCTGTGAACTTTCATCAGTTGATATTATCCTCTTAACCTTCTACCTTCAAAAAATTACGCACAAAATCATTCTCTATTCTCTCAAAAAAATTTCCAAAATAGATCTCGTTATTCTATCAGATTTTTCAAATTTTAATTTTCTTAAAAAAAATCTATAAACTCATTAAAGACTTATTAAATTTAAATTTTAAATCCATAAATCAGGAATTTTAAGGTCTTTTAAAATATAAATCAGATTTAGAAAATCCAGTCAAAATTGTTCTAAAAACTATTTCAAACTTTGCATCAAATCAACATATAAACCCAATAGTTTTTTTAATCTTCAATAACTAAATATAAAATTAGATTAAATCAATTAAAGGAGACTCTAATACCACTAATGGGGATTTGCTATGGCAGATCATATGTAGTCGAATATTAAAATTTTCATCCTTTAAGCCATGGATCATTTTAATTGAAACAAATCTAGAAAAACCATAAGACAAATTTTGATATATACTTGAAAATTTGATATCTACTTTCCTTTGGTGGAGTCCTCGGTTTTTTCTCTTGTACATCAATTAAGACCTATCAAATCATAATAGCATAATTGTCTTGTCTTTAATGGTGATCCATATAGTGATTTGTTGAAATCTCTTTATTAAAAGTGAGTGAATCCCTTAACTAAAATTTATACTAACAAACTCTTAACTTTAAGCTCCCTTATGTTTTTCTCTTTTGGTTATAATCTTATGTCAACATATGAGAGACTATATTCAAAACTCTTCTATATGTTTGAAGGGTGCCTAAAAGATCTTTTTATAGAGTGGATTGACATACTTCATGTCCTACAAGGATTAGAAAATGTCTTGGGCTAATCAGGCCTGATTGGACCTTTGTTTAATTATATAAATTTAATTAATGTAAAACAAACTGATCTCCTTAAGTTTTAGTCATAAATCCATACGAGTCCATTAGTGCTAACAATAAATAATCTACCCCCAAAAAAAATCTTTTACTAGACATATCAGTTCAACTGTTAGTCAATTGTTAATGTTTCCCTTAGCTTGATGACGTGGTAATATTTCTCGTACAATTTTACTTTTCATCAATTTCAAAAATTACCAAACTATATAAACTTTTTTGAATTTAAAAAAACTTCTCTCTACCCTACCTTTTTTGGCAAGCCACCCGTGATTGAATTTGGCCAAGGAGTGCCAGATTTAGCCATATTGCACTTTCTAAAAGGGGCGTCGAGATGCGCATTCCCTTAGGGGAGTGCAGCTAGATTGCAATCCCCCAAAGGAGTGCCAAAATACACGCTTCTTTAAGGGAGTGTTGATTTGGTGCTCCCTAGGGGAGCACGAGATCTATGGTGTGCGACTAGATCATGCTCTCTTTTAGGAAATCTGACCATTGGATGGTTGGCCAGTGTAAGGGTGTGTCGCCAGTTGGCTTAAGAGAAAGGAAAATAACGAAAAGGAGTGGGGGAAGAATAAAGGTATTTAAGACATTTCACGTTTGCTCGTTAATACTATTTACATGTTTCGGGTGAATTGTATATTTTGCAAACTAATTGACCTATGTGGAATTAAGGGCAAAACTTAAAAGGGTTAGTGTATTTTACCTATTTAATTAAATTTCATACTTATGTCTAACTAGGCTCAATTGTATTAAAACACATAAATCAAGTCAAAAACAAAGTCGAAGGGATTAATTCATGCTAAGCTGATATCCCTTGCCCAATCAATAGAATTCATAAATCCCACGCTTTACAGGTCTTGTCGATTTCTCCTTGCTTTATATTCCATTAAATCATATTTGATTTAACTTAATGATTAATTGGATTAAGCCTTTATAAAATCAATTAGGTCTCATCCAATTAAATTCAAATTAATTTCAACAATTCACTTACGTGTGTGACCTATTAGGTTTCTAATTATGTTAACAATGAGTATAATTGTAATCCTAAATTATATTTAAAATTAGATTAATCAAACCTCATTTTAATTAATCCTTACTTCTCTAATTGATCAATTTATACTCATAGATTAAGATTGGTGTCTGGCTACATATTATAGCCCTCAATTATTGGAAAGGTCAATGTGGTTTGACCAACCTGATCAATGCACAATTTATCTATGTAATAATCCCATCACTATGTATCTTGAAATGAGTAAAGAGCATGGTTCAATGATTACTCTTTATGCCTTTTTCAATGTTTTCTATTGACCTTGAAATTTGCTCAATGAAGATTTTGAGAAAACTCATCTTTCCTAAATCTTTATTATACCTTGGTCAAGGATTTGCATAAGAGCAGATAAAAGACAACTAGTCTACGAGATACTTTTATTGCTTATCACTTAAGGTAATGATTACTTTCTAGATAGTTCATATAACTCTATATAATTCATGCTATAACTACTGACATCCTTTTTGGGCATACTTGATAGATCTAGAGAGATGGAATCAAAGTATAACACTCCTTATACAAGATAAAAATGGTGTCATAAGTCTAAAATTCATTTACATAGATGTCACTAGAGAATTATCCCATAGACACTTGAATGAGATACAAAATGAAATTCTCTTATTAGGTCCTGTTCAATGAACTTGTTCTAAATTGAACAAGCACCCACTTGTTCGTTCTAAGTATCCCTATACAATCAATCTAAGAGATCGATTGCCCACCAATGCTAGGAACATAACATGTGTTGGCCTTTGGGTATTATAGATGCCTCGTCTCTGTAATACAATGGCTAAGAACATGTAAGATATATGCTTTACTGCACAAGAGTCTCATAATTGCAAGTATTTACAATCTCTTTGTAAGACATAAGTTTATCTAAGGGCTCTATCTAATAAGTGAATAGTAAACTATTTCACATGCATTGACTTATTGATAAAGTGAACACCTCAATATTTATTAATAAAAGGATAAAAGAATATCCAAAATACAAGAAACAAAGTGTGTCTCTAATCCAATTCGATTGCCTTCTAGGACATACACTTACAACAACTTAGAGATCAATCCTTGTAGCTTAGATATGAAAGTTAAAAATGTTTTGAATCTCTTTTCATGCCAAAACACTTAACCACTTGAAATTAAAACATCTAGGGCTTTTCATACTTCTTAAATTTCATTTCAAAAACTTATTTAAGCAATTATGATTATTTGATTTTGTTATCTCAAAACTAGGATCAATTGCAAAACCAACAATATTTTATCAAATTATAACATAATTAAAATCTATGCTTGTTGGTTAAGGTGTGGAATAAGTGAAAAGAATGACAAAGGTTTAAATCTGTTCATTTGTAAATTTTTTCTTAAAAGATAAACAGGTGTTAAATGGGCACCTACCATCAAAACTTACTATTTATAAATGGTTTTGGGTAATGGGTATTTGTTGTTGATTTGTCACGTAAATGCATGTATCGTTAACAAGTAATACAATAGAAAGTAAAATTTGTTCCCACGGAGAATTGAATTAATTTGTAATTGCTAATTACTAAAATTATAACACCCAAATTTTATCTAAACAAGCTAATTATTAAAAAGAAAAATAAATAGATCTAATAACTAAAACTAATATAAAATCTATAAGCAAAATTACTTTATTTAATCTTATTGACTTTTAGACCTAAGATTATGATATCCCTTAATACTTCATCTAATTATTGTCTTTCTCTCTTAACTTAATTTAGTGAATTAAGTTGCTAACTTAGAGTGCTAAATTATTAACAAGTATCTGTCGAGTTTCTCATAAAAATATCCATCCCAATTAACTTACTATATATCTACGTAAATTAAATTGAAGAAAGATATATTAAGTTCATGTTATAATGCTAGCTACATATGGCTTATAGGCAGAGTCAGAGTTAGCCAATTTTTATTGGAGGGGTCAAAGGTTAAGAAGAATAAAAGTTAAAAATTTTTAAAACTAATATATTGAACTTAACCATTAATAATCAAAATATTTATAATAGATAATAATTTTATAACATGTAAATAAAAAAATAAAAAGAAAAAAACTTATATTAGTGCTTTAAAAAAATTTTATTCGACAATGGCAGTATCTTTTTTAATATAAACAACTAAATTATTTGTAAAAAACTTATTATTCATTTTGTTTCAAAGTTTTACCTTTCACAATATAAACTACTAAAAAATTAATGTAATCAACATCCAATGTTCTTATTTTATTATATTTAAGTTTATAATACTAAATATTAAACTATAATGCATAAAATATAAATAGTTAAATATGATATAAACAATTAATAATTTATTCTTAGACTCAAGATAATTTCTTTTTAACAAAATATAAAACGTAAAGCACATTAAAAACATATACTCAAAATAAATTTTTTTATATAATTAGGACAAATAAAAATAATATATTACTAAAATTTTAAACAATAACCAATAATGCAACACTAGAACCTATATTTGAGAATTACATATACAATAATTTTTTAATTTTTAAAAATTAAAATTATTAAAAATAAAATCTACATAACAGAAAATAAAAAACCATGACAATTAGGAGATATAACTTATATAACAAAAAAAAAGAATATGGTTGATGATTCGTAGAAATTTAAAAGAGAAAATCTATAAAAACTTAAAATATATTAGCAAATAGAATAGTGTTGAAAAAAATAAATAATAATAATAATATTAATTGATTAATTAATTAAAAATTTTATCTTTTTATAATTTCACAATATAAGGATAGAAAAGAAAAGAGAGAAATATGATGGAGAAATTTAAAAAATTAAAAAAAAATTTAAGAATTTGAGTAAAATTGAATTAAGTTTATAAAGTTATTTTATTATATTTTAATTATATTAATTATTTAATAAAAAATATTTTTAAAAATTATTAAAAAATATATAATATATAAAAAATTTCAAAAGCTTTGGGGGGGCCATCATAAAGGGACGCTCCGCCGTTGCTTATAGGTATATGTCTACCCTGTTTGCAAATCAAACCACTTAATCAAATAAGTGCATTTGATCATATACTATTCTATTCAAGATCTACCTAAGTCTCCTTTGTCCAGGTTTAATCTACATCTTCAATTGAATCTAATTAGTGGCCAATCACTTAGAAGCATTAAGAATAAAATAGAATAAACAACTTAAAACTATCAAACATAAACAAAAAAGAGATACATAAATTAGACTATATATTGAGTTCAATCATAATCTTAAATAAATAATTTAATTTCTCATCAAGTCACACATCATTATCAAATTAAGTTTAAACATTAAAATCAAACTAAGGAAACAAAAGTATAACAAAAAGATAATAGAACCCAAGAACTGTAATCTTGATCTTCAAAATCTTTTAGAATCCCTCAAATTCTTCTCAACTTCAATGACTTTATGACTTGATTCTTAACTCTTAATATGGTGTTTCTTTGTTCTTTAAAAGTCGTCCGAAATGTTATTTTTATAAGACTTTAAAATTAGGCCAAGTTGGGTAAAGAAAGAAGTCAATTTCAATCAAGATTTCCTCATCAAACTACATGAGACACGGCCTAACTCCACCAAGGCCATAACCTCGACCAATTAATTATCAGAAATCGTAATTGCTCTAAGATTGTTGTAGTGCTTTAAATTTGACAAGATATTTTACTAACTTACATGCTGAATTGGGGTAAGTGGTAAATATAAAAGTTGTATATTTTTCTCTTAGTTTTCCAATGGTCTAATAATTATCTCATTTGGAGTTTTGTAGAAATAGTTATGGTCAAAATACCAAAACATATGCAGTGAAAGCCTACACATCAAAATTGCTCTCTTTCTTCCATTAAAATTCTTCCTTCATTAAACACTTATAAAAGCATGAATAAATCAACAACAACCTATCTTAATCACATTAACACCAAAATAAGAATAAAATTAATTGAGATTAGATTGACTCTCCTAAATTAACCAATTTAAAATAATTTAAATAAAACTTACTAATTTCTATGCATTACTATAAGAACTAAGCTAAATTACTATCAAAATTAATCTTAAATAACTCTATATCATGGAGTTATTAGTATCTTTATTCTCAAAGTTGAATCTTCCTTGAAATCATACTCGAGCATTAATTTCACTATCAATATTCTACCTTTATCCATTTTATACTATCAAAGACCATTTTAATTGGATTTAATTGAGTCAGATACTCGATTAAATTCACTGCCATACCAAAAAAAAAGTAAAAAAAAAATCAATTGAAATCTACACAAATATACCATTTTCAAAAGCCAAAGACATCAAGCAAATAAGCATTATGCTATCTATAAACAAAACTCATGAAAAATGACATGAGACGTAAAAAGGCTGTTGAACTATTTAAGAAAATTTATATGAGCTTTTATTCTTTTATTACATTCAATCAAGCTCTTATACTTTTATTATGAGTCAAATAAGCCCTGATGACTAAAAATTGAATGACTATCATTATTCAAGATGTCACTTGTTATTTTATACCACGTGATGTTAATATAACATGTTGATATGTCATAATTGATTACAACATGACATGTTGATATATCATGATAATATGGTCACATGACATTTTTTACTTTTTATATAAATGTCACATCAACATCACCTAGATATGAAAATGACAAGTGATATTTTAATTACTAGTAGCTAGTCAACTATTAGTCATAATGGTTTATTTCATCCAAATAAAAGTACATGATTGTGGTCCCAAAATGAGTACTAGAAGAAGGTGAATGGCACTTTAAAAATATTTTTGAGGGTTGCTTTCGAAATTTAAAATTCATTTAGAAGATTTAAAATAGATGGTTGAGAACTTGTGAAAGTTAGTGAACACCAAGTAAAGAAAAGCTAAGAGAAGTGGACAAAGCACAATATTTATAGTGGTTCGGTCAACTTACCTACATCTACTACCTTGAACTTCCCAATCAAGGGTTTTCAACCTAAGTTCACTAAAACCAATAGAATTAATAGCTTCTACTAAGTTTTACAAGGTGAGCTGTTAACCTAAGTTTTAAGTTCACCCTAGCTTAGACTACCTTTAGAGTGTCTTGCTCACTCTAAATAAGCAAGAAATAGAAGAAAAAATGATGTATAAATGATCACTTAACTAATTGAAGTTGTACAAGCTTCAACACAAACACTTTCACAAAGATAGGATTGGAATACATATATAAAGAGAAGGTTTTTGGTCTTCTAAGCTCAAAATCACTCTTGGTAGCTTTTCTCTTACTTCTTTGACTGTTGGAGCTTCAATTTATACTTGGAGAGTCAGATTTACTATTAGAGACAATCTTTAGCCTTTAGGAACAACTCTGATGTCATTCTAGTTATTATTTTATCCTCTAGCATTTAAATTTAAATACATAAACAAAGTTCCGTTAACTAGTTACAAGTAGGCTCTAATTGATTAGCCTTTCTCTAACTTGCATTGTTTGGCAACTCTGTTCACTGTGTTAGCCAATTAAAAGAGACTTTAATAAATTAAAAAGTCTCTATTTTCAAAGTGCCCTATCTAGCAAACTTCTTTTAATTGGTTAACCTTCCCTTTACTTGATTAAAGCATATCTCCCTTCATCTTTAACCAATTAAAAAAAGTCTTTGAATTGAATTTCTTCATTTTGGCTCCCTTTAATAGTCATCTTCGTTTTGAATTTAAACTTCAATGCTTCAAATCTTGAGCTTTAACTGATTAACCCCTTTGCTTAACCGGTTAACAAGCTTCTGTCTTTAGCTTCCAACACCTTTTTAATCGGTTAAGCCTAGTGCTAATTGATTAAAACTTTTTTGCCTTTCTTTTATACATCACTTAGTTAAGCTTTAACTAGTTAAGGCTCTTCCTTAATCAGTTAATGAGGTTTTATTTTCACTAAATCTTTCATTCTTTCTCACTTTAACTAATTAACCATATTTTAATTGAACTTGCCTTTAATCACCAATTTTTTTAGGGAAATTAACTTTATCTTGTACCCTCAAATAGTGAAGTTAGACATTAATAAATAAGAAATGTTTTATTATCATAAAAAATACATGGAGTCATCATTCTCTCTATCTTATATTTTATGATGACAAAACACCCCTAAATTAAGAGTGCAATGTCTATGTTTAGTATGAATGCTTTAAATCTTTATGCATAATGAGGATTGCTCCCCATAAGTTAATGCATCTAGTTTTCTTTAAAGATTTGTAATAAAATATTTATAATGTCCGTAGTAGCTAAATAAGATATACAATATCCATAGTAGCTAAGCAAAATATATTGAATATCTATAATAACTAGCACAAAATATTCAACAAAACATAACTAACCATCACACACATAAATTAAACTTAAAGACCTATCAAACTCTATTTAACTTAGTCTTAAAAAAGATATTCAAAACTCCCCTTTAATTAGTGCATTTAAATTTTTTTTAATCTTTAAATTAAATTTTAATGAATGGGAATCATAAGCACTCATGTAACTAAGTCATACAAGCTATAGATGTAGTTCAATAACTTCAAAAGTCAAGCTTGCAACTATGGAAGAACAAATATATGAGAGTTAAATCATTTTAAGAACTTGTCAAGGATATCTTACATAAGTTAAGCGGGTTTTACATGTTTAAAATATGAATTTTTTGTGCCTTAATCTAGTCAACATGATTAAAATAAGAAACCTAATTACCCTTAACCAAAACTGATTAATTGATTAACATGGAGTCTTAATCAGTCAAGGCAAAGTTGGCACTATACAAAAGCAAGATAGAAAAGCCTTAATTAGTTAGCACAAGGTTTAACTGATTAAGAGAGTGCTAAAAGCTAAACACAGAAGCTCGTTAATCGATTAAGCAAAAGGGCTAATTGGTTAAGACTCAAACTTAAAACACCTAGAAGCACCTAAACTCAAATTCAAATTAATGTTAATGTCTAAAGGCACTAAATCAAGAGATTCAAAGTTGAAGAATTGTTAATTGGTTAAAGCCCATTTTAATTAATTAAGAATGAAAGGAAAAAAAGCCTTAATCAGTTAGTAAAAGCTTTAATTAGTTGAAGAATGATTTATGAAAAACAATGTTTAAAGGTGCTTGACAACAGAAAGTTATTAATCAGTTAAAACTACTGTTAACTAGTTAACACAATGAAATAGTTTGCAAGTTAAAGAACGTTTAATCGATTAAAACTTGTCTTTAACTGGTTAATAAAACACTATCAATATATTTGAATTCAAACACAAAAGGACAAAATAACCACTAGGAACTATTTGTAATGACTAATTTCTGTCTCCAACAACCAAAAGTGATTTTTCAAGAATTTAAAGTCTCTCCAATTGTCTAAAATCAATGAGAGAAGTTCTTAAAAGTTTGAAAGAGTTTAAAAGAGCAAAAACCTTCTCTTTTACACCTATATTTCACTCATATCTTTGTGAAAGTGTTTGAGTTAAAGTTTGTACTACTTAAATTAGTTAGGTGATCATTTTTATCTCTTTTTTTATCTTCTATTTCTTGTTTACTTAAAGTGTTTGAAGCACTCTAAAGGATAGTCTAAACTAGAGTAAGTTTAGTACTTGTTGCAAAAGCAATCAACATATTGAACTCGTCCTTTTCCCTTCATTAGAGAATTAACAAACTCATTTAACCTCAAGTTTTCATTATGGTAAAATGAAAAATTAAGCCCTTAAAGTAAATTGACCTATTTGGTAAACTATTTTTTTAATAAACATATAAAATATGTCTTAAGAATTTCCTTTCCCTTTAGGTTAATGAATGGTAATTTAAATTTCTACCTTTAGATGTTGCAAAAGAAGTTTGTTTTCTAGCAATAAGAAAAAGATGTTTGGTTAATTATCCATTTTATATTCAAATTATAATAAAATGTTTGATGTAATACTAAAGTTTAAAAATATGTAAGTATTCAAAATTTTAATTTTCCAAAAAAAAAGGGTATTCAAAGCTCATAAATTTGGAATGGAAAAACAAAGAAAACAATTAAAAAATTATATCTAATTTAATTAGTATATTATTATTTAATGTTTTCAGATTTTTTTACAGTTCAAAATTATGAGTTTTTTTGAATTGTTAATAAAATAGTCCAAAATAATTTATTTCTTTTTTTAATTTTTCCTTTTTTCTCATATCTTTTTTTTTATTTTTTAAGTTGATAAACGTTGAATAGAAAATATTTTTATTATTACTAAATTTAGTTAGATTATGATATTGTTTGTATTTCTTATTTGTCAATTATTTGAGGGTAACTAAGAATGTTCATACTTATAAATAATTGTTGATGATAATAAATAATTAATGAATCAAATAATACATTTTGAAACAACAAGGAGTGTATTAAAAGAAGCTTATGTATTTTACCGGCAGTTGCAGTGACAGCACATTTCAGTAGCTCATATAACCATGAAACTTGGGCTTTCTTGAGTCGTGGTTTAATACCAAAAATACACTCAGGCATGGTCAGTCATAGAATTGGGCTTGTACAGAATCTTGGTTTAGCATAAGATTGGGCCGAAATTTTGCTGAAATATGGAAAACCCACACATGTATTTTTTGTTTTTTTTGGAAGAGGTTAACAGATATCAATAACTGATTGGCATCTTTCAATTCAAAAATTAATAGTATCAAGAAAATAAAATTAATCAAGAAGTAGAATTAATTGGAATATTTGTCGGCCCAAATGAATTACAAAAGTTATTATATTAAAATTGAATTTTGGTTTCCATTTTCTTCGACATAAATTTTAAAAGTCTTTTTAATTGCGCTCTTTTTACGTTTTTAACAGTATTTATTTAGATTTAATTGTATTATATAAAATTTTGAAAATATTTTAAATGAAATGTTGCTAACAATGTTTATACTTTAATGGTTGGTAAAGGAGAAAAAATGTACCCAAAAATTTAAATTACAGTAATTGTTGTTAAAGGGGTAAATCCAAATATCCCCCTCTAATCATTCTAAAAAGACACTTTAATCTTTTTTATTTTAAAATAATATTTTTAGCCTTTTGACTGTTAACTTTGTTAGTAACAATTAAAAAAATATTAGAACTCAATATCACATAAATATTTTAAGATACCAATGACTCTTATATCATTTTTTTCAATTTAGGCATATTCTTTTTGAAAAAAAATAAAAATCTTCTCATCCTCTTCCAAAAACCTTGATCAGAAAAAAAAAATTGTTAAAAATAGGATTTTGAACACAAAAAAAAAGATAAAAAACTGAAAAAAATATAAAAGAAGAAAAGAAACGCAAGACCTCAACAGATTCATCTTCCATGGGATCAATGTTATTGAATTTTATCCTCTTTAAATGGTAGAGGCCAAGAAATATCAATAATTTTTTTGAATTTTTTTCCTTTCTAATCAAAATTCCTTTAGTTAAAAAACCTAAAGTTGTAATTTGTCAAATTTTGACAACACCAATAATTTTTATCTCTTTCTCTCATATTTAGGTTGTAGGTTTGATTTGTCTATGGATGGATGTTGGATTTATATGATCTTATTGCAGGTTCTTTTTGTATGTGGGGTTTTAATTCTTGTGATTTTTGAAATCTGATAGGATTTTTTATATTGGTGGAAGGAAGCTTTATTCATATTACAGAAGATTTAAAGGCCTAGATAACAAGTGGTCTTGTTGGTGAGTGGTATTGTGTATACTGTTATTAGGTTTGAATTTGATAATCATCTAATTGTGATTATGATGGTTTTTGTTATTGACACAAATAATGAGTGTGATAACCTTTCTGTAAATCACACTAAGCCTAAGTATCTTTTTTGCAGGGCAACCTAGTACTCATGCTGGTCCAAATTTATGTAGTTTTTGTAGGGGGTTGTAGATTGTTGCGCAAAGTCTTTAAACTAAGTTGGTGAAAACTTGAAACAGCACTTTGTAGCTTCTTCCCATATAAATACAATGATTTTATCTAAAAAAGGGCTAAAGTTGTGAGAAAAAGAAAAAGAAAACAAGATCCAAAGAGGAAAGATAAAATTCTTCTAGTTATAGGAAAAAGAAGGAATTCAAAAAATGAGTGTTGATTATTACAAAATTCTTCATATGGATTAAAATGCAAAAGATGAAAATTTGAAGAAAGCATATCAAAATTCCTTCAGTTTTTTTTTATTAAGGTTTTTTGGAAAAGAAAAGAGATAAGCCTTTTATAAAAGAGGATATTTGTGTTTGAAATATTTATGTAATATTGGATTGTATTTTTTTAATTGTTAACTAATAATGTTAACAGTCAAAAGACCCAAAATATCATTTTAAAATAAGAAACGGCAAAGTTTCTTTCTAGAGTGATTGGAGGACGTTTTTGGATTTTACCCCCAAATAAGTGTATCTAAAGTCAAAGTTTATTGTTGTGAGTTAATTTTATGGCTTTTGTCATCTGTAATAAGTACTAGTTCGGTGCTATATATATTAATATTTTTACCTTCAATAGAATAGTTGATAACAAATGTGATAAATTCTAATACATACAGTAAAGATATCATTTTATAAGTAATATTACTTGCCCCAATAATTTTATCTCAATTTCTTATCTAACTAGCCGTAACAAAAATTTATTGGACAAATTCAATAATGGGATCTACAAGTCAACAATTAATGTATGTTTAAGTTTAACCAATAGATTTTAGTTATATTAGGTGAGACAAACAATTGGCACAAAAATGTTGGAACAAATAATATATTTCTCATTTTACTTAAGGGAAATGTTAGGTGATATTTATAGCAAAAAATTTGTAATTAATATATTATCTTTTATTTTTGAATTGGTTATAAAAACACATTAAATGAAAACTATTTTCTAAAATAAAAATTTATCTAATCTTAACAAGTGCTGTCTATAAGCACTCATTAATGTGATCCTTCACAATCTTTAAAAAACCTAAACTTTTATCTTTGAAGTAGAAGTTGTTTATTTCATCAAACAATTATTTCTATTTCTTTACTTTCAATTGTTTTTCAAACATCAAACTAAATATAGCATTATAACCAATGACAGAGCCAGAATTTCATGTTTGTGAAGTAAAAATAATGTTTATAAAATAGTCATATTAGAAATTCAATGTTTGTAGGGACAAAACTATAAAATTTAAAAAAAGTGATCAAAATTATAAAATTTTAAAAAAAGCAAGGGAAAATTATAAAATTTTAAAACTTTTGAAGGAGTGGAGTGTCACGGACCTACATTTCTAATCCAAAAGAAATACCTTATAGCTGATGGAAGGTCCATATTTATATACACCAAAAACTACCCCCTCTCTCATTGATGTGGGATTCCTAACATTCTACCTCACCCAATAATGCAATGCCCCTGTTATATTGGCTCTTTATCCATAAAGGAGGGAGACTCTTACATTAGTCTAGGTTTATATCGACCTTTATATCTTTCATTAAAGCCCCACATCAATTAAGATCTGAGTCTGCTTTGATACCACTTGTCATAGGTCCACATTTCTAACAAAAAAAGCATGTTTGAAAAGTGATGATAGGTCCATGTTTATATACTTAAGACCCACTCCATCTCTTATTAATATGAGATTCGTGACAGGGGGCCCCTACTAACCCCTCTCCCTCCGCCTTTGATTATAACACTAATTAATTATCAGATTGTACCAAATGGTTTGAAATCCAAATATAAAATACAAAAATAATGATGTTTGTGAATAATTAAATATTTTTTCATGAAATTATGTGTACAAGAAGAAAATTATAATGGATTAAATCATCACTCCACATATATGACATGGCAATTACAATAAAGAAGAAACTAATCAACAAACTAAATAAACCAATAACTCAAAACAAAGTTGGATGAAACTCAACCTATGTTATAAAGGTTCCAAGGTCTTCTCCTTGCTATTGAATCAAGGCCTCATTGGTATAAATAATACAAACTTTAAGGAATTTTATGTTCTCTTATTTCAAACTATTATATTTTTTTCCATTTCAACTCTTTATTATTTTCCTTAATTATCAAGGCTTACTCAATGGCTCGAGGGATACAATAACAAAATACCATCATCAAAGAATGAAGATCCCATTTTATATAGTAATACTTGCATGTGTACACTGATTAGTGGAAAAGCATATAGGACTTTATATACTACCATATGTTGTAACATGTAGGTTTAGAACCCGATTGCTTAAAAAATATAAAAGTTATGATCAAACTTTTTTGTATAAATGTGATTGGTCATTTAATTGAATCTATTTTTTAATAGAAATCTAAAGCTCTACTTATATTCATTATTAAGGATGGGCTTAGATTTTTGAAATGTAATTATGATTTGGGACAATAGTTACACATGAGGAAGGTATTATAAATAACACAAACTTTAAAAACTTTTTTGGTTTCTTAGTTCAAAGTATTATGTTTTCTACTTATTCCAACTATTTATTATTTATCTTAATTATTAGGGATCACTCAATGGCTAGATGGATCCAATAACAAAAGGCTATCATCGAAGAATGAAGATCTCATTTTACAATAGTAATACTTGCATGTGTACACTAATTAATGGAAAAGCATATATGACTTTTCATACTACTACATGTTGTAATGTGTAGATTCGAAAACTAGATCACTTAACAAATATAGAAGTTACCACGAAACTTTTTTGTATAGGTGTGATTAACCACTCAATTAAATCTATGTTGTCTAATAGAAATCCTAAGTTTTATTTAGATTCATGACAAAAGACAAATTTTAGATTTCAAAACAGAATTAAGGTTTAGGAGTACTATTATACACAAGATATTAGAAATACCTTACCAGTGCTTGCTCAAAGAATGTTATCAATTAATCACCTGTTATCCCATTGTAACATTGATAAGATAATCTTTAATTTTATATTTGATTAGTATCTTTATTATTATTATTATTATTATTATTATTATTATTTTCCCTTTTTTTATAATGATAATGTATTCCTTATAAGCCAATGGGTTGGGTATAGAGTTAATTTAAGCATTACATTAATTAATATAAGCTTTTCTTTATCTTATCCATGGAATAATCCATGCTTTGCAGAAAAAATTATAAAATGTAATAAATTTGATATCCTTATTGCATTAAAACATTATTCCTAAATGTTCTTAGTCAATGCTATAAGGAGTTTGGACATTGATAAAGCTAAGAGACTAGTACATAGTTATGTTCCTCACTTGTGAAATGAGCAATCAATCTCATAGATTAATGCATATGGATACCTGAATTAATATATGGTGCTTGTTATATGAACAAATTCATTGAACATGACCCACATTAAGAATTTCATTTGGTATGACACTCTCCTGTGAGAGTTGTGTAAGTAATCCTTAGATATCAGATTATTAGGTTGCCTTATATAAGGATTGTTATATTTTGATGCTATCTTAAGTGGTCCTAATCAAGAATACATAATAAGTTGGATATTGAGTAAAGCATGAAACATATCGAGGTAGAAGAATGACCAATAAAGGATTCATCACTTTAAGTAATATTAAGGGGAATATCCTATTACATCTTGATATGTAATAATTCATAGGAATTTTTAGCTAAGGCAAAATGAGGTTTTGGAGAAAATGGTTTTCAAACCTCATTAAAAAAATTGATTTTAAATACCAAAAGCTAACATGGTAAACACAACATTGAGTAGACACGAGTTATGCTCTATGTCTTGCTAGGATATTAGATTCATGAAAAGATATTAATTACAAAGTAAGATTGTGCATTAAAGTGTAACACCTTGACTTGGATACGAACTATATATGTTGTTGCCTAAGCTGTTTTATGGCTTGTGTGACCTATGTGGTGATTTGCTATAAGATTTGAATATATGTACATAATATGTGAATAAATGACCATGTGTTGTGGACTTAATGAATGATGAAATGTTATGTTATCAATGAGATTAAGATCTTGAGCTATGTGTTGATATACCTTGACTCTTAATATTGGTTAATGTAGTTCATACTAGCTGCATTGAGATGAATGTTGAAATAGGAAATGGTTTGGGAGTTTTAGATTTGGAGTTAGGTAACTAAAAGTGTTAAAAATTTACATTGTAGAGCAAATGTATAGATAGAATCAATGGCCTATCAATACATTCTCAGCAAAATGCTTTTGGGAAGCATTATGTAAGAAAACTATCAATAAATTCAAGGATGTATCAATAGATTTCAGGTAGGAGACATTCTGTCGAAATTCTATCAATAAAATCAACACTAGTATCGATAGATTTTGGAAAGGGGACATTTTGTGAAAAATGTATCTATAGATTCCCCAAATCTATCGATACATTTCAAGCATAGAGCATTTTATTTAATTTTTATTGATACATTAACAAATGTATCAATAGCTTCTAAGAAAATTTTCAAGAATGTATTGATAAATTCACCAATTTATTGATACGTGCCTTTGGAATGACAAAAATATATAAGCTTGAAGCATTCCACCCATTTGTAAAACAAAAGAAAAAAAGCTTTTCCCTACTGCCATCAAAACCCTAAGATCCCCTTAATAAATTAAAGCTAATTTAAAAGATTTAGAAGCTTGAAAATTCATATTTGAGGTAAGATTAAACCTTTTACCACCATGAGCTACATTTTAATTAGTTCAAAAATAAGAATTTGTTTATGGTTTTAGCTCAATTGGTCTTCCTCTTAAGCTACTAGAATTTTGGTGTTTTAGAAGGTTTGAATCAACATTAAGTTATGTTAGTACATGCCCTTAAGCTAATTAGATTGGTCAAGTAATATATATTGTCATTTAATTCATACTTAATTGCATAATTATATGTGATAAAGGTTTTCCTTCATGTTAGTGTAATAATGAAGAGTTATTAAGGACTAATTGGATGAAGCCCATGGAACATAAAGGTTTGCAAGAGAATTGTAAAATTGTTACAATTATGAGATCACTATGCATTAAAGCTATATTTCTAAAATTGTTCTTGGTCATTGTATTGTTAAGTTAGGGCATTGACAATGCTCAAAGAATGGTACATGTTAAGCCTCCATACTTGGAAAGTAAGCAATCAGTCTTATAGATTGAAGTATATGAGATATTTAAGGATAGCATGTAGGTGTTTGTTAAAGGACAAGTTTACTGAACATGACCCGCTATGAGAACTCCATTTGGTATTTCACTCAAGTGTCTAAAGAATATGTTCTCATATGATAGTCCTTAGAATTGAGACATCAGGTCATCTTGTATAGGAAATGACATAGTTTGATTTTATTCCTGCGAGTTTGAAGGTGACTAGATGCCTAAACAGGAAGTTTTTCGATATGCCATGAAGCATGCGAAGGTGAATAAGTGGTCAAGAGAAGATTCATCACCATAAATGATATGAGGGTATGTATCTCACTTATTTTCAATTCTTGATTAACTTGTATAAAATCTTTGACCTAAGCATGATGAATTTGAGGAAAGTTAGTTTCCTAAATTCATAAGGTTAGTCATAAATTATAAGAACTAATATGAATGTTATAAGTAGACACTGAGCCATGCTTTATAACATATCCGGGATATTTGACAAAAAGACCTATTGCATTGAAAAACTTATCACTGAAGGGCTTCGCCAAATTCTTTAATTGACTCTATAACATTTTGGTGGTCATGATGTATTGCTAAATGCCGTTCATTATTTATAAATATAAATCAATTATCAAATTAATATTTGATTAGGATTTATATTTAGAATTACCTAATGGGTCACACACATTAAGTGACATGATTGGAATTAAATAAGAATAATTAACTAAGTTGGACTTAATTGAAAAAGATTAAAATAAAGTGAAAAATTAATTAAGTTCACAAAGATTTAATTAAATTAAAATAAAACTGTTGTATTTAGGGTTTCAACTTAGTTTGGCTATATAAATATATTATGTTAGTAAATTAAAATTGTAAGCCTCCAGTTACTTTTCAACCGTTTCATAAAATAAGAAAAGAAAAATAATTTTCTTTGTCTGACAAAAATAATATTCGACAAAAATTTTTAGTTTTTTATTTTAGAAAAAAAAAACACTTGCTAACACAAGTTAAATCCTACCTTTGAGAAGGTTTTATTCGATCATTGCGTAGATTACTATTAGATGACAAACACTTGGATGGCTGAAGATTTGATAAATGCTAAAAGTAAAAAAGCAAAAATTTTGATTTAATTGGCTCTTGATTACGATATCCAAAGTAAGGTATGTAACTCTTAAACTTATGAATGTTCATAATTAATTAAAAAATTGTATGAAAAATACAAACATTGATCCTGTAGGATTTGACCATTTTTCTGATTTAATCCTAGTTTATTATTCCGTTGCCTTATATTTTTAATTTATTAATTATTTTCATATTTGAATATGAGGTCGAATCTCAGCAAGTTAAGGGTTTAGGTATTTTATCTTGGAATCTGAAACTAGCATGTGTTAAGATGGGTAGTTGAAAGTTATGCTAGTTTAAGGTGTTGTCATTTTTACACACGTAAGCATACCTATCGGATAAGTAATTTAAACAGTAAGTCCAAAATTGTATTCCATATATATTTGCTCCTAATTATTCACTAAATACTAAAATTATGATATATCAATCTTATTCAAGTAACTCGATTTTATGAAAAATTAATTAATACTAAATTAAATCAAATACTAAAAGTAATTAACAAAAACTAAAAATTCATTTAAGAAAGACAATATATTAAAACTTAGAATTATGAGTTCATTCAACACTTCATCTGATACTAGCTTCTCTTATTATTTATATTCATAGGTAGTTTTACTAACCCAGAATCTAAAGTTATAAACAAGTCTTTGTCGAGATACTTGCACAAATACCTAACTTAATTGGGTCACTATATGTCTATAGTAATCAATTAAATAAAATTCATTAAGCAAGTGTTCTAATTTGATTATATATGGTAATTGGTGTATGTCTACCCGAATCGTGAAGCAGATCACCTAAGTGACATGAACATATACTATTCAAATCTTAGTCCAATCTAAATCTCTGTGTCGAGTCTCAATTAGATACACAAATCAGCTAATTGTTAGCTAGATAATTAAAAGTATTAAGAGAAAATTTGAATAAGTAGATCTATACACATTCATAGTAAATAAAAGAAAAAATATATTCAAATTACATGTTGAAATTCACCACAATCCTAGAAATATGGTTTAGCTCATAATATCTAATAAAAACTTCATTCAAAGAAAATTAGCCATTAATCCAAGTTAAAGAAAATAAAAAAAAACATAAAATTAAAGGGAGAAAACTAATAGTTGAAGCTTTGTGATCTTAATTCTCCCGTAAATTCTCTTGTTTTCTTGCTTTGGTTTTGGTTTTCTTTCTCTAAAGAATTTGCTTGCTGCCTCTTCCCAGACACCTCTGAAAATGGCTCTTTAAATAGCCTCCAAAAGCCTTAACTTCCAAAGTTTCATAGGATGTTTATTTTTGAAAAATTCCTCGAGCACTACGGCTTTCATTCTTGAGGTCCACAACTCTCAAGGGTTCTATCTTGACTTATGCTCTTTTGATGCAATACTTCCACTTTGACAAATATTTTGACCATTTTCCAATCAGAACTGGGGAAAGTAGTAAACATCAAATTTTAGCCTTACCTTTTAGCTTTCCAATGGTCTAAGAATCACATCATTTGAACTTATATAATGAGAGTTATACCCAAAAAACCATAACATGTGTAGATAGAATAGTAGTCCATTATGCACTTTTCTTCACCAATTGAAGTTATTTTCGATCCTACTCCTACAAAAAATAAAAATAAACATAAATAATAGAAAACTAACATTATTAACTTAAAATAAATGTTTGAACATAAATTAAACTAAACTAATAAAATAACTAAAAACATCTAAATTCGACCCTAAATCTAGTCTAACTTAACCTAATTAGGTATTTAATCTTCCATTAAATATATGTATTTGATGCACACATCAGAAGGTGCTAGAAATTGTTTGAAACACTAAGTAAAGGTTTGTATGTTTTGACAAAGGGGAAATGAGGTTACCATAGCATTATGAACCTAGAAATTTGTTGAAGATGAGTAAAGTTTGAGTTTAGCTATTGGAAATACCGAATTACCACTGTGAGTCGGGTATTATTTAAATATTAAGGTGATGTATATATACATAAATATATGTTTGTGTGCTGCCATGGGATATCTATAGTTGATCAAATGCCTAGATGAACTATGCCTAGGCCAACGAGTTAACATGAGCTATTTCATAGCTATGCTTAACAAAAAATTTATGTTTGATATTAGATGAGCCACCTAGTGGTGATTCTGCTTGGCTGTATTTGTATTGTAGGCTACGACTTGTTAGCCATGCCGATTTGCTTGCACAAGCTCATTGTTGTTGCTTTTGTATTATGACTATATGTGTGCATTATTGCTTATGCGTATTTGCTACTTCTTGAGAACTATAGAACTGGAATTGTGAAAGTTAATGAGCTGTATTTAATAGTTATGCATGGATAATGCCAACTGATTATGAAAATGATTCTGCACATGTGATGGCAACATGAATGCTAAGGTTAATATCAAATTTTTTGTCTAAAATTTGTTCATTTAGACTAAGGCTTAAGGTGATGTAAAAAGATTTTGATTTGATTACTATATATCTAAAGGTTTAAATTTTCTCTTTTTTGTTAAATATTGAATGTTAGTAAGCATCAAAGTGAGGCAAACTACTACATTCATAAATCCCGTTCTACAATTTTATTAAGTTTTAAGTTTTTTTCTTCTCTCTCAAATATTGAATTTTATTAAATATCAAAGAAAATTTTATTAAGTTTTGGAAAGGAACATAAGCATGTTTTTTTAAAGAGGGTATTTGTGTTTTAAAATATTTATGAAATATTGGATATAAATTTTTTTAACTGTTGATGAATAATGTTAATAATTAAGGGACCAAAAACATCATTTTCAAACAAAAGGGATCAAAGTGTCATTTTGAATTGTTTTGAAAGGGCTTTTTGGATTTTATCTGTCACAACCTGCAAGTTTGAGAACCAAACCAATATTCATGCTAAATAGGAATTGCCCATCGATCTTCTTTTTCAAGGTGTGTTTGGTCATAAGATTGAATTTATCATTTTCGATGAAACCCTAAGTTTGATTTAGGTTCATTAAAAAAAATATAAGTTTCAGTCTATGAAATAAATTTGGGTTCAACAATATGGTTATAGGTGAGGAAGGTATTAGCTTCCCGTAGCATTCGTTCAAAGAATAGTACTGATTAATCACATGTTATGTTATTTTTATCCTTAACAAATAGTCCTTAACTTCATATTTAATTTTGTTTCCCGTAATTATCACTTTTTTTCTTGCAATTTTTTCTTTCTTTTCTTTCCTAAGATTTCCCAATAGATTTGGCGAAAACTAACGAGAGCATCTTTACCTTAAGAGCTAGGGGCAGAGCTAACCAATGTTTATTGGGGGGCCAAAGATGAAAAAGGTATAAGGATTAAAAATTTTTAAAACTAATGTGTTGAACTTAAGAATAATCAAAAGATTTATAATATACAATACTTTTATATAATATGTAAATCAAAAGAAATAAGAAAAAAATACTTATAATAGTCTTATAAGTATCGAATTTTACTTGAAAAACATCCATTTCTTGAAGATTGAGTCTAGGAGGTTTTGATTCATATTACTCTATTTCATGATTTGAACTATTGAGGTTTGATGGTTTAAGTGTAGAAAAATTATTTAAAACTTACTCATACTTTAATCAAACTAGAATTTTGAAAAGTGTTTTTATTGAACCTCTAATTGACTAAAGACTCCTAAACCACTCAAAAACTTATAATGGTTATTCAAAGAGAATAAAAATGCCCAACAATAAAAAGAAAAGCAAGCACATCCTACCACTAACATAAAAAAATCTAAGACCGGATCCTAGTCAATGTGTAACCAACATCTAATATTTTATTTTATTTCTATTTAAATTTAAAATATTAAATATAAAACTATAATATATAAAATATAAATAGTTAAATACGATATACAAGATTTTATATAATAATTAAATATATAAATAATTAAATAATATAAATAGAAAGAAGAAGATAAAAAATAAACTTTACTTCCTCTTAATTTCACACAATGATGGTGATTGGTCTTTGTCATTCCTTATTCAAGTTCAGAAGTTCATAAATTTCTTTTGAGAAATGAAATGTATTTTAATGATAAGTTATAGAGAAAAGACTAAAGTAAAAATAAAAGGACAAAAAAGATAAAGAAAGAGGGAGAAAGAGGTGTAAAAAAAACTTAAATTAGGGTAAAGTTAAGTAAGATTTATGAAGTTATTTTATTATTTTTTATTTATATTAATATTAAAATAAAAAATTATTTTGAGGGAACTATTAAAAATATATAGTAAATTAATATTTTCATAAATTTTGAAAAGGATCATTAAAAAATATATAATAAATAAAAAATTTTAAAAATTTTAAAAGGACCATTAATATATATATAATAAAAAATTTTAAAAATTTTAGAGGGCCATAATTACATTACCTTCCGCCCCTGTCAAGAGTATTCAAGAAAATCACTTATTTCTTGAAGAGGCTCCATTGTTGCATTAATTTGGTATTTTATGAAAAGTTTGAATTAAATCTTTTGTTCTTTCTTGTTTATCTTTATTATTTTTTCTCTTTTTCTTTTTTTCCTTTTTTATTAAATTTTTCATACTTTCTATTTTTTTTCTTTTTTATTTCTTATCTTTCCTTAAAATAAATGAGAACCCTCAATATTGGAAAATTTTTTAAATTCCTCAAGATTTTTTATGTAAAATTTTAAAAATCACCCAAAATGTTTCAATAAAATTATCACTTACAAATTTCTTAAACTTTCATCATCAATTGGTTTTCAATTGCTTGTATAGTTAAAATTAATTGGATATGGTGCAAGCAAACAAATATGGTGATGAATTTTGAAAATTATGAACAAATTTAAATACAAATATTTAAAATTTCTAAAGGCGTAAGTTATAAAATAAGTACTTTTTAGGTTCCGGAAGTTTATAAAATATAATTCTTGTGTCACTGTGTTGCACACGTCTTCAAAAGTACGGCATAAACCACTGTCTTGGAAACTGATGCACATGCGGACGTAAGTCTTGAAATATTTATTTTAATTTTAAAACAAATTTTATGAAAATAAATAAATAAAATATTATGGTTGATTTTCTGGTGAAGGCTGTCCAAAACACGCTTTCCTACGTGAGTTGCCTAGGCGCAAGTTGGCTTCAGTTTTTCAAGCAAAACGAATTTTCTTTTGAAATGACACGTACAGTCACGCGCCACTTCCCATTTTTTTATGCTTTTTCGATGGCAAAACCTTTCTCTAGGAGAGTAGAGTCTATTGTGGGGGTCAACGTGCAAATCATAATATGCGGTACAAGGCACGCGCCTAACCAAGAGTGGAGACTGCATTTCATCTTTCAATTCTAGGCTTTGTTTTTCTTTTTCATTTTAGTTTCTAATTTTTTTTCTTTACTAAATTTGATGAAGCAAATAATTATATACTAATGGAAAGGTTGTCGAGGAAGGAATAAAAATTATGCGTAAAAAATATTTAAGAGAGAAAAATATCAAACAAAGTTTAGGGTCTAACAACTAGGGTTTCATTTTTTTTTTTCATATTTTCTCATTACATAAAAATCAAAACTTACAAATATTAATAGGCATATATGAGGATCATGTCATGAAAAATCAAACTCTAGAAATATGTTTTTTTACAATTGTCATGATGTCATAAAAACTTCAAAAACTAGATAATCATAAAATATAGACATAATCAAGGATTTCTATCATGTTTGTCATGTCATTTAGAGACCATAACTGCATCAAAGCACATGAATAAGTTGTGATATCAATGTAAAATAAAAATGGATGTAATGAAAGTTCAAAAAAAATCTTATTATATATGATCCAATATGTATTAGTATCTCTTACATTTTGATTATGAATATTTTACGTGCCCACTGATCTCTTAAAACTTGTGGTGCAAACTACTACAAATACAAGCAATGACAACCTTTGCTTAGTGTGAAAACCTTAGCTTGATAAAGGAAGGAAGGTGGTTTTTCAAGTTAATCATTCTTTTAATTGTTTTGACTATTTGTGATTATGTTTTGATGAAAAGTCTTAACTTATTTATAGAATCCCTTTTGTCGTAACAATAAATTTGTAGATAATCTTAATATGTATAACTATCATAAAATTATTCAAATAGCTTACTTTACCAAGACAAGAAAAGGATAATATACTTTTGTCTTAGCTTACTTTATTAGAATCTTATGTCCTTTTTTTCTTTGAGAAATAATATACATTTTATTTCTTCAATCTTTCTTTTCAATTGTCTTAACATTTTCGTATCAACATAATTAGTACGAGATAGACTTAATCTTTATATACAAAACTTAAACATCGTGTGAATCTAGGTTAAAATCCCAAATGCATGATGTGACACTTTTCACGTTCCTACATTCGGGTAAGTTGGCTTTGAAGAGATTTTGAGAGTAAAGTTTCTGGAAAAGTAAGATGAACTCAAGAATAGAGAGGAAAGCTTAATTCAATAGAGAATATTCAAAATTTGGGGAAAAACTCACAACGGTTATTTTCAATAAGGTTTAGGGTTTAGGGTTTAGCTAAGCACAAAAAAAGATGACATTGTTTTTTGTGTTTTGCAATGATAGCAATGACATGGCTGTTAAGCTTTACATTTGACTTAAAATGACAACGCTATTATGCGTAAAAGGAAGAAACAACAAACAATATTAAAATGGCAAAGCATGATATCATATGACACTAAGTAAATCTCATAAGTGAAACAACACAGAGACTGTCGTTTAGGCACTACAGTTTGGTAAAGTAAAAAGCAAAACTACACCATTCCTTAGACTTAGTTCTTTAGTTTTCCAACTTTCGTTGGTTCCCACCATTCTTCATCTTCTTCACTTTCAAAGAAAAGATTAAATCTTCAACACTCCCCCAAAATCTTTTATCTAACACACTCCCAAGCAAGATGTCAAATATTCAAACCTCTCTCTACCCAGACTTTTAGTGAGAATATCATTAAGTTGTTCACCAGTAGGATAGTATTGTAGAGTGATTTCATTCTCCTTTACTACAACTCTCAAAGCATGGTATTTGACCTTTATATGCTTGGTCATACCATGTTGAATAGGATTTTTGGCAAAAATCATAGTGCCATTCTCTTTCTTAAACCATAAATCATTTAACACCTTTTTTAGCCACAATGCATGATTAACAACAATAGTAGTTGCCACGTACTCAACCTCAGATGATTATTGTGTCACCATTTGTTGTTTTTCAGAATTCCATGTAAACATAGCACTACCAAAAATAGAAGCAATATCCTCATGTACTTTTGGAATCATTTAAGGATCCAGCCTAGTCACTATCATTGAAACCTTTCAACTCACAACTATCCTCATTCAAATACCTCAAACAAAAATAGAATGTACATTTGACATACTTGAGAATCCTCTTGGCAGCCTTTAAATGTAAAGTTAAAGGATTTTGTATAAACCTGGATAACAAACTTATAGAAAACATTATGTCAAGCTCGGTTGTAGACAAGTACAAAAGAGAGCTAATCATACTTCTGTAAACTTGACCATCAACTGGAGTTGAGACATCATTTTTACTAAACTTCACACCAGTAACCAATAAAGTAGGCACAGTCTTGCAGAAGGTCATGTTAAATTTCTTTAACAGATCTTTTGCATACTTAGACTGATACAGTGTAATCAAGTCATTTGTCTATACTACTTCTATCCCTAAAAAAGAAGTCATTAACCTCAAATCATTCATCTAAAATTCTTTCATCATTTGCTATTTGAATTCCACTAACACATCATTATTAGGACCTATGAGCAACAAATCATCAACCTAAAAAGCTATTATGAGTGCAATTGAGCCATTTGAATATTTCACATACAATGTTGACTCATTAACACTTCTTTGAAATCCCTGTCTTCAAAAATGATCATTTATTCTGTCATACCAAGCACGTGGGGCTTGCGTAAGGCCATACAATACCTTAATTAATCTACAAACCTCATCTTCAGAACTTTCTTCAATGTAACTTTTAGGTTGCTTAATAAAAATATCTTTTGATGGTAACCATTTAGAAATGTTGATTTGATATCCAAGTGGTAAATTATCCATCATTCCCTTGCTAACAAAGCAATGAGTGTTCTAATAGTATGATGCCTAGCGACAAGTGCAAAAGTCTCCATATAATTTACTCCATAAACCTGGCTTTATATTTGTTCACAAAACCATCAGGATTCAATTTTATTCTGAAAATCCACTTGGCTCTTACCATATTCTATTCTGTTAATCTATCCATTAGTACCCAAGTATTGTTCTTTTTAATCATGTTGATCTCATTATCCATAGTATCACCCAATTTTTGTTTGTCATAGCTTCTCTATAGCTAATTGGTTCAAAAATAGATACATTACCCCTATTGTAAATCTCACTTAAGCTTTTAATTGCTCTGACAGCAAGTCTTTCACCTTCAATATTTTCAGAATCATTATAAACAATCAACTGTTGATCTTTTTCAGTATCAACTTAGTTCAGAGTACTTAACAGTTACATTTTTCCAGTTTCATTTTTGCCTTTCATCAAAGTTGACATCTTTGCTAATGAACACTTCATTTAACTCAACATCATATAGTCTATAGCCCTTTGATACCTCACTATAACCAATGTGCACAGTTAATATTGACTTAGAATCAAATTTGGATCTTCTCTTATCAAGTATTTTTGCATAACATAGGTATAAAAAAACTCTCGAATGAGTTACAAATGGTTTGTATCCAAACCACATTTCAAAAGGAGTTTTATGAGATAGAACCCTGGTATATGCCCTATTCAGTATATAATTGGTAGTGTTTACTGCCTCAGCCCAAAACTTCTTTGGCAATCTTATCTGATACAATAAACACCTCCCCATCTCAACCAATGTTATATTTTTCCTTTCAAATTGCCATTCTATTGTGGATTGTAGGTGATAGTTAGCTGATGTTATACACCATATTCAACTAGGAATTTCTCAAATTCTGCTGCATTGAACTCAAAAGCATTATCACTTCTCAATGCCTTAATACTTAAGCTTGAGAAGTTCTCAACTAGTGTTTTGAACTATATGAAATTCTTTAAAGCATCAGATTTCTGTTTCAAGAAATAAATCTAGCAATACCTAGTGAAATAATTAAGAAACAGTATATAGTATTTGCTTCCACTAAGAGAATTTCATTGATCCACTTTTATCAGTATGGACTAACTTTAGTTTCTGAGTTACTTTCCAACTACTCTTCTTAGGAAACAACTTCTTGGTTTGTTTATAAAATTGACAAGTTGAACACAATCTTTCTTGTTTTGTGATATCAAGTAGGCCTTCAACCAATTGACCAAATGTCATATGAGATAGTGAAGCATAATTCACATGTCCTAACCTTTTGTGCTATAGCTTAAACTCATCTTTCTCACTGTACAAAGCAGTCTGCTCACTACCTTTCAAGTACACAAGATACCAATTGTTGTTATATGAATAGTAAACATTTCTGCACCACAGGGATCAAGCACAATGCAAAATTTGTCTTCAAACAACAAAGCATAATGGTCATCAGCTAATTATCCAACACTCAGTAGGTTATAATCTACCTTTGGGACATAGTGTACACTTTTTATATGTGTCATACCTGATGTGGTTCAATAGCTACAGTACCAACACCAAGTACTTTCAAATACTCACCATTTCCAATTTTAACTTTAGATATAAAACTAGTATCAAGATCAGTAAACAACGATTGATTACATGTAAGATGATGAGAACAGGCACTATCGAACAACCAAATACTTATCTTACCATAATCCTCACCCATCTTAACCATAAACAAAACTTTTTCATTCTCAATCTCCTGTTCAGCTACATCAGCCTGAGTTGCAAGTTCTGTCATCTTGTTTTTGCACACTTTTTCAACATGCCCTATTTGCTGGCAAGCCTTACATTTAAAATTAGGCCTAAACCAACAATATTTTTTGGTATGATTCATTTTCTTGCAATTTGGGCAAGGAGGATATTTACTTATTGATTTTTCGTGCTTCACATCAACAAATTTAGTTCATTTTGATTCATTTTTCTTGAAATTATTTCCTCTGAGTTTTAACCCATTGGTCTTAGCCACTAAGGCATTTTCCATCAAATCATCAACTATTAAGGCTCTTCTATGCTCTTAAGCTAATAAGGCATTTATAAGTTCATCATAAAGATTTTAGTTAAGTCCTTAAATTCTTCCAGAGAAGATATTATTGCTTCAAACCTTTCTAGTAAGCTGATTATGAACTTAGCTATAACTCTCCTCTCAAAAACATCTTCTCTAAGAAACCTTAACTAATTAACTATCCATAAGACTTTATCAGTATAAGCTTGAATTCCTTCTTTATTTTTCATTTTCAACATTTCAAATTCCCATGACAAAATCATGATTTGTATCATTTTAGTTTTCTCATTCCCTTGAAATTCATCTCTTAAGATTTTCAAAACAAGTTTAAGATCATTTAAATTCATAATCCTAGAAAATATAGAATTTGAAACAGCAGACTAAAGACAAGAAAAAGCTTTATACCTCTTAGCCACTTTTTCCGTCGTATTGCTTAATTTGAGCAATTGTTGGGTTGCCATGCTTTTGAACCGAGAGCTTTCTAATCTCTACTACATCTCATAAGTCGAACACCTTTAGGTAAAAATGTACTTTCACAACCTAAATCTACTAATTAGAACTAGTGAATGTAGAAGGAAATTAGGTAGAAAAACTAGCAATAGCCATTTTACTTTCTTCAAATCTACTGATCAGCTTCAGAAATGAATTCTTAAGAAAATAAACAGTCCCTTAAGAATACTGCTCTGATACCATAAAGAGATTTTCAAAGTAAAGTTTCTAGAAAAATAAGATGAACTTAAGAATAAAGAGGAAAGCTTGAGTTAATAGAGAATACTCAAAATTTGGGAAAAACCTCATCATGGTTATTTTCATTAAAGTTTATATATCCATGCTAAATGCACCAGGCTCCGTAGATTTAACCTTGGTTAATGTCAAAAACCAAAATAGTCAACTGAGCACAAAATTTGATGACATTATTTTCTATGCTTTACAATGGTAGCAACAACATGGCTGTTAGGCCTTACATTTGACTCAAAATCACAACGCTACTGTGAGTAAAAGGAAGAAACAACAAACAAGATTAAAAAGGCAAAGCATGATACCGTATGACACTAAGTAAAACTCATAAGTGAAACGACACTAGGGAAAGTAATGGGTACCCTATTATAAGGTACCTGTGGATACCTGACCCGGTTATACATAGTTGGGACACCCTATAATCAAGTTTGAGATAGGTTCAGGTAGTGATTTTACTACCTGTATCAGGTTTAGGTACTATCTCTTAGGTATTTGTTACCCTAACCCAATTATGTTAATATTCGAATTACATGGGTACCTGCCTTGAACCCAACCTTAATACCCGTTTATATATATATATATATATATATATATATATATTATTACTTAAATAATTAAATTAAAAATAATCAACATTAATATATTTATTTAAAGCTAACATACATATTAAAAAGTATGGTTACTCAAATTATTAATGTGATGATATCAATATATTTAAATTAAAAAATTATTAGATTATTAATTATGTCTAAATAATATGAATATCGTATCATATTACAAAGAAATATAATTATTATTATATATTTACTTTTATTTTGTGTTAATATCACGAAAATTATAACTTATAATATATATACTTAAAAAAAAGTCTTTGGGATCAAAATAGTTTTGGAATCTAACTTTTTTGTTTAATTTCATGTAGTTAAAGACAAGCCTATATGGTTAATTAAATTAATTCATTAAACTATGATTATTAATTAATTTAGAATTTTTTTAATATATACATTATATATATTGGGTTTATTTATAAGAAATATAATTACTATATTATATCTATACTAACACACTTAGTATATATGTATTTTAAATATAAATATATTCACTTTTTATTTTATATTAACATTGCAAATATTATAACTTGTAAAATTATTAATTATAATATATACACCTTTGTTTATATATACTTATAATATGCAAACCTTTAGAGAAGTTGTGATATTAGAATAGTTTTGAGATCTAGTTATTTTTTTTAATTTCATATAATTAAGGACAAAGTCATATAATTAATTAAATTAATTCATAAAATTAGGATTATTAATTACCTTGTAATGTCTTTTAATATATTTACTTTATATATTACTATTATACATATAGTAAAATACTTTTCGTGTGTGTGTATGTGTATATATATATATATATATATACATACACACACACTCTTTAAATATAAATGTATTTATTTTCTATTTTGTGTTAACATTTCTAAAATTATAACTTATAAATTATTAATTATAATATATATAACTTTGTTTATATAAACTTAATTATCTAAAAATAAGTTGTGAGATTTGAATAGTTTTAAAACTTAGCTATTTTTTTTAATTTCATATAATTAAGGACAAACCCATATAATTACGTAAATTAATTAATGAAACTATGATTATTAATTAACTCGTAATGTCTATTAATATCTATACTTTATATCTATTGGATTCATTTATAAGGAATATAATTAATAGTATATATATAGACTAAAATACTTTTAATATATATACACTTTAAATATAAATATATTTACTTTTTATTTTATGTTAACATTATAAAAATTATAACTTATAAAATTATTAATTATAATGTATATAAACACTTTATAATATGTAAATTGTAATGTCTTTTATTACATACACTTTATATTATATATTATGTTCATTTATAAGCACACTTTAGAGTTTTTGATTATTTAAATTTAATTTTTATTATTTGTGTTTTTATTAATTTAAATAGTTGTTAATTATATGAAATATGTAAGAGAAATGTTATTGTATATGGATTCGAGTTCAAGTAATTGGGAATTCATGAAGAACATTTTAATATTTTTTTTATCTTTGGGTTTTTAAACGAGTTAAGGTAATTATAAAGTAGTAGGAATGTATTAGAGTTAGGATTAGAGTATTAATTTTAAAAATTATTCGGATGGTTAATAGGATTCTGATATTTGATTTTTTTATAAGATTAGAATTTGAATATTTCAAAATTAACAAATACCTTACCCTGTTGACAACCCTAAATGGTATAGAGACAACCGTTTAGGCACTCCAGTTTGATAAAGTAAAAAGTAAAATTACATTGTTTCCTAGACTCAGTTCTTCCATCTTCAAACCATCATTGGTTCGCGCCATTCTTCATCCCCTTCACTTTGAGAGAAAAGATTAAATCTTCAACAGGCTTTTGTTATTCAACCAAAGAAATATTTTCTCTTTAAATGACACGTGCAAGTCACACGCCACTTGTGGCTTTCTCGGTGTCAAAAAGTTTCTCTGCGAGATTGGAGTCTATTGTGGTGGTCAGCGTGCCAATCAAATACGTGGTAGATCATGGCACGCACCGAACCAAGAGTGGGTCGGATTTCTACACTAATCCATCGTCAACTCCATAGTTTGCTTTTATTCATTCTAGTCCCTAACTTTTATTTGCTAAATTTTTTGGTGGTACAAATCCAAATGATGCAAATAGTTATATACTAACGAAAGGTTGTCAAGGAAGGATTCTATTGGCGTAAAAAATATTCAAGAAAGAAAATTTAAAACAAAGTTTAGGGTCTAACAACTAGGGTTTCATTTTTCTCCATTTTTACTCATCTCATCAAATTCAAAACTTTCAAATATTAATATATAGGCATATATGAGGATCATACCATGAAAGAATCAAACTCTAGATATATGCTTTTTTACCATTGTCATTAAGGTGTTATAAAAACTTCAAAAACTAGATCATCATAAAACATAGACAAAATCAATTATTTCTAGCCTGTTAATCAATGTTTTTTACAGACCATAACAGTATGAAAGCACACGAATAAGCTGTAATATCAATGTAAAAAAACTATGGATGTAATAAAAGTTCAAAAAAATCTTGCCCTAATCAAAAGTATATTAGCCTTTTTTTTCAAGATTAATACAAAGTACCTCCTAGATTTTGATTCTGGATATTTTACACGTACATGGATCTCTTCAAATTTGTGGTGAAAACCTACTACAAACACTACCAGTGACAAACTTTTCCTAGTGCAAAAACCATAGCTTGATAATGGAAAATGGTGGGTGAAAAACTGCTACAAACACGGGCAGTGACAAACTTTGCTTAGTGCAAAAACTTTAGCTTGATGATGGAAAAAGGTGGCTTTAGGGGTTAATTATTTTTTTAATTGTTCTGACTATTTGTGATTGTGTTTTGATGAAAAGTCTCACCTTATTTATGGAGCCCCTTTTGTCGTAACTTTAAATTTATAAGTAATCTTAATATATAATTATCATACAATTATTCAGATAACTTACTTTACCAGGATAAAGAAAGGGTAAATCCTAATCTTTTGGTAGACTTGGTTGGATAAGCTAAACTATAATGAGTGTTGTCCAAGAATTCTAACAACATAAAAACATGTACATGGAAAACAGTGTAGCAAAGCAAAGGCCAGCTTCTACTTTTACTTGTACGTATGAAACCCTAAAGCCTAGCAACAGCATACGTTAATTTCAATTTTAACAACCTTATACAAATCTTCTGCAATGATCATTTAAATTGCATTGTTTTATGATTGATGACTTGGTACTTGCCTTCAACGTTCAAAGTACTTCAAACCCAAAAAAAAAAAAAGAAGGACCAAGACCAAAAAAGAAACAGACCAAGACCTCGTTGGAGGTATATGCTTTAGGTTTAGTGTCTTAATTAGGAAACAATGTAACATCACTTTATTTGGTCTGAAGATTGTCCATTGCTTGTTAACATTGGAAGAGAAACTTTGGTAGAAAAAGTGGGGACAGCATTTGCAAGGTTGTGATCCTTGCCTTGGTTAATTGGAGGGAAAACATCGCCAGTATCATGGATAAACGTTAGACGTAATGTTGTTTTAGCAGCGCTTTATCTTATCTCTAGATTAAATCTGTTTTGGTTGACCATATCTCTAGAATGATTCTTTTTATGGTGTATGGCATGCGTCATCTTGGTAAAATGAATGTGACCAGTGCTCAGAAAAGGAAAAACAAAAGTAAGAGATTTTTTATTTATTTTTTTCCCTTCAATACTTAAAATATACAAATAAGCAGAACCCTACTTGTATTGTACGAGCTGAAGTTAAATTAAACAAGTACTAATAAAAATATTTTCTTTTCTTTCTTTAATTAATAAAATATTTTATTAAATGAATTAACTGAGGTCTAAAATAGATTTTTTTAATAATATTTTGTTAATTAAGTATGACACTGTTTTGCATTCTCTTAAATGATATTTTTAATGGTACTTAAAAGGATACATACTCACGTTATGCAAAGCTTTTTTTTTTAATTAAAATTCATATTAGAAGTAAATAATTATTTATTTACTAGCTAATCTTAATTTTTGTATTCTAGAATACATGCATGACTTGGTCTTTACATTAGTTATTTCACATCAACTACTTTCTTTCTCTGATCTTGAATATTTTCACATGCTATGTTTGCCGTCCAGGTCTACAAGATATGTAGAAGATATTGGGATGTGCTTACATTGGGAGATGATAGCATATGACAAGTATATTTTCTTGAGTTGCCTTGGCGAGGTCAAAGTGGGTTTCCCTGGGGACTGCTATTTCTTTACCCAATTTTAAAGAGTTTGGATTCTTTACCCAAGTTCTAACCATTAAGTTATCTTATTGGAGATTGCATTCCTTTGCGCGTTGTAGTTTAACCATATTCCATGCCTTATGTTTTCTCTCTCGACACTCCTATGCTCTACTACTGCCATACCTTTACACCATCCTCTTGCTTAAAAGCACCCCACCTTCCACTACCTCTTATGTACTTCAGAGGAGCCTATACTTACTATATTTTTTACCAACCCTGGTACGGTTTGTACCAAAACTCTTCATGCATGTTTTTTCTTCTTTCCAGCATATCATCTGCTGTAGGATGAGTTATCTTATTGAGCGCATCAACTTCATCTATATACACAGCCTATAAATACACCAAACAGGACTCCATTAATGTAAAGCATTATTCTCTCTTTATCTCTGCCTCCTGTCTTCCTCCTAATTAGTTAGAGGGGCAAATCAACCTCTTTAGACATCTTTGACCTATTTCCCAAAAAATTAATGCTAATCTGTACTTCAGATGCATGCACAACTGTCTAATTTCTCATATAGATATAATTAATAACAATTTTACAGCATTTATTTTCATTTTTTTTATTAGTAGTTGGGCAGGGAACTGTCAGACACCTTACTTGCCCTCAAACAATAACGCCCAAGCTTAAATTCCTATAAAGACTCTCTACTCCTCTCTGCCCTCTCTCTATTCTGTTTTATTTACGAAGTTGCAACACTGCCTCACAATCCATCTATAGTACTGATTACTTTCACGAATCACGAATAATGAAAACGATCATGTATTAAATAATTAATGTTATGATCAATTACACTAATTAATCAAGGGTCAATTATATATTTCAGCAAATCGCTACGTTCAGGAATAAATACTATATATTCCAAAAAATTATTCATAAATAAATGTTGACTGATGTTTTTCTCTAAGCGCATGCCTCACGTCGTTATTCATGCATTTACTGCACATGATGTGAAATTTCATATACATATATATACATATATATATATATACATACATATATATACATATATATATATATACATATTGCTCCTTATCTAGAGATACATGGTTGAAAATTAAACCAAATTTGATTTCGGTTTACATTTTTATTCAGACTTGCAGTAATGAGTCCAAGGAAACATAACCAGCAATGTATTGTATGATCTTTTGCCATGAGATGTCATCTTCATCCGCACAAGCTCTGGTACTGGAGGAACTTGAGTTTATTTGAGGCAGATTTTCATGGCCCACAACAGATATGGCTCAAAGCCAAGGAAGCTTGGGATATTCTACATTGTCGAGAACAGAGAATGAAGTCTGAAATTCTTGTAGCCTGGGTCCAAACAAGTTATCCTAATGTGTAGCTAAACGAGGATGGTAGTGCAAAAGGCCAACCAGGGGATGCTGTAGCTAGAGGATTAGTCAGGGACGAAAATGGAAATTGGCTATTTGGGTTTGTCGACAAAATTGGTATTTCTTTCTCACTTGGATCAAAGCTTCGGGTACTTTTAAAGGGTTTAGAATTATGCTGGGAAAGAGGCTTTAGACTAGTCTTGGTAGAAACTGGCTCTTAAACTCGCTATTCAGAAGTTATCTTAACAGGGGTTTCATTTGGATTCATGTGCGAGCGTTGTGAAGATTATACAGAAGCTTCTCCAGCGAGATTGGTCTTGTTCTCTCACTCACATGTTGCGTGAAGCTAATTAGTTACGTGGACTGGATATATGGCAACTAACTATGATGATATTCCTTTAGGTCTACATGTTTTTGAGGTCCCTCCACCAAATATCTCCTCTTTGTTATTAGCTAATATATTAGGCATATCTTGGCCCAGACTTATGTAGTTTGAGTTTTTTATTGAATAGATACCTCCCTTAGTTAAAAAAAAAATCATATTTTTAAAAGGAACAAGTTGACGATCAATTACGCCCATTATCATTTATGTTTATCTTATATTATAGTCAACAATCATATAGTATAAGAGACTAATAACTACAGGCTCTTACCTTTCTCAAGACTCTGTCTTTCGTCCACTGACTTTAGTTTATACATATGTTAAATAATCAAAACATCTAGTGATGTGTACGTCTCTACGAGTATTTCTCGATAATGTGCTTGTCGTAAACAAATTTATATGCATGAAGAACTGTCGTTTCCTTTTTATATATTGAACTAAATTTTAAAATGTTTATGTAAAAATTTGTCTAAAATAAATTAAGGATCACGTTGACTATATACGATTTTCTTGCAAATTACGTCTTCAACATTAATCTTAATTAACCTTTGGTGATTATGATAATCTTGTCGTCGTGCTGTTATTTGCAGCATTGAACTTGCAGTCCCTTGCTCTCTTCAATTTGTATTTCCTTGTAAGTTAATTATAAAAGGAACAATTTTTTTATGGTATAAAAGGACTGCAGAAAGGCATTGTTTATGATGGTTCTAGAATTAGGATTTATCATTTTGCATATCTCATATGAATGTCATCTAGTCCTTTTTTTCCTCCCATTTTAAGATTAAGAGCACTATTTGTGATAAACCAAAAAAAAAATTGTTGAGTAAAATGTATTTAATTAAGATGTACTAAGACTTCGATTAAACAATACATTTCTATGGTTTTCATTCTTAAATAATCAATTCTAGAAATCCATTTGATTACCTACCCTGTTTTGGACCCTGCGATACAATATTAGTTCCAAGCACATTAGGACCCCAACTTGGTCTAACAAAGTTAGGCTTGAGTTCGAGGAAAAAACAATTAGAGCACAATTTAAAAATTCAGTTATTTATTTTTAATTTTACTTTATAAAGTAATAATATTGATCAATAATGCAAAACAGTGATATCATTAGATCAGATTTAGTATATGGAGAGTCAAAACATTATGTAGATTAATTATTTTAAATAATGAAACTCTCTTTATGCCTTTCCAAAAATTTTATCTAGATTAAATAACTAAAAATTAATGATTCGTCATCTGATACTTTAATTTGTTTGACATAATATATTTTAGAAACCTCTTCAACTATTTTAAAATATTCAAATAAATCTTTATTCTTCTATTATGTTGAATCAAACTTTTGTATTTTTATTTTAAACTAAATAAACCTTTATGATTAAAAGTTAATTAATAGTTATTAATCAAAATGTTACTTCTCATTTTATGTTCATGTGGTACTAATATAGCGCTGATATAGAGGTAAAAAATGTCATATGACCATATCATCATGTGACTCTATAATTCATTATGATGTATTAACATACTACATTAATATCATATTCCTTAAAATAACAAGAGACTTTTTTACTAACAACAATAAGTTTATTTTGTTTAAAATAAAAGTATAAACACTTAATTGAACGTTATAAAATAATAAAAATTTATTTAAAATTTTCTAAATAGTTGAAAATTTTTTTAGATATTATCTTTATTTTAAAATATGTTTAACTTTTGTCTTATAAATCTTACCACATCCAATTCAAGATTTAAATTTGAAAAATTTGAAGATAAAGTTTTATATCTTTATAGTTGAAATATTCCTTGGGTGGTTAATGATTCCATCTCTTTTGAATTTTTATGCAAACATTAAAGCATAAAAACGATGATAATTTTGACAAGCTTTTCTTAAAATATAATGAAGAAATGTGTCGAATGGCTCCAAGCATCCTCTTTCCATTCCCACCAATGGCTGGCTAAAAAAGCATACCAACAACTCATTGCCAACACATATGCTGCGACAATACATGCAGCCTGGACATACCTCCATTTCGGACCAGAAGTCACATTTTATCTTATCTTCCATTTTTGGGTATGAGCAGCTGAGCAGACACACTACCAATACCACAGCCTCAGCTTTTGGATTATTTAAATAATTTGAGGTAACTTTATCTTTGATATTCAAGTTTGACTTTAAAAGTATAATCAAGATTTGATTTGCTCAATAATTATCGCTAAGGAGTTTCAATAAAATTTTAAGAATATATAAGTAATAAACAGATCCTCATTTTCCTTCTATCACAGTAAAAGGGCTTCCTGTCACTTCGACAATAAATGAGTAATATTCTCCACAATAAGACTTTTTTTGTGTGTGTGTGTGTGTGTGTTTTTTTCCCTTGTGCAAAGGAGGATATTGAAATTATAACATTATACATGTTCATCCCCAAGGTTTGTATCCCTTGTCAGATCTCAGTGATTAAATGCTTATTTTCATTTGCATTGAAGTAATCACTATGTAATAAATGGAATTTGGTAGCATTTATATAAAAAAAAGTTGACAACGTTAAGTGCATGGAAAATGAAATTGGATGGGTAAATTCAATTTAATTCTGATTTAATTCATATCTAAATTCAATATCAATTAAATATGAACTCAAGTGATAATTAAAAATCGCATCATAGAGCGTAGGTGCATTGAAAAAATAAATAAAATGGACAAATTGGACTGCTTCAATAAAACAAATACACAGCTCATGGAGAAGAAAATCAAAGGCAAAAGGGCGCGGGCAGCCTAGTTGCGTCCCTAAACCCTAAGTACCCCACAAAAGCGCCGACCCCAACCCCAACCCCAACCCAGCCCTCCTTGGCGCCCCAATGGTTTGATCACCATTTGGTGCTACGCTTTTTTGAGTAAATATCACATAAATGAGGGTTAAAGATAGGCAATGTGAGTTCCTATTTATGCCCCGCACTGCATCTAAGCCTTTCACTTTAACACACACTCGCTCTCACATTCATTAATTAAGCCTTTATCACCCACACAAATGCTTTCCACTGCCCCATCCGCCTTCTCCTTGAAACCAATCAAATATCCTCTTTTGACTCCTTTCGCTTCTTAACTCCCTGTTTCCTTAATCATTTAACAATGATGAAGAGGATCTGTTGAACTGCAGAACTTCTTTTCTGAGCTGGGTTTTTCTTTTTCCTTTGAAGGCTTCTTTTCTTTCTTTGTTGCTAGCTAGCTCCTGCATGAAACAGAGTTCCCTCACTTGCTTGTCACTATTGCAATGAAGTATATCAGAACCAACAGCTTCAAACGGTTGTTCTCATTAAAAAGACGCAGTTTGGAAGAAGATGTGGCAAACACCCAACATGGGGTTTTTGAAGAAGAAGAAGAAGACAACCGCAAGGAAAGCTCCAAGATTGTTTCAGTTACAGAGCATTCTCAGAGACCTTCGTGGAGATGCTTCTCCTTTGAAGAAATCTCTCTTGCGACCAATGCTTTTAGCTCAGGTTTCTATCAACTGTTCAAGCTTTTATTTCCCTCAAGTTTGTTTTTTTTCTCTTCTGGGTGTTAATGTTTTTCATTTTATTATTTGGATAAACAGAGAATTTGGTAGGCAAAGGAGGGTATGCAGAGGTATACAAAGGAGTGAGGAAGGATGGGGAGGAGATTGCAGTGAAGAGACTAACAAAAGCTTCAACTGACGAAAGGAAAGAGAAGGATTTCTTGACAGAAATTGGAACTATTGGTCATGTCTGCCACCCAAATGTATTGTCACTTCTAGGCTGTTGCATTGACAATGGCCTTTATCTCATCTTTCAGTTCTCTTCCAAAGGCACTGTTGCTTCTCTTCTCCATGGTATCAAATGCAAAATCTTGGGTTTTTCTTTAATCAAAATCAACTGTGTCATTTCTGGGTTTTGGTATTTTTTTTTCTTTTTTATTGACTTTTGTTGCTGCAGATGCGAATTTGCCATCAATGGACTGGAAAACAAGGTATAAGATTGCAATTGGTACTGCAAGAGGACTCCATTACTTACATAAAGGATGTCAAAGAAGGATAATTCACCGGGACATTAAGTCTTCGAATATTCTATTGACTGCAGATTTTGAACCTCAGGTGCCTATATCAATTGCTCTGTTTGACTTTCTTTGATCAGACTAATTATGTTCTAACTGTTTCTTCATAATTTTATGTTATAGATATCAGACTTTGGACTAGCAAAGTGGCTTCCTTCTCAATGGACACACCATTCAATTGCTCCAATTGAAGGGACATTCGGGTACAATATTCTACAAACCTTTTCTCCCTCTTTAAAAGAAAAGTATAACGATGAATTTGGTTTAAATGGCTATGCTACATGTCCTGTAGGCATTTAGCGCCTGAGTACTTTATGCATGGAATTGTGGATGAGAAGACAGATGTGTTTGCCTTTGGAGTTTTTTTATTGGAGATTGTTTCAGGGAGGAAACCAGTTGATGCTTCTCACCAAAGCTTGCACTGCTGGGTAATGCCTCTCCTTAAATTAGAACATCATCCTTCCTTAACCTTTGGTTAGTAAAGAAATAGATGGTTATGTGAATTTCATGCCTTTGTTAATTGTAACCTTCTGAACTCAATAGGCAAAACCACTCTTGAATCGCGATGAAGTTGAAAAATTGGTAGATCCAAGGCTCCAAGGGGCCCTTGATGTTTTGCAGCTAAAAAGACTTGCCTTTGCGGCATCTCTGTGCATTCGAGCATCTTCAGCTTGGCGTCCTACCATGAATGAGGTATTTTATCTGCTATGCTGGACCATGTAATGTGCATCGCCAGTAATTCAATTACTTGCACATGTTCATCAATGAATAGGAATTTATTATTGACCCCATGCATCCAACTCTGGTCTTACACATACATTTCTTATAGGATGATGTAATTTTCAAAGGCTTTAATGTTCCTGACGAGTCATACACCTTTCAGATGCTAACTATCGCTCCAATACCAAGCAGTCTAGTTAATTTTTGAAACTAAGTTCCCTTGACAGATACAATGATAGTTGCATACCAGTGGTGTACTTCTTCTTCCCTTAATACAAGGCTTTGATTCAATGCATTTCGTCCTTGCAATTAGGAATGCTGATACACTACGCTTGAGTTTTGATCAGTAAACAAAACTTCCTGATGAGGATCATTAGATTATGAATACAGTAGTTACCTTATAATTTATAGCTGAGCGACTCACAGTATTCATATAGGTGTGTTCTGGTATTTAAAAAACACCTACTTTGTTAATATAATATGATTTTGTCAGCTGTCATCTTCTTAAAATTATGGTGGTTCGCCTGTAATGACTTTGCGCATCCTTTTCACTAGTAAGGACTGCAACATGCAAACTTAGATTTGGTCATTTTTTGGTGCTGGAGATGGGCATATATCCGGTCTTTTACGCAATTTTATTCACTCAGAGGATGTTCTATCCTACCTAACCTAAATCTTGAAGCTAATACAGAAACTAAAATATGACAAACCCATGTGATTGCAAGGATCAGAACATCATTACAAAATGATTGGAACAGCGGGTCCTCTTTTGACTTATCATTGCACCATATGTGTATTTTAAACATGAAATACGTGTTTAATTCCGCTTTTCTCTACAATTATGATTATGTACTTTGAAATTTGGGACTTCCACCCACTTGCTGAAGCAACTGAAATGGAAGTGCAATTTGTCCAAAAATTTTATATATAGAATTCCCAATTAATGCTGCTAGATTTTTGTTCATTTAAAGTTTTAAACGTGTCAATTGCATTAAAAAGAAGGGGATACAACACCAGCCAAGGCTGATGTATATGTTTACCCGAAAAAGTCATGATAGAAATATGTAATTATTGAGCTCATGGACCTCATTTTCTTGTCATGAATCACATAAAGCAAATGTTGCATAAGCAAAACGTATGCATATATGATGGCAAAATACTTTATTGATTTCTTTAGCCAATTCTTCAAGTCAAATTTCTCTTCTATATCCAATGAAACCCTTGAAGCAAATTCTTTTCCTGTTAATTGATAGGTTTTGGAAGTTCTTATGGAAGGTGGTGATACTGATAAAGAGAGGTGGAAAATGCCAGAAGAAGAAGAGGACCAAGAAGAATTCTGGGGCTTTGAGGATCTAGAATATGAATGTCATAGTTCTTTCTCAGTTTCTCCAGAAGATTCGATCTCTACAAGTTCTTAAGAGGGAAATTGATCCAACTGCTATTGTCTTAATGTAAATACAAATATTATTGCAATTATAAATACATATATAGAGTGAACTATTACATCAAAACTTCCCCTTCAGTACTAGACACCCATTTCACCTTCTATGTCCTGCTTCCAGAAAATGCTCCAGGAAAACTCCAACTGGAAAAGGGTAGAGAAAATGTCAAATGAATGGGAAGAGACATAACAAAAGAGTGTCAACCAAACGCGTTAACAAGTCATCCCAAAAATAGTAATGCTATTTTGTCCCATTTTTGAACTTGTACTACTCACAAATGATATGCAAATAATACTTTAACCATTTATTTCTTTGCAAGTATTCGAATGATCTGATCATAAAAAACTCAAGCCTGTATAATGTTATGAGTTAAAATGAAAAGATTGGTTTAAGCTTCTGTTTTTGTGTGGATAGACAATGAAGTGCCTGAAAAGGATGAGTATTATTGCTCATTGATGGAAACACCAATTATTATTAGAGCTAGTACTGTCATGTCGGCTCCCTCATGTTGTTGATGAATTTTTGTGATAAGAAGTGAAAGAAATCTCTTAAACGAAAATAAAAAATCAACTGCATTAGTTACTATCAATAATAACTACATTAATAAATAAATAATAACCATAATAAGGATGGTTCAGAACAATGACATAACCCAAAAAAGAGCCAATGAGTCACCCTGTCATGCCAGGTATTTTTTTTCAGTCCTATCCCAAAAGTCTAGGTAGAGACTGCCCCTGGTGGAACCCATGCCAGATGTGCATCTCAAATTATGAATCACATCTTTGCTTCTGGGGCATAATTTGGGGTTCTCTAAATTATTCTCCATACATAGCCCGGTCATCTCCTTGCATAGGCTCAAGTCCCAATATAACATTTCTCCTTAAATTCTTTTTTTTTTAATCCAATGGTAGAATAACTCATAAAATAATGAGCAATATTCTTTTCCTTTATTTAATTCTATGTTGTTGTCTTGTTAAAAATGAGTTTGGTCTTTATTTTTTGGGTATTAAACAATCAAAGAACTAATAATGGTATCTCAAACTAAAAACTTTTGTACCAAAAAAGTTAGCTTATAAAATAGTAGTAACCTATTTTCCAATGGAATACTTAAACAGTTTGAATTTGACATTTCATTTGAATATTTCGAACTCAAATATTAAAAAAATTATATAAAATGAAAAAAAAAAGAGATTCTTTTCGATTATGCTACTAAAAATTTCAATGTATAAAAGAAAAATGCTGACCCAAAAATGATTAAGGCCTCAAATGTTTCTTTATGGATTTAATAATGCTGTTGAGACAAGGATTCTATACTTGGAACAATAGAGAGATTGAGTCTATATAATATATGCAAAGTGCATGCAATGATTTAGTGTTGTAAAATGGAAGCAAGAACACATGGCGGTTGATGAACAGTTGGACTTGCCCTCTTGATAATGGGGCCGGCACAGGGACAAATTAATGCTCCGAAAGAACAATGAGACCCCAGAAAAATGGTGTTAGTTGAACGCTGAGAGTGCTTGTTGTTTACGAGTTAGGAGCATCTTTAACCTTATTTTAATCTGATTTTAAAGTTGACGAGTGGTTTAACTTATAAAGACTCAAAGGAACTGGTAGTGCAACGACAAATGATATCCCATAATTCATTCACAAAAACGTGGCGTTTTGTATAGCAAACAGTTGTTCAGATAAGATTAATTAACGAAGGCAACATTTCCTTTCCAGTGAATTGATTAAGTGATCCATCTTTTACGAATTATAATAAGTTTTTTCTTGATCAAAACCATCATATAAATTAAGGGTCTGATCGAGATTAAGGGCTTGTTAAGAAACTGTTAAATATAATAATTTTTATTACCATTTTTAAAAATTGGATGAATGTTAGAGAAAGATAGACAAAGTAATGGAGGTAGGTACTTCTTTACCAACCTTCCTTTTTATTTATTTTTTTTCTGTGTGCATTGTATTCTGCTGGCGGATGGAATATTGAATGGATGAAAAATGCACGCATGGTGTTTAAACCATAAAATTTATTTATCTAGAAAGCATATATAATTAAGTGTACAAAGCAGCTAGCAAGCTTATCGACAAATGTTTGTAGAAACTAGAAAGCATACATTACTAAATAGTCAACTGGCTGATTAATTCGGTTGGGATTCGTAAGGAATTTTGACTCTCGTCTCATGCTATGATCAAGCCGGATGCTAATATTTTTTCTGTAAAGAAATAGAAAATTTTTCTTGGGTTGGCTCAACAGTATGATCCTGTTTTTGCAATCCATACATTTTGTTTAATTAATATATTTTAATTGGAATTCCATTTTCCCTTTTTTTTTTAAAAAAAAAGAAACTGTTGTTAATTACTTTTCTTATTTGTTTGAGGCCGGATTTTCAAAATCAGTACAATTTTATCAAATTAAGTTGTGTTAACTGAGTTGAATGCAACTATACATGATGACTTTTAGTTACAAGTCATGTCATAATTTATTGAATTTATAATTAATTCAGTAACAGACCTGGTCCAATAATTTTTCCTGTATCATTAAGGGGTAATTTCCTGTAACCTTCCACGGTTTAAAAGCAATTAATTAATTAATTAATTAGAGTAATAATTTGCTAGCGTCATATCAATTCTACGAAATTGTAGGAAAACTTCCTTTTCCTTGGTGGAAAAAGTGGCAGCTGGCAAAGACTGATTTTGCATAGAACCATAATTTTGTTGAGACAGACGAAAACTTATTGCAACCAAGTTCCAAAGTGAATGAACTTGTCAAGTAGCTGCAGATCGACAGTTGAAATTTGGCCCAACACCCAAAGTCCATATATATACCAGCTTTAAACTAATGAGTGGAGGAGCCGCTGAAAATTCAACTGCAGAAACATAAACGTATTAACATATATATGGTCCCTCTCAAACTTAATAATTAATGATATAGATAGAAACTCAGTTCTATAATTGATCTCCTTCGCCTAAATGAGAATTGGGTGTTACTATATCTTTTGTCAATTCCACATATTGTTGGGTCCTCTCTGAAAAATTAGAGTTAATGACCATCTTGCAGTATTCAAGCTACTTTATATTGGTGACAGCAGCAGCTTAGAAATAAACAATAGATGCATGTCATGACCTTTTTGAGAAAATGGATATTGATCGAACAGTGAAATGACTGAAAATATTGCTATATTTTTCAGAGAACAATAAAATGAACATAGGAGCTTATTTATATGACCTGTCAAAACCATCTAAAGGCCCTTCTAACAACTTAGAACGGAAAGAGAAAAAAATCGTAAGTTAGAAATTAGTAACAATAAATTGGTCGTACAAATTTACTGCTTGCACATGATAGTCACGTGCTTTTTATTTGGCCTATACAATGTGCATATCATGCGTTCTTTCTTCAACTGAGGCCTGCATGTATAACTTTAGTAAACCTTCATTCTATTTGTAATTCACAACTTCTTCATCATCAACACTCCCCCTTAAGATGTATGAGAATGTTGTGAACAGACATCTTATTGAGTAAATGATGGAATTGTCTCCGTTGTAATGCTTCTGTAAATAAGTTAGCAAAATGTGAATCAGTATATATATGCAAAGGTTTGATTATAACTTCTAGCACCTTATCTAGAATGAAATAACAGTCAATTTCTATGTGTTTTGTCTGCTCATGAAACATGGGATTCTTGGAAATACGAAGGGTAGATTGGTTGTTACAATATAACTTTACTACAACTTTATGTTCAAAACCAAAATCTTTTAGCAATGACTTTAACCACACTATTTCACAACAGGTGGATGCGATTGATCTGTACTTAGCTTCCATTGAACCATGTGCCACTACACATTGCTTTTTAGATTTCCAGCTAACTAAAGAATTTTCAATGAAAATACTAAAATCTGAGACAGAATTTCCTTTTGTTAAGACACCCCCAATCACAATCTACATAGGCAGTGATCTTCATTTTTGAATCAGCTTTCATCAGAAGTCCTTGTCTAGGTGTAGATTTTAAATACTTCAAAACTTTGTATGCTGCCATTAAGTGTTCATGCCTTAGTTTGTCCTTAAATTGGGATAAAACTTGAACACTATATGAGATATCAGGTCTAGTAAAAGTCAAATATAAAAACTTGCCAATGAGTTGTCCATAAGCTGTGGGATCTACTAATTGTTCTTCATTTATGGCCTTGACAGCTTGTGATTATGGTAAGTGGGAGTGGACATTAGTTTTGTGGCTAGCAAGCCATGATCTTCTAAGAGATCTAGTGTGTATTTCCTTTTACAGACATATATTCCTTAGTTTATCTTGCAACTTCAAGTCCTATGAAGTATTTCAATTTTTTAGGTCCTTCAACTTGAATTGTGCATTTAAGCAACTTTTGACTTCATCTAGAACTCCCATGGATAAGCTGCCAATAAGAATATCATTGACATACACCAAAATTGCAACATAATCATTATTCTTGGTCATGGTAAATAATGAGTAATCAAACTTTGATTTGCAAAATCCATATTTGAATTAAGGAGGTAGTGAGTGTAGAGTTCCATTGCTTGGAAGCATACTTAAGCCCATATAAAGACTTGGGTAGCTTGCATACCATTTTTCAATTGGGTGAGCACTCCCCCTTAAACACATACCTTTAAGGAAGCTCCATGTAGACTGTTTCTTCCAAATCTCCATTCAAGAATGCATTGTTGATATCAAGTTGTGACAAGAACCAATTATGAGCTGTTGCGAGTGCCAAGAAAACTTTAATAGTGGTTTGCTTAGCCACTGGATTGAAGGTTTCTTGGTAGTCAAAACCTTATCTTTGATTGTACCCTTTGACAACAAAGTGAGCCTTGTACCTCTCCACTATGCCATTTGAGTTCATCTTCACTTTGTAGACTTAATTTGCAGCCTATAGCATGTGAATCATGAGGTACAGGAACTCCACACCATGTACCATTATCTTCTAAAGCTTTCAATTCAAATTCCATTGCTGCCCTCCATTGGGAATGTTTGACAGCTTGGTGGTAATATTAAGGTTCAGGTATATGTGATGGAGAGGCAGTATAAATCCCATATGCAAGTGATAGTTTAGTGTCTGATAGCATAGTTATCATTATCGTACGATACACGATATGTATTGTACAATACGATACAATACGATACTAGTAGAAAGCGATGCATATCTATAGTTATATCGGATTGGATCAAGTATTAAAAACGTATCGTACAATATACGATATGTATCTTATGATACGAGGGTTTATTGTACAGTCAATATACTTTTTATAAACTTAATTCTAAGTAATTATTAAAAATTTTATATTTTATTTTTTTTGAGTTGAAATATAAAAAATTATATTTTATGAGTTTCACTCTTTAGATTTTAAACAAAAAATTACTAAAAAAATCGAATTCCCTTTTAATTTCAACATGATAAATGTTTTTGAATTTTTAATTAATAAATTAATATGAAAAATTATATATTTTATTTAAAAGTCTATATTAATGAGGAATATGTTGAGAGTTTAAATTAAAAAAATAATCGTCTTTTCAATTTACGCCTTACGATCTTCAATTTTGTTAAAAATATAATATTTGTCAATTCTTTTCTTTATTTTACATGGATAAATTAATTTTAAAATTTTTCACTTTATCTTACGATCCAATATAACTCGATACAAAAGAAAAAGATTTTGATATATGATATGCATCTCGATTTAACAACTATGTCTGATAGGTATTTGGTAATTAGATATGCTGTGACATTGTTAGATTGAGGGTCTAGGTTATGTTGGAAGGCTTTCAAATATCTAGGCAAATGTCTAACTCTAGTACTTTTCTTAGGTACTGAATGATCAACAATCGATATGTTTTCTTGAGTTTGAGGTGAAATAGAATCATCAAGTAAAGAGTTTTCTTGGTGTAAAATTGGAGAATTGAGAATAGTTTCAAAGATAGGAACTGAACTAGGTGAAGTGGTTGACTTAAGAGAGTTTATGTGATATTGAATTCTAGCTAGAAGGGAAATTATCAAGGAAAGTACAAAAAATATGAAGATTTGACTCATGTAGACCAAATGTTTTTGAAAGTCAAATGGTTGTGTAGATGCAGTACTGGTGCAGAATGGAAATGAACTTTCATAAAAAACCACATTCTTTGAAATAAAGACCTTGAGTGCATCGACATCATAAACTTTATAATCATTAACACCAACTGGATAGCCAAGGAAGACGCACTTGGATGCTCTTTTATCAAATTTCTTCCTATTATGTGTCACGGCAGATGTGAAGTGAAGACATCCAAATACTCTGATGTGATTGTAAGAAAAGGGTTTCTTAAATAACATTTCATATGGAGATACATTTCTAAGGACAAATGGAGGAATTTTGTTTATTATATGGGTAGCAGTAAGAATGACTTCTCGTCAAAATTTAGTTGGCATATAGGACTGAAAAAGCAAGGATCTTGCAACCATCAATAATGTTTGGCGTTTCCTTTCAACAACACCATCTGGCTGTGGTGTTTCTACATTGGACAACTGATGCACGACACCCTTAGATGCATAAAATTCAATTAAGTTGAATTCAAAACCATTATTTGATCTTATTTATTTAATGGAAACATTGAATTGATTTTGAATCAAGTTATAAAAAGAAAGGACTAATGACAATACATCTGATTTTGCTTTCATTAAAAATATCCATGTGAACCTTGCAAATCATCAACTATTGTAAGGACATAATGATGACCTCTTAACTTAGCAGTAGTATAACGTCCCTAAATATCAACATGAAGCAACTCAAAAGCAAATGTAATGCTTTGAACCTGCTTAGGAGAAGATAATTTCTACTATTTTGCTAGAGGAAAACTTCACCTGGCAATTCACAATTACTAGAAATTTTTGGAAAACGTTTGTGAATCTTCTTTATTTTATCAATAAGCACATGTCCAAGCCTATAATGCCATAAGTCAAAACATTTAGAATTTGTTTTGCTAACATTAACGCAAACGTTTAAAGGAAATTTGACTATGTTCTTAAACTTAAATTGTTCAAGATATTATGCATCATTGTTGTTCTGCAAGAAGCAAAGTCCTAATGTAAGCTTAGCAATTCCAGTTACAGCTCATGTGTTACGATTTTGAATGACACAATAAGTATTAGTAAAAAATATGCAATGATTTTGGATTTTGTAATTGACTTACTGACAAAAGATTGAATCTGAAAGTAAAAACACATAAGAGATCGTATAATATCAAGATTGGACTTAACCAGACTGTACCTATATGTGAAACAGCTACTTGGCATTGTTTGGTAAATGAACAAAAATATTATTTATTGGTTGGTAGGAAATAAATTTGTTAAGACTACATGCTATGTGATCCAATGCACTATTGTCCATAATCTAAAAACTATGTTTAATCATGAAATTATTGAAATTCAATGAGCTATTTGAATGAGAACTAACTATGTTTAAGCAATAACGGCTAGAAATGATACCCACCAAAGCTGAGTTTACCAAGGAAGGCTTGGCCTATTGAGTGTTTTGGAAAATAATAACCTTACTGTCTAATTCATTTATTTGATGAGAGCAAGTAGTTTTTGAAACTAGGTCCTTGTAAAAGACATCTGAGACATGGAGTTAGTGCCTAAATCCTCATCCTAATCAATATGGGAATCATTAGTAGTCAAGACACTATTCATTAATTTGGCACTAAAGTGATTAGGATTCCCCTTTTTAAGACTATTCTTGCCTTTGTTGAATTTAAAATCTTTTAGAAAGCCTATAAATCTATAGCATTTCTTTTTAGAGTGTCCTTTCTTCCCATAATAAGCATAGATGATGTTTGGTCTCCCTTTTCATTTCCCATCAATGGTAACCAACATAGCAACAAATTTTGATAAAGGTTGTGATTGTATCAGTAGCTTCCTTTGTGATTCTTCTTGTAACACCAAATTGTAGGCCTTGTATAGAGTATGAAAAGGTTCCATTAAAATTATCTAGGACCTTAGAGTAGAATAGGACTCATTGAGTCCATTAAGGAACATGAGCACTGTGTCTTTTTGGTATTGATATGAAAACCTTATGTAGCATCTTTGATTGTAAGTTCTTCCCACATACAATTCAGCTCAGTGAAGTAGGCATCCACTACTCTAGTGCCTTGAGTAATGTGTCCAAACCTCTATAAAATTAACGTGTCTTCTCTTTTTATCTTTCAGTCCTTGATTTTATACATTTACATTAAATCATGTACCAAATTTGTTCTTAACTTATTTATTCTTAATTTACTCTTCAAATTATTATTGACACACTTTGATAGAAAAACAAATTTGTGAAAATAATTTTTAGCTTTACATGATTGGAGGATTGTGAAATTTTAGACTAGTGCATTTTGCCTTAAAAGAGTTTGAAAATTTATTTTCAACTTGTTTGTTCATTACTTTGCTTATTACTGTTGGCATGTTTTAAAGTGAACAAATTTGAAAAACTTTTCTTCAAACTTGCTTTCATTAAAAGTTTAAATTTGTTGAAAAGAATTTTTAAAAAAAACTAATTCACCCCCCATAGGATATTTATCTCATTATTATAGAGCTAACACTTTTAAAATAGGAGGTAATGGATTCTAACAACCAAGCTCACTGCCAAAAATACTAGTTTCTGTGACAGAAAAAATTGTCACAAATAAAAATTAGTGATGAAAATTGTGACGGATATTTTCTCATACGGTAAGTCACCTCACTAATACTTTTGTTACAATTTTTTTCAAATCCATCACTATTTAGTGACGAATTTACTGTCACAAATTAGTGTACTTTTTGTCACAATTTTTTGTCAATCTGGGCAGCCATCCATCTTTCATTCATTATAGATTTAAGAAAACGATCACTAAATCTGTCACAACATTTTGTCACAGTTGTAAAATACTGTAACTGATTTTGTCACAACATTATGTTATGAATCTATTTTATCACTAATTCCATCACTAGTACTAGGCAATGTGATAATGTTGTCACTAGTTCCGTCACTAGTATTTGTCACAAAATGAGAATATTGTCACTATTTTCTGTCACAAATTTCTATCATTGATTCTATCACAAATTTTTGTCACTATTTAAACACTATTGTCACTAAATCTGTTACAACTTATATTTGTGAATTACTTGATTCCATCACTAAATGTCATGTTTGAAATTAAATAAGGATAATTAATTAAGTTGAACTTAATTGAAATAGATCAAAATAAAGTGAAAAAATTAATTAAGGTCACAATGACTTAATTGAATAAAAATACAAATCTTGTATCTAGCGTTACAACTTAGTTTAGCTATATAAATAAGTTACGTTAGCCAATCAAAAGTTTAAGCTTTAAGCCACTTCTTAACTAATTCATAAAAATAAAAAAAGAAAAATAAGTTTTCTTTGTCTAATAAAATAAGGTTCGACTAGGATTTTTAGTCTTTTGGTTTTTTTTGAAAACAAAACTGATTAACACAAGTAAAATAAATCTTACTTTTGAGAAAGTCTTTTTTAGTCACTGTATGAATTACTATTAAAGACTAAACACTTAAGTAACTGCAAACTTGACAAATCTTAAAAGTGAAGAAGCAAAGATTTTTGTTGCAAGATTTCATATTGTCTTGTTCTTTTTTCGAGTTTCTTGCTTCATCAAAAGTCTTTTGGATTTAATTAGCTTTTAATCATGATATTTAAAGTAAAGTATATAATACTTAAATTTATGAGTATTCATAACTAATTTCAAATTGCATGAAAAACACAAACAATTGATCTTGAGGGATTTGGTATTTTTTTATTAAATATATATTTTATTTTTCATTGTGTTATGTTTTGAATTTATTGATTAATTTTATATTTGAGCATGAGGTCAAATCCCAACATATTATTGATAAAATAAGTTTGTACGTAAACAAATAAAGCTAATAGCATTTAAAAAAAAATCAACTTCTAAAACTCAGAGAAATATTAATT
>NW_018397256.1:3975854-4030218 GCF_002168275.2 Theobroma umbraticum | reverse complement strand
TTTACTTTAAAAAATTAAAATTACTATTATTCACTTATTTTTGTTAAAATAATGATTATTTTCATTCACCTCTATCATTTTTTATTATGTTGTTCAAGTCAATCTTTATTATTTAAAATAATTTATGCTACAAAGTATAATCACTTTAATTACTATGATTGTTGTAGTATGATTCCATATGTAAACAAAACATGTGACAAAATGAAAAATGGCAATTAATCATGAAGTCTTATTTGACTCAAATAAAAGTAAAAAAACTTAATTGAACAGAATAAAAGAATAAAAATTTATTTGAATTATCTTAACTAGTTAAAAAACTTTAAAATATAATTTATTTTCAAGTTTATTTATTAATTGATTTAATTATTTTCCTTATTTTTTAAACTCTTATGAGATATTGATATAGTATTGTGACTAACACTTGGCATGAACATGGTAACTCCACAGAATAACTTATTCCAAGATCCAAATTTCAATATTGTCCAGGTGTGAGGGGAGATACGAAGTGTCGCTCCGGCATCGAAAAGATTGCCAGACGACCAATCATGTGACCGTCAGAAGCATCAGTAGAGGCTTGGCGACAGTTAAATATCCATGATACAAGCACTTCGGAGATCCCCACACTCTTTCCTCACGTCCTCTGTAACGATGCTGTTTTATTACGAAATGAGATGAATACTCTTGCCTCTTGCACCATTAACACTTTCATTCAGGAAAATCTTACCTCATTCAACAAACAAACGCAAATCAAGCTAAGAAAGAGATAATGAAACATTTTAGCATCACACTGATTACCTCAATTTTATTTTTTTTTGTGGGTACATGTTTTCTTAATTTACATAATGAAACATAATCCTTTTCTATTCATAAAACTCAATATATCCATTCTAAAATTTGAACTCAAAGGCCTCTGAAGTGAGTTTTGCACAAGTATGAAAATCAATGAACATATGATCCCTATTCATGTTACAAAACTTCGCTGCTCACAATAAGGTATCAATTCTAACCTTATAGCTTGTTGGTACTCACCTCAAGCCTCCCTCTGAGCTCATCTTGCTTCATCAACCAGACAGCTTCCTTCATTGGTGATGTTTCAGAAACAAAGAATGGACAGGTTCTCTTGAACGCAAAAAAGTGGCTGAGAGAACACTTGCATCTAACATCACCCTAAAAGGCTGGCGTAAGAAACACCTGTATGTATCTAAACAGCCATCTAGAGTTACTCCACAGCAGCTGTCCTCTTTTCCAATAATGATTCAAGGAAACCTGAACACAATTTGGTGAGTGGTGGCAAATTATGAGATGATCCTGTGAATATGGATTCCCAAGGTCTCTCTGATGGAAACGATGGAACCCAAGAAGTCTGGGTTCTCTTCATGTCAAACTCTGGTAGCTCACCATAGATGGACGCATACCCAAACTGCCCTGCTTGTCCTGTCATATGAGAGGTAAAGAACCGGGAAAAAGATAACAGTAGAATTAGTCATGAGATAAAGTCATTGCTGCAATAACCTATCATCATTAACTTAAATTCATGTGTTTTTTTTTTCAATCATAATAAGAAGAGCCCTACATAGATCAGAACCCTCAAAGGACAGAATCATACAAAAGTTCTCAACCAGCATGTGATAGGTTTATACTTCACAATCTCAGCTAAACACAGTGTAAATCTATCATTTCATGGGATAAATAAAACAGGATAACTAGAGCACCTGACAAATTAAAGCATCTCATGGAAAAGCTATATTTGCTTTGCCCATTAATAGTGATGATAGTGCACTAGTGAAGAAGATCATGAAATTGATTTGGATATAAATGAGGTTACAACTATTATAAGAAAGACTCACCTTTCTGTTCAAGGGCAGCGAGACCTTCCTTTCGGCTCATGCTAACCTCATGGGCATCTTTGCTGTATGGGTCAAAGAGAACATATTCATGATCACCATTCATGTATGCAAGCATCACCTGAGGTGTTTTTCCATCTATGCTGATTTCTTCAACAGAAGATGGGTTTACTTGAAGAAAACCAAGAGCCCCTCCCTTGGCCTGCAAAATGCAAATAGAGTATAGACATAATTCTGCCCCTATCATCCTGCACTATGATTGACAAACATGCTGATATCGGAGCAGAATACAGTACCACTAAAGATACAGTTAACAATGGTATGGGATGGCATGCAACAAGATTTCAGTTTCTATATGAATATACAGAGTATAGACACACACACACAAATCATCATCAAAAGAATTTCGGTGGTATATGCACTTAAAATTACTTATAAGTCAATTGTTAGGAGAGAAATGGGTGAAAAGTACAACATTAGAGCTCTCTCTCTCTCTCTCTCTATATATATATATATATATAATATTATATTATATCTATCTATCTATCTATCTATCTATATATTATTGTTCTTTCAGGTTAGCAATAAAGGTTGTGTTTCTCTATTGCTTCTTGTTGAAAAATTACAAGGATCTCCTAGCTCCTCTCCATGTTTGCGCTGTCACCCATACATAAATAGACGTCTTGAAACTCAGAATGCAAAACCTTACAGGGGCAGAGCAAATTTCCATTATCATAGGGAAGTGGTACTGATTGCTTATCACCAGCTAGAACTCAAAATAACTGTTTCAAAGGTTGCTCATGCAAACAACAGCAAATCTTAAGACAACCACAATTGCTCCCTGGTGCTCCAAGAGAATGATATTATAACTGTTTTCATTTGATATTTCACAGATTTCATTAAACTTTTCCATTTGGGTTGGCAGATGATAAAAGTCATATCATTACAAGTAAAATACAAAGAACCCAATAACCAATTGAAATTATTTTCTTCAGTATATAATGTTGTAGCAATATAATTGTCTATATACTTGAACAAAAGAAAATTTTAAAAAGACTTTCTAAATGCTAATAAATAATGTTTAAGCTATTAGACCTGCCTGACTGCATGTATTTGTCTAAGGAAATATTCACAATTCTTAATAAATTTGATCTTGGGCATATTTATTTATCCATCTTCATCACAAGCTAAGTTTTGCACTTCATTCCAATGATAATTAGAAATGAATTGAGATCATACCTTCTTCACAGACCAGATTGCAGTAGGAACAGGATCAGTTGCATTGTATAATAATATTACACCATCCCTTTCTTCAAAAGTTGTTTCATTAGATGATTCAGGAAGAAGGGCCAGAGCAGCAAAATAAGATAAATCAACAGCTGAAGCTACAGCTGCATAATACAAGAACGTAAAAATTTAACATGGCCAGATACAGCAACCCAAGAAAAAACACATTTTGACTTGACACATATGTCATATGCATAAAATTAAGCATGCCATAACCCATATGAGTATGGTAGCACAGGGTATAAAATAAGGCAAGCAGTTTCCAACACTACAAATCAATAACTTCAACTACTAACAAAATCCACTAAATTTTACAAATTGGAATGTCACAGAGCAGTTTTGACTTTTGCCATCATGGAGAAAGGATTCATCGAATATGATAAATCACGAATAAAAAGAGGACAGCAAGTATATTTTTATATTTGTTTGCATAATTTACATAAATTATCTTTTCACTAATAGTGAGATAATGTTCTAGCTACTTTAAATTAAGATTACCAGCACAGGGTTTGTTGAATACTCGAAAATTCGCAGTTCAGATATTTGTACTAAGTTGCTGATGCATTTGACATGCATTATTCAGACTTCTCTAAGGTATTCAACAATGTTGACCAGTGTTTCACAATTGTACATGTCAACAGGCTAAATCAGAAAAAATTATAATTAGCACAAGTGCCACTTAGAATGTAGTCGATTGACATTGAAAATGAATATTTACAGTGGTTTAATATTTTAAATGCGTTTAATAACTCATTTTCAAAACTTTTTAAATGGACGATTTTCAATGAAAAAGAGCTGAAACTCTTAAATAGTTAAAAGCTACTTAATGTATCCAATCATTCTTATTTAAGGAAAAATTTGTCATTTAAATACATTAAACTTATATTCTTTCATTTTTAACTATTTATTTTTCCTTTTTAATATTTATTAATGTAAAATACATATAAAAGATCAACAAAAAAATCTATTTAATATTTAACTTTCAGTAGAATACCAAATATTTTTACAGTAGAGATTCAATACTTAATTTTTTCAGAACTAAAAATTCATTACTTAATTTTTCAGTGTTCAATTTTTCAGTTTACCAAATAGCACCTTAGTTTAGCAATCATCAAAACCTTGTCTTGTTATTCCATATCAAAATGACTTATATATCACAACAATCTGCCTTAAGCTTTCCAAAAACAAAGGCATACAACTTAAAGAAGGAGGATCTAACATTTATTGCTTTGATAATTGTATTTAGATATTAAATCTTTCTTTTATGGCTATAAAAACTAATACTAGTTATATTCAGAAAAATTTGAACATGGGACCTCTCCAGGTCATAGAAGATCGATGATGTTTGCAAAAAATATCATTAGCTGAAAAGAAAAAGTGTTTCACCTTCTGTACGAAGCTTATATGACCAAGATAGTGATAACTTTGACATACTCCAGACAGACAGTTGTGGCTTCGAACCACGTGATGCAGCAACAAGATTATCTGACATCCCAACAAATGATAGGGTAACAATTGGCTGTGGGACAAAAAAAACATAGAAACAATTAACCCTAAACTAAAGATTTAAACATACAAGATACATGCATGCATTAGCAAAGACAGAAAGCCATATTCTGTCAAATGGAGGAACTCCATATTTCATTTGATAGGGATAGAGAAACTCTATTTATAAACAGCAAACAGAAAAAAGGAAATGGCTCATGTTCCAACAGAAAAGGAAATTGAATTCCAAAATTTTGCTTCTTTAGCTTTCCATTCTTGTAGACAAGTTTAACCGATTATTCCCTTATTTAGTAAATACTCTTATGCATAGGTTCCTGCCTGTCCATTCTATCCTGGTCAGATCAAGAATGTGGTTACTTTTCTGTTTCCAGCAGACACTTAATAACAAGCAACAAATTAAAAAGGTACAGAACCATTGAGACATACCCTTGAGATAACTAAAGTCTAAAGCTGTTGGCAAAGACTAAGCAATGTTAAGTGTACAGACATTTATTTACTATAAGGAGGCGTCGAAGTGATCCACAAAAGGATCCAAAAAGGACCAAACCATGATGGCTAGGCCATGCCTGTTACCCTGAATTTATATGCTAGTTGTTTTATTAATATATGGTTTCCACAGCACAAATAGGGAAAGACAGATGGTACTAATAACATAATTACCGTGAGAGTTTCCCCAAGTACAGCCAAGAGATCATTCTTGTATGGGTTCCATAATGTAATAAGGGTTTCTGCTGCAACAGCAAGAACAGAACCATCAGCAGAAAATGCAGCAGCAGTCATCGGCTTTTTTCTGCAACAGGGGAGACAATAGTTTAGAATAACAGAGATTGATATCTTTTAATCCCCATGCTGCGTAGGGAAGATAATATATCAGATTAATACGTGTTTTAAACTACCATTCTGTCTCTTTCCATGCAGAAGGCATATCTCAACATGTCAAGTTCTAACATTTAAAGTACCAAGTGATCACTGATTGATTAATTTGAAACACAAAAGAAAATGTAGAATATGCCTCATTGAAATTAAGACGCCTTTAATGCAACAAAAAATCCTTGTAAAATCAATTTGCGCTCAAGTATAGCATTCCATCTATGCAAGTTTTCTAATATACTAGTTAATACATCTGTCTTGGGCATGTAATACCAGCCTCCATGGGACAAGAATTGCATGTAAATTTAGAAGTCATACTTATAAGAACCAATAGCATGGCAAATCCAGCTAGAATTCTGACGCATCTGATCATTCTGTGGACTCTCATTGCTGCATATCCAAACCTGATATATCAGAATAAACCAAAAGATAAGGTTAATTTCATTGGAAATAGAGCACAGAACTCCAAAAGCATGCTGATCCAAGATTACCTTGAAGTCACCACCATAAGATGAACTAACCGCCATATCACCAGCAGGTTGGAATGCAACAGCAGAAATGGCCGCATCCCTATAAAACATCAAGTATCATCATATATTCATTTCTACTTCTGATACATTAAAAGATAGTATATTCTAATCAACATGCAATTCAACCGTCACTCTTTAACAGAAACAAATACATAAGAGAAAATCTGGGGGGAAAACATTCAAGAGCAAGTGCTTTTTGGACAAAAAAGAGGACAAGTTTATTGTCACCAGAAAAATTGAACTCCAAAAGCTTAAAGTTCCATCTTTTCATACATCATGGCAGAATGAAAGTAGAGCTAGCAATGTGGTCTATCATGCACAAAACAGTTCATCAGGCATTTCACATCTTCGATTTTTCAGGGGGAAGGGGGTGAATAAACCAGTTCACCTGTGTGGTTCATAAACAATGGTTGACAAGCTAAACTCTTTGTTCTGAGATCCTGATGCCCAAAACTTTAGGGAAACTAGACCACCTATGCCCTCTTCAGCAAGCTTCACTTCAGCAGTGCTCATAACAGAGCCATCAAGGGAGAGAGCCACTGCAGTCACTATTACCTGTAAAATTGGTCTTAAATGATATCAACTACGGTCAATAACACATCAAATTTATCAGAAGACATGTTATTGTAAAAGAAAACTCAATTTACCGTGACATCATCGCCTGGTTGATGGTTTCTCTCACAAACTTGAACCTGAAAGACAGCATATTTAAGAAATTTTCAACTTCCACCTTATTCCAAAAACTAGGAAGTTATGGTACAAAAATTTGTATTCCATGATAGGTACAGCACATATGCAAAAAGAATCCATATACAATTTGATTTGTCCCACTAACATCCACTAGGCTAGATGTCCGTTAAGATTTAAGCAAATGAATAATAATATGCTCACCTCAGAAATTCCACGATCATCAAATAGGCTGTAAAATTGTATGCAATAATTCTCTGTGCGTAAGGCAACCAACCCAGCAGTTTGATCAAAAGCAATCCCATTACCCAACCCTTTATACATCTCAGGATAAGAGCATCGAGCCTGAAATGTACAATACATACGAGTAACTAAGTTCTATTAGCAGAAAATAGAAATACATATACCAAGGTGGACCAAATAAAAGGTCCCAGAACCAGGCATTGAATACTGTCCACATATCCTATGAACTAACTTAGCAGCATATTTACGAATTACTTTTTAAGTTCACAACCATAAGGTGTAAGCAATTTTGCACATTTACACATTATCATGGAAGTGCATATCCATGGTGTCAACCATCACCAAGAACAGTAAATCATTGATATGGGATCCATCAACATTATATGCACAATTAATATCAGCAAATTATCCAGTTCATTGTATGGTCAATTCAGTCAATCAGATACTTGATAATCACAACAACATAACTAGAAAGGAAAAGGTTCATGAAATTGTGGACATGCAGATCAGAACAACCTTTATCCCCGAAATAGTCTTCAAAATTCCCATTGAAGGCATTTTCAGTAGGTGAATTTGATTATCTGCACATGATATCTGATGACCCTCAGTTAGTACTTAGTACGATAACTACAACTAAATACTACTCTCTTAAAGAACAAAAAGCAATAACACAACTGTTGACAACAACTTCTACTGACAGAGGAAAGGGTAGGATCAAGAGAGTCCACAAAATACAGCAGAGGAGATCCAATTCGTGGCAGAAATTTCTTCTTGCCTGTGTCTAGTTGCCAAACCACAAGCACTCCTTCCTTACCACCTGAACACTTGAAAAAGCCAGTGTTATAAATAGAAAACTGGCTTCAGTGAGTGTATGAACAAGAAGGTAGAGGAAAAAAACAGTGGAAGTGATTGATTTGAAGCACATTTTAGACAATTAATTTAGCCAACAACCAAAAGGGTTAATAACGAAGTTAAAACATATACCCACTTTGTCTATTGCCAATGAAATTTGTAATTTATCATATGCAAGCACTCAACAAAATGCACAATGCCGCTAATCTGGGGTCCACATAAAACAAAAATATATTCAGTTGGTGAACTACTACCAGCCTTTATATTTGTAAAAAGACAAATATTGTGGAAAATTACAGAAACAAAAGGCCAATCCATTCTCATCCTCATGCCAGCATAATTGCAAGAAACCCCCAGAAAGAGAAGTACACAAAAGTTCATGATTTATACATGTATATCAATTTTCAGTTACCTGAATACAAATATGCGCCATCCGAAGAGAAAGAGAGGACATTGACTACAGTAGGGTGCCAATGCCATGTAGAGCACAAATCAGCATCATCATTATCCCTCACACCAGGTTGGTCTTCTTGAACATCTATCAACCTTTCATTCACTCCTCTATTTCCTATAGCAAAAGTTCTATTGCCAAATCCCCTCCAAATTAAAATTCTCCCAGTCACATCCCCTGCAGCTACAATTCTCTGAGTTGGATGGAATGCAATGACAGTAATCTTCTTTGTATGATGTAGTGTTATCTTTGTGACTGCTGCATGCTCAGACCCTGGATCAGGAACCTTCCATACATGAAGCTTACACTTATTTTGGATGCCAAAAAATTTTCCTGAAGGACTAACAGTTAAAACCTCTGGCTTTTTTGTCTGTAGAAGAAAGAGACAAACATAGTATCATTCATCAAAATTATAATCCTTAAAAAAAAGGGGGAGCAGAATCCCACCTTTTTAAATGACTCCAAACATGCTCTAAGCTCAAAACTCAAGTATGCCAAAATCATCATAATAACAAATGTAACTCTCTTTCAGGAGGGAAGCAAGAGAGTTTTCTCACAAGATTTTTATGCCATAGTCATAGTAAGAAAACACCACATTAAGAAACATCTCTACTCTCCCCATTCTCAATGTTGAACAATTTTTTAATGTTCAGGCAAACATTCCTAGCACCATATCACATCCAGTCACTTTAATTAGGCTAAAGCTATGTACAGCATTTCTCATAGCATTAATTTTATTAAGTCAAAGTCGCAAGGTCTGTCTCTAGTTACTTAGTAAGGCAAATCACACCTGCTTCACATTTTCAAAAGCTATACATACAAACAGAAAAGAAGATCTGTAGAAATCTTTCGGATTATACCTCTCCCAAAATTAATCTACCAACTAAACGAGATTTGCTTAAGTTACACTTCCGGATTTGTCTCCGCAAGCCTTTAGGCTTCTCTTTTGTTTCCTTCATATCTTCAGCAGACACATATGCGAAAAGGTCTCGGCGCTTTTCATTATCCTCAGCCGGAACGTCTAGGAAAGATGGAATCACCTACCATCGGAGATAAAATAATCAACACTCACTAAGAATTATGGTAAGAAAAAGAAAGCGAAAATTTAAAATAAGAACAATGAAGGAAAAGAACAACTCTATGCACTCATTTCAAGCACTCAAATAAATGTATAAGTAATAAACAAAAAAGAAATCTAGGATGCACTTATTTCAATCACACAGATCAATGCATGAACTTTTAAGCAAATTAGACTTGATTTGAGCAACCAGATTTTCTTCTTGTGATGGTTAGCCAATATCAATTCAATTTGTCATGTATGGTAATGACTAATCCTCGTCACTATTAATACTCATTAATAGCTTTTCATTATAAAGTAACTCAGTCCAATAAAAATAGAAAAAATGTCACAACAGAACATCTACAACAGAATTAGCCGGGATCTTAATTAAGTTTTGAAAATTGTGATATAATAGCACAACTACCAGTTATAATGAGCTTATAATATTCAATAAATAAAACTTTTTTCATTATTACTTTTACTACTATGACTTTGTTTTTTCTCAAAAGCAACATAATAGATTAAAAATAAGGAAACGGCTAAACTGTAACCCGCATTCAAACATGTTTTATTAACAAAAATTTAAAAATTTTAATTCCGAAGTATTGAAACAAATGTCAAATGCTTACCATGGAGAAAATTGGCATTCGAATATCGATAGTCTTCATTAACTCAGGCACCGAAAAATCCCAATAACGAATGGTACCATCAAGCGAGGCGGTCCAACAATAACACAAAACCTTGGCGGCTGGATTCGACGCTGGCACCACGATGACCGAGGTGACAAGCGCTGTGTGACCCTCAAGTGAGGTTATCTACGCCCAACCAAAAAGAAAAAGAATATTGAAATTTCGGAAGATGAAGCGAAGAAGAAACAAAAAAAAATGAAAAAGAAAAAACCTGCAAGCCGGTGGCGGTGCTGAAGATGGAGACGGTGTTGGCGGTGCAAACAAGGAGTTTCCTTGCGTCGTTAGAGAAAGCAGGAGCTGAAGACACGAAGCTTCGACCACCTCTCATCATTGTTTTTCTGTGAGAGAGACTTTCTTGCCTGAGAGGAAAAGAATGTTAGTCTGAAGTCGTCGGCCCTGCTTGCTCCTTGCCAAAGCCCTAGCTAAAACCCCATTTTAATATTTTTCTTCTTTTTCGGTTCGGAGGGGTTTTTTAACTGCTGAGCTGGCGCTTTCCAGTATAAGCAACTTTTTCTCCTTAATTGAAAAAAAAAATCTTAAACAATTTTAAAAAATACAAATAAATATTTATTTGTTTATTGCATTTAATAAAATTTGTGTATTTTTATTTTTAATCAAATAAATTATTATATTTTTATTTTAGGTTAAATTAACTCTTACAATTGAAAATTGATTTAATCAAAATATCTCTTATCATTTAAGATTATGTGACATTAGTATGACATATTAAAATGATACAATTAATGATAATATAACATACTAACATATTACAATAAATAATGATATACCATGCTATGAGGTAGTTTTTACCCTCTACATCAATACCGCATCATATCATATAGATATGAAATAACAAGTAGTATTTTAATTAATAAAAATTACTCAATCATTCGTTATAAGGATTTATTTGATCGAAAATAAAAATGTATGAGTTTAATTCAATATAATAAAAGAATAAGGACTTATTTGAATTTTTTAAACTATTTCAAGGATTTTTTTTGAACACTATGCTATTTAAAAATGAATAATATGATATTTTTAATATGCAACTAGCATTTTATGATCATTATAAATATATAGTTAATAAGTTATAAATGTAATAATACAATGTATAGCATTATAAATATATAGTCAATAAGTTAAAAATGTAACAATATAATGTATTATCTAGCCTATATTGATTTCTACCTACATACATTCTTCACATCTAACACCTATTCATGGTATTTTATCAATTTAAAAGAGTAATTTCAATTTTTCATTTCTTTTCTCCTTTCTTCCTGACTCCAATTCCTTCAGAATAGGCAATGTTTGAGACCCAGCTACTCTTCTACTCCCACACCAAATTTTTAAAGCTTTCTTGTTCCTTCTGATGTTGTTTGTCAAAATTGATGCATCAACGACCATATTAGAATGAGCAATGTTTGAGACTCATCGATTGAACCTAGCAGCTCCTCTTTCACTCTTACACCAAATTTTTAAAGATTTCAAAAATTTGACTCCTTTAAGAGATGGTTGCTAAAATCTCGCCTGTCTTTGCATTTGATTTTTTTTTTTTTTTTAATTCTGGCACTCCTTTCTTACGTACACCTCTTTTTTTGTTTTCCTTCTTTTGTTTTCTATTTTGAGCCTTTCTCTAAATTCTTTACATCTAAAAATTATTTTTCTAGTCTTAAGGTATTGGTTTAGAATCACAAGTGGAGGATTTGGGGCATAAAGATCATTCCAGTGCTATTAGGCATGTGAATATGGTTTACTATGCCAATACTTTGCTATTGTGGATTTTTCATCCAATTCTAACGTTTGCTGCCTCAATGATTATGGCGATGAGTTTGCATATACTTGATAGAAAAGCTGCCCTATTACATAGGTTTGAACCGGCAATTCCATCTTCAATTGATTTTAGCAGAACTTCCAACAATTGAAAACAACAGTATTTTGTACTTATGTTTAGGATCTTTTTGTGGCTAGCTTGAATAAAATCTTGTACAACTGTTGTATTACTCTGCATACCTTAAAGATCTAAATTTTGACCATCTTCCCATACATCATTATAGACGAAATCCAAGTTTAGCCCCTCTATATCCTTTACATTGAATGTTTGGTCTAAATATTTGAACTAAAAATTCTATGGTTTTTCACATTGGAGGTTCAATGTTCAACATAAGAGATGTAGAAGACTCTAATAATAGTTGTGGAGGTGCTATGGGGGCAAAAGGGCGTTCTAAAATTGACTATAACCACACGTGGGTAACATGTAAGGATAATTGATGTGGAATTAAAATGGGGATGTCGAATATTAAGTAATTTTTTTCTTTTTCACCTTTTGTAGTCTTTTCAATGTAGTGTTTGTCTCTTATTTTTATTTCTTCTTTTATTTGCTTTATTTTTTTGTTTCCATTCTTTACTTCTTCTTCTTCTTCTTTTTACTTTGGTTTTTCCACAATATATGAAAAGTAAGTTTTAGTATCTTGCTTGTGGTCTTAGTTTTAAAGCTGTGACATTTCAAAAGAGAGCCGCTCAGAAAGGGGCATAATTCCAGCTTCCAAGGGTAGTGTAGTTGAAGAGTGTTATGTTAGCACATGCTCAGATGTGTTTTGAGTTTGTAGTTGAATTTGGAGCATTATTGTCCTTTCACTAACACTTTTGACTTTTGAAACTAAATGTGCTCTTCCTTTCCATATGAATAATTGAACTTTGTTTTTTTTTTTTTGTTTTTTAAACTAGTTTTCTTTTTAAAGATCACAAAATAATATGATGTATTGCTTGTCGTCTTATTTTTGAAGCTTTGACATCATTTATTGGATGCTCTTCGTTTACATCTAAAGTTTGCAGCATGTTTAGTGTTATAGATATTTCTTTGTGCCCACGTTAAATTCTATTCATTTGAACTAATTTCAGAATCTTTCATCATCATATTGTTCAGACCCTTATAATTTTTTACTGTCAATATTTAGTTCCTTATGATCATATGATGAAATTAATTACCTTACTCATTGTCCTTATTTAGGTAGTATTAAATTTATCCTTTTTGCACATCAATGGATTTGCTCGTAGTTCCTTTCAATTGTGCAAACGTTACCTGTTAGTAGCTTTAGTTGTATCAATTATTTTGAGTATGAACTTCTACTTTGCCTCTATGTACAATGATTGATATACTAAGTCAAATTGAGTTCTTTACTATTTTACATGTATCTTCTTCAACTCTTTTAAAACAAAATGATCTCTACCACTCTGCTCACTACTTTAACTTACCTTTTGGACCTTTTTTACTTTTTGTCTTTTTTTTTTCTCCTTTAAAGTACAATTACTCTTTCTTATCCCTTTAACTTGTCAAATTGGTTTTTTAGCTTGTGGAATAACCACTTAATGACACCTTGCATAGGTTGGGTATTAGTGTGCTCAGCAATGTTAATGTTAGAATGTGCTTCTTTCCAGTTGCTAGTGTTAATTCTCTCAAGTGCACTATTATTATAGCTACATATTTAATACATCGATATCTGGACTTTAGCTATTAAAGTGATGTTTCTACTTTCTATATGAGAATATAAATGTAGGTGAAGAGTGTTGGCCCATGGTTAGATATGTTATAAATTTGGAGTTGAATTTGGAACATTATTGTTGTCCAATAAGATGACTTGATTCCATCAAGCTCTTTATCCTTTCACAAACTCTTTTGACTTTTGAAACTAAATACGCTCTTCCATTCCTTATGAATAATTGCACTTTTTTTTGTGTCAGGTATGTTCTACTGTCAAATAATTCTCTATGTTCTTTTTTTAGAGATCACAAAATAATATCATAGCTTGCTTGTGGTCCTATTTTTGAAACTTTGACATCATATATTAGATGCTCTTGGCTTGGGTCTAAAGTTGCAGCATGTTTAGTTACATAGATATTTTCTTTGTGCACATGTCATATCATTTGAACTGATTTTAGAATTTTTCATCATTATATTGTTCAAATCCTTATAATTTTTCCTATCAATATTTAATTCCTTATGATCATATGATGAAATTACTTATCTTACTTACTATCTTTATTTAGGTGATATTAAATTTACTTTTCTTACATGTTTTGATTTTTACTTGATTAGATTACATATTCTTGATTTTTTTGTATGCATTGATTTTGATGCTGACTTTGACTCCTTAATATTGTCGTATTAATTGTACGATTTCAAAAAATTGCCATGTCTCTCTTAAGGATCTTTCATATTATTTTAAATTGTGACATATATAATCTCGAAACAATTCTTTGTTTTTTTAGGGTATGTCACCGTTAAAGCCAGGGTATTCTCTTAGGTAAGTTTAAAGTATCTCAATTAAAATATCTCCATCATCAAGTTTATATAATTAAATAATCATGATTATTAAACTTCCAAATTTCTATCATTTCCTTTTTTGTATAGGTGTTGTGTTTTTCTTTTTGTTTGATTTTTATAATGTGTTAAATGTGTCAATTAAAAATCGATTGTTTACTTTTTCTTTGTTCACATCTTGATAAATAGAGATACAGCTAAGGTTAGAATATGGAATGTGCTAAATTTTATTCTGATTGTGTTGCTCTTTTGCGTCATTGAGATGTTTTTTTGTATTCAATTATTGGGTTCGATGGTGAACTAAAAAATGTGTCTCAAAAATCTATTGATGTTTTCGTTCCTTCTCATTTTTATCATTCACGCTTCTTGAATCTGAACACAAATGAGTATCGTCAATCGTTGGCAAGCACCAGTCAAATACAAACTTCTATTGTGATTACAAACTCCAAATGGGAGCTTAGTTATAACATTGTTGAATCATCATCCTATATTTAAAATGTTAAACATGACTGTCCAAATTCTCGAAGGAGGAAAATTGTGAGCTTTAACGCTGGTCACAGAGATAATGACAACTCTCTCGAACAAGAGTTGTCTCTTGCTTTTGATGCTTCTTAAATGCTTCCTATTCCTGATGATGAAGATGACGTCTCACCATTTGATTGACAAACTGCCCACATTGAGACTAGTTTTGTTAAAGATAATTCAACTTTTATGCATTTTGATTCAAGTGAGTGTTTTTATGAATTTTCAATTTATATATAGCATTTCTTATTTTCATGATTAATTATTCTTGATTTTCCTAACCATTTATTGTCCTTCATATGCAATCAATATATTACTGCTCTATATCTAGGTGGCCCAAGATATGTGTGTTGTTATTGCAGTGCGCATATCTGATATGAAGAAAGAAAAAATAAGTCAAGGAATGAGCCAAATCCGAGATTTACCATGAGTTGCACGAAGGGCAAACTGTCTTTGCCACCTTTCATGCAAACACCTCCACTATTGGGTGTATTGCTCAATTACAAAGGAGGTCGAACTGCTTATGAATTTAGAGACAACATACAGGTTTACAATTCGATGTTTCGGTACACATCCATAGGTGGTAGAATAGACAGTGAAATTAATAGAAGGTTAGGGCCATATGTCTTTAAAATCATTGGGCAAAATCATCACGAGATAGGTTCTTTGCTGCCTGTTGATGGTTAAAGTCCGAAGTTAGTGCAATTATACATCTATGATATTGAGAATGAAATGTCTAACAGACTTAGTGCATTGGGATATGCTGTCCAATAATTTGGCGTGGATGAGAATATTGTGAAGCAATTAATGGAAATGCTTGACCAAACTAATGAAATTCTCAAAGCTTTTCAAATGGCTAAAGAACAGTTTAAAGAATCTAATTACATGCCAATTAGGTTTAGATTAATTAGTGCACGAATGAATGATAATTAGCAATATGCAAACCTTATCTCTTTAGAAATCACTACACTTATTGTGGGAGATGTTGACCAATTGATTGACAAGCATGACATAATCGTTGAACATGGATCTAACCGTTTGCGAAAGACAAGCCATTTGCATCCAACATTTATGACTATGCAATATCCAATGTTGTTTCCTTATGGAAAAGATGGCTTTTACATTAGTATTTCATACAAACTGTGGGATCACACAACCAAAACCAAGAGAGGGACTGTGACTATAAGAGAGTTTTATGTTTATATGCTTCAATTTCGCTTGAATGAAGGTTTCACATTATTTTGGGTGGAAAGCTTTTTCACTAATATATAACTGCTACATTTACAAGCATTGAAGGAATGAGATTAGATTATAATTTGAGGAATCAAAAGAAATTTAGAACTGAAATTTTTCAGGGAGTAGTCGATGCTTTTCACAAGAGGTGATATAGATGGAAACATGATTGGGAAAAGAATAATTTTGCCAACAAACTTTACAGGAACACCTCGTTATTACATGCAAAATTATCAGCATGCCATGGCAATATGTACATATTACGACTACCCTAATCTCTTTATCACTTTTGCATGTAATAGTAGATGGCCAAAAATAATTGCAACATTGAAGTTTATTGACGTACAACGAGTGGAAGATATACCAGATATTGTTTGTCGAGTTTTTAGATTAGACTTCGATGTTTCATCAAAGAATTGGTAGAAGGTCAACATTTTGGAAAAGTTCGAGCAAGTTAGTCTTCAAAATTAATTTATTACATATCGCAATACAATTACAAAGCTTACCTTTCATTTTGTTTGGTTAGTGCTTGTAGTATACATACTTTTATCAATTATATAGAATCCTTATTCATTATATGGCTTTCTAAATATTATGATTCAATTTGTTGGCTATTTCTATATTTTATAATACCTAAAATAAAGTTAAATGTTAAAATAAGAAATGAAGTAAAATCATATCACTAACCGAATAAATACCATAATATTGCCATTTAATATTTTTGAGAGCGTATAATATGAAAAATTTTATTCTATTAATAACTTCTATAATGTGTTGGCTTACACACAAAAAATATTTTAAATTCATATTTTAGCTGTGATTATTAGAATCTATATAAAAACTAAATTTATTGAATCGTTTAGATCTCATGGCTTGCCATAATTTTTTTTAATAGACTTCTACAAAAACCAATTATTGTTTTAAGACATTAAATATTGTTTCATAGTTATTAAATAAATATCTAAAAATTATCATCAACATTAAACTTTTATTTAGAGCAGATGATATATTAGTTAATCACTTAAAATGATTAGAAAATAATGAAAAGCAAGAAAAAAAAAAGAGAAAAGAAATAATTCAAAGTTAATAGCAAAAGAACATTAAACCATAGAACAAAAAAACATTCGCAAAAGGAGAAAATGGATGAAAACAACAATTCTTTTATCTAATTCAATTGGAATATATCAAGTGATGTTAGTTCACATTAGATGTATTTAATGTATTGGGTCTCTTCCGATTAGGTTTGATTATTGTTTTTATAATAATTTTTCCAATAATCAAATGATTCGTTTTGATAAGAATTAAATAATTAAAACTCAATATTATGACCTTAGGTATGGAACATTAAATTAAGATCATTGTTTGGATTTTCATTATCTTTCAAATGAAATTTGTAAATATTCAATATGAAGTCGAAGTACTTGTTCACATCATGTTTGAAGCAAAATATTGGTTGCATTAGCAATATACCAAAACTTGAAAAGTTACATTTAATTAATTTATTTAAGATAACAATGTTCTACTTTTATTATTTTTATTGCATTAATATAAAAATATTTATTGATTGTTACTTATTATTATTACTATTTAAATAAACAATTCAAATAGTGAAAGTATTATTATTAGTGAATATAATAATAATATATCAAAACTAAAGAAAATATACTTTAACTTATAGGCTTTCGTTGTAAAATTTTATGTTTTGGTCGGTTTTATAAAAATTATAACTCTTATATGTTACTTTTAACTATAAACAACATAAATTATAAGTATCGAGGTATAATATGAATTTAATTAAATAAAAAATAAAAAGACAAATACACAAATCGATTTACACATTTTTAATTTTTTGAAAGCAAATCAGTTTACACCTTGTCTCCTACGCTATCCACTGTGTAGAAAATATCATCTACTAATCAAGAAACCTCTATTTACATATATATATATATATATATTTGCAACGAACATGTTTCCTTAGTCTAAAGTCAAAGTTATTGAAACTCACTAACCATGTAAATTTCACAATTATTTAAACTCTTTAATGATTCAATAAAATAAACGATTTTAGTTTTGGATATAACTAAATATAAATTTTAAAGAGTTCAAGGTTTATAAAAAAATCGATAAATAAATATTACTCAATATTTAATTTACTAAGAAAATCATCAATTAAGTAAACTTTACTTTAACAACGATTTCAATATTAATAAAGAAAGAAATAAAAGTTAATAAGTATTCTCATATGATAATAATAAGGAAATCATTAATTAAGAATAAAATAATTAACTTAATAAAAATTGTTAAGAATATGCATGTCACTATTGGTATTTTTGAGTAATGATAACGACAATGATATATATATGTATATAAAATAAAAAGATATAAAAGTATAAATAAATAAAATAATAAAGATAATTGCATGAGAACTAAAAACACAATGGATTGTTTCATTGACCATCATGTTACAAATCATAAATATTGAAAAATATAAAAAAAAATAGTTATCTTTTATAATTAAGTCGGGGGAGGGAAATTTGATCGTGGAATTATTTTTTTAAGTAATGCAAATGCAAAGACGGAATCAATTTGAGAGTTCATAGAGCAACTGTCATCCATCTACCAACTTCATTTGATGCTTTTGTTATTGTTATCATACCACCTTGGATTGGTGGTAAGATACCATCACAACTTTATATACATATACTGCGAATATCTTTTGTTCACAAAATAAATTACACTTATCAGTATCAATATACATTAACCCTCATTATTTTAAAAAAGCAACTTTGTTAATATCACTGACCCATATATCATTTTAAGTCTCTAACTTATTTGTTAAAAGACTTTACTAGGTATAAAAAATTATACAATTACAAAATACAATACTGCTTAAAATGCTATTGGTGATATTTCTCAAATCCATTAACAGTCAGTTGACTCAATTGAAACATTAACGATCGCCTGACTCAATTACAAAATCTATTAACGGTCAGTTGACTCAATTGATGCATTAACGGTCAACGGACTCAATTACAAAATACGTTAAAGGACAAAAAATGACTATTTATTATGTAACTCAAAGTCACAAATACTAAAAAATGAATTTATTTGTGTGGGATCAAACTACATTTAAAAAAAAAAAACATTAAAATGGAAACTTATTGCAATTTATGTTCTAAAGCATCAGAAAAAATGTATAAAAAACTACTCTATGATGTATGCAAATTATCTAAATGCCTTTCCTTGCTATCAAATTTATAAGAATAAGAATGACAAGTGTTATTCCCAGCCATCAAACTACTGAAAAGGTTCATTATTTTGGTTGCAAAAATGATGAATGAAGAATGACAATAAGTATTAGAGTGCTATTCCACCATTTTCTGTTTTACTCTCTTTTCTTTTATACGAAACTGTTATGCTCCTTCCTCAACAGATACAAATAGCGAAACCGAGTTATTGTATACATGAGTGTGACTTGACTTTCATTATAATTTTGGAAGCAGATAATTTATGATCAATGGATTGAGCCTACAGCATAATCACATAATCCTCAAGGATTTGAAAGAAAGGTGGGTACAGTCTTAACTAGGTGGAGGCCATTTCTATTCCATATTTTCTCATGATAGGAGTTGCACATTCTAAACTAGACCTGGTCACTACTGAAGAGGATTCTGAATCACAAGAGCTACCGGTCCATATTGTGTGCCTAGGAATATTGTTATTAGGTTCAGAAGGCTCCATCCAAAGATAGGCAAAAGGATTTGAAGGTGCAGGAATCTCCAATGCTCCTTCCAACATTTTCACCACAATACTCATCAAAGGCCTTGACTCCGGCCTGTATTGAACACACCACAAAGCTGTTTTGGTCATTCTCTCCGCCATATCTCTATCCTTTTTCTCAATTCCGCAGACTATCATCAACTCAACGAGATTTCCATGCTCAATCTTTTTCCACGCCCATCTTGGAAACCACTCTTGGCTTTCAGGAAGAGTTCTATCAAGGTTCCTTCTCTTACCTATGATTTCAAACAATAGCATCCCAAAGCTGTAAACATCACATTTATGGGTTATAGGATATGGCATCCAAAGTTCTGGTGCTGCATATCCAGGAGTACCCCTTCCTCCTGTCATGGTTACATGAGTTTTTTCTCTGTTGCAAAGCTTTGCCAAACCGAAATCAGCTACTTTAGGAAAGTACTTTGCATCTAAGAGAATGTTTCCAGGCTTTATGTCGTAGTGAATAATTCGCTGTTGGCATTCTTCATGTAAGTAAGCAATCCCTTTCGCTGTGCCTACTGCTATCTCATGAAGCTTTTCAAATCCCAATTTCTTGTCTTCACTGAATAAAAACTTGTCTAGCGAACCATTTGTCATGAACTCATAAACAAGAGCTTTTAAATTCCTCTCAAAACAGAAACCATAAAGTCGAACCAGATTAAAATGGTGAACTGTTCCAATTGTACTCACTTCTGCCATGAACTGCTCCTCAATTTTTTTATCAGAAGTTCCATGCAAAACCTTCACAGCCACAATGGTTCCATTACTAAAAATCCCTTTGTAAACTGCTCCAAAGCCACCTGAACCTAGCAAGTTGGTGAAATTATCAGTTGCAATCCTTAGCTGCTGAGTGGTGAATCTGATTGGCTTCTCTCTTTCCATGAGATTGAGGAATTTATGCATGGTTAATGTTAAAAATTTTGAGTCTGGGCAAACATCGCTGCTCTTTATTCGAGCTCTTTTACTGCATACATATGCTATGATAATTGCCTTTATAACAAGGACCACTGCAGAAGTGTAAGAAATCAGTTACAATACATAATCATCACTTGTAACTTTTATTTTACATGAAACCAAAAATCAATAACAAAACCAAAGGAAATACACCAGAGGTAAAAGCTTACCTACAGTCGCAATAATAGCAGCTGTTTCAACGCCTGCAGCACCTGTGCTTGGACTTGACATTAAGAAATAGATAGAAGTAATAGAAGTACAGCAAAAGTAGATTTGATTTACACAATTTTAGATGTCATGTCGAATAAAGATGTTGATTAACAATTTGGGAAACAGATTATGTAAAATCGCTAATGTGCAAGAACAGAAGAGAGAATATTTGATGTTGCATAATTTCTGAGAAATTTCAGGATGCAAAGCAATGCAGACAGCCATTCCATGATGGGACCGATAATTCCAGGAATATACTTGTTATTGTAGTGCAACTCCGAGTGGGGCACATCGCCTAATGATTAAAAACCTATGGCCGGCAGAGATATATATATATATATATATATATAGAGAGAGAGAGAGAGAGAGAGAGAGAGAGGACCATATGACCATAACATCACCCAAACATTCTTATTCTTAACCTATTTGACTTTGCTACCTGAATCATGACTATCTTCAGAAAATAGATGCAATATTAGTCGTGTACTATGTGTTAATTGTGACTTTTGAAAACTATGCACACTTAAACAATAGGCTATTATTTATTTTAGTAGTATCAGTGGAAACGGATTGATATTAATGTACACACAAATTACATACGGGATAAAGACAAGGAGGGGAGGGGGAGGGAGGAGAAGCAAAGAATTGCCTGGTTATTTCAGGAAGGTTCGAGCCAAGTCATCCTTATGGTTCTCTAACAAGCTTTAATATTAATCTATAAGTGTTGACAAATGGCAGGGGATTTATTCACCATTATAATTGTTGTTGGGGTGAAACTGTGTGTGAATCCTGCTACCGTAGCGGTCAATTCCTACCACTAAGTGTTGGAAATAGGTCCTCTAGAGTTAGGTGTCTCGTTGATATGTAAAAGAGCAAACGCTACATGCATATTGCAGCTCTTTTGTTTGACACTTCAATGAGCCAATTTCTTTCTTTTTCTCATAATTAATACAATAACTTTTGGTTGCTAATTTCACTAAATCTATGAAAAACCGTTAATAAATATCTTTTAATATATTGTAGAAGTAGATAATTTGCATCAGCAGGCAAAGACACGAAACACTGAAGGGAATGACAGAGGGGGATGTATTTACATTTTAATGTACTAAGTGGAACTGCTAGCCACTTCAATCTCATACTTTTTCATGGTAGGAGTTGTGCGTACTAACGTTGATTCTGTTACCACTGAAGAAGATTCTGAATCAACAGGGTTTTCAGTCCATGTTGTAAGGGCAAGAATACTAGGAATTTGAGTCTCCACAAGCAAATGCGCAAATGGATTGGAAGGTGCAGGGATTTTCATTGCTCCTTCCAACATTTTAACCACCATGCTCATCAATGGCCTCTGCTCAGGTCTATACTGGACACACCACAGAGCGGTTTTGACCATTCTCTCGGCTGTCTCTCTGCATATGTCATCAATCTCGCAGACTTTCATCAACTCCCCTAAATCTCCATTCTCAATATTTTTCCACACCCATCTTGGAAACCACTCTTGGCTCTCTGGGAGTTGAATGTCAAGGTTCCTTCTCCTACCTATGATCTCAAATAGTAGCATTCCAAAGCTATAAACATCACACTTATGGGTTATAGGATAAGGCATCCAAAGTTCTGGTGCTGCATATCCTGGTGTACCTCTGCCACCTGTCATGGTTATATGAGTATTTCCCTGTTGTAGAGCTTGGCCAAACCTAAATCAGCTACTTTAGGAGAGAACTGTGCATCTAGGAGAATGTTTCCAGGCTTTATGTCGTAGTGAATAATTCGCTGCTGGCACTCCTCATGTAAGTAAGTGATCCCTTTTGCCGTGCCTATTGCAATCTCATGAAGTTTTTGAAATCCTGATATCTTTTCTTCACTAAATAAAAACTTGTCAAGTGAGCCGTTTGTCATGTACTCGTAAACGAGGGCCCTCAGGTTCCAATCAAAGCAGAAGCCGTAGAGTCGAACAAGATTAAAATGATGAACTCTACCTATTGTACTCACTTCTGCCATGAATTGTTGCTCGATTTTTTTATCGGAGCTTCTATATAAAACTTTAACAGCTACGATGGTTTCATTATTGAAAACTCCCTTACACACAGCTCCAAAACCCCCTGAACCCAGCAGATTGGTAAAATTATCAGTTGCAATCCTTAGTTGCTGGGATGTAAATCTGATTGGTTTCTCCTTTTCCATGTCATTGAGGAATTTATCCATGGTTAGTGTCAAAAATTGGGGGAGGTGAACATTTTTCCTAAGAGCTTCAGCTCTTCTACTTAAACAGATAACGGCCATTATGACAAGAATCGTGATGATGATGATTACTGCAAAGCGTAGGAAATCATTACAAACCTATAATTTATTAGTTACTTTGGCATGGATGATTATGAAGAAAACAAAACCAAAGAACACAGAAACACTGGAGAAAACCTTACCTGTAGTTACAATTCCTGGGCTTGATGACATTGATGATGGCAGGAGAAGGCACAATTAAGCAGATGCAATTACAATATCTTAGATTTCAGAAGTAGAAGTATTTACCAACAATTTATGGAGAAAATGAATGAATATATAATATTGCAACGGAAGAAACAAGGTCAAAACTTACTCAAAATTTGTCTGTAACTCAGGATGTGGAGCAATGTGCAATCGTTTACAATATCTTATTTCATGCTCTTACCAGTTATTCCTATTCTAGTGTAACGTCTTCTTCTATTCAGGAGTCTAGATGAACTCCATGTGCAGTCGTTCAGCCAACCTATAAAAATATAACAAGGCCGGCCATGAAATGAAGCATTTATTGGACCATTTGACAAAGATAAATGCAAAAAACATTATTCGGGTCTGATAGAGTTTTTGAATGAAAGAACACGTAGCAAGTGAATATTATATTGATCAAAATAATGGTTTTCTAATATTTCTTTTTAAATAATAGGGGGGGTTGTGGGGGGGGAGGCTTATTCATTTCAAAATTAGATTACAATATATATAGATACAACCATCATCATTACGTAGAGGGATTACAACTTAATCTACCTAGAGTTGTTCTTAAGATATGAGAGCCGCATGGTTCTTACACAGAAGGAAAAGCTATATCATTTTACTAGGTCTGCTGCAGACATATATAGTTGTATTTTTTTTATCATCTGTCATGTACATCACTTTCAAGGACCTGTTTTACCTCTAAAAATATTTTCAATATGTTCTCAAAGTTCTAACACACCTCCTTAAAATCAGTTTTGAAGATACCTAAGAGTGATCTTAACTCTAGAAATTTATTGGTTGGCAATCCTTGGATCATAATGTCTGCCAACTGGTTGTTTGAGCTGTAGTGCTGCAATCTGATTTCCTTATTTTTCATAGCATCATGGATCATGAGAAACTTAACCAGGTTGTGTTTTGTTCTTCCATGATGTCCAGGGTTTTTTGCATTAGCAACAGTTGACTGGTTGTCAACCCATTAAGTGGTCGGATTAGTTTGAGGAAATCCCAAATCAGTTAATATTTTCCTCAACCAGAGGGCATCGTTTGTTGTTGAAGCTGCTGAGATATACTTAGCTTCTACAGATGATTGAGCAACTACTTTTTTTCTTAAGTTCCATGAGAAAACTCCACTGCTAAGAGAGAAAACAAAACCATATGTGCTTTTAAAATCTTAACTCCCTACCCAATCACTATCGGCATACCCTTGAAAAACTTGGCTTTACTCTTTGTTAAATTTAATTCCAAAATCAACAGTGCCTTTAACATATCCTAAATTCTTTTAGCTGTTTCCTAAAAAAAAAAAAATCTCTTATATATGAATCGATACAATATGACCATTGGAGCCTTGAATGAAGAGAAGAATGGTTATTTTCATAATATATGCACTCCCAACTACCCTTGAAGCTTTAGCAACTATAAATACAAGCTTCATCAACATTTATGAAAATTAGAAGACTTAAAAACACAGCTCAAGAGAGAAGAATTAGTCAAAATTCATTCAAAACCCATTGTACTTTTCTTAAATTTTAAAAGTCTTCTGGTCAAGCATATGTTAAGCTCTCATCTTTTCATTTAAACACTATATCAAATTTTCTATTCAACCTTTAAAAGGCATATTTGCTGCACTTATATTTCTCTCATTGTACTTGCTTAAGTGGTTATACCTTAACCAATAAAAAGGTAAAGTGGCTGCATTTTAACCATAGAAAAATATTGTATTGAATGGTTATTCTTGATCCACAAAAAGCATTGTATTGAATTTTGATCAAATAGTAAATTTTAAACTTCACAATGAACCCAAGAGAGAAGACATAGGTAAGGAGGTCGAACCTCTATAAAACACTTGCGTCGATATTTCTATTTTTCTTTTTACTTGAAGTTTAAATTTCTTCCATTGATCAAGATGTCAATTAATTTGTTTATCTTAAAATTGAACATTTGAATTAAAAAAGAGATTTTATCTTCTTAAAATTAAAAGGTTTTTTGAAATTTTATAAACAATCCAATTCATCCCCTTCTTGAACTTATTTATATTGAGCTTATTAATCTAACAAAGCCACTAGAGAAGACTCAATAAATCACCCAAAACCAGCTGCATCGAGGAAATGGAAGCTATCCTAAGCTGCTGGGAAGAGATTCTGGTGGGGTTCTGCATCCATCTCATCCAGATTCCAGATTCTTGTCTAATTCTGGAGTCTTGAACCTGAAGTTTTGAGGATTAGAGTCATGTGTAGCTTTCATCCTCTCAGAACATCTTTGCATGCTCGAGAGTAACCTCAGCAAGATATAATCCTCGCATTTTCGGAAAAGTGAAACTACATCCGGGGGAGGAAATTGTCTCAGCAATTCTTAAAACTCTTTCTTTTTCAAGAGGTAGGTAACAAAGACATGGAACATTTCATTTTGAGGATGGAGGAGAGGAATGAAATACCTTACATAAAATGTGACTGTTAATGGTTATCTGCTCATCATCGGGCAGACATAAATTTGGTGATGTATTATTCTTGTTTCTCCTTTATCCGGTAACACAGGAGATCAAACTATATTAAGAATTGCAGAAAAAAGTAGGATACATTTGGAAGGGCTAAGGAGTTCATTTAAAAGGAAGTCGCCATGTGAACACATGCTTATGTAGTTTCTCTGAAAATCATTTTTAGGTACAATCTCTGACAATAATCCAGTCTAATGAACCTCACAGAAACTGATGGAAGCAAAATCAGAATAATATTCTGGTACCTTCTTTTTGTACGGCTTCTCATGATTTAAGGTCAGCCTTAGTAGATGTGTAAGAATTTCACTGCTTTCATCTTCACATGGTCATACACAATATGCAGCCTTTTTGCAAAAATTAAAACCTGGAAAACCAAGAAACTGAACAAGAGCCATTGCGACCCCAATAGAAGTGTACATTTGTTGATCTTAAACCATCCAATAGCTGGCAATCTTGGCCAACAAAATGAAACTATGATATAAGCGTCTCATTTATCTCGGAGGGTTCATGCACATATACGAACGAGAGGGGGCAGAGAAAACGCAAGAATGAGATATGATTGCTACAAAATAATGCTTTTAATAAAATAAAAATACAATACATAAACAGTATGTCCTGAACATTTGATAGTAATCTCAATACTAGAAATTGACATTGTAAGGAGATTACACAAGCCCTAGCAACTCCTAGCCTAGTACACAAACAACCTCAGTTAGCTGCTCCAGTAGGTAGAGAAGCACATACGATCTGATCTGATCCCCAGAAGTCAACAGAGTTCTCTTCAAGAATCCAAATGTCTTTTTGGCCATTCCATACATTATGTATATAGATATAATACAAAAAGGAGACACAACAAGCATCCTCACTTGGTGCAAGTTCTGCACAACAGAAACATCCACTGTGATTAGAACATCTCCCTACATATATATAAATGACTTCGAAAAGCAAAACAATAGAAAAAGAAAAAGAGGGGACTTCAAATATCTCATTACCAACCCAAGAAGTATGCTACACACTCTGCATTTTGCTTGACATTTCTTTCACTTTTACACCATCCTTTTCCTGCAACAAAAAAATTTGAAAATGTTTAATTGAATCGATGTCACAGGCATCAAGTAGTAGCGATGAAAATCACACGTAAACTTAAAATAGCAAAAACAATTATATGAACAGTCTCACATATCACAACATCAATGTTACTCCCACAGTGTGCGTCTCTAGTATAACGGAAGGCAAAGCAGTTCAAAAGGCTTAATCATCTTCAGACATTAAGTAGTGTTGAGGTTGCTGAGCAAAAAAAAAAAAAAAAAAAAAAAAGTTTTGAGGTTCACATGTCAATGTGATGTCCCATATTGCTTAAAAGTGGGATGCAAAAAAAAGGACATATACACATGGAAGACCCAAAAACCCATATTGCTTAGATTTTTGGGTTCAAGTAGTGTCCAACGTGTATATGCATCCCCTTTGGTGTGATCCCCATAGACTCAAGGTTTGGCTTATTTCCCCATCAAATTGGTTTTCGTGCTTCAGGTGTAACTCGGTGCAACAGCTGACAAGTATGTTGATGCAGTATTTTTGAAACCCAAAAAGGTGATGCACCAAGATAACCTGGATGCACAAGAGATGTGTGGTTGAGTGTTGCCCTAAGGTGCGTGGGGAGCTAAGAAACAATGCGAAGGTGGTGCAATTGGGACCACCTTGACACAAGGAGATGTGTAAAAGTTGAGTGCTGATATAAGGGGTACATGGGTAGTTGAGAAAAATAGCACAGTTTGCTCACACAGCTAAGCTGATCACAACTCACAAGTGAATAGGGAAGATTTGTTGAGGCTCACATGTGAGTATGATATCTCACATCACTTACAGGTGGGATGCCAAAGTGGGATATATACACAGAGGACCCAAGTAGCTTAGGCTTTTGGATGCAAGTGGCATCCAACATGTATGTACAGTTAGCGTGCTCTCCATAAGCTTAAGGTTTGGTTTAACTCCCCAGCAAAATTGACCACGTAACATCATAAAACAATCTGAGAAGCACTTCCCAAAAACAAGATGAAATGTGGCAACCACGGCATAGATTCAAACTTTTCTACATTATCAAGAAAAATATTCTAGTATATAAAAGTATCTAAAGTACAGGAAGACCAGTCTGCATATTTATACATAGTGAATCAAACCACATGCTTCTCCTCCCTCCGTTTTCTCTAATTTTAATTCCCTCTTTACCTGGTTATTCCAATAAAAAAGTCCAAGTTTACTACAATTGAGACCAAATATCAATTAGCTAAAGAAGCTTTAAAATGTTATAAATGCTCCCTTGCCATACCATAATTCAGTGAAAAGCAAAAATCTTATCATTATGCCATTTTTGAAACACAAATTTGTTTAGTTCCTTTGGCAAAATTCAAAGTGAAAGTGAAACTACAGCCTCTCACATTTAGGGTTAAGGATGAAGCTCCAGGTTCCAAAAAGAAACTATAATAGTTCATTCCAGATCCCAAAAAGAAATCGCAATAGCATTGTAATCTCTCCTCACAATCGACAGCTTAATTAGTAACTTTGGCATACCTATAATGTTTAAAATACTTTGGACTATCTTGTGATAAAAAAAGGAGATTTTTTAACATACTCTTGATATCAGCCTTTTACATCTAGTAGATAATACCAGCTAGATCCTTACTAGATACAAATAAGCTTGAACATCAACCAGGTGGTCCACATGAGTAAAATAGCCCTAACCACAAGCCACAGAAGCATTTACCAAAAGGCAACCTCAAGATGTAATTCAAGTCAGTTTCTGAAACAGTTCCCAACTATTTTATGCCAAAATTACTTTTCCAAGCTTTAATATCCTACAAAAGACACCCAATAAATTCCAATCCTGAATAGTGAAAACATTCATTCCTTAGAGCATGTTTACTAGCCAGACATATCTTGCTGCGAAGCCAAAACAACCAGTAGATCATCAAGCTACAAGTAATTTTTGGAAATTCCATCATTAACATGGTCTGAAAGATAAGAACAGCTCTTCAATGCCGTGAATAACCTTGGTGAACAAACCATGCACATGACTTTGAACTAAGGTGGCATTTGGTACTTTGTTGGTAATGTGATTACTAGGTATGTGATTGCTGGGAAGATAGCATTACAGCGTTAGGTATACATGGTAATGTGATGATTGCATATAATTATTGGGAAGATTAAATAGTAATGTTTGGTTTATAAGTACTTTATTTGGAATGTAGTGTTAATTTACAAAATTACCGTTATATATGAAAATATAAAGGTGAATAAACTTATATTTTTTTAATGTAAATTTTTAATTTTTCAAACTCTCTTAAAATAATAAAAATAACATGACAAAAATAAAATAATATTGAATACTAATTATTTAAATATTAAACTATGAAATTACTAAATGTTTATTTTATAATAATTTTTATAATAATGCCTAGAATTATCACACTAATAATAAAAATCATTATGGATTTTCAGCTTGAGAGGGGTGTGTTTGTCCAACCAGTTCTCTTGACTTTCCCTCTTCCATGGGAAGCTCACTTTCCCTCCAGCTCAAGAGGGAATCACATTCCCTCTTGGGCCAGCAATGTCATTATGTTGGGAAAGTAACCTTCCCATCAAAGTACCATACCCAATGTGGTAAGGTCATTACATTCAATTAAATTCCTGGCAAAGTTCTTAACTTCCGCAATACGAAACAGGACCTAGAAGTAGCTAATAAATTCAGCAAAATTAGGTGATATTTTGTGGGTTTTAGGTCAAGATAAGCTTCAAGAGGACAAGTGGCAGGGGATATTAGGGACTTTGCCCTGGGTTTCAAATAAAAAAGGAACTGAAGAGAGAAACAGAGATGGAACATCAAAATCCTACATGCACAAGTTGCAAAAGCTCTAGACATCCAACTCCACAAAGAGCTAAATAAAAATGGATTCTTTGCATTTTCCAAAAGCTTGTGGTTTCAAGCAGCAAGAATACTTAATGTTTTATTTGGGGGTAAGTAACTAAAACGACAGGTGGTAAATGTGCAGGTTCAGGTTGGACTCTTTTGGGTTCAGGTCACAATAGTTTTGGGTCGTTCCAAGTTCGGGGCCTTTTCAACTCTGGTCATTTTGGACCGGGTTGTCTCGAGTTCAGATCAGGTTCGGGTTCAAGTTGAAATAAAATTGGCATTTAAATTTCGCATTTTGTAAAATATCATTTAATTACAAATTCAATCATCTTAAATCTTAGTATTAAGTTCAAGCTATTATTGGTTTGGTTCGGATTGGACTTGAGTTTGTTTGTTGACTTTTTGGTCACCTCAGGTCTGATCAAGTTCAGATTCGAGTTCATTCTGCCACCTCTAACCAAAACACTTTGCTTCAAGTTGAAACCCTAACTCTCATGAAAGATCATACACCACTGTCTAGCCTTCATAAAGTAATTCCAACTCTATGGCAATACCTACTGCATCATGCCAGTCTTCCTCACCAGTTAAACAAAAATATGAAGGATTCTAGACAAATGTTACTATAATTTCACTTAATAAAGTGACCAGATCTTATTATCCATAATGCATCCTCAAAGCATAATTTCATGTTCAGGAAATCTTCTTTTATAATATTCTAGAGTCTTCCAAACCGATTCTAGATATTAATCACTAGTGATTAGTGACTACAATGCTAAGCTAAGAATCAAGTTTTAAATGTTTTTCTTTAGTGTCAAGAACAACCTAACTAGATCTATGACCCCAAGAGTTAGGTACACACTAATACTTGAAAGGTTTTAGATGTATAAGATCTATTTTAGAGATCAGTAAGCCCCTCCCTCTCTCCATCTGGAAAACAAAAATCCCTTGACCTCCTTTCTACTCGTTGTAGCACCATTTCCTCTAAAAGATCTAAAGATGCTAAATTGTTTTTTCCTTTCTGAAATACTAAAAGCCATATGCAGCCTTCATTTCATACATCGCATGTCTATAAAATCCAAAAGGAATGAAAGCAGGACACCAGGCTCCCTTGACTAAGATCAAGCAACCAACTTTATACAATATTTAGAGACACCAAAACAAATTAAAGCATAAAAAAGTCCAACTTTTTAGGGTCAAATAATGTGATTGATATGATAAGGATATATCATCGCTTATAACAAAAGAACAGTGATTGCTTAGAAGCTACTTCCCAAGTACCCCTAGTGCAATACTTTTTTTTCACCAAACTTAGCAACAATTCCAAACTAAAGGAGCTAAAAGTTATGACTTAGAAACTTAACTTTCCGTTGAAGATATACCATTAAACGAATTTATTTACGCTTACCAATCCCTTGCTCTCATAATAATCATCCAATGCCCACTGATACTTGGACTGATTTAAGCCAAACCAGCGAGCTAAATGGTATCCAAGCTTGAATGAGCTGCAAAACAAAACAAAAAAAAAAGTAAAAATACGTTTCTGTTTATTGTCGAGAAAATGCAAACTATGAAGACAATTAAAGTGTAGCTGATCCGCCATGCTAATGTAAAGCTTTGATTAATAAACCCGTTTCATTTCTTTTTTTCAAACGTCAAAAAGAAAAAAGACAGACACACATGAATTCTAATTAACCCCAAAAGTTCTTTTTCTAAATATAAAAAAGTGAAGATAAAGAAGAAGATACCGTTTTGCACTTTAGAGGCAGCATTTTTGAAGAAACCCAGAAGGGCCATCAGAAGCGGAAGCAACAAAAGACTTAGCAAACTGTGGGGCGGCGGCTGACAGGGGGAGGAGGAGCAGCAGCAAGAGGAGGCGCGGCCACCTTCTTCGGAGATTCAAAGACAGGTGGTGCAGTGGGCGTAGGTGTAGAAGGCGGGGTAACGAAGACAGTGTAGGGGCCGATCTTGCGATCATGGGCGGAGGGTAGAAGGGTCTCTGTTGATTGGCATTTTTTGGATTAAAAAGAATGGGAGGGAAAGGAAGATGGAGAAAGTGAGAGTGAGATTGGGAGGGCTTGGGTGGGGATAGACACAGAAGAAGAGAAGAGTGGGACAGCTGAGTGGGAACAACTCACGCAACCCAAGTGGGGGAAGATTGTATACTATACTTACGATGCTTTTTCAGATCTTTGTCTTTGATTGATACTTTTATTCTCCCTTCTCTCTCCTTCCACTTTTCTTTTCCTTTTTATAATTAAAAATAATAATTACATCTCTAAACCTTTTTTTTTATTTTTTATTATATTCAAATAATTTTTATATTTATAACTTATAATCCGATAAGGCTTACAATCAAAAACATATACTTTGTAGCTTGTAATTTAAATGCCCTAAGCCAGTTGGTATGGAAGTCGTTATGTTTTTTGGAACATGATAAAATTAATTGAGTGAGAAATATCTTATATAATATATGATTATTTTGATTTAATTTTGTCATATCACATCATTTATAATAAAGGCAATGGATGTTAATTGATTATAAATGTAACAATCTTTAACGCAATTTGTCATGTGACATCTTTCTGTCAATATAAAAATCTATTTAAATGTAAAATTATTATATAAATTTATTTAGATAAAAAAATAAACAATCTCACATGAAAAAATTAGAAGACTCTCTTCTTTAAGAATAGTTATAAAAAATCTTCTTGACTTAATTATTAGACACATTTAAGTTGAGATTAAATAAAAAATATTTTCTTAAGTAAGTAAGAGTGTTTATTTTCTCTAGACTCTTTTTAGAATAGTAAGAGATTTTAGTATTTTTTGTTTGACCAACCAATGTGAGATTTTGACCATTATTCACCTTAGTAGGGTTTTTTAATCTTACCAAGATTGGTGTTCACCTTAATATGGTTTTTAACCTCACCACAATTGGTGTTTTTCAGAACCCCAACATCATTATTATTGTAAAGACCTAGGATCATGGTGTCTCTCAATATTTCATTTGAACTTAATCTTTTCCTTCAAATTTATATTAATGGGGTGAATAGTTAACCTAAAAACCAATTTTATGTACGAGTCTCTATATGTCTAATTTAGCTAATTTGGCTAATTTGGCTATGAAAAGCTTATTAAGTTTATATTCTATTTTGGCTACCTAAGGTATTTAGGTATATATTTATCTTAAATATGAATCAAACATAAGCTATTCAAATCAATGGTTTATTATAAACTTTATAGTCTTTTCTACTTGTGATCAAGCAAAGAAGCATTAATCATGGATTTGAATAAACCATATAACACCCATTAATATTAAGCAAAGAAAATTCATATATTCAAACTACATATTTAAATAAACCATAATCTTAGAAAACTAATTTAGTTTATCATCATTTCTTCAAAAAACATCACAATTTCAAAAGAACAAATCATTTCTACAGCAAAAAAGATAAGAGAGAAACGAAAAACTAGAATGAAGAACAAGGCTGCAGATGATCTCAATCTTCAATCCTCTTCATTTTCCTCTAATTTCCTCTTTTTGTAGAACCCATTTCTTCTCTCTAACTGCCATTTGTTTCCCATTATGACTCTCGTTTTTCCAATGATTGAAAATACCTATTTATAACCACCAAAAAACCTTAAAAAAATGAAATCCCAAATAGTTGAATTCTATTGAAATGAGTAGGGGCATCATGGCTGCCCTTTTTGGGCACCGCGACGCCCTACGTTTAAGTAATTTTTTCCAGCGTCTTCCATTTGGTGCCGTTGCCTTCCTCCACGGGTGCCACAATGTTGAGCTATAGGGATTTAGTATGGGAGCAGTCCTTCCCTTGGGCGCAACGGCCTTGGGTCTTGCAAGGCCGCAATGCTACTCGTTGTGCTGCCTAGGTGGAAACTACTACAGTACCTCATCTTGCAATGCGATTTTCTCCTACCTCAATGTTGATATAGGAGAAATGGTAAACATGAATGTTGTAGGTCTACATCTCAGCTTTTCAATGGTTTAAGAATAAGTTAATTGAATCTCTGCAACTTAAGTTATGTTTGAATTATAACAACATATTCGGTAAAAATCTGCACTTAGTCTCCATTGCATAGTTCATCACCATTTAACCTTATACATATGAAAACTTACAAACACAAGGACTAAATTAGTGTTGGCATAAAATAAGACTTTCAACATGAAAATGAACTAGAATTACTTAAATTAAACTAAGTTTACATGGTTTAAACTAATCAATTAAAAATATAAAAATTATCTAAAAACTACTTAAAACACAAGAACTTAACTACATTAATATCTCAAAATGTGACTAAATAACTTTACATAATAAAGTTAGCAGACACTTACCACCATCCCAACATCAGATCATTCACATTGAGCATCTCCAACACATAGTGGAATTTTGCCTCGCAATGGTAGGGATTGCTCTATGCGTATCATTGAGCATTGACAAATGTGGAATGATGCCTTATATCATGTAGAAATGCTATCATCATTCATCATACTATATGCAATCAACTCGTGTGGAATGTTACCCCACACCATATGAAAATGGTAGGAAAACATACACATCTAAAACATTTTCTCATATCTGAACTTATCATCAACACATATTTATTACAAGTAGACTCTTGCTACACCTTTAAACTTTCTTATATGACATGTGGAAATTACATCACATATTTTTTCAAAGAACCATGATTCACATATTCTAATATTGTTGGTATAAAACATATCATAAGTTTAAGAGTGGGAATGTTTACCTCTACCTAAGTACTCATCTCTAGTTTCCTTATCAATCATTTAGGTACTCTTTTACCATGTGTTATATTCTTCCCAATATATTCAATCATCATGTTGACCATCAAGGATGAAGTTAGCAACATACATCCAATTATCATCCATAAGTCCATTCTAGGGATGGCAATGGGTATTCGTGGATACCCAACTCAATTATATACAATTAAGATACCCTAAAAATAAGCTTGGGATAAGTTCAGATCATTTAATTATTTAAATAATTAAATTAAAAATATACAATTCTTTTTATATATTTGAGGGAAAAAGGATTCAAATCCTACTATTTTTTTGAGAAGGAGATCATGCACCAACCAATGAACTAAATACCTAAGTGCTAAAGATGTACAATTTTACAAGTGTTTAAATTCAAATTCTCAATGCTAAAGGTGTACAATTTTATTAGTGTTTAAATTCAAACTAGGTCAACAAAGAAAACACTCAAGATCTTTAGCAACTTTGCAAGAAATTCCTTTTGTTAAAAATTGACAAATATATGAAAATTATGGTTACTCAAATCATTAATGTGATTCTATTAATATATTTTAATTAAAAAATTATTAGATTATTAATTATGTTGAAATAATATGAATATCATATCATATTACAAAGGAATATAATTACTATTATATATATACTTTAAATATAACTATATTTATTTTATATTTGGTATTAACATTACAAAAATTATAACTTATAAAATTATTAATTATAATATATATACCATTGTTTATATAAACTTATAATATATATACTTAAAGAAAGCTTTTGAGATTAGAATAATTTTGGACTTTAATTATTTTTTTAATTTTATATAATTAAAGACAAACACATATAATTAATTAAATCAAGGGTACACTTCACATACACCTTTTGTGGTATGACCTTTTTCACATTACACCCTAAGCTTTCTTTTTTTCCATATAAAACCATGTGTTTTATTTCTATTCCCTCAGAGACTAACGGTGTTAAATTTTCAGTTTAATATTCTGTAAATAAACAATAAAACCCTTTATCCCTTTATTCCTTTTTTATTTGTATAGACTGGTTGTATTTCCAGTTGTTTCTTTTCTTCGTCTAAATACCTTGTTCCTTTTCTTGATGGGCACAAGAACTGAATCTTTGTGTTGGATGTGCTAAGTTTTGGATCCAACTACGTTTCCTTTCTTGACTTTAATGAAATGGAAGTTTGATCGAGAAAAAAAAACATTTCTAGTGACAAAATTATTTCATTTTTATAAGCTTATAATTATCAGAAGTGGATAATTTTTAGACTTATCAAACAAACTATGCACGCACAACATTTATCATAATTCTAATTTGCAGGCAGATAAGGCTTTTTGGATGAAGATCGGAAGGGGAGTTACATAGCAATGGTGGTTTACCTCAATATGCAGTGTACATGATGTTCATGATTTCAATTTACTGTTGTAAAGGCTACTTTTTATTGAAAATTTAAGATGTATTCAACATAGAGAAAAGCAATCGTTTCCCTTTGCAATAACGTACAAGCAAATTCAACTCTGTTATTTCTTGGGTTAGAGAATGACATCTTTGAATCATCCTAAGGCTACTTGTACTTAAAAAACTATACAAAAGGAATGGGTTTCTTGGCTTTCCCTTATCTGCCAATTCCCCTCATCATCATCAAGAGCCATCAAAAACCTTGGTAACCTAATAAAGGAAAAAACAAAACACAAAATCCCCATTCCCCTAGGCTGAACAAAACATCAATTAGTTCAACATAGTTACTCCCTAAAATCTATACATCCCAGCCCATACAAAACAAAAGCTTGCTCGACATCAGCAGTACTGTGTCATCTAGAAGTGATTTTGCCAAAACAATCAGCACACTTAATAGACATATCAAAAGGTAAATCCCAACAACTTAGGTCAACACATGAAGTGTTGAAACTCATCATACTTGCCTTGAAACTCCATAACAAGCATTTAGCAGTATGTATAGATAGAGGACATAGTCCCAACCCATAAAAAACATGCAATATAATTACTATTATATATATTCTAAAATATTTTCAGTATATATATACTTTAAATATAAACATATTTATTTTCTATTTTATGTTAACATTATAAAAATTATAACTTATAAAATTATTAATTATAATATATATATATACACATATTTTGTATTATATAACTAGTAATGTCTTTTAATATATACACTTTATATTATATATTATGTTCATTTATGAAGAATATAATTACTATTATATAAGTTAACAATTACTAAAAATAAAATAATATTGATTTTATTTATAATTTAATAATAATAATAATAATAATAATATATTAATAGGTAAAAACCCTAACTGCTCCTTGTTTTTATTCGTTCTTTTCTTTACCTAGCCAGTAGCCACAGCTGCTCCTTCTTTTTCTTTTCTTCCTCAAGCTGTCAGTCGCTCCTTCTTTCTTCTTTTCTTCCTTGCTACTCAAGTGCTTAGTTCTCAACCCTAGCCACAGATTGATTCAATCCTCCATTCTTGGTCCTCCATTTGGGTAAATCTTATCTCTTTTTTATTTTCATTTTTGGGCAGCTATACAATGTCTAAAATTTGGTGGCATTTTAGCCTAAGCTTTGATACTCTTTTTTTTGAAAAGCAAAGCTATATGTTAATGAGTATTTAGATCAGTGGTATGCACCCAAAATTGATTGAGAAATGAAATGAAAAGTAAATTAATTTTTTATTTTTTTATTTTTTTTATTTTTTATAAAAAATTATCTATTTTCTTTAAGTGTTACATACATTTTTATTTTTTCTATTTATATAGAAACATGTATAACAATTGAAAATTCAATTGCCACATTTGTTGACGCTGACAAGGAAGAAAATGATTGAATTTTTCATGAGTCGTTATCTTGTTGTTGTAAACTTCTAATGTTGTTTAAATAGTTGATTTAAGTTTATATTGTTATTTGGATATTTATTTTTAGTTATTTAAGTTTATGGAAGAGATATTTATTTTGATTACTTAAATTTAAATTTTATTATTTGTTGAAGTCAATTTTATGGATTTTTTAAATTTTATTTAAACCCATAGTATCTTCCATTTCCCAATCTACTTGACCAAAGAAAGAACCCTGTCCTATACAATCACGCCACTAAGACTCCAACACCCAGTATAAAACTTTTAGAATTGGTCCATTGCGCTCAAGCCAAATCAAAAACTTTGAAGAGAGTATTGATGACAAAAAATATATATGGAAAAATTGTATAAAGTGGAAAAATATATCATAGTTGTTTATAATTGTATATATTCATTTCCATATATTTAAGAAAAATTGAATACTCATGGATAAAATTAAGATCATGATTTGTTGTACAATTTATCATGCTTGATATAAACCAAAAATATAAGACAATGCTTATAATCTTATACATTCGATCCTACCCACTTAACAAAAAGTCAATGCTCATGAACAAAGTTATGACCATGATCCACTATTAAGTTTTTGCAAATCTTTATATATATATATACAAAAGTTAACATTATAATTTTGAATTTATCATGCTACCTATGAACAAAAAATATAGGGTAATGTTTATAATTCTATACATTCATTATCACCCTGTTAGCAAAAAGTTAATGCTCATGAACAAAATCAAGATCATGATATGATGTTGTGTTCTTGCAGATCCTTGTGTATATAAAAAGGTTAACATCATAGTGTTAAATTTATAATGTTGCATGGGAACAAAAAAGAATATAAGGCAATGTTAGGCATAATTGTGAGTGAAATTCCAAAGTTTATTAGTATTAAAGGGTGGGCAAAGACTCTTTAGTGAGGCTTTTTTTTATTATTGGATTGTTTTGAAGGATCCTCTGTATGGGGAAAGAAATAAGAAGTTAAGCTTGGTAATGAGTTGATCAACTAAAGTATTAAGGTGAATGAGATCATAATATTAGATAAACAATAGAAAAAGCAATACTGTTGACAAAACAAACATTTGTCAATTATACATATAAAGTAAAAATAAGCAGATATGGGGATAAAACACATATTTTGTTAACATGTAATCCTCTGAATCAATGGTATTCAGTTTAATCAAACTATGACAGACTTATTAAACTTTAGTAAACATGAAAAAACCTTTCCAAAATATTAACATTACAACTTTTTAAATATAAAATCACAGTAGATACCAGATATGTAATTTATTTCTTGTGTAGAATTCCATAATGATAAACATCATAATAGAAAAGAAAGAAATAAATCCTAAAACCAAATGGTGAGTGAATGTAAACCAAACACACATAAAACAGAGTTGAGAGCAATTAATTCATCACAAAATATCATACAATTCGTCTTTCAATCTATCTATCAGAGCAAAACACAAAATATACAGTAAAAAGGACAAATAGTATTTATGACAAGCCTAACTTTGTTTATTCTCGTTTTACTTTTATTTTTGCTCTTTTTATTTGCATGGCAGAGGGCATATGTCTATAAAAGAATCAAAACCTGATTATAAAAAATAATGGGAGAAACAGAAAAGTTAAAACCAGAGGTGTCAATATTGGTTAGCTCGGCCCAACTCATCTCAAATATTATGGGTTAAAAAAATATGAATTGGGCTGAGCCAGTCAATTTTTTACATGGGTTATAAAAATCCCAACCCAAACTGCTCTTCATCAACCCATGAGCCAGGTTGGGGTAACTCATTTCTTTTTTTTCTTAAAAAAAATAAATCTATTTCCACAAATTTACCTGACAAGTTCCTTATCAATAAAATTGTTTCATGATTTAATTTATAAATTAAATAATAAAAATATGCTATAAACAAATAAATTATACTAAATATAAATTAGCAAATAAATTACATTAATTATAGTAAAGTTTCAATCTTTAACACAAACCACAAACCTATCAATATAAGTACTTGACCAAATATTTTCAAGATTCATTTATGTCCTTTTTAATCCTTAATCTCAAGCAAAATATTTGAATTTTATTTGGATAGTAATGATGTTTTAAGATCTGAATTATTATCATTTAATATTCATTACCATAAAAAAGAAAGAGATAGTGAGTTTTAATCTTAACTAAAATTATTAATTTGATAAGTAAATATTAAAAACATTAAATATATATAATAAATAATACCATCGATAACTAAATTATTAATTTTATATAACTAAATATATAAAATTATTAAATTAACTAAAATTATTAATTTTTTTAACCCGTAAGATTGACTCGCGTCAATCCAAAACCGTCACTGATCATATGGGCTGACCCATCTAGACCCAATTTTAATATCAGTTTGAATTTTCATATTTCAACCTATCCTATTTTTAGAAAAAACTGAGAGTTGGCTTCATGGGTTAGATCCATTTTGTCAAATCTAGTTAAAACACAATGATGAGAAAAAAGAGTAGAAGAAAAGCATAACAAAGCAAATGAAAATAAAAAACCAAAGGGAGAAATGAGAACATACGTTTAAAATGATTTTTACAAGTATTTCAAATGCAATGATGAATAATAAATAAAAAAACAAAAGAAATATAGAAAATTAGAATCAAACAAGAGAAGGAAAAAGAGGGGAAACTAAAGACATGGGAAATAAGGCTGGAGGGTGGAACTAAAACTTGGTGATAAACCAAAAAAAAAAAGTAATGCAAGCAGAATAATTAAAAGGTAAAGAAACAAAATATGGAGTTATTGTCTGCAAAGAGGAATTAAAGCCTGATGATAAAGAAACAATACGAGAAAAGTGATGATAAGAAAGCAACAATAGTTAAAATAAATAAAAGCACAAAATGATTAGCAACCATGAAAGTATAAAATAAGAGTGAAAAACTACACTAAATAATAAATAAGAAACAAAGAAAAGATTGAAAATTAGAATTAGATAAGGGAAGGCAAAAGAGGAGAAATTGAAGAAACAGGAATTAAGGCTGGACAATGGAAAGCAAAGCAAAAGATAAAAGAGAATGGATAATAGTCTTTAATGAACCAAACATTAGAGGTCTTGAAAAGCAAATAAAAAAGTTCAAAAGTAGAAAGACAAAAATCAATATAACCTCTACGGCATATTCAATAGAAGAAGAGTGCAAATGAAAGAAGTCAAAGAACAAATAAAAATAAAATAAAACAAGGCAAGAAGTTAAAAATGAAAAACCCATTCTAAAGGTATGCTGTGCTTGTTCCAAGCAACACATAGAAAGAGAGTTGAAAAGCAAGAGAAACAAAGAAAGTTTAAGTCATATACAAATTAATAAATGATAAATGATAAATGTTGTTATTATATAAGACCAGTCTTGCCATTAATTGAAAACCAATACAAAAAAATATTTAAAGCTCAAATATTTGTTCGGGTGATAGTATATTTATAAAGTTATTAGGAGGGCTAGGGTTACTTTTATTAAATTAATTAAAAGAGCAAATCTATTTATGCTAACATGATAATTTTTTTTAAAAAAACTTAAAACACTCTCACTTCACAAATTTATAACTGAAAATAAAAACCAATTTGAAGGGAAATAGACATCAACATATAAATAATTACAATCTGTGACGATGATAAAAGCATAAAATTAAAGAAGCTCATGTGACGGATACATGTACATTACTTTTACGTCAAACAAGCAGCGAAGGAGTCTCATCCATTCATTGAACTAATTCAAAACTTTTCAAGTCATAGGAAGCTGTGACAGTGGGAATCAGGTTAAAGACGCTGTGAAGTGATGCAACAAGGTCCAAAAGAAGCTTGGTGAGCAGCATCCCTGGCACCACACCAGCAACCCTGGAACTAACATAACATAAAAGACTAATGCAATACGCAACATCCCTTTCTCCCATTTTTTTTTATTACTTACAAAATATCAATTAAACGGATGGGGCACAACTACTTCAACCTACATATTTAAATTACCTACTTGTCTATCAAATACTACTATCCTAACAGCCAAGAATAATCCATTGTGAGTATTGTCAGGCACTTCATACAAACCTTACCAAAAAAAAACAAAAAAACAAAACAAAACATGTTTCAAGTAACTCATTTCAAAGTTTTATCCCGAGCCAGAACAACCCTCCTACAAGAATATGCATCCCGGGACAATCACCTATTACAAATGTCAAAACATGACCAGAGGAATGTTTGTCAAGAGTTCCTTTTGTTTTTGGTTTCCCTTTTCTTGTCTAGTGGCCCAAAGATGTTCACCAATCAACTTCTCAGAATTCTCTCTCATCTTGGAGTTGAGAACTCGTTGTGAGTCATAACTCCTTAACAACAGATAGCTTTCCTTTCACACATCCTCTTTTAGCCACGACTCTAATCAGATAGCTGAACTTGCCAGCGATAGCTCATGGAGCTCAGTTAGCATCCACTCCTCACCTGTCTGCCCGCCAAGTACTATTGCCCTTGTCCCACCAACTACACAAGTACTATGCCCCCAAGCAAACCTTGGGGGTCGGCCAGGCACATTCAATATCCTCCATGTTGGTTTTTCATCAGTTGGGTCCAGGAGATAAAGTTGGGAAGCAGAGTGAAGACCAGCAACAGACCCACCAAAGATGAGAATTCTTCCACCAGGGAGGCTCACAGCAACATGATCAAGTCTTGGAGGTGGAGCTATGCCACCTGGATTTCCAGCACCAGGCATTCCACTCCCAGTTACACATCTCCAACATGGTTCCTCCTCACTTAAATCCATTGTGAATACATCACTAGAACGAAACCGGAGTGGACCACTCTTAGCAAGACCTCCAAACATCAATATTTTCCGACCACCATATACTGACAATGTGTGACCCAAACGAGAAGGTGGGGTCCATGCTACTGGAATCTCTCTCCAGACAGGTTTCTCCATTGAAAGATCAAGCAGGAAAGTGTCACTAAGAAGTACTCCTGAATCGGCACAACCACCGGAAACTATCAGCTTGGTCCCATCAAGAGTGCATGAGCTGTGCCATGATCTAGGAAGTGGAGGAGCCAATCCAGAGATCTCTCGCCAGGTTGGAGGCTTTGCATCCAAATCAAGTACAAAAACATCATTGAGCAGGCCCTGCGTTCCACAGCCTCCAAATACCACCAGATGAGACCCATTCACACAAGAAAGTGTATGACCCCAACGACCAGGAGGAGGAGAGCTCACTTGGACATGTTGCCACTCTGGGTTGCTGGAATTTAGATCCAGTACAAAGGTGTCATTCATCGGTTGCATGTTTACCCCTTCACCACCAAAAAGTACAACCCGATTCCCAACAGCACAGGCACTAAAGTTGCACCTTGAAGGTTCAACAGCACCTCCAACAGTTAGCTTCCTCCATGCAGCTGCTTCAAGAGTGGTCAATTCCCTAGCCAGCCGACCCCACCCAAGTCTCTTTGCACCAGGGACTGTTTCTAAAACACGGGTAGTCTCGCTTCCCCATGCATTTTGACAGACCATTCTCCAAAGATCCTCATTTCTTGTCAACTCATAAAGTCGCCTACAGACAGAACCAACTGATGCGATATCTCTTGGTGTCAGCAGTGAAAGTATCTTGAGAGACAGTACCTCATCACTTAATTGCAATATCCCACAAACCCCACGGCAGACATTTCGCTCCCCAACTACGACAGGCCGAAAAGCAGAAAATCCAGAATGAGAACGGTCAGATGACTTTATAGACTCCTTTATTGAAGATCCTGGCACTGGACCCAGATCAATGTTTGCTTCTGTGAAGAACTGGATCCCGATAACATGAGTGATTGTCTCATCATCTCCATATATTGGAGTAAGACGCAGTCTGTTCATCAATGGAGATCCATCCTTTCTAAAGTTCAACAACTCGCCTTGGAATTCAATGCCCTCCTCAAGGCATCTCCGAATTTCTGAAACTACTGTGGAGTCCACCAACGGATGTCGTCTTTTTGCAAATGGTCCTCTACATTGTAAGAAACGGCTGAAACAAAACCACACAAATATCAGAACAAAGCATAAGAACTCAACAATTAGCACCTCGTTACATGATGAACAGTCAATATTCTTTATCTCCTACAAGAAACTTTATAGATGGCAAGGAGTATAAGTGAAGTAACCATAACAATAAACACAAATGATCAAGATGATTAGCAGTAAATAGGAGGCAATGTATGAGATGAGGAGTGGGTAGTAGTGGGTATGAGCTTTCAATGTAAAATGATGCTCCATGAATCGTAACAAAGAACAGAAAAGGATACATTAAAACTTTTGAAAGGCCTTCTAAAGCAAAGTTACAACACAACATACAGTAATCACCTTTGACCCCTCCCTTCTCAATTGTGCAGTTGTAACCATAAAGCATAAACACACAACAAATATTGCAACTTTAGACGCCTCAGCATCAATAAGGCAAGTAGAAATTAACCAGAAGTCCAACTGTTCATTAAGCCTATCCAATTTCAGGGTAGAACAAAAATATTCAATAAAATAGACCTAACACAGCAGCAACTAAACATGCTGACACCAAATAAAGATTCAATAAAAGCTCAGATACTCATTGACAACTTCAACAAGGAAAAAAAAGGAGGTACTCCTTGCCAAAGGATGTGCAGCATCTCTAAAATTCATGGCCCAAATATTAAATTAGTTTTTAAGAGCGTCACAACACTTGAGCAATGAATCATTCATTTGTGCATAAATGATCCAAAACCGTTCAGAAGAACCATTAGCAATTTCTCTTGCAAAATATGCAACATAAATTAAAAAACATTGCCTCAAAACATTACTTAAAAGCAAAGAAAACTTTCCTCCAGTTAACCAAAGAGGCACAGACCTATTATAGAGATGGGATCAATAATCCAAAAATATCCAAAAGAACCATTAGCAGTTCAATTATGCAAATTACGCAACATAACTCAGAAATTGGTGTAGCTTACAAGTACCAAAGAATACTAGAAAATTTTCAGAGATGATTGATATGATAATCCAAACAGACTTTTGCTTCAACTTGAAAAATGTAAACAAACAATTAAAGAGCTAATATTATACAGCCAGAATATAGGAAGAAAATAAGACTTCATTCTATCCAGCACATTCCATTCACAAGCCATGCTTTGCATCCTCCCACCCACTTGCAGAGAAACACGCCAAAAAAAAGAGTAAATGTGAAATAATGAAGTAGATCCTTGACCAAAGAAGAGAATTTAAATATCCCTTAACTAGTCTTAATTTCAACAGATTTCGTTCTTTTTCACAAATCCATTTCCAGTGGACTGACTTCTAGGGCTAAAGGAAAACCTAGAAAAGTAAGGAAGAAGTTTTAGCCTAAGCGGAATCACTTCCAAATTCACTTCTTTTTAGTGAAAGAAGCTGGTGCAATCTTACTAAGCGCTTCTTACTAATGTCCTTAAAAGAAGGAACCCAAGGGTATATCAATCAACATATAGATATAAAGGACAGGGCATAAGGATGACACTAGCGTGTAATGTTAACATGGTGATGGATGAAGTTGGCCCTTGGCTTTGGTCCATGTAGAAGGATATTGAAAGAAACCTTATTAACCTAGCAAGTAGTAAAGATATCAAAGTGTAAACTTTTACACTCCATGTATTAGGAAAACATCATTAATGCCGATTTTTTCTGAGTTTTCAACATCAATCTGATATCTTTATCACAAATATATTCACATTATGACAGAAAATGGACAATATTACTTACATAAAAAATATATTAACAATATGATAATTTATCTACAAACATGTTGAGACTTTGGTGTAAAGATGACCAAAATTAAATAGCTATGACAAAGAAACACAAGGATTGTATATTTTTTAAACATATGAGAGAAGAGGCAGCACAATTGCACCATTAACATTAGAACTTTACAGAAGCATTTGATTGTACAACATGTAATCTATGTAAAGATAACACATTGTTTTCAAGCCTGCACGTTCACAGATATTATTATTCTGGACCACCAACAAAGTGTGTAACTTGAAAACAATACCACATTAATAGGACATCTCAGGCCATAAGCTACAAACTTAAAATAAATAGAAAAAATGTAATTGGCTTGTTTCCTCACAAAGAAACCCGATGCTAATATCTTAAAAAAAAATTACATTAACTACACAATATATTTACAATTGTTCTACATTTCTAGCTGTAACTCTAAAGTCAAGTAAAAGGGGAAGAAGAATCACTGAAACATAAGTGTCAGTGTGCAAAACACTAGGGCAAAGGAAAAGCATAGGATAACATGAACACAAGAACACAACTTCAGACTCTCTAATGAACTGTTTCATGTGCTGAACAGTGAGCCATAGAAATTGCCACAGGACCACAATGTAAACCCACAAAGTATAAATTAATAAATTACGAACCAGCCTATTCCAGAGTTTGATTGGTTTGAGTTGGATAAACTTAAAAACAAAAAAAGTAAAACTTTTTCTGAAAAAATAAACAAAATAAAAAATAAAAGAGGAAAAACCTTGCATGATGTTTGACTTTTATACCTCTAATTAGGGGTGCGCAACACCAATTCAAACTAATTACCTATCCAAATTAAATGTGATTTAGGTAAAATGGTTCGGTCTAATGGGTCCACTGGATCAATTGGTCCAAAATATTTGGTCCATTGATTTTTTGCTCGGTTCTCAATTTTCAAAATTTTGGACCAATCCACCCAAAAAACCAAACTAATTTTTCATATATTTATATATATAGTAATATATATAATTTTTTTTATATATTAAGAAGAATTGAGAGTAAACTGAATTAATAATATATTTAAAATATATTAGGGTATTTTACATACGTGTACAAATCATAATCATAATAATTTAATATTAGTTATATATATTTATTTATAAATTTGTATTAATATGAAATTACCAGTTATATATTTTAAATGATATAAGTTTTATGTTAATATTATAATATATGATAGTAAATATCCTACATATTAATATGGTATAATTATTAGATCTTAGTAATGTTTGGCAATATAAAATGTTATGAATATAAATATAATTGTATAAATATATTATATATACATATATTTAATTTATACATAAGCATTACTATAACTTATAATAGACTTTATTTATATGACTAGATAAAACATTTTAACATATAATTTGTATCATTAATTATATATATATAATAATGTAATATATTTTTTATACATACATATATTTAATTTATACATAAGCATTACTATAACCTATAATAAACTTTATTTATATGATCATGCTTAATAAGTTTATTAGCTATCACCTTAGATTTTATAACTTATAAGTTATATCATTAATTTCATATATATATATAATTATGGATGAAATTTAAAAGTTTTAATATTATAATTTATAAAAAAAAGTGATAAAATTTTGGTCCATTCGTTCAAAACCAAACCAACCAAACCAATTCTATATTTGGTCGATTTGCTCTTCTTTTACATTTGGTCAGTTTCTTCAAAATAATTGGTCGATTTGGTCCTTAGGTATGGTGGACCAAACCACCCAATCCACCCATTTGCTCACCCCTACCTCTAATTGATATCCACAGACCTTCAACTCATTAAAAATACAGAACACTCTTTTCCTTTAAATTGGAGCCATACTCATCCCATTTCCCTTACCCTATTTTTGTTTTTTGCATTAAAAAAAGACAAGAATAATGAGACAAATAGAGTAACTAAAGAAGGGAGAATGTTCATATCTTGTAGAAGAAAATATATTCCATTCATTTTTATATATATAGCTTAACTTATTCAGAACCATGAGAACAGGTGCAACATGCTTACTATATCACACACATTATAGGTAACTGCTCTAGTTACTCTGTTATCCGTCTTCTCGTTAAAAAGTATTATTTAAGGGCACAAAATAGCACCCCAGAAGTATAGAAGTACAAATACCAAACATGAAATGAGAAAGAAAACAAGAAAAAATTTTTAAAAAAATTCATCCAAGTGATGAGATCTTAGAAACACAAATTTAGTCATTGAATGTTTAGACTGTCTCTTCATAATGAAGCTGTTCGATTCTCCAATTCAACCAGACAAACATAAAGATACTGAAATGCAATTTATATAACAAATCTATAAGATGTTTCTTCAAATTGTAAATATTTTGACAAAAACAGGTGGCAAAAAATTAATTGTACCTGATTCCTTCAAAGTAACATTTTTTTTTTCAGTTTATTCATGGGTTTTATCAAAACGAGTTGAGTCTAGTATCATACTAATTTGATGATAGTTTTTAATGTGCTTTCATATTTATTTTATAGTCTTGCCGTGTAGAAGCACACAAATAAGAGAAGAATTAAATGGAAAAAGAATTAAAAAAACCAGGTTCACATAACATACACATAAGTCCAAACTTGGAGATTTGAGCTAATGGAAATTCAAGCACTTCTTTGAAAGTATGGAGGCATGATTGTGCATGCTTTTCTTCTACTAACAGGAGTTTTCTTTCTCCTGTTCTACTTCTCAGCCTTCTTTCTTTTTTATCATGCTTGTACAACAGTTTAATTTGCCCAATGGTCCTAATTAAATTATATGGCCTACCTGTTCCCAGGTTTCCTTAAATGAAATCATATATCATCACACTAGCAATTTATCCATAAAAGAACCCATCCCCAGCACTACCCCAACCTACAAGTTTGTTAGCCAAAAGATTCTATCATTTGATAAATACAAAGTGCAGCCATTTGAAGCCTTCGAATGATAAGCAACCCCAGACTATTTCTCTTTACAGTCTGAAACATAAAATCACAAGTTGCCAAACTCTAGTTCACCAAAAAGGTTTTTGTAGGAGATCCACCCTTTGTTAACATGTGTTTCACCACAGCGATATGATTCCTGAAGCAAGTATGAATTCGAGTCTAATCTGATACTACCAAGATATTTTCATCATACTACATATCTTTCTGATGAAAAGAAATATTTCTAGACTCTACTGCCTCAACTCTATATGGTATACTCTAAAAGTCAGTTAGAATGTAGTTATGGTCTCACTGATATAATTTGCTCAAGTCTCCCTTCAGACAAGCTTCACCATATAAAGGCTTTAGCTATTGATATGGAAAAGTAGAGCGTTAATTGTATTGCTACAAATTTCCAAACATCTTATCCATATTTCTCACCACCATGGTCCAACAAGTTATGCCTAGTGCAACATTCAAAAAAAGGAACACTAAAGGTTGTTGTTGTTATTATTATTATTATTATCATTTGTGATTTTAGAGAGAGCTAATGAAACAGAGGGAGATATCATCTCCCTTACCAAAGAAAACAGTATAGTAAAGACACATTTCTTCATTTCTTTCCACTTACTAAATCCTGGTATATTGGGTAAAAACTCTATCTTTAGTCAATAGACTCCATCCAATATGAGATTTGGTTTACTGATACCAGAAACATCTTAACAAAGATATAACATTTTAATTTTTTTTTTATTTACTTTTGGTATGATTCAGGAATGTTTCCCACTTACATATACATTATTAATTAAAAAAATTCCATTATGATACCTTAACCTCAAGGGACAGCTTCTTTAGAAAGTAACAACAGGGAAAATAATATAGACTCAGAAGATGCTTCCCAGGTCTGGAACCCTTATTATCAGCATGTAGGATGAATCTGGAGCTTCGAAAGTTAAAGCAATCAAGATGAAGTGAAAAAAACCAATGCATAGATAAATCAACATGATATTACCAGCATGCCCACTTGATACAAACTTTCAATCCCTAATCTGAATATATCACTAGTATAAAGCTAGTGATATGGCAACCATGCACACCCATCTATGAAAAAACTATATCACACTGCTCAAGCTTAATCCCTAATGACAAACTAGTTAAGAATCCCAAAATGTATCAGTTAAGTTGAAGATTCTCTTTCTAGTGTATACAAGCCTACTCTACTCAAGCCACATGGCATCTCATCCCATCAAACTGAAAGTTTACACCAAAAATTTCCCCACATTAGAGCAGTTTCTAGTTAATATATACTTTGCAACATATCCTGCACTCTAAATATTCTATTGAAGGAAATCCATACCACCACTATTAATTTTAAGTTGGTTCAGGATAGGTAATAAGGTGCTTCGCCACACACTCGATATGATGTGCATGTTTATGCTGCCTGAAACATTAACAAGGCAATATCTTAAAAGACCCTTTGTATAGAAACTTCAAAAAGGGCATTTCCCAGATCTAGCTTCATTAAACTGCAAAGTAATTTTGGCTTTCTCTTTGCAAAACAAACAATATGTTAAAAGGAAAATTAATACCGCCTTTCTTGAATATATTCGACAATTTTTAGCAAATACCCCCACTCACACCCAAAGCAAATAACAAAAACGAAAAAAAGGTTGTGATTAAAAGAAAAAAAAATCCCAATAAGGGTTTTGATTAATCAATAAATTCCATCACACAGAGACCTAAAACATAGTATATTTTATCTGCCATTCATTTCATATACTACTCGAAAACAAAATTTGAATCCAAGCGCCACTCGAAGTCCCACGTGATATAAGGAAGAAATGACAAAAACAAAGAACAATTCAGAACCAACATAACCAAGCAGAAAAAACAATAAGAACTGACCAATTGCGGCCAAGAACCTCCTCGGCGCGATAGCCCGTAACCATCTCGAAGACGGTGTTGACATAAATGATGGGATGGTCAGGCTCGAGGGCATCGGTGACGACAAAGCCACAAGGAGCGGTTTGGAGCAAGTTTTGGACAGGAAAAGGAAGTGGGCCGCCATCGTTGAGCAGGAAGCCCTCGTCTTCGTCCCCACTCAGATCGGAATTACTATCCCACTCCATAAATATCTAACAAAGCAATCCGTGCAGCCAGTTTTCTTCTTCAACCCATGGAAGCTGATGAACAAAGAGCGGGGAAAGAAAGAGAAGAGAGATAGCAGACGAAAAAGAAGGAGAAGGAGGGGGAGGGAGAGTTGGGTTTGTTGTAGTTGTTGCTGCTGTTGTTGTTGGGAAGGGACTGGAGAGGGTTCAGTGCTAGAGAAGGGAGAGAATGAGTGGTGAGCAACAATTCGGGAAATTAAGCTAAGGGGAAGGAAAGGGGGAGGGAGACAGTTGTACATAATACGTGTGCACTTACCGTCACCGCCTAATTTACTTTGCTCAAAAAATCGGTTTTCGGCTTCCGGGTTTGGATCTCAGGATATGGGTTTCAACTTTTTTTTGTTGGTTTTCGGTTTATGGGTTTGGATATCGGCATACGATTTTTTCCAATAACTTGTTTTCAGGTTAGCAAATGAATATTAACCTTTTAAAAATATATAATTTAATATTTATTATGAAATAAATTTAAAAAAAAAATTATAAAAAAAATATAAAAAAGGAAATAAAGTATTTAGGAGAGAGAAAGAAATCTTATTGAAATGTACATACAAATGAACTAAAGGGGCTTATTTATAGGCAAATAACTCTTTTACAGTATGAAAATAACATTTAGTACTTGTTTGGTTTGTTTTTTTTTCAATTTACCTATCTCTTAAAAGTAAAAGTCAAACCAAATATAAATTTTGAGAAGCTCTTAAAAAAATATGTTTTTTAAATAAATTTTTTTAAAAAAAAGCTTTAGGAAAAGCTCATATGAGAAGCTTTTTTTCTTTTTTTAAAAAAAATACAAGAAAATTTTTATTTTGGTTTCAAAAATATCCTTATCTGTTAAAAATAATTACAATATAATTCTCTAAAAAAAATACATAATTTTAACAAAAATTATAACTTATAGAAAAAAACTTAAAAAAAAAATTTACCAAATAACTTTAGCTTAATTATAAAAGCTATTAGTTTTCATAAGAGCTTCATAATAGTTTTTAAGTTAGAAAAAAGCTAAACCAAACAAGCTCTTAGAGATTAGATGGATTAAATCCTAATATAATATGATTTACATCAAATTTAGATATAGATAAAATAAATGGATATTTACAAAAATATTCATAACACTTCTGCTTAAATATTTATTGTATTAAGAATATGCCTCATTAAAACCTTACTAGAAAAAAAACCTCATAGAAAACAAATCCAAGTGAAGGAAAGAATACATAATCTTTTCAAGAATACGCTTTTGAAATACTGTCTCATTAAAAACCTTATCAAGAAAACCCTAGTGGAAAAAAACTTGATGAAGGAAAAAAGAGTATAGTGCATATTTTACTTTCTCTGATAACTGCATTATAGAGATATTTAAAATGATGTATTCTAACTTTTCAAATGTTGCAGCAAGAAGGGTTTTAGTGGGCAAATTTGCTAAATTGTCACTTGACTGAATTTGTTGAACACTTATTTCACCATTTTCCTTAGAGATCATGAGTGAAGAAGGATTTTGACAAACTATGTGTTTTGTTCAATCGCCTTTAATATATTCTTCCTTTAACTATGCTATGTAAGCAGTATTATCTTCATATAACGTTATTGAAATTTCTTTCTTGGTTGACAATCCACACATTTTTTAAATACATTAAGTTACAGATGTTAACCAAACACATTCATGACTTGCTCATGAGTTGCTCATGAGTTGCTAAAATTTCTGCATGGTTAGAAGATATAGCAACTATAGTTTGCTTTATAGAATGCCATGAAATAGCTATACCTCCATATGTAAACAAGTAACTTGTCCAGGATCAAGTTTTGTATGGATTAAATGAATATTCTGCATCTGCATAACTAATTAAAATTTATTTTGATGCATTTGAATAATGTAATTTCATATCCATTGTTCCTTGGAGATATCGAATTATATGTTTAATTCAATTCCAATATGTTCGAGTTAGAAAAGAACTATATCTTGCTAATAAATTCACAACAATTCATATGTCAAGTCTTGCATTGCTAGCAAGATACATTAGTACTCCAATTACAACAAGATATGGTACTTCAGGACCAAAAAGTTCTTCATCATCTTTACGAGATTGAAAAAGTTTTTTTTTACATCTAGTGACCTCACAATCATTGGTAAACTCAATGGATATGTTTTCTTCATATAAAATCGTTTTATCACTTTTACTATATAATTTGATTGATGGACAAAAATTTCATTTGTCGAGTATTCAATCTGAAGACCTAAATGAAACTTAAATTTTTTTTAAGGTCTTTCATGTCAAATTCTCTCTTTAGTAATCCACGGCTTTTGATAACTCTTCAAAAGTTTCAATAATGTTCAAGTCATCAACATAGATAGCAATTATAATAAAGTTATATCTAAACCATTTTATAAAATATATGGGCATATAGGATTATTTTTATAGCCTTCTTTCAACATATATGCACTAAGTCAATTATACCACATGTGTCTGGATTACTTTAATCCATATACATATTTATTTAATTTGATCGAATAAATTTCTCTAAAATTCAAATTTTGTGCTTCAAGTAACTTAAATCCTTCAAAGATTTTCATATAGATATTGTTATCAAGAGAGCCATATAAATAAACTGTAGCTATACTCATTAGACGCATATTAATTTTCTCATTCATTGCTAGACTAGATAATATAGAATTGTAATTGCATCCACCATAGAGAATATCACTTCATATTTAATACCAAATCTTTAGATAAAATCTTGTGCAACAAGTCGTGATTTATATATCATAATTTTAATTTTTTTTATTTTATATCACAAATACCCATTTATATCTCATTAGTTTTACATCATTTGATGTACGGACTACAAGTCTAAAAACTTCACATTTTGTAATTAAATTCAAGTCCACTTTAATTGCAACTTTCCACATTGGCTAATCATTTCTTTATCTACATTCTTCAATAAATAAAAGTTCAAGATCCTCGTTTTTCTTTCATAATATTGAACTCTATATTATATGCAAAATATCGTCGACCTTTTTTTATCGGTTCCATCTTTTCCCATCATGACATAATTGATTGAGATCTCTTTATTTTCATTGATTTCAAGTACCTAAATTTCTTTTGAAATTTTTCTTAATTGAGATCTCTTTTGAAACTTTGTCATGAATAAACTCCCTATTGACAATTCTAAATATATAATTACAAATAGAGATTCATATCCAACATATATTCATAATCTCCTTTGAGGACCTATCTTTATACGTTGTGGTAAAACAATTTAAATATATACCGCACATTAAAAAATTCTTAGATGGGAAATATTTGGTTCCTGACCATAAGTCAATTATATAGGGAGAATTTATAATAACTCGTTTGGCTTGATGCATATAAATGTTGTTGCATCCAAAATGGTATGCCTCCAAGCAGTCATTGGGAGTTTGAATTTCATAAGTAATGGCCTTAGAATTAGTTGGAAGTGTTTAATAAATGATTCTGTTAGACCGTTTTGTGTATAAACATAAGCAATAGGATGTTCAATAGTTATTCCAATTAATATGCAATATTAAAGATTTGAGGTGTAAATCCACCAGTATTGTCAAGACAAATAATCTTGCTTATTTAACTAGGAAAATGTGCTTGCAAACGAATGATTGTAAATGCCAAATTGCAAGCTGATAATAAGCACATATGTGACCATCTAGTCGATGCATTAATTAAAACCATAAAACATCTAAATGGCTCACATGGTGGATGCATGAATCCACATATAACCTTAAATATTATTCAAATACATAGGGAATTGAATCCCAACTTTAGCTGATGATAACCTTATAATTTATTTGCCTTCAGAGCAAGCAGCATATAAAATTCATTAGATTGAAA
>NW_018397256.1:3974280-3975754 GCF_002168275.2 Theobroma umbraticum | reverse complement strand
TAATCTTGATTATATAACTAAGAAGATGTGCTTGCAAACGAATGATTGCAAATGTCAAATTGTAAGCTGATAATAAGCACACATGTGACCATTTAGTTGATGCATCGATTCAAATCATAAAATATCTAAATGGTTCACATGATGGATGTATAAATCCACGTATAACCTTGAATATTATTCAAATACGAAGAGAATTGAATCCCAACTTTAGCTGGTGATAACCTTATAATTTATTTGCCTTCAGAGCAAGCAGCACATAAAATTCATTAGATTGAAAAATCTTCTGGTTTTTCAATGAATGATCATATAAATTTTTAATCATTTTTTTGCATCATTATTGATTTGGAATCGTCCAATCGGTCATGCTAAATATTAAAATTATTAGTAAATTTCTGGTTTACTATGAGTTTCAATTATTCTAATATTTGTATAGTTTAATTCTGAGAATAGAGCAAGTAATTTTTTTTTTCAACACACACTTTCTAGTTGAGATAATAAAGGTAATATAGAGGTATTAAGTGTCTCTATTTGTTGTCTCAATGTAATATCTATTTAGACAAATATCTTCAAAACTTAATAAACTTCTTTGAGACTTAATAGAAAATAATACATCCTTTATTCCTTTATTCCTCAAGGTAGTAAAATATTAACTTTTCTGGAGCCTCCAATTAATCTTGTACTACCAGATATTGAATTAACATTGTTTTTTTTTCAATGTCTTTAAATATAGTGTGTGTTGTAGCAATGTCTGTTAGACATATATTTACATTATTGATCTTAGATCCAACAAGATCAATATCTAAATTTTCTTCAATAAAATAAAATATATACAATAAGAAACTTACAAGTTAACATAAAAGAATATTAAACATAGAATTAAAACACATAATAAGAATATATCATTTAAATATAATGAAAACATATTAAAACATCTTCATAATATAGTTATACTAAATATACCAATTACTATTAAGTTCATTCTTAGATATTTCTATTACTAATTAAATGATCACTTCCTTTTTCAAAACAAGAAAATCAATAATAGATATTTTTATTACCAATCATGTAATCAATTCCTTTTTCAAGGTGGACAAATATCTTGATGTGCTATATCAACTTGGCCATGATTAAAATTATCACAAGATATTTCAAATTTCAGTGATGCTTGATAAAATTTAAGATGTACAATAGGTATGTGACCAATGATCTTTCATGCCACATCAACAATAATATGTTTTCTATATTCTTTTTATTCTTTTCATTATTTATCTACTTCTGGTGGGTTATAAGTATTCATCCACTTCTTGATGGGTTATCCACTTTTGGTGAGCTAGTGGGTAAAGGTATCCATCCATTTTGGGTGCATTAAAATTACTTATCTATTTTTGGTAGGTTACAAGTATACATCCACTTTTAGTGGGTGATTCACACATGATGGGTTATCCACCCCATCTATTTTTATAGTAAAATTATC
>NW_018397256.1:3973999-3974198 GCF_002168275.2 Theobroma umbraticum | reverse complement strand
ATAGTGATAGTGTAAATTGTTATTGCCATCATAATTAAATGATATTGTATTCACTTCAAGGAATGGATGGATTCATGAATATGACCATAATTATTAAATGATGCCGCATTCACTTCAGGGAATGAATGAATTTATAATTTTTTATTAGTATCTCGTTTGTCACATTCACATCAAGGAATGAACATTCATAATTTTTATT
>NW_018397256.1:3973530-3973899 GCF_002168275.2 Theobroma umbraticum | reverse complement strand
GCCTTCAGAGCAAGCAGCATATAAAATTCATTAGATTGAAAAATCTTCTGGTTTATCAATGAATGATCATATAAATTTTCAATCATTTTTTGCATCATTATTGATCCGAGATGGTCCAACCGGTTATGCCAAACATTAAATTTATTAGTAAACATCTAGTTTACTATGAGCTTTAATTATTTTAATATTTGTATAGTTTAATTCTAAGACCAGAAGAAGTAATTTTTTCTTTTAACACACACATTCTACTTGAGATAATAGAGGTATTAAGTGTCTCTTTCTTTGGTTGTCTCAATATGATATCCATCCAAATGAATATATTTAAAATTTAATAAACTTCTTTGAGACTTAAAATAATATATCCTCTAT
>NW_018397256.1:3972991-3973219 GCF_002168275.2 Theobroma umbraticum | reverse complement strand
TATAATAAAACATATCATTTAAATATAATGAAAACATATTAAAGCATCTCTATAATATAGTTATACTAAATATACCAATTATTATTAAGTTCATTCTTGGATATTTCTATTACCAATCAAATGATCAATTCCTTTTTCAGGACAAGAAAATTAATAATAGATATATTTATTACTAATCATATAATCAATTCCTCTTTCATGGTGGACAAATATCTTGATGTGCTATAT
>NW_018397256.1:3972596-3972958 GCF_002168275.2 Theobroma umbraticum | reverse complement strand
TTTCAATTTTCAGTGATGCTTGATAAAATTTAAGACGTACAACAGGTACGTGACTAATGATCTTTCATGCCACATCAATAACAATATTCTTTCTAAATTCATTTTATTCTTTTTATTATTTATCCACTCCTGGTGAGTTATAAGTATTCATCCACTTTTTGATGGGTTATCCACTTCTGGTGGGCTAATGGGTTAAGGTATCCATTTACTTTTGATGCGTTAAAAGTATTCATCTATTTGTGATAGGTTACAAGTATACATCCACTTTTGGTGGATGATTCACACATGATGGGTTATTCACTTCTGGTGGATTATAGGCATCTATCTATTTTTATAGTAAAATTATCTATCCACTTCTAGTG
>NW_018397256.1:3972330-3972586 GCF_002168275.2 Theobroma umbraticum | reverse complement strand
TCTTAAATTCAGATGATAAAATATCCATCCACTTCTGGTGGTAAAATAATAATTAAAATAGTGATAGTATAAATTGTTATGGCCATCATAATTAAATTATATTGTATTCACTTTAAGGAATAGATGGATTCATGATTATGATCATAATTATTAAATGATGTCGTATTTACTTAAGGAAATGAACGAATTTATAATTTTTTATTAGTATCTCATTTGTCACATTCACTTCAGGGAATGAATATTCATAATTTTTATT
>NW_018397256.1:3933336-3972155 GCF_002168275.2 Theobroma umbraticum | reverse complement strand
GACAAAATATAATGTATAATAGTAAAATTCATATTAAAGTTGATTTTAAGAGAACGAAAATACTAAAGAGATATCAAGTCACTTACCTGATTTTCTTTAAAACCAAAAATCAAAAACCCAATCATTGAAAGTTTTTTGAAGCTTGAAAATGATGAAAACATAATAATTCTAAAACTTGAGAGATCAGAGAATCGTGCTGATAAGGTGTTATAAAATAAATCTAAAAGAACAACTATAAGAAAAATATAAGAGAAAGTATTTAAAGGGAAAGAAAGTATTTAAGGGGAGAGAAAGAAATCTTATTGAGGTGTGCATACAAATGAACTAAGGGGGTCTATTTATAGGTAAATAACTCCTTTACAAGATAAAGATAACACTTAGAGATTAGATAGATTAAATCCTAATCTAATATAATTTACATCAAATCTAGATATAGATAACATAAATAGATATTCACAAAAATATTCATAGCAATATTCAAATTTTGCTACTGTTTGTTAAATTACATGATCCGTTTGCTTCATTAGTGAAAAACAAGTAGGTAATTATAAATAAGAGATAATATTTTCAAAAATCTATAAATTATTCAAAAACTAAATTAAAATTTTATTTTTTATTATATTTAATCAAGTCTTGTATTTTTATTTTTGATTAAAGAAACTCTTATAATCTACGTTGATTAATTGCTTTTTACGTGGAGTTGACATAACACTAATATAAATATTGAAAAATATCATGTAACTTGTAATTATGTCATATCGATATATCACATCATCATTTAATGTGACATGTTAACATATTATATCAGTATCACGTAACATAAAACTAACAAGTGATATTTTGATTAATTATAGTTAATTATTTTTTAATAATAAGAATTTATTTGACCTACAATAAAAGTACTATAATAAAAGAATTGTTATGAATATATGTGTGAATGCCTATTATGTTATTTCTCAAGACCCTAAACCAAGCCAAGCAATCCAGATAGGCCAAATAGTCCAACAAATCAGACACAAGAGTATAATTTGATTTAAGCTCATATATTTAATTATGTATATTTAGATTTGGATATAAATTAGATTGGATTAAGATTAAAATTTAATCCATCCAAATCAAATCCCTTCAGTGTTATTTTTATGTTGTAAGTTCTATCTAGATAAAAGGATATTAGCCTATATATAAATCCCTTGCTTGATTTGTAAATATACACTCTCAAATGAGATCTTCTTACTCCCTATTATATTTTCTCTCATAATTATTCTTTCAAATTATATTTTATACTACGTTATTGGCACAATTCTCTAATCTTTTAAGTTTTAGTATCATTTAGTTTTCATCATCATCTCAAAGTAGCAGTTTCAATTCTTTCAGACTTCAAAAAGATTTTAATGGTTGGTCTTTAATTTTTAGTTTTAGTAAATCAAGTAAATGGTTTGATATCTCTTCAGTGTTTTCATCCTTTAAAATTAACCTCAATGTGAATTTGTTATCATGTAGTATTTATCCTGAAGGAAATTGTGAGAAATAACTATCCTCATCAGCCTAATTCAAAAATGCCACTCATGATAATTTTAATTGTTTTTACCTAAATTTTAACATGACTTGACAACAATGCCCTTTAAACAATTTTTGCCATGACTGATATTTTGGCATTATGTGACTAGGTTGTAGGGATTATGGAATTGATTTTTAGCCATTACGTGAATAGGTTGTAGGGATTGCATGACTGGGTTGTAGAGATTGTATGATTAAGTTATAGGCATTACAAGATTGATTTTTAGGCATTGCATGACTAGATTCTAGGAATTACGAGATTGATTTTTAGGCATTACGTGACTAGTTTGTTAGGCATTGCAGTACAAATTGATTGAAGGTTATGATTACACTTGTGTTTTTAGATAACTTAATTGATTGTGATATTTATTTTCTATTAAAATTTAGCGGCATGCCAAATGTGAAACTTATGATTACGTATGGTGGTCATTGGGTCAATGACACTTACAAGGGTGGTGAGACACGAGTGAAGGGTCTTGGGAGTGATTTGTTGTTTTTAGGCTTGATGAATTTGGTTGAAGATGTTGTTCGGGGTCAACTCATAAAATCATGAAATCGAGCCGTATGCATTGCTCAATCATGTTGAAGGGGTTTCACACCCAATTATCAGGAACGATGAAGATTTAGCAAGTATTCTACGAGGTGAGAGGACAGTTGTAGTGTTTGTGATAGTTGGGGAACAAAATGCAAATGTTATGCCATATGAACAAAGTGTCCAACACAGTAATCAGCTAAATCAGAAATTATATTACTTCAAACATATCGTACCATTCAGTCCCTAACAAACAACAATGGCAATCACCATTGATGTATGCATATGAGTTTGTGCAACTTGATATACACATAAGGTGTTTGCAACTATTGTCTACACAATTTTGATCAGAATGTGCATCAAACAAAATACTTCGTTCTTACCAACAAATGAAATCGTCGCCTTAGAATGCATGGGTCCATTGCCATTTGCAAACGACACTATGATGGTCATGAGTGATGACGATATATCTAATCAGATGGAAGATGACTGTGAAAAGGATGACATTGTTGATTAAAATGATAAGGTGGATGATGATTGTGAAGATGATTAAGTTGGCAAGCATGATAACTGTTTAGATGAGGACAAAGGTGACCATAATGACATTTTGGATTACAATTATGCAAACGGCAGTACAAAACATGCCACAACTATTGTGTTAAAAAATGTTCAATGCGATGACCATGCTACAACTGTTATTTTAGAAGATGTTCAATGCAATGATCCAATATACGACAACCCCGTTACTAGTGACAATGGGATTCGTTCACCTGATGATAGTGATCAAGAAAAGGTAAATGCAAGGGTATCTCATCAATGGATTATTCTGAGGGTGGATATGATATATTTCCAAATAGTTGCCATTGAGGATTCTAGAACAAGTGATGACTACTTATATTGCAAAAAAGTGTTTCTATCCAAGGCCGAATTGAAACAAGCTTTGAGCATGTTGGCACTAAAAGAGCATTTCAAGATTAGAGTTAAAAAGTCATGTCAGGCTCATTTTGAGGTTGTTTGTAAGGACAATGCATGCAAGTTTGCTGTGCGTGCAATAAAGTTGCCTAAGGGAAATTATTGACAAGTTTACATGTTCCACAAGGTACACACATGTACTGTTGATGGTTTACAAGGTGGGTACCAAATAGCGGGCGCAAGGTTAATTGGTGAGCTTATGTCCCTTAGGTTGCAAGGAAAAAATGTAACACCATTGAGATCTAATAAAATAATGGAAGAGATGAATCGTAAGTAGGGATTGTATGTAAGGCCTAGCAAGTGAAGCAGTATGCATAGAGTCTTATTTTTGGTCCCTTTGAGGAGTCATTCAACTCTTACCCTTATATTTCCATATTTTGGAATGTGAAAATCCTGAAATAGTCACAACTATGGCTATGGATCAAGAACAATTCAAATATTGTTTTTAGGCATACAAGGCATGTATTTGAAGGTTTAGGAATGTAATGCGGCCTGTAGTTGCTATCAATGCCACACATTTGAAGGGCAAGTTCAAAGGTATTCTGTTTGTTGCTATCTACAAAGACATGAATGAATAGATATATCTAGTTGCATTTGGCATTGGCCATGTTGAAGATGAAGAGTCATGGTTGTGGTTTGATTACCCAATTATGTTGTGCGATTGGTTATGCTGAAAATGCAATGTTCATTTCTAATTGGCATCTTGGCATTAAGAATGCAATTGAGAAAGTGTACCAAGATGTGCATCACAATTATATAATTACCACTAGGGAAAAAAATGTAAAAAATAGTTCAAATTTGAAGATGTTACAGTGATTTTTACCCTCACAACCAATTGTTATAGGGCCGTTGATTTCAACAAGCATATGAATCAATTGAAATAGCTTTGCAAGGATACTTTTGACCACCTTATGAAATTACCCCTTAAGAAATGAGCACGTGCATGGTTACTAATAAGGCACTACAAACTCATGACATCCAACATTGCAGAGTGTATTAACTTATGCTTGAGGCAAGCAGGAAAAATCCCAATCACTGTCTAGATTGGGTGCATTAGAGGCAAGTTCAAACACTGGTTTCATGACTGGCACAAGGAGGCCTTGGATTTGACCATGCTCTTTAACCCTTCGGCTATCAATGTGTTGAACACATGGTTTAATGAAGCATGTCATTTTTCTACACAAGTAATCAAACAAATGGAGTTCCAAGTTATAGGTCAGAGTAAAGATAGAGTTGTAAACTTGTCCACCAAGATGTGTTCATACTGTGAGTTCTAGATCGATTTACCCCTCTTCAAGTATGCCATGGCAGCAATAAGGTACGAATATCCATGTTTTCTTATTTTCTTTATAATGTATTGAAATTTTAAATGGTTCCTCAACTATGATTTCATTGTTTTCGCAGTAAGTAAATGTGCAGTAATTGAATTCTGCTCGAACTATTACAAGACTCAGTCTTGGGTGGAGGGTTATACTGTTCAATTTGCAAATAATCTGGGCACACATGAAACAACTGTCTAATGCCAATGACAAACTCTGAGAACGTATAGGGTGTTGTAGATGAAGACAGTGGCTCTTTAGATAGTAATGGTCTATTGTATCCACACTGCCCTTGAATTTAGCGTTGAACACTACTATTTCAACTAGTCTTTGACCTAGTTTGGAGATGATATTTTGATGTGTGACAACTTCCCTCTCAAGATGTAAGCTTCAAAATAATACTGTGGGATCATCAAATGAGTTGTATATGTTTATAATTTTTTTATCATTGTAACAAAAAATAAAATAAAATCAAAAGACCTATAATAAGGTAAAAAATAATCATTGTTTATTTAAGCCTAATTATATGATTGTAATAAAATCATCATTGGAATATTTAATTTAATGATAAGTACAAATTTTTTTGCATAAGGTTTCATTCGAGTTATTTGGTTTTTGCAATCAAATTTTAATTTGAATGTATTTGCTTGTGTGATATTTTATTTAATTTAATGATACATGTATGGGTAAATTTAAAAAGTCAAATATAATGCAATGCATGATGTGTGATATTGTTGAATATAATGTAGCAGGATGTGGGGTCATGCTATAGCATAAGTCACATAATGTCTAAAACCCAATTATGCAATGCCTATCAAACTAGGCATGCAATGAGTAAAAATAGTTAGGCAATTCCTTAGTCATGCAATGAAATGTCGGATGTGGGAGCATGCAAAGCCTAAATTATGAAATGAAATACAAAGATGTGGTGTCACGCAATGCCTAATAAGGCCATAAAACTAGTCACTGTATTCACTAAGTCTCACTATACATAATAACTAGTCACACAATGCCTAATATAAGGTCACGCAATGCTTACTATGGAGTCACGCAATGCTTAATATCCAGTCACAAATGTCTAATATAAGGTCACGCAATGCTTGCTATGGAGTCACGCAATGCTTAATATCCAGTCATGCAATGCCTTATATGAAGTTAAAGCCTGTTTTAACTGATTAAAGCACCTTATTTGAAGAGAAAATTGTCATGCAGGAACTTTTGACAAAAAAGAAAGTGAAATGCGGGAGGGAAGAGAAAATCACCCATTCAAAATATGACCTAATCGATTAAGATACCACACTCTAAAACTCATCAGATTTTTATAAAACCCATAATCCAAAAAATAAAAACCTTAAACTAGAATTCCTAAAAAATCTATCATCCCCCTTTCTAGTTGTAAGTTCACTCGAGAAACCCGAAGCCTCCATCATCATTGAAATCAATGGTTGAAACTTCTTTCACTAGCAAAGTTACTAACAAGGGCAAGGAAAATAGGCTAACTGAGGATTTTTTTACTCTACCACCTAAGAAAAGAAGAAAAATGGCTCTTGATTCTCCAACTGTAACAAAAGGTATTTCAATTGAAAAGTTAAGCCTTTGGCCTCATGATTTAGGAACCAAACATATGTTGATAAGCATAAGAGAATAGAGAATGCCATTATATCATGCGAAAAAGTTGTTGACTAAGGAAGCTTTAATCAAATCATTTCAGTTGAAGCTGACTTTATAGTTTCTTTGACAAGCTTAAAATTAAGGGTTTAAGTGCCTTTCAAGATAGGTATTATAGCCCGACCCTTGTTAAGGGATTTTACTTAAAATCCAACATAGCCCTGAATAAAGATGAGTTAGAAAATCCTAGTGATTTTGTAGAAGATGGGATGAATGTGTTTTTTTATGAAAAAGAATTTAAAGTGACAACCATTGATATTAAAAAGCTCTTGAAAATAGAGAATCAAGTGAGAGAATTCTTAATTCACCGATGTTATGACCTGTCACACATATGGGACTCAGTTATAAGAAGAAACGAAAAATACCTACCAAATACATGCTATGCTCATTATTTGAAATATGCACAACTTAGGGCCTTCCTTTATTCCCTAGTCTCCATATTGCAAGGAAGAAGCCGTCTTTTTAGCTATGTTAGTGCTCAAGATCTTTATCTGATGTAAGCTGTTGTAAATGAAATCTCTCTAAATGTAGCACAATATATGATAGAAAGAATGAGAGGAACCTCCCTATGATATAAGATCAATCTACCATATGGAAACATCATTTCCTTTCTAGTTAAAAAGAAAGGATTCTAGAGCACTAAATACCAAGCTGATTGAACCAATGGTAAATGTCAAGCTATCTCTATTGCAAGTCTCCAAAAAATGAGATATAAATTTAAGGAAAAAAAGTCTTTCAAATCTATCTAAGGTAGCTCAGTTCCTCCTACCTTTGAAGCTTCTTCCACTCCTCCATCTAGAGTTAATCAAGATCTTATTTCAAATGATATGATGTTTATGAGAATTGATGAAAAATTGATTGAGCAAATTAAGAGAACTATAAAAATGGAAAAAAGGTTACAGAATGCTGAAAATCTTTTTCTTAAAAAAGATGCAACAATGGGGTAAAAGCAGCCGTAATAATGGCACAAGAAGCAAAATTGATAGAAAAAGAAAAAGATGAGATTGTGCCACAACAAACTTAAAGCAAAGGTAAGGCAACAATTGTTGGTTCAATCTCTGGGAAACATTCTAGCAGAGGCAAGAAGATTAGAGAAAGATTCACATATTGTTTAACCATGAACAATGAGTATATTGTTTATGCTTTTTGTGGTTTATATTTTTATGTTTCTATGTGGATTAAATATCATGGGTTTTGGTATGCTTATGGTTATTGGTTTTATTATTATATTAGCTATTATGTGTTGATGGACTATTGTGTTTGGATGATGGTTGTATATTATTCATCATTGTTGAAGATGTGTGCACATTCATACAAATTATATTTGCAAGAATATATTTAAATTCATGTAGTTTGCCTGATATAGTTTAATTCTCTTAATAAAATTGATGATTTATAAAGTAAATAAGCTTGTGCACTTCAAAGATGGGTTATTCAGTCACGAGTTTGAGAGAAAAGAAGTGGGAGAAACATTTAAAAGAGAGAATCTATTGATAGATAGTGGTATTTATTGATAGTTTTTGAGCCTTTTTTATTTGAGAAGTTCTCGGGTGGTCATCTATCGATAGGTAGTGGAATCTATTGATACATGTTCATTCAAATAGCCTTAACATGCTTCAACAAACAAGTCATGCAATGCCTAAAACACACAATGCCTACCAATTAATCACTCGATACCTTATCAACAAGTCATGCAATAACTACACCATATTCACACAATGCCTAAGTTACGCAATGATTAAAAACTAGCCACACAATGCCTTAGTTACGCAATGATTATCAACCAGGCACGTAATGCCTTATCGATAGATTGTGGTATCTATCGGTAGTTTCCGGGCCTCTTTGATTTGCAAAGTTCTCGAGTGCTCATCTATCGATAAATAGTGGATCTATTGATAAATATTCATCCAAATTACCTTTACATGCTTTAACAAATAAGTCACGTAACGTTTACCAACTAGTGTCGCGATACCCTATCAACAAGAAACACAATGACTACTCTTCATTCACACAATGCCTAAGTTATGTAATGATTAAAAACTGGCCACACAATGCCTTAGTTATGCAATGACTCTCAACTAGGCACGTAATGCCCTATCAATAGATAGTGATATCTATCAATAGTTTTCAGGCTTCTTTGATTTGCAAAGTTCTTGGGTGGTCATCTAGCGACAAATAGTGGAATTTATTAGTAGATGTTGATCCAAATTGTTTTCACATGCTTCAATAAACAAGTTACTTAATGTTTACCAACTAGTCATGCGATACCTTATCAACAAGTCACACAATGACTTCACCCTATTCATGCAATGTCTAAGTTATGCAATGACTAAAAACCAGCCACACAATACATTAGTTATGTGATAACTATCAACTAGGCACGTAATGCTCTATGAATAGATAATGGTATTTGTTCATAGTTTTTAGGCCTATTTGAGTTGCAAAGTTCTTAGGTGGTCATCTATTTATAGATAGTGGAATTTATCGATAAATGTTAATCCAAATTTGCTTCACATGCTTCAACAAATAAGTCACTTAATGCCTACCAACTAGTCATGCGATACCCTATCAACAAGTCACATAATGGCTACACCTCATTCACGCAATGCTTAAGTTACGCAATGACTAAAAACCAACTAGACAATGCTTTAGTTATGCAATGACTATCAATCAGACACGTAATGCCCTATTAATAGATAGTGTTATCTATCGATAGTTCTCGGGCCTCTTTGATTTGCAAAGTTCTCGAGTGGTCATCTATTGATAGATAGTGGAATTTATCAATAGATGTTCATCTAAATTGCCTTCTCATGCTTCAACAAACAAGTCATGTAATGCCGAAGACAAGCAATGCTTACCAACTAGTCACATAAAGCCTTATACACAGGTCACACAATAATAAAGTTTAATTCCCCTACTAATGACTTAAAAACTAATTAGAAATTGAGTTTAGCCACACAATGCCTTCTCAACCAGTCATGCAATACCCTATAAAAATGTCATGCCATACCCTATCAACCAGTCACACACACTTTGCCCATATGCATACTCATGAACTCTGACATGAAAATTGTGTAATATTTCTACAAAAGATATGAATAAAAAGCAAACAAAGTTACTTTGCATTTTAACAATTGTAAAGTTAATAGCTTCATTATAGTTTTGGTTAAAGCCAATAGATTTGTTATAGTGCATTTTGACAATTGTTGCATTATTTTAATGGTTATCTCGATGATCTACTGTGTATATTTCCTTTGTTACTGTTTTGGTTAATGGCTATGTATGTAGGGTATCTTGAAGCCTTTAACACCATACATATATGTTACATTGGGTTGCCAATGGCATTTGAACAATTTTTTTAAAGTAACTTTGTTTATTATTGCCAATAACAATAACGAAAGAAATATACGTAACATATCATTGAGATAAACATTAAATAGAACTACAAACTCCAACAATCTCCAAAAAAACATCTTAAATTTACACCTAAGAACACAAAGCAAATATCCAAAAAACCAAATAAAAGTTACATCCATATTTACATGTTTGCAACAAGCTCAAAACATCCAAAATGGCATGATGCATGGAGATCCTTATGGCGGTGGAAAGTGGGAATGAAAATCATCCTTTAACTCTCATGGACGCTACAAAATTTCATGGTTTTGTGCAAAACGTGAATGAAAATCATCCTCCAAGTCCCATTGGTGCTACAAAATTTCATGGTTTTATGCCTCTAAGACATCCATACGTGTAGCCAAGTGTGAGTCTATGGTCTCCATGAATGAGAGGAGCCAAATGAATGCATGCTCAACATCAAAAGAGGTAGACATAGGTGGTGAACTAGATTGGCTAGTGGACGAGCTAGTAGAGTAAGCGCTCAGTTCCCCCTCATTATCTTTATGGCCTTTAACAACCTCATCATAAAAAATCGAAAGATCTATGACACTTTTCCTCACTTAATTATCATTCTTCAACTTGAAAGCTAGCTTTTTAATTTTGTGCTCATCAAAAGCGTTGAATATGGCATGGGACTTGGGTGGATCACACTAAGCGTCAATAAAAATATAGTTAATTATTTTAGTCACTAACATACCATAAAGAAGGTTTTTTATGCCCTATTGGATGGTGCGAAGCATGTCATCCGTAATGAATTTGGCAAGATTAGTCTGAAATTTCAATTTAATGTTGAAGAGGAACCAAGGATCCTCTTAGTTGATCGTGGAGTAGTTGGAGCTGTGAGGGAAAATGGTGTGAATGATGATAAGGTAGAGGACATGATCAAAGAAATAAAGCCTTATGTAACTAGAGTCACCTCAATCGTTAGGTGGAGGATAAACAAAGGCAAAGTGGATGTTGCCTTTATCAAAAACATATCTAAGATCACCTTGATGAGTTTTAATTCAGAGGATGCAATCAATAACTACGCGGGGTGACAAGAATGAGTTTGCCTATGATGTGAGTGGCATTGAAATAAAAGACACTAACCAAGTTCTCATAATACTTCTAATTCAATTTCAAGTGATAAGTCCAACCTAAATACTCAAAATTGGCAAAATACAAAAAATGAATAGATACTAAGTAATCAAAGTCTACAATGTGCCTAAGCATTACCTTTCATTAAGTGAAGTTATCGCTAATTTTCATGGCATGTGACGGATGAGTGAAGTTGTAAAGGAAAAAATTACCATCTGAGGAAGAGGAAGACTTAACTCCAGCAGAGTCACCGAAAGCTCGATGAGTGATTAGCTTGGTTTGTTTAAGCCTTTGACTCATGGTGGACTTTGAGGAAATATGAGGGATTTGGGACGAAAGAACCAAGAGTTACCCAATTGTGATTGGGGTGTTAGAAGGGTGTTGGGACAGATTTGATTAAAGGTTAGAAGATTTAGTAGTGAAAAATAAGAAAAAATCACTTTAATCGAGTGAAAAATCAAGAAATAAGAGGTTGAGTTCAGAGGATTTGGGATAGAAAAAGTTGTAAGTTTAAGAGAAATGAAGTGAGATATACATTTAAAAGAGAGAATTTATCGATAGATCTCAGAATCTCTCAACTACTCACGCAATACATAGATCGCACAATGCCCATCAACTAGGCATGCGATGCTCTATACATTAGTCGCACAGTGAATAAAAACCAATCATGTTATGCCTTAGTCACACAATGCTTATCAACTTGTCACGGAATGCCCTAGTAACTTGTCTTGCAATGAACTTTGATCAAAGGTAATTTTTGAGCTTTTTTGCTTTGTAAAGTTCTCGAGTGGTCACCTATCCATAGTTAGTAGAATTTATCAATAGATTTTCATCCAAATTGCCTTCCATGCTCCATACAACCCGCTTACACAATGCCCATCTACTAAGCACGTGATGCCTTATACCCTTGTCACGTAATAAATAAAAACAAGTCACGCAATGCTTATTAACTTCTCATGCGATGCCTTTTCAACTTGTTCCGCAATGAACTTTGATCTAAGGTAATTTCATTTGGCAAACTATCGAAGGATTCTATGGCTTTATCAATAGCTTTTGAGCTCTTTTGCTTTGCAAAGTTCTCGAGTGGTCATTTATTGATAGTTAGTGGAATCTATCGATAGGTGTTCATCCAAATTGCCTTCTATGCTCCACACTAACTAGTCACGCAATATCTACCAACTAGTAATGTGATGCCTTATCAACTAATCATGCAATAACTAAAAACTACTCACACAAACCCTAAGTCACGCAATGCTTACTAGCTAGTCACGCAATGCTTATTAGCTAGTCACGCAATGCTTACTAGCTAGTCAATGCCCTATCAACTGGTAATGCAATGAATAAAAACCAATCAACCAATTCCTAAGTTATGCAATGCCTACCAACTAATCATGCAATACGTTATCAACTTGTCATGTAATGCCTACAATATTGTCATGCAATGCTATATCAACTAGTTAAAGAAGGTTTAAAAATGAGATAGAACTTGGATTGATCAGTTAAGGCCCTCTTTAATCAATTAGAGCAATTCTGTGTTGAAGTGATAGCTCTAAGACAGTGAAGTGTTAGTTAGATAAAAATTCTCTTAACCAGTTAAAGCAATTCTAGTCATTAGAAGTATCCTAAGTCAATAGCACTTCTATTAAGGTATAATTAGAATAAAATAATAAATTATGATGATCATGTCAAGTGAAATGGATATAATTGAGACAAGCAATACCACAAAGAGTAATTTTTCCATAACTATCAATGTTAGTTTACAAACTTGAGTATGAATTGAAAAAATAAACGAAGTTACGAACTTAATTCTTAACACTATTAGTAAAAATCTCTAGTGCATATCTTTTCCCTAGGCCTTTAATGGTGTTTATCTTCAAGGTCTGGTCACTCACACTGATTAGCCACTCTATAGCAGCGATTGCTCAATCCTCGTAACTATTCCCATCTTGTTGCATTGGGGTTTTATCATTTATTTGCCACCTCATTAATGTCCAAGGTTATTTTTTACAATGCATGCGGTCAAAGTACCCGAACTGCTAGCATATAATGGGAAACAATGTAGTCAGGGTACATATTTGCTCTTCACGTAATCCAGACGAAATCGCATCCCGACGACCATACAAGGAATCCACCAAAGTTAAACCCTATTTCACCAAGTTGATATGCACTAGATCTAGTAGTTGTTAAAATGGTATGGCACAAAAATCGAGTCCACCTCATGCCATGTCTTCCTCCATGACAAATTCTCAATCCTCAGATAATTTAGAAGATGTTGTCACAAAATGACCTTCGTTAGCTTGAATTTTTGATTAGATGGTTGAGGTTTCATTTCATGGCCTAGGCCAAGCAAAATCAACTATCAATTAAGTTACACTCAATAGTTAGGCAACATAAACTAAAACCTTTATAAAACATTTTAATAATTAAAACTTATTATAATATACTTACATAGAAAGACAACCCACGAAGGCATATTTTTTTATTGTGCAACATGGAATGGTGCACACGTTTGCTCTTACACATGACGTTAATGCATGCGTCAATGTGTTGGCTTTCCATCCACACACCTATCTCCAAATGCATGAAAAATTTTTACCCTTCTGCCTTATAATGCCCAAAATGCCAACCTTTCATGTATAAAACACCACCATTAAAAGGTCACTAGATATAATAATTTTGAAACATAAAGCCTAATATCGTGTAATGTTTTCGTTTTACTTGGCTTGTTTGTTTTTCTTGAAGTACTCATATTTATCCTTCAACGCATCATTTGCTTTGCTTTGGACAAGCAATGGGTTAACGTATGGGCTTCTAAGGTATCTGTTGGTCATGCTCAATTGTGCACCTTTAACTAGAGGTGGAGCCTCAAGAGAAGGTGTGTTCTGAGCATGCTATGGGGCTTCAAGTAGAGTTGGGTTATGATTAAGATATTAGACCTCAGTCGAAGTTGAGCTATGAAGAGAAGCATTGTATGAGGTAGAAGGAGGTGAGCTGTAAGTTAAAACAATTGGCTTATTAATACTAGTTGGTTCATCAAGATCAACCCTGTTAGCATCACCTTTTTCATTACATGCACCATCTTGTTGACCAATAGACAGACTTTACACAGTGACAAATTAAACACTTTAAAGCATCAAATAGATCCTAAATGCTATAAGTCACGCAATGAATAAAGCTAGAAGCTCACACCTCATCATGGTCGAGTAGCCGACATACAATCCGGTGCTCTAGCCATTGCATCTTTCTCTAGATTTCTAGTTGCATTGACTGCATGTGCATTTGAATTGACTATATCTACATTTGCATCTTTCACTGGATCTCCAGTTACATTGACTACATTTTCAATTACATCTCTCGTAGACTTTCCAACTGCAATGACTAAAGGTCTTTTCTCTATTCAATCCTTATCAGTTTTATCTCACTCTTTAAGGTTGTATGCATTTAAGGACATAATGTCGAGTTTCACATTTGATCATCATCCAATGATTGAGTAGTAAAAGCCTCAAGAGCAATAGGAGGGGCATTAACCCCTTTGTACGTTATGCACTTCCACTTAACTTCTCATGTTACCTTTTTCTCCTTACAATCCATGATCTTTCTCCTATATTCGAGACTGAATTTTGCTCGACCCTTCAATTGTCATAATGGAACATATTGATGCCTTTAAGATAGGGGGACATCAATATCGGTCAAATATGTTTTCAAGCTCTCTTCCATATTTGGCTTTAAGGCCACAAATGTGTGCAACTACACCAAAAGATACATTGCCATTAGGTTAAAAGCTAGTTGACAAATGAGAACTAAAAAATAAAATAAACAAAGTATGGGTTTGTTCCTCACCTTGCATTCTCTCTCTAAATTTGCAATCAAGTTATGGCGACTTGTAGGCCTCTCATCATAATGCCATTTTAGCATTCTTGGATAAACATATTCAAATTGGCACCGGAATCTAAACCAGCTATGGATCTCAAGAATAGCCTTCAATGCCCAGAACTATACGTCAATTGTAAAATATTAGAATCACCTAATAAAATCTTATGCAAAAAGAAAAATAGAAAACCTTAGGCCACACTAACTAAAGCGTCCATATAAAATCGTAAAGGTTGCAATGCCTTTTTTTAATCTGATCCCACTTTTAGAACTTGGAAGCCCCTTAACAAGTAATCCACGGTCAAACTCCATATGTAGGTGTCCAATCGGAATGCATTCCACTGCTCGATGTTCTTGACCAACAACAATAGCCACGGAGTCACTGTTCGTCTATAGTCTTGACGGAATAAAATATTGCTCGTTATCAAGATCATGGCCATCTTTGTCGTGTCTTTATCTTGATCAAACTACCCTCTTTTAAGTGCATCTAACACATGTTAGAGGTTCACTTGGTTCTGCACTCCCTATTATCATTGGTGAAGTCTTTCAAGGACTACCTTGTAAAGACTGGAAATAATGGTTGACATGGGGTCAAACTTGAGTCCTATCACCAAGCAGAACTCCTGCTTCGAGAATCAGACCTTGGTATTGTCTATGGCAAATTATAGCTCACCCTTGATGGCGTCGGGTTGATTGATTTTATGTAACAGTATATTATCCATAAGGCTGACGCAAAATAAATTTTTTTCTGATTTGACGTCCATCAATGTCTTGAAGCATGTTCTTTTCATTGCGTCCAACTCTTTGTTTTTTTTTTGTGCAGCACCTTGCGTATGACTTATAGTTGCATCCACTTATAATGGATGTTAATGCCAATGTTGAAGCCCCATTGGTCCTTCCACACACAAAGCAAATCTTTCATGTTCTCCTGCTATGTTCCTGTTCTAGCCATCTACAACAAAAAACAAATAACATTTCCATTTAGCACATATGATTAAAGAAGATTAAAAAAAAAACAATAACTACTTCTTACTATCTTTGCATACATAATAGAAAATAATTTAAGTACCTGTGAAGCATGGATTATTAAGTAAATAAATAAATACAAATTAAAGCATTCAAGTTGAGCAAAAAAAAAAAAGGAAAAAGAATCCAAGTAATGATAGTCATGTAATGCCTTATAGAAAATAGTCACGTAATGCCCTATCAAGCCGTCACGCAATGACTTAAACTCAATCACACAATGATTACAAACCAGCCACACAATGACTCCAAACTAGTCATGCAATGACCTATTAACTAAACATGCAATGCTGAAAACCCTTAAACGTAATGCCAAAACCAATTACACAAACCTTAAATCACTCCATGTCTAAAAGCAATCATGCATAAGGTCTCAACCAGTTATGAAACATAAGTCACGTAATACCTAAAACCCCTTTACCCAATTCCTTTCAACCAATCACGCATGTGTTGTCAACATTCAAGCCAAAAACCATTAACACTACCAAATCAAATTTATATTCAACAACTTCAAACAAAAAGAATGTAAACAATATAAACAATATGCTTATGTTTATGCTCAAAAACAATAAATGAAGGACATGAAGAATATGAAAAATATGCATACCTTTCTGGATATGGTTAAAAATAAAAATATATGCAATTTTATGCTAATTAACTCAATGCACAAATGTGAGCTTCCTCTTAGTTCTAGAATATGCCTACCTTTATGCTAAAACTACTCTAAAGTGCTTCTATCAATGCTCAAAATGTTCGAAAGCTGACCTGGTTATTAATGCTTTGACGAGGATGCTTTAGAGGGAGATAAATGGTCTATCTAGGAGTATTGAAGAGTTACAAAGGCTATAAACTAACTTGACCCAAACATATGGGTTAGGTTAAGGCACGGCTCCAAACATATGGGTCAATTTCATTAAGGGTAATTTTATCCAAAATTTATTTCTCTTAGCTAAAAACAATTGCAATTATAAAAGGACTATTTTCAAAAACACTTTATACATAAGGCCTATTTTTGAAAAAAATCTCTTTTATCATATTTTGTTTCGTGATTTATTAAAAAAGGTTAAGCACGAAAATATATATGATATTTATATGATTTATATGTTGAATTTTGACCATTATTTTACATATATATAAATCTATCTTTGATACTATGAGATTTTGCACAAGACATTTTTAATTTGATAATATGAAATTGACTTTGTATGATTTCTATTTTGTAACAAGTGAAAAATAATATACTTTGGATAATCTAAAAATAAATTTTTTGTTGGATTTTATGTCTTTTTATAACTAAGCAAAATATTGAGTAACTAATAAAAAATCATGAATTTGTCCATTTCCTGAAGTGAATGTAATATCATTTAATAATTATGGTTATAGACATAGAAAAGGTCGCCATAACAATTACAATCGTGGTGGTTATACTAATCATTATTTTAATAATAAAAATAAATTTGACCACTAAAAGTGGATGAATACGTTTAACCTCTAACAGTGAATGAATTCATTTAACTACTATAACTAGATGGATAATAGAGAGATATTAAGAAAAGGTAAAAGTGGACAGAATAAAAATAATATAAAAAAATTTATTATCAAATTGGTATAAAAGACCATTGGTTACGTATCTTCATTGAACTTTATCAAGTATTATTTAAAGCTAAAAAATATATATAAATATATATATATATATATTGAAACAAATTTTGTTCAAGATGATTTTAACTATAATTAGGTTGATATAACACATCTAGATATTATTGATTTTCTTGTCCACCTTGAAGAAGGAATTAATCATTTGATTGGTGATCCAAATATTCAAAAATGAAATTTTTTAATAGTTTATTGGTTTGTTTTAATATAACTTTATTAAGAAGATGCTTTTATAAGTTCTCATTATATTTAAATTGTATGTTCTTATTATGTGTTTTAATTCTATATTTATTTCTTCCTATGTATCTTATTTTAGAATATGGATATTCATTTGGTTAGATCTAAGATTAATGATACAGATATATGTCTAGGAGATAATGCTACAATGCACACTATATTTAAAAACAAGAAATATTTTTTTCATTTGACAATAGAAAAAAAACTAATATCAATACAGTATTTGATAGTACAAGATTAATTGAAAGCTTTGAAAGGGCTACTATTGTACTATTCGAAAGAACAAAGTTTATAATAAAAGATGCATTATTTCAACTAAATTTTAAAAAATTTATTAAGTTTTAGAGATATCGTTGAATGTATATCAAATTAAGATAACAAATGAAAAAGATACTTAATACCTCTATATTACATCTATTATCTCAGGTAAAAAGTATGTATTGAAAAAATTATCCACTTTATTCTGAATTATAATATACAAATATTAATGTTTACTAATGATTTCAATGTTTGGCATGATCAGTTGGGTCATCTTAGATCAATAATAATACGAAAAATTATTGAAAATTCATATAGTAATCCATTGAAAAACTAGAAGATTTTTCAATCTAATGAATTCTTATGTGTTGCTTACTTTGAGGGCAAATTAATTGTAAGGTCATCACTAGCTAAAGTTGTGACTAAATCTCCTATATTTTTAAAATGTATTTAGGGTGATATAGGTAGATTCATACATTCACTTTGTGAAACATTTAGATATTTTATAGTTTTAATCGATGTATTGATTTTATGGCCTCATGTATTCTTATTATCAACTTGCAATTTGGCATTTGTAAGATTTTTTGCCCAAATCATTTGTTTGTGAGCAAATTTTCTTGATTATGCAGCTAAGAGTATCCATTTTGACAATGTTGATGAATTTATATCTCTAGCCTTTAATGAATATTGCTTAATTAGAATAACTGTTGAGCCGCTTGTTGTTTATGTTTGTACATAAAACGATATAGCAGAATCATTTATAAACACTTTCAATTGATTGCGAGGCCATTGTTGATGAAAACTAAACTCCTTATTTCTACTTGAGAGTATGCCATTTTGCATACAATGCATCAAGCTAACAAGTTATTATAAATTTTCTGCTACACAATGGGTTTATGGTCAAAAACTAAATATTTCTCAACCAAAAAGTTTTGGATGTGTGTCCTAATTGCTCTACCACAATGCATAAAGATGGGTCATCAAAGAAGGTTAGGAATATATATTGGATACATATCTCTATATATAATTAAATATCTAGAACCATTAGCAAAAAATTTATTTACGAGAAAGTTTGCTGACTATCATTTTGATGAAACAGTTTTTCTAACATTAGGGAAGAGAAAATAAGTAGCTAGAAAAAGAAATTTTTTGGAATGCATTATCATTATCTAGTTTTAAACCTTACACAAATCGATGTGAACTTGAAGTTCAAAAGATAATTCATTTACAGAATATAACAAATTAGTTGCTAGATGTATTTACTAACCTAATGAGAATAATTAAATCTCGTATATCAGCTACAAAAGCTCTTTCTAAAATTGACGTCCCTATAGGACAAAGCACATCAGAAGCATAAGAAGCCAATTGGTTGCAAAGATAAAATCCTCAAAAATGAAAAGAGCAAATATACAAGATGGTCTAAAAAAGGAACTAAAACTCTAGAAGAGACTCCTAATATAATTGATAAAATTTCAAAAGAAATTCAAGTGCTTAAAATCATTAAAAATGAAGAGATCTCAATAAATTATGTCATGATGAGAAAAGATGGAACTGAAATGGAATAAATGTCGATGATATTTTTACACATAACATAATGCTTAATATTATGAAAAAATAAGAATCTTAAACCTACATCTATTGAAGATTGCAGATATAGAAATGATTGTCCAATATGAAAGATGCAATCAAGACAGAATTGAATGCACTTGTAAAACGTGAAAATTTTGGATCTGTATTCCATACAAAAAATGATTTAAAACCTTATATTTGTGAGAAAACTAATGAGAAAAATAAGGTTATGAGATATAAAGCATGGTTTGTCCCCCAAGGTTTTACTCAAAAACTTGGTATTGATTATAAAGAGACATATTCTTTTGTAGTTGATGCAATTACATTTCTATATTTAATTAGTTTGGTAATACATGAGAATGTTGAAATACATCAATGAATGTAGTTATGACCTATTTATATGGCTTGCTTGATATCAATATCTATACGTTAATCCTTGAAGGATTTAAGTTGCTTGAAGCACACAATTTTTGAGAAATTTATTCTATCAAGTTAAATAAATATGTATATGGATTAAGTAATCCAGACGTGTGCTGTAATTACCTTAGTGAATATTTGTTAAGAGAAAGCTATAAATGGTCCTATATGCTCATATGTTTTATAAAAAGATTTAGATATGAATTTGTTATAATTGTTGTTTATATTGTTAACTTGAATATTATTGGAACAACTGAAAAGTTATTAAAGTCATGGGTTATTTAAAGAAGGAATTTGAAATGAAAAACTTTAAAAAATTAAAATTTTGATTGAAGGGTCTTCAGATTGAACACTTGACAAATTATATATTTGTCCATCAATCCAATTATATAGCAAAAGTGTTAAAACAATTCTATATGGACAAAGCAAATCTATTAAGTTCATCACCTTAGTGTAATTAAAACATTAATGTATCTTGCTAGTAATACATGACCTAATATATCATTTGCTATTAATTTATTAGCAAGATATAGTTTTTCTCCAATTTAATGATATTAGAATATAATTAAACATATACTTTGATATTTTTGAGGAAAAATGGATATGAGCTTACATTACTTATACGTATTAAAATCAGATCTAATTGGTTATGTAGATGCAAGATATTTATTTTATCCACATAAGGTTCGATCCCAAGCAACTTACTTATTCATATGTAGAGGTATGACTATTCCATAGTGTTTTGTAAAACAAAGTATATCTACTACTTCTTTTAATCATTGAGAAATTTTAGTAATTCATAAGGCAAGTCGTGAATGTACATGTTTGGTTAAGATTTATAATTCAACATATTTAAAAAATGTGTGGCTTGTCAACTAAGAAATAAATTCTAACAATATTAAATGAGGATAACACCGCTTGCGTAGCTTAGTTAAAGGAAACATATAAGGTAATAAGATAAAACACATTTCATCAAAGTTTTTCTTTACTTATGATCTCTAAGAAAGGGGTGATATTAATGTTTAATAAATTTGCTGAAGTGATAATCTAATAGATTTACTTATCAAAGCCATTCCTACTATAATATTTGAAAAGTTGGTGCAGAAGATTGTAATACATCGTTTTAAAGATCTTAAATAATGCAGTCATCAAATGAGTAAAATACGCGCTGTATTATTTTCGTTCATCAAAGTTTTGCCCATTGTGTTTTGGTTAGTAAGGTTTTTAACTAGGCAGTTTTTAAAAACATATTCTAGGAAATAATTATGTATTCTTTTCCTTTACTCAAATTGTTTTCCTTAAAGATTTTTACTAATAAGGTTTTAATGAGATATATTCTTAATATAATTTACATTTAAGGGGGAGTGTTATAAATGTGTGTACATGTCCATTATGTTACGACCCCAGGTTTTAGACTAAGTTGGACAGTCCAGATAGGCTAAACAACCCAACTAGTCAAACATACGAATGTAATCTAATTTGAACTTTTATATTTGATTATGTACATCTAGATTTGCATGTAAATTAAATTGGATTAAAATTAAGATTTAATCTATCCAAATCAAATCCCTTAAACATTATCTTTATTTTGTAAATTCTATCTAGGTAAAAGGATAGACCACTCACTTTATTTATAAATGCACTCTCTTAAATAAGATTTTCTTACTCTTTTTAAATACTTTCTCTCATCTTTATTCTTTTAAGTTATATTTCATAACAAAATAATAACTTATTTGAATTTTTTTAATAATTTAGAGATTTTTTAAACATTATAATAAATAAAAAATTGAGAAGGTTTATTTTTTAATTAAAAGGAAAATACAAGAAATATATACAAAAAAAACTTCTGTTTTGTCATTACTTTTTTATTGGTATTTGATAAAAATAAAAAATGTTTGAATATAAAAAAAAATAATTTCTCAATAATTAAGAATTAAAATTGTAACAGTTTCTAGAGAACAGAACAAATTATTTTACTTCTACGTAACAATAAAAAATAAATAACAAAAACCACAATAAATGTATAGATATTAGTCTGACTCCAGAGTTTAATGAAATTGGAGGTTAATGCCATTTAAGAAAATACAGAACAGGACATCAAAGCCTAATTACAAAATTAAGATGCAGACAGTTGCCCGTTACCGGAATGAATGTCCGCTCAGACATCCCATAATATTGGAAACATACCGCAAAGATTACCATGACAGGCCCAAATTGAGACAGGGTCCAATTTACTTGTCCCAAAAAACAGAAAGAAAAAGCCGCCAATAATCTCTGTACACTGTTCCACATTTTCCCCCTTTGAGTTTAAAGCTTGTACAAGCACACAATGGTTTAAGTCAAGCAATGTTTACTGTGTCTGGCAGCAGCAGCGGCCGAATGTTCAACTTCTTTACCGTGTTAGATATTTTTTCCAGTTCAGAGAGTGACAAGGGATTAGACAGATGATTAATGGAATTCAATAGTAAAGGAAAATCTAACAGTAGCCATGTCAAAAGCGCTGATACATCTGGCAATCTAAGACCTCACCTTCACTTCATTTAACCACTGCCTCTAGTTCCTACACATATATCAAAAGTGGTTGCTCATAGCCACACAGACTCGTTAGCATGTCTCCTCAGGCAAATGTGAAGGAAGTTCAATTACAAAGTCGGATTCTCTGTTACAGCAATAGCATAAATTTCATTCTCGCCATTTGCTTATTTCTTCTTGAAAGCATCTACAAGTAGAAGTTCAGACAACAAACCACTCTTGCGATTCATATAAATTTGAAGTGGTAGACCGGCCAGAGAATGTGCACTAATCCAATCAAACTATATATCTGATCAGGATGCAGTGATTTTCCTGAGAATTATGAATAAGCCAGTGAGCTGGTTTCTTATTGTGTCGAAAGACATCCATAAAAAATAAGCAAAAACTAAAATGTAAAGGGCATACTTTGTGAATTTTTATGACTCCAGATTCTCTCGAACACGAAAAGCCAGCTGGTCTATAGACTGCTCATCAAAAGAATCATCTATCTCCTTAATTTTTGTCACAAAGTCCATGGCTTCTTTATATCTTCTTGCTTTACAATAACCATCCACCACAATCTTGTAGGTAAGTTCATTGGGTTTGCAGTTGTGCTGAATCATGTAGCCAATAACATCATCTATTTCTGTGAACATTCCCTGTGAAGCATACCCTGCCACAAAAGTATTATAAGTAAAAATACATGGTCGAATCCCTCTAGTTGTCATTTCAGAGAAAATTCTTATGGCCTCCTGCATTAGCCCTTTCCTGCAAAATCCTTTAATGACAGTGTTGTACGACACAATGTCTGGTTTTCCACCAGACTTCTGTAATCCTATGAGGATTTCTTCAGCTCTCCAACACTCTCCCGCTCTGGCATACATGTCCATCAAGCTGTTATAGGTGACAAGATCAGGCGTCAACCCACTTTCACGAATCAAGTGTAGAATTTCATGGGCCCTGTCGTACATGTTATTCTTGGAAAATATTGAGAGCATCGAATTAAACAAAACCAAATCAGGTTTGTATCCATTCTTTCGCAATTCCTGAAATGCTCTCTCCATACCCTCCAGTGCTCTACATCTGAAGTTTGCCAGAACAAGTGTTCTCAACAGCATCCAGCTAGGATAGATATGACCATCATAAATGTCTTTCTCAATCTTCTGTATCCCTTTCACATTCCCTCCCTTGGCATAGCATTGAAGCATCAAAGAATATGAGGTTTCACTAGGCCTAAAACCCTTATTTTTCATCTCTAGAATGACTGATTCTGCTGCTTTCCAATCCCCTCTTCTAGCTAGAGCATTAAGAAGAGCATTGTAAGTTGTAACACATGGTGTGAACCCTACTCTTATCATCTCCTTGTACATTTTTGCAGCATCAATTTCTGACCCGCACCGGCCATAGGCACTGATCAAAGTGTTGAATGTGTCTCTATCAGGCTCAAAACCACAGCTCTTCATTTCCCTAAGGACTTGGTTGACATACTTGTGCATGCCCTTATTACCACACATGGCAAGCATTGTGTTCCACGTAATACGATTAGGGGAACATCCACTCACTTTCATGTCACAAAGTATTTTTATCATCTCCTCAGAATGTGACTTCTTTCCTAATATCCCAAGCACAGCATTATAAGTACACACATTAGGTACACAACCCAACTCTTTCATCCTATGGAACAATTTCAATGCCTCGTCTTCCTTTCCAGCTTTACCATAGGCATTGATAACAGTTGTGTATGTAACAGCATTTGGCATTACACCTTTCTTTGTCATTGCTTCAATAACTGCAGCCCCTTCCTCATAAAACCCTGCCCTCACACAAGCAGCTACAAGTTCATTGTAAGTCACAGAGTCAGCAGGGCAGTGGTTATCCTCCATTTCTTTCAAAATGCTCAAAGCCTCGGAGTAAACCCCTGCTTTTCCAAACACTTGTAGTAAAGAATTATAGGTGACCGTCCCAGGTACATAGCCCTGAGACTTCAATCCAGTAAAGAAGTCTTTTGCTTCATTCAATAATCCTTCTCTCCCACAAGCTGATATCACAGTACTACAAGTAAACTCATCAAACTCAAGTCCTTTGCTTCTCATCTCATCCAAAAGTTCTAAAATTTTATTCCAAGACCGACCCATCTTCCCATAAACATCAAGCATGACATTATAAGTGACTAAAGTAGGAGAAAGGCCTGTCGCCTTCATTTTCTCAAACATGGAGATTGCTCGTTTGTACTTACCAGTGCGGGAATAAGCATGAAGAATGGTTGTGTGCGCTCGAACATCAAGGGAACATTCCTCTATGGGAATCAAATCAAACACTTTTAATGCAATTCCATGCTGCGATTCTCTCCCCAGAATTCTGACCATTAGTTCAACAACTTGATTGTCTAATTTAACATTATCAGACCCTATGTCCGAAACTACCCATTGAAACAACAAGAGAGCTCTTTCCCAATCCCCAGAAAGGTCTAGAGCTTTCAATAAACTAAACATATCAAATTGAAGCAGCTCAAACTTAACAGAATTAAAGAAATCATTCAAACTATTCAAAGGCTGTTCCTTGATGGAATTAAGCATAAGCATACCCTTTCTTGACAAAAATTCAAGAGAAACATCTCTTGATTGACTTTCCTCTTTACTGTTATCAAACTGAAGAACAGAAGCTGAAGTGGGTTTCTCGGGATGGACTTGTTGCTGAAGTTTTTGAGTAGAATCTGAAGAAATATGAAGAGAAGGGAAATGGGAATTGTTGGTTTTAGGAGGATTGATAGTTTTTGGTTTATGGGTAGTGTTGGGTGGCGAAGAAAGGTGGAGAAGGTGCTGGAGAAGAGAGTCTAGTGGGAGTGAAGGGGGAGATTGAGATTGAGGAGGAAGAGGAAGTGTTGATGAGCTGAATTTTAAAGGCTTGTTTGATTGAGTTTGTCTCTTTGTTGGGACTGGATAAACAGGTTTGTTGGGAAAGATAGCGCCCTCCATTGTTTTCTGGGGAAGGAAAGAAGAGAGTCGAAGTTAATGGCTTTTGGTGAGCTTCAGAAATGAAAGGGTTATTGCAGACAAGAGAGAGAGGAAGCGAGCTTGGAATTGGATGGAAGACAGAGACGAGAGCATATTAGTATCGTTAAATGAATGGTTGGTCTTCATTGAAGATGGAATTTGGGCAGAAGATTTGGTGGTGTGCTGGAAAGAGCAAGTGTGCTGAGTTTCATTTCTGGGCTCATACGTTTTATCTTCTTCCGCATCCGCCTCCGCCCCTCAAGCCTCAACCCAGCGTCCACCAAAGCCCTTTCTGTCACGTATTATGATTACAGATATTTTTAAAGGAAAAAAAATCCTAGAAAAGTTCAAATTTTCACTTTGATCCAATAGAGTCTAAGTAAATGTATCAAATTTATTTTTCATCTTTAAATGAATTTAATTTTTTAGGAATAATACTTTAATAAAACTCTTGAATTATTTAAAAAATTTTAAATAAATCTTTATTCTTTTATTATGTCAAATAAAATGTTTATATTTTTATTTTAAATCAAATAAATTCTTGTAACTAATAGTTGACTAATTATCATTAGTCAAAATATCACTTATTATTTTATACCCACATGTCATGTTGACATGTTATAGTGAATGATAATGTAGCATGTTAGGGTGGTATGATAACATGATAATGTGTATTTTTCACTTTCTATGTTAATATTATATAAGTATAAAATGATAAGTAATATTTTAGTTAATCCTTAGTTTTAAAAACTTATTTAACTTAAAATAAAAGTATAGAATTTTAATTGAATGTAATAAGATAATAAAGACTTGTTTGTACATTTTCAAATAATTTAGAGATTTTTTCAAACATTATATCAATTTTTTATTTGGTTATGTGTTTTTATATATGATAGCATTTTATAGGTTATGTATCAAATTTATGTATGGGTAACTATAACCATGGACAAAATGATAAGTTTCAATACCTTTATATATACGAAAACTAAGTTCCATAAAAAGGCTATTTTACTATGTCTTTATGTTCACTTTTTGTTTTCTCTTACTACTCTCTTATCTCGTACCAATTTGATACTTAAAAAATACCTCAACTTTATTATGTAATCATTTAACCCTATTAATACATTAATTTAGATTTTCTATTAGCTTTATGATTGGTCTTTGTTTTAATATAACAAAAACTAATAATCAAAACATTAGTTTATAAGTACATTAGGACTTTGAAAAAACCCTTTTCACTTTACTTGAAAAGTAGGTTAAATACTTAAAGTTTAATTGTATCTAAATAGGTTTAAACTAACTCGAAGTATCGAGACCTCGAGTGAGGGCATTGAAACTATTAGCTTTGAATGCCTTTGTAAACATCCTAAGTATGAAGGTGTATCAAGACTATTAGCTTTGAATGCCTTTGTAAACATCCTAAGAATGAAAGGGCATCGAGACAACTCCGGACAGTATAGAGACTTCATGCAATAAAAGACAAAATTCTAAAGAGCATGTCTTGAAGTATCAAGATCAGGACTAAATGAATTGAGACATTTCCTTAGAAGAGTAGAATTCTAGAGAGCAAGTCCAAGCATATCGAGACACAAACTTCAAGCATCAAGATTATGCTTTCAACATTCAAATTTTAGAAAAGAAGTCCAAATGTATCGAGACTCGAGCTTTCAAGTACCAAAACTTCACCTTCAAAGATAAAATTCTAGAGAAGATGTGTCAAAGTATTGAGACAAGAATGACACGGTATCGAGACTAGAATGGCATAGTATTAAGCTTGTGTCTTTAGAGATTCAAAATTCCAAAGGTCAAGTGCACAAGTATTGAGACCAGCTTACAAGAGTATTGAGACTACATCTCTAAATATGATTTTCTAGAAAGCAAGTTGTTATGTATCGAGACTAAGCTAATGAAGTATTGAGACAAGGCTTAGTATGGGATTGTCTAGGGAGGAACAGGTATCAAGACAAGTATTTGAAGTATTGAGCCATCAATAGAAATTTGAAATTAAAGTATCGAGACTCATATCGTAGGTATTAGACAAGCTAGAAAAGGATAGAGATTACACCCATAATTTTGAATTCCAAGAGCCAAACGGCTAGAACAAGGTCTCTTAGTATAAATAAAGGCTAGAATTCATTTGTGGAGAGAGAGAGCACCTACAGAAGCAATCAAAAGCAATAGTGAAGCTTCAAAGAAAAAAAGCCCTAATTCTCCCCAATCAAGCCCAATGCTTCCCATCCTAGTTGATTGAATTGAAAATTCTTATACTAATTCATCAAGCCTTCAAATCCCTTTTTGTATTCATTGAATGTATTCAGCCTATTTAAAGACAAATCTTGAGCTAAACTCTCATCCTTGTAATCCTTATAAAGGTTATGACTTACCCTTTAAAAGGTAGAGTGCTTAGAATGGTTATATCTTAACCCTTGAAAAGGTAGTGTTGATAGGTTATACCAAAGCTTGTGAAAATATAGAGAGGCTTTGCTTGATCCTTGAAAAAACATTGTAAGGGTTATGCTTAAGCTTGAGAAAAGGCATTGTTGTATAGGTTATACTTGAGCCTTGAAAAAGTATTTAGTATAGTGGATTACAAACTCTTTGGTGAGCTAAGGGAGAAGACATAGGCATTGAGGTTGAAACTCTATAAATCTTGCGTATCCTTTGTGTTTGCTTAAATTTTTATTTTAGGCTTTCGCTAGCAAAATATTTTAATCACTCACCAAAGGATTTTCTCAACTCTTATTGGTTGGTCATAAAATGTTTTTATCATTATGTTGCAAAAGAGTTTTGCAGTGTTAAAAGGGTTTCAAAGAAATTTTTAAAATACTCAATTCACCCCCCTCTTGAGACTTTTCTTTGGAGATTAACATTCTAGCAATTGGTATAACAGCTTTGGTCTTAATTTGGAGGTTTAAAGACCTTGAGTAAAGATCCCTCGAAAGCTCCAAGGCCATGGCAACAATTCCTACAACTACTCCTTTAGGTGAGAAATAATCTACGATAAGACCTCTTTTATTTAACGATGAAAATTATCTTTATCGAAAGAGTAGGATGGAAATGTTTTATTAAGCACATGACATTGATGTTTGGATTGTTATTTTAGAAGGTCTTCATGTTCCCACTAAGACTATAGATGATAGGTTAGTTTTCAAACCTAGGAAGGATTGGGATGATAAAGATTGAAAGCTTGTGCAACTTAATGCAAAAGCTGTAAATACTTTATATTATGCATTAATACCTGAAGAGTTCAATAGGGTGTCCATGTGTGAAAATGCAAAAGAAATTTGGGACACATTAGAAACAGTGCATGAAGGCTTAACTCAAGTCAAGGAGTCTAAGATAGGATTATTTACTCATAACTAAGAGTTATTTAGGATGAAGGAAGGAGAAACAATTATCCAAATGTATAATAAGTTCACAAATATTATAGTTAGGTTAAAAGTTCCTGGAAAACATTTTCCAAACTAACAATTAGTGAAAAAAGTGTTGTATAGCTTGCCCAAAGAATGAAGGACTAAGGTGACGACCATCGAAAAAGCTAAAAATTTGAACACTTTGGGTTTAGATGAACTTAATGGCTTATTTCTCACCTATGAGCTATCTCTCAAGCTTGAAAGTAAAAAAGAGAAAGAATTGAAGGAAAAAGAAAAGGCAAAAGGTATTGCTCTTAAAGCCAACTTTGGAAATGACAAGAAAAATATTGAAAATGAAAAAGAAGAAAATGAGACTGAGATTGCCTTATTGACTAGAAAGTTCAACAAATTCTTGAGAAACAAGAAAAACAGTCAAGAAAGAATGATTTTTAGAAGAACACTAAGGGAGGAGTCATCGATTGAAGAACCAAGCAAGGAGTAAACTATTTGCTATAAGTGGAAGAGGCGAAGGCACACAAAATATGAGTGTCCAATCTTTAAGAAAGCAACTTAAGGAAGAAAACAATAATAGCAACTTGGAGCGATAAGGATGAGTCCCAACATGAATATGAGGAAAAAGTTGCAAATTTTTGTCTCATGCTTCTTATTGATTCCAAAAATGAAGAATATTGTTAATAAAAAGAAAGATCACAATACTTTGAAGGTGAATGCTTTAGCCACAAAGAGCAAATGGTGAGTGTGAAGATATGTGGAGAAAATGATGATAGGTTTCCTTTTATCAGTAGCTCTATTACAACAACTTTGAGTCATGAAAAATCAATCTTAGTACCTATTTTACTCAATGGGGAAGACTACCTTCATTGGAAAAATGAAATGAGACAGTTTCTTCAAGACGATGATCAAGTGACATAGAGAATAATTAGAAATAGTCCCTTAGAGTTAACCAAGGAGATGGGTGACTGTTACTCAAGTGATCGAAATATAATTCAATTGAATGCCAATGCCATGCTCATACTCTTTTTTGCACTTGAGGAAGAAATATGTCAAAAAGTTCAAAATCAATGTTTGTCTATGACTAGTTGAATGATTGCAAATTTGGAAATTGAAATGAAATGATTTATTTTGCAAAGACCTTAACCTTGGGTCAATTTGTCTTGAGATTAATGTTTTGGCGCAACCTTTGCTTTGAATTTCTATTGCGTTGATGATTGGGAATATGCTTTGTTTGGAAATGGACTTTGTACACTTTGATTTCATTTTGTTTGAACCCTTTAATCTTGGATGGTGAATGGATTAACCTTTCCATTTGGAAACAGATATTTGGATATTTGGAAACATAATAGAAAATGTTTTAATGGAGCCTATTTGAGTTATAGACCTATAGCTAGTGATAGTAGCCAATAGCCATTGTGCACAATGCTTAGTTTTGATTGGGTAGTTGATAAGTCCTACCCCTTTTATTTAGTTTTGTTTGGTAGTTGATATGATCCTATTACTTTGGATATACAGTCAATGACTATCATATATCCCCTTTTAGTGCTACGATACACTTTAATTTGGTTGTCTATGCTATTTAGTGCTCCAAGATTTATTTGAAATGATATTTGACACTATGGAATTAAGACTTAATATTTTTTTTGAACTTTGGAGTTGGTATTGATATTCTTTCGACCTTGGTGCTTGAGTTTCGTATTTTTTTGATGTTGAAATTTGGATTGGATATTTATGTCAACCTTGATCTTGGATTGGGTATTTGCCTTGAGTTTGGTATTTAGACTTGGCATATAAATTTACTATGAATTATGTTATTTTTATATCCCTTGGTTTTCTTCAAAGATTTTCTACAAATAATCACATTATTCACTTCCTTTAGAAGGAAAACCTTATTTTCCTTAACATCTTTTACAAAAGCTTTAAGACCCAATATTTATAAATCATTTTCTTGAGAATGCTGGAACATTTTACAAATTATGATTTTATTTCAAAGGCTCAAGAATGGGTTTTCAAAAAAATTTTATAAATTCATTTTTAATGAGTTTGTATTTGTCAAGACGAAGGTATTGAAGTTTTGTTTGGTATGTGATCATTCTTGGCACATAACTCGCACCTTGAGATGTTTGATTTAACTTGAGATTAAGGTTCCCAAACCTTTGAATGTTTGATATGATTGAAAGGCAACTTTGTTATTTCTTGAAATGGATTACTTGCATCAAGGGCAAACATTCCACCTGGTTTTCAACAACAATCGAAAGCCCATATTCTTTATAAGAGACCATCAATAGAGAAGTTCCTAACGCAGTATATGGCCAAGACAGACTCCTTCATTCAAAGTCAAGTAGCCTCGTTGAGAAACCTTAAGATGCAAGTTAGACAATTGGTAAGCTCAATAAACAACAAGGCTTAAGGGACTTTGCTTAATGATACAAAGGTAAATCCAAAGAGGGAAGTTATGGAAAATGTCAAGGCTATCACTCTGAGAAATGGAAAAGATGTTGAAAGTAATTCCAAGCAAGCTAAACAACCAAAGGAGTCAAATGAGAAAAAGGCTGAAATAATGATTTTTGACAAAGAAAGTCAAAACAATGAAGCAAAGGCAAACCTACCACCACTACCCTTTCCTCAGTGCTTTCAAAAACAAATGCTTGATAGGCATTTCCAAAGTCTCTTGAGGTATTTAAAAAACTTTACATCAACATTCCTTTCACAAAAGTTTTAGCGCAAATGTTGTCATATGTGAAGTTTCTAAAAGACATATTGATGAAGAAGAAGAAATTAAAGAATTTTGAGACAATTGCATTCATTGAGGAGTGCAACACTATAATTTAGAACAAGCTTCCACCAAAGCTTAAGAATATAGGGAGTTTTTCTATCCCTTGCTCAATTGGTAATTTTAATTTTTCAAAAGATTTGTGTGATTTGGGTATTAGTGTCTCAATTATTCCTTTATCTGTTACTAGGAAACTTAGACTAAAAAAGATTCAACCTACTATAGTGACCTTGCAACTAGCAGATAAGACAATAAAGCACCTCTTTAGGATTATAGAAGATGTCTTGATTAAAGTGAGGAAATTGTACATTCTAGTGGATTTTCTTGTACTTGATATGAAAGAGGATCAAGAGGTTCTAATCATACTAGGACAACCATTCTTAGCCATTACAAGCTCATTCATTGATGTAAAGGAAAGCAGAATAACTTTCAGAGCTGGAAATGAGGCAGTTGAATTTACTATCTTCAATGGAACTAAGTACCCTTCCTCCACAACTTATTGCTATAGAGTGGACTTAGCCAATAAAGGTAAAGATAAGATTACTCCACCACTGCCACTTGAGCAAGCACCAAGCCTTGGTGTTGAACTACTACCTTCAACCTATCCTAATTTTGAGGTTGGACAACAAGTCTCATTACTTTCTAAGTCCTACTTCAAGCTTTTTCCATGGAAACGTAAATTGAAATGCATGGATCCTTTCAAGATCACGAAGATTTATCCTTGTGGCATAATGAAGGTTGAGAATGAAGACACCAGTTTGTTGATGGTCAATGTTCTGAGCCTTAAGCCTTATGATGAAAAGGATGAAAAGCTTGAAAAGAGAGTCTAGCTATTTTTGATAAAAAAAAAACGCTACTTGGGAGGCAATTTAAGTTTTCAACACTTAAATAATTCTTGCTTAATTGAATTTTTTTTAGTGAACTTTTATTTTTAGTTTTTTCTATATTTGAACTATTGTTTACTAATTTTATTGTCTTTTTCATGTTCTTTTGCAAGTTATTTTTTTATATAATTATCTTTGCTTAGAATAAAAAAAAAAGAGTTAGTATCGTGGTGTTGGTGCATCATTCAGGCTCTATAGTGGAACCCAACATTGAAGTGTTGCGGCACCACCCAAGGAGCGTTGTAGTGCTCCGCACTTACACAAAAAAATAAAAGGCCAAATGCCTAAAACAACACTGTGATGCACCAGGCCCAATAACGTGTCAGGTCCATGACCTTATAAAAACCTCTTTTCCCTCAAATTTTTACCCTAGCTATAGATTTTTTTCACCATTCTCCCAAATTGCAACCTCTTGATGCCTTTTAATACCTACCAACTCCAAACCCACTTCAAGACATCAATTTTCTTGGATTTTAACTTAAGTTTAAAGGTTTTTAAAGTACTTATTCTTCTTCAAAGCTTTTAAATGTTGAAGAATTTTGGTAAGTGCTATAATCCATTGAATAAACTTTCATATGGATGAAATTATGTTTTAAAGATAAGTTCATAATTAGTCTTGATGGGTACATGCTAATTTTGACAATGTAGTATGTGGGGTTCATGAATTTTTATGTTTTACTACTTTGTTTAGAATTTTGAAAGTGGCTGTTATGAATAACTCTAATTTTTTATACTTAGAATTTAATTTTGGCTTTGTGTGTTACTTGCTAATTTATCAAGACAATTTAATTTAAAACTTTTATCAAATTAGCAAAACATCATGGAAGTGCACATGGTTAACAAGTACTATAGTAGTGAGTGAGTTATCATTTCCACAGGAAATTGTATCTAAATTCTTACTAATTACTAAAATTGGGCAATCTACTTTTAACTAAGGAAATCTAGTTTGAAAATTAATTGAAAATGAAAATTAAAGTATCAAGACTAAACTAGTGAATTAAGCTAAAAAAATGCAAGTAAATTAAGTTGGAGAACAGTGGGGAAGTACCTAGGATTATGGTTTCAATTAATGCTTCATTTGGATATAAGATTGAGTAATTACCTACTTTTATGGAGAACTAATACTAACCTAGGATCGTCAAGCATGGACGATTCTTTGTCGAAATTTCGTACAATGGCTGAACTTAATTTAATTCTTTATATGTCTATAGCTAAATAATTAAGCTAAGTTCCTTATGTATAGGTCCTATAAGTTGACTATATATGGTTAATAGATATATGTCTACTCTATTAACAAATCACCCAATTAATTCCTAATTGCAATGATCATATTCAAACCAAACCATGATCTTTTTAGACTAACTTTGTCAAGTATTAGTTAAAAACCCAAACACATCTTATTGGTGATTAGTTAATAAAATGGGAAATAAGTGCAAATTTGAATAAACACTAAATATTCCATAAAAACAAGTAATAGTCAATCAAGCATCCAAACTATACATTAATATCCACCATAATCCTAGAATTTCAATAGCCCACAATAAAATTTCAACAAAATTAAACATTTATACAAAGAAATTTAGAAAGAGAAAAGTAAAGTTAGTGAGAGAAAACTCTTTTGGTGCATCTTTATCAAGCTTTTCTTCAAGATTTTTCATCTTATTTTCTCTTTATGGAAAGCGTTTTTTTGCCTCTGAAGTTGCACCTCAAGATGCTCCCTTTCAGCCTTAAAACATGATTGTTTTTATACCCTTTTGATGGCCATTTAATATAAAATCAAATGGCTAAAAATGTGCAAAATTACGTGTCAGTGCCTAGGTGCCTAAGGGCTGGCACCTAGACACCCAAAGGTTCTATTTTATGGCTTGTTTTAACATGCTGTACATTGCATTTGACACCTAGGCTCCCAAGCTTCTATCAACACTTACTGCAGTTTGCTGTAGTCAATCAAATTCCTCCACATTTTTTATCATAATCTCTTCTGAACTAGGTGAAGTGCCAAACATCAAAGTTGTATCTCTTCCTCTTATCTTTCTGTGGATCTAAGAATTGTGTCAATTAGAGTTATGTAGCTTAAGTTATGCTCAAACATTACAGCATGTTTGGAGGCTTTTCTTAAAATAATTGCATCATTCTTTGCCATTCTAGTTCCACATCCTTACACATCCTTCAATATCAGAAAATCAATTAATTAGAGGATGAAATGAGAAATTTTAATAAGAAATTCATTGAAATTGTATAAATGATAAATGCCCTAACATAAATTAAATTGCTACTATTAAGCATAAAATTACTTATGAATTATTTAAAACTAGAGGACTTAGCTCAATTTTAGGTTCCAAAGATGCATAAGATAACTCTATATAATAGAGTTATCTTTTTAGGTACTGTTAGTGTTATTCATATTATTATGGTGTTGAGTAGTTCATATTAATTATTTTTTATATATTGATCATTAAATTTTTGTGTATACTAACTATTTGTAGTCAAAAGTTGCTTTTTTTCATCGTGGTTTGTGTTAAGATAATCACGATGGCACCAAAGAAAAAGGCACATGCTAGAGGAAGTGGAAAAAGTTTTGACTGAAGTAAATTTGTTTCAACCAAAGTTGAGAAACGCCACGCTCAATCCTTTTTGCAAAAGTTCCCAATGCCAAAGCATGGCATTGATGTTCAAAGATGGCTTTATCCTTACATATACAAATTATCGATGCACGGTAGTAGGAGAAATTCTATGCCAAACCAGTAGCAACGGTAATGCTAGTTGTTCGTGAATTCTATGCCAACGTTGCTAAACATGTGCATGGGACGTCAGGTATTTTTTGACAACTACACTATTAATTCATTTTATAACACACCTGACATTGAGAACGATTAGTATAATCAATTCTTGAATGGTGATGTCGATCTGGATAAAGTTCTTAGATCCATTAGCATCTTAGGTACGAAATGGAAATTACACAAAAGTGTTCCAATATCTTTTAAAGCTAATGCAATGGGTAGTGACTGCAAGGTTTGGCATCATTTCTTAGCTACAAAAGTGCTTCCAATGAAACACTTAGTGATGTGACAAAGGATCGAGTCATCCTCTTATAGGCAATTGTGACCAAGAAATCCATTGACATTAGGCAATTAATCTTTAACAATATTATCATGACAACTCGTTCACCGCGTGATGGACTATGGTAGCCCTCATTGATCATTGCCTTGTGCCATCAAGCTGGACTTGTTTAGTATCCAATGAGGAATTGTTGCATCCAAAAATTCCATTGGATGTTGGAATCATTCACAAGTTTCACATGTGAGAACAAACTACCATTAGAGTAAGTTCATCTACTGCACCTCAACCCCAACCACATAACCAAAATCTTTCAATGTCTTAACAAATGGAATGACTTAGGCATCGTATGGACCATCAGACAATGTGTTTTCAAGCCAATGAAAAGATCATGAGGGCATCTACTGAGCATATTAACATGGACATGGCTACCTTCCCAATGTTGCCAACTGATCCTACCCTAGATGACCATGATGATGATAAGAAGAAAGATGACATGTGACGTTGTCTACAAGTATGGGGAAGTATTTTCTTTATTTGCTTTCAAAGCATTGGGAACAATTTTCACTTTAAGTTTTGGTAGGGGGAAATTAATATGCTTTCATTTAGTATATTGCATTTATATTTTAAGTAGTCAGTTTGCATGTTAGGTTAGGAATGTGTTGAAAATAGAAGGTAGAGTTAATGCACCATGAAATTGATTTACCTATCCAATGATAAAACCTAGTTGTTTTGTTATTCTTGTCATTTTTAGTAATATGTTGAATTTTGATGTGTAGCATTATTGTAGGTTAAAAATTCCACAATTAAGCTCTTTATCTCTTATATTGAGTTGTTGCATACATTTAGAGAACGATTATGTGAATGCAAATTTTTAGACTATGTTTAGAGTTTTAGAATTGGTTTGATCCGTCTTGAGCCAAAATCCTAGACTACATTTAGTTAGGGAAATGACTTAGGCAAGCTTTAGATCGACTGATCCTTTCAAGCTAACCCAACTAAATTTTATTCCTAGTATACCACCTTTGAGGCAAAAGCTTTTGTCTTTTCTCTTTGTCAATTGTATAAGTTAGCCTACCTTTTAAATAATTTTCCAATCTTACAACCATCACTCCTAAGCATATATATTTTTTTATGAAATATATGTTGAATTATTCAATGAGGAGATGGAGAAAATGAAGTGGAGAAAAATTCAAAATTTAATATAAAGCACTCATCCTGCTGTCATTGAAAGAAATAAGTTTAGGGGGTGCGGACTTGAGAATCCAAAAAAAAATGCTTGATGAATGAAAAGTGAATGGAAAAAAAAAGGTATACTTGGAAAAGAGAAGTAAGGCCACATAGGTCTTAGAATAATTATATGCTTAAGGTGATTTGAGCCTTATTATATCCTATATCTTACCTTTATCCTAGCCATATATTACAAGTTAAAAAAAGGTCCTAAAGATTCATAGTTAAGTGTTAGCCTGCATTAGTGGAGAGATAGGTGAAAAGCAAACTTATGAAATTCTAAGCTAGTTTGAAATTTGTATGAGCATAAACTAATCAAAAGTGAATGATATTCTTTGTAAAAGATTTCACATGCACATAAAAAATTAATTCAAACATGAGCTCACATTGGAATGAAATGTAACCTTAAACAATATTTTTGTATTGATGTGAGTTGGGACAACAAGACAATTTATGAGGAAATTAAAGGTGATTAATGGATTGGTGCAATTTCCTAGCTTGATGTTTTCAACTATGCTCTCTTAGCTTTATTTTAATTTTTCTTGAGGACTAGCAAAATATAAAGTTTGGGGGTGTGAGAACTCTATTATATAGAGTTAGCTAGCTACATTTTGGATGTTAAAATATCTAAGTCCTTGTGTTTTAAGTTGATTTTAGTTAGTTTTTAGGTTTTTAGTTCATTAGTATTAAGCAAGTTAACTTAGTTAAATTCAAATAATTCTATTTCATTTTCATGTTGGAAGTCCTATTTTAAGCCAATACTAATTTAGTCTTTGTTTTTGAAGGTTTGCAATGCATAAAGTTGAATGGAAATGAACTATGCAATGAAGACCAAGTGCAGATTTTCACTGAACATGTTTCAATAATTCGGACATAACTTGAGCTATAAAGATTCAGTCAATGTGATTCTAGAGCAGTTGAAAGGATAAGAGGCAAACCTACAACATTTGCATGTCATTTTACTCAGATCAACCTTGAGGTAGGAGAAAAATCATGTTGTAAGATGAGGTACTGCAGTAGTTTTACACCAAGGTAGCACAAGGAAGAAGTGCTTCAAGGCTGGAGCACCTAAAGGAGTAGCATTGCTCCCATACTAAATCTCGAGAGCTTTGCATTGTGGCGGTCATGAATGAAGGATGCAATGTTGATTGGAAGTCATTGAAAAAAATATATTTAAGTGTATAGCGTCGCTGCACCCTGACATGTTTCACTAAAACTCAACTATTTGAGATTTCATTTTTTAGGGCTTTTTGGTGGCTATAAATATGTGATTTTCAACAGTTGAAAGGGAAGGTCTAAGAAAGGAAAGAAATGGCAGTTAAAGAGAAAAGAAAAAGGGTCTATAAAGGGAAAAAACAAAAATAAAGCGAGGAGGATTGACGATCAAGAATCAACTACAACCTTGTTCTTCATTATAGTTTTTTGTTATTTTCTCTTATTCTTTTACTATAAAAATGATTTATTCTGTTGAAACTATGATGTTTGCTGAGGAAATGATGATGAACTAATCTCTTTTTCTAATATTATGGGATATTTCAATACGTAGTTTGAAAATATGATTTTTCTTTGCTTAGTATTAATGGGTATTTTATGGTTTATTCAAATTTTTGTTTAATGCCTTTCACTACTTGATCACCAATTGAAATAATTAGGTTGTCTATATGCAACTCGACAAAGGGAGTTTAGACTAAACCATTTATTTGAATAGCTTATGTTCAATTCACTTAAGGTTAGGTGATAGATTTATATTTAGAATAGACGTATACCAAAATACCATAGGCAGCCAAATTAGAACATAAACTTAATGAGCTTTTCTTAACTAATTTGCATAGACATATGGGATTAATTTTAAAAAGTATGTGTTCAAGAATCCCTACAGAGACTTGTACATAAAATCGGATTCTAGGTTAGCCATTCACCACATTAAGCTAAGTTTAAATGACAAGATTAGATTCAAATGAAATATTGAGAGACACCATGATCCAAGGTCTTTATAGTAATAGTTTCTTTAGTAAAAACTACATTCATATCTTTAGTTGATTTTAGTAACAAATTTCACGATAATTAAATGTTAAAAATCAAGTGCTTGGATAGGACTAATTTTTTTACAACTTTAATACTTAATGAAAGCTTAAGATCAAATCTCTATGGGAAATGATACTTGACTTACCTTTGTATTATTTGAGCGATACGTATACTAGTGTGTACAAAATCAACAACAAATGTCCTATTATGTGAAGTTTTTGAAGGCATTATTCACAAAGAAGAGAAGATTTAGTGAGTTTAGGATTGTGGCACTCACTAAGGTGTGCAGTGCTATTATTCAGAATAAGCTTCCTCCAAAACTCAAGGATTTTGGTAACTTCACTATTCCTTGCACTATTGGTGCTTTATTCTTTGCAGCCTTGTTCTCCCAGCGCTGTGGCAGTCTATCAATTTCAAACGTGAGTTT
>NW_018397256.1:3933147-3933262 GCF_002168275.2 Theobroma umbraticum | reverse complement strand
AAAAGTTTTATCCCTATCTCTTAACTTTCCAATGGATTAAAAATCACATCAATTAGACTTATGGATTGAAAGATTTGCTCCAAATACCGCATCATGTTCAATCTTTACATACTGC
>NW_018397256.1:3904097-3933047 GCF_002168275.2 Theobroma umbraticum | reverse complement strand
CCAGTGCTGTGGCAGTCTATCAAATTCAAACATGAGTTTCACCCTGATATGTTAGGAATTGGGAAAAATAGTAAATATAAAAGTTTTATCCCTATCTCTTAACTTTCCAATGGATTAAAAATCACATCAATTGGACTTCTGGATTGAAAGATTTGCTTCAAATACCGCATCATGTTCAGTCTTTACATACTGCTACAGTGGTCCGACTTTGACAAATATTTTGACCATGATCCAATCCGAACTGGGCAAATTGGTGAACATAAACATTGTATCCCTTCTTCTTATAATTTGATTGGTCTAAGAATCACCTCATTTGGAGTTTTTTTAGAAAGAGATATGGTCAAAATACTGAAACATATACGAATGAAGCTATCACCATACTTGCACTGATTTTCTTCAAATGAGTCTTTTTCATCAATTTCCTGCAAAAGCCATAAGAGAAATTAGCAATAACTACTCTTAAAGTAATTTAAAATAAAATAACCTAAAATTTAACTAAAATAACTTAAATTAATCACTTAACAAGTAATCAAACTTAAACTAAAAAAAACACCTAAAATGCTAAAATTCGAACCTAAAATCTCAAAGATCTAGCTACTTAAGCTCCCAAAATGAGTTAAAATAACTCTATATAATAGAGTTATCAGGTAGCTTTAGTTGTGAGTTCTAAGAGGAATGATGATAAGTTTCTTGAATGTTCGAACTTGTTGGATGCTCCATCTTGTGTCATGAGGACACAATTTAAGTCTTTGGATTTTTCATATAATTCTTCATCAATAAAGCCATCTATTGAAAAACCTCCTATCTTGGATCTTAAACCTCTGCCAACGCATTTGAGGTATGTTATCTTGGTAACTCATCTACTTTTCCTGTTATTGTTTCTTCTACTTTAACTAACATGCAGAAAGATAAGCTTTTGAGAGTGCTAAAAAAGCATAACAAGGCATTAGGATGGACCATTTCTGACATCAAAGGGATTAATCTGTCCATATGCATGTACAAGATCCTTTTGGAGGATGACCATAGAGCCACCATTTAACATCAAAGAAGACTCAATCCTATCATGAAGGAAGTGGTAAAAATGGAGATCATTAAAAGGTTGGATGCTTGCATCATTTATTCCATTCTGAATAGTTTTTGGGTGAGTTGGGTTTAGTGTGTGCTAAAGAAAAGAGGGATAACCATGGTGGTTAACTCTAACAATGAGCTCATTTCTGAAGGACAGTGACTGCATGGAGAGTGTGCATAGACTACCGAAAGCTCATCAAAGCTACAAGAAAATATCATTTTCCACTACAATTTATTGATCATATGTTAGATAAATTGGCTGGTAAGGAGTTTTATTGTTTCTTGGATGGATATTTTGGTTACAATCAAATAGCAATAGCTCCTAATGATCAAGAAAAGACTACTTTTACATTCCTTTATGGCACTTTTGCCTTTAAGAAGATGTCTTTTGGACTTTGCAATGCACTTACTATTTTTCAAAGGTGCCGGATAACTATCTTTTCAGATATGGTTAAACAATGTCTTAAGGTATTTATAGAAGATGTCTCTATTTTTTGTAATAATTTTGGTAATTGCTTTTTGAATCTTGATATGGTCCTTAAAAGGTGTGAAAAGACAAACCTAATACTGAATTGGGAAAATGCCACTTTATGATGCAAGAAGGCATTGTTGTTGGCCACAAGGTTTCAAATAGAGGCCTAAAGGCAAACAAGGCCAAGATTGAGACAATTGAGAAGCTTCCACCACCAACTTTAGTGAAAGGTATTATAAGTTTCTTATGACATGTTGGGTTTTGTAGAAGGTTCATTAAGGATTTTTCTAAAATTTTCAAACCTTTGTGCAATTTGTTGAAAATGATGTCCATTTTAAGTTTGATGATGCATGTCATGTTGTATTTTTAAAATTGAAAAAGAAATTAGTATATGTACCATCACTATAGTCCTAAATTGGAATCTCCTTTTTGAGCTTATGTGTGATGCTAGTGACTATGCAGTGGGTCTAGTAGGTGTGGTGTTAGGCCAAAGGAAAGCAAAAATTTTTCATTCTATCTATTTTGCTAGCAAGACATTGATTGAAACTCAAATGCCCTACACTACCATTGAAAAAAAAATGTTCGTTGCTGTGTTTGCATTTTATAAGTTTCATTCTTACTTGGTTAGCACTAAGGTTATTGTGTACACTGATCATTCTGCAATTAAATATTTGATTACCAAGAAAGATAATAACCCAAGGTTGATAAGATGGATTCTTTTACTACAAGAATTTGATTTGGAGATTAGAAACAAAAAAGGCATAGAAAATCTAGTAGCAAACCATCAGTCAAGGTTGGAGAATGATAACCAAGGTAATGATTTAACTTTTGATCAATTAGACTTTTCCTAACAAATAATTGTTACATGTTGAAGAAAAGAAATATGGTATGTTGATTATGTCAATTACACTATGATTAACTTTCTACCTCCTTATTTAAATTTTCATGAAAGAAAGAAATTTCTGCATAATGTTAAATTTTATGTTTAGGATAACACTTTCTTGTTTAAACAATGTAGAAGGTGCATTCCAGAGGTGGAGGTGAAAGCATATTGAAGCATTGCCATTCTTCAGATTATGGAGGACATTTTGGAAGAGATAGAACAGTAGCAAAAGCGCTTCAATCAGGTTTGCATTGGCCAACTTTATTCAAAGATGCTCATAATTTTGTTTTACATTATGACAGGTGTCAACAAGTGGGCAACATTTCAAGAAGGCATGGATGCCACTCAACAACATTCTTGAATTAGAGATCTTTGATGTTTAGGGCCTAGACTTCATGGGTCTTTTCATTTCCTCCATCAACAATCTATATATATTGTTAGTCATTGATTATGTTTGGAAATGGGTAGCAGTCGTGACATTACCTACAAATGATGCAAAGGTTGTGTTGAGGTTTTTGAGAAAGAACATATTCACCAAATTCGACACACCATGGGCAATAGTGAGTGATGTAGGCAATCATTTTTGAAACAAGTATTTGGCAACTATCCTTACTAAATATAGAGTGACACACAAAGTTGTGACTACCTACCTTCCATAAACAAGTGAAAAAGTCGAAGTTTCCAATCAAAAAATCAAGAGGATTTTAGAGAAGGTTGTATCTCCATCAAAGAAGGATTAGGCCTAGAGACTACATGCATTTTGGGCATATAGAACTCCCTACAAACTTCCAATAGGTATGTCTCATTATAGATTGGTTTTTGGAAATGCATGTCACCTTCCGTTGGAACTTGAACATAATGCTTATTAAGCCATTAAGAAGTTGAATTTAGATTTGAAAGCTACTAGTGAGAAGCGTTTATTGCAATTGAATGAGTTGGATAAGTTTAGACTAGACGCCTATGAAAATGCCAAGATCTACAAGGAAAAGACTAAGAAATGGCATGATAGGAAAATTATTTAGCACTATTTTGAGCCGAACCAATACGTGCTTTTGTTTAACTCTCGTTTGAAGCTATTTCCAAACAAGCTTAAATTGAGATGGTGGAGACCTTTTTTGGTTTTAAAGGTGTTCCCACATGGAGTTGTGGAAGTAGTTGATGGTAAGACAAACGAGAAGTTCAAAGTAAATGGGCAACATTTAAAGCATTATTATGGAGGTGACATTGATGTCAACAATCCTCAATTAGTCTTTCCAACCCCAGCTAAATAAAAAAATATAGTACAGCTAATGACTTTAAAGAAAGCGGTACTTGATAAGTTTTCTATACTTAGTCAATTTTTTTAATGTGGCTTTTTTATTTCTCATAGTTATTTCACTTGCTATTTTCTTTATTTTTACTTTTAGTTACTAATTTTTTTTCTTTTTCTCGTTTACAAGTTCTCTTTTTATTTTTTACTTTACTTTATTTCAAAAAAAAAGAGCCTAACATCACTGCACTAGCCACCCAAGGTTGTGATGCCAGATTAATGCATACAAAAGGTGGTTGTGTGTCACCCCCTCTAAAAACCTTAATTCCCTCTATTTGCAACCCTAACTCAAATTCTCTCAAAAAAAATTTTCTCTCCAAAATTGCAACAACCTTTTTCTACCACCGCCCACCAAAAAACTCTTTGAAAAACTTCAATTTTCTTGCATCAAAGCACAAGTGTGAAGGATTTTAAGCATCTTTACTCCATCAAACATTAACAAAGTGCAAACAAATTCAAGTGGCTAGTCTTTTCAAGAATTTTTAGTTTTGTTGGAATTGGACATTGTGGAAGGGATTTTTAGTGCATGGTGATGGGTTTCTGTTATATTTGTTATTGTGTAATTATGGTTGAAAAATTATTGGTTGGTAGTGGGTATTTTGAGAATTTAGTGTTCAACAAGGGTGAATTGTGCCAATTTCTACACTTTCAATTGATTTATGGTGTTGTCATGATTTTCAATAATATTCACATTGTTGGAATATTTTGTGGAGAGAGTTTAGTAAATTGTGATCATTGGTGGTTATTTTTGTGGTGTATTGAGTATTTGTGGTTAGAAGTTGACTTTTGAGTTTGCAAAAATTTTGATAATAAAATCATGGCGTCTAAGAGATCTAAGAGTAGTGGTAATAATGGGTTTAATGGAACTAAGTTTGTGCTAGCTGAGGCCTTTGCACTCCATTCTCAATCATTGTTGCAAAGTTTTTGGTGCTGGAAAAAGGTATCAATGTGAGCCCTATTCGTTTTAGAGATATTCATAACATTATTACTAAAAAGAACTGGGATAAGTTTTGTGCTCAACTAGAGGCGATGGTGATGCCAGTAGTGCATGAGTTCTATGCTAATGCCTATGAGCATGAAAATGGGATTGTTTCTTATAGAGGACATTGACTGCCTTTTAACAGTCATACCATTAATCAATTCTATAACACACCAAATATTGAGAATGATCAGTATAGCCAATATTTGGATGGGAATGTGGACATGGATGAAGTCATAAATTTGCTTTGTAACCTTGGCATGAAATGGAAGATGTCTAAGAGAGTTCCAATTTCATTTAAGACTAGTGCTATAGATAGTGAGCATAAAGTTTGGTACCATTTCTTGTAGCCAAAATGCTTTCGATTAAGCAACTTAATGACGTCAACAAAGATAGAGCAACATTGCTCTGTGCCATCATTTTAGTTAAATCCATTGACATTGGCCAATTGATTTTTAATAATATTGTTCACATTGTTCATTCAATTAGGGATGGTTTTTGGTACTTGTCATTTATCACTACACTGTGCAAACAAGCAAGAGTTCAATAGACTTGAAAACCTATTACATCCAAGGGTTCTTGTAGATAAAGGTATCATCCATCGATTCCATACTCATGAACACTTTGCCGCCGATGGGAGTTTTTCCTCTACACCATGACCTCCATTACTCCCAACAAATCTCACAATACCATAAAGGATGGAGCATCTTGAATGTTGAATGGTGCATCAGGTGAAGTGCACTAAGGTAATGATGCAGATTTTCTTGGCTTGTGCATACCATATGAAAATGGACATGTCCAACTTTCCATCCATGCCAGAAGACCCCAACACTGATAATGATAAAGAGGAGGAGTAAATTAGGGGAGTATTACTTTTAGTAACATAACGGATAATGTTAACTTTATGTTTTGGGAGAAAGTTTAAGTTTTAAACTTTGCATTTTATGTTTTTAAGATTCAAGTTTAGTTAGTTTGTTAGCTTTTGATTTTTACATGTTTTTGGAAAACGTTAGCTATAGTTAGTTGCACCAATTTCTTTGTTTCACTTATCCAATGATGAAAAATAGTTATCTTGTTATCCTTTGCTCTTAGTGAGTGTAAATATTGTTTGAATATTATGTTGAACTCTTTTGCTAAGTATCATTGTAGAATGTGATTTTTCCACCATTTGAGTACTATGTTTTTTGCTTTGAACTATTGTATACATTTAAAGAAAGTTTATCTAAGTGTAAATATTTGAATAATGTCTTGAGTTTTAGAATTTGTTTGAGTTTCTCTCGAAGCAAAATCCTAGGCTACACTAGGTTAAAGAAATGACTTAGGCCATCTTTGGACCGATTGAGCTTTTTCAAGTCACCTTGTTATATTTTTATATGTAGTTTACCCTTTTGAGCCTAATTCTTTCCTTTTTCTTTGTTAAACACATAATTAAATAACCTTAGCCTTTAAATAATCTCCACTTTAACACCCATAGCTCCAAAGTATATATCTCATTTTAAGAAGTGTATTAAGCTAAGTGATGAAAAAGGCAAAAAATGTGAAGTTCGTGAAAATTTCAAAAAGTTGTGTTAGTATTCACCCCACTACCTACAATAAAAAGAAACAAGTTTAGGGATGTTAAATATTAAAAAACTAAAAATGAAAAATAAAAAAGAGAATAAAGTGTTTGATGAATGAAAAATGTTGAAGAAAAGTAGAAAAAAGATGTGATTAGGAGAAGTAAAAAATAAAGCTCTTTATAGGTTTTAAAATGATTATGTGTTTAGGGTGATTTGAGCTACATATTGACCTATATCCTACCTTGACCCTAGCCATATATTACAAGCTGAATAAAGTCCTAGGGATCCTTGAGTATGTGTTAGTCTACATTAATGGAAAGAGAGATAAAAAGCAAACTTATGAAACTCTAGACTAAATTTGAATCTTACATAAGCATAAACCTATATACATACACATGGGAATCCATTTGAAAATGAGCTTCTAATTGAGTTGAAATATGAACTTAGATAATATTTATATTTTGCTTTGGGTTGAGGAAAGAAGATAACTTACAAGGAAATTAAAATTGATCTTGGATTTGGTGCAATTGACTTGTAGTAAATGTTTTCATCTTTCATGTTTCTTTCTTTTATTTTAAAGTTTTTCTTGAGGATTAGCAAAATATTAAGTTTGAAGGCATGATAACTCTATTATATAGAGTTATCTTGCACATTTTTAGGCATGAAATCAGCTAAGTCCTTGTGTTTTTAAGTTGGTTTTAGGTAGTTTTTATGTTTTTTTCGTTAATAAATTCAAAGCATGTTGAATTATTTTAATTCAAGTAATTTTAGTTCAATTTCATGTTAAAAGTCCTAATTTGAGCCATCACTGATTCAATTCTTTGTTTTTAAAGGTTCTCAAGTACATAAAGCTTAATGGATTATGAACCATTCAAGGATGGCTAAGTGTAGACTCTCAGCAAATATGTTGTAGTATCTTGAGCATAACTCACGCTACAAACACAGGTCAATGTGATTCTTCAACAACTGGAAAGACAAAAGGGAGGGCTACAACTTTTATGTTTATCACGTCATTCAGTTTTGATCTGATCATGATCAAACTTGTGCTGAAAATAGCTGGACGTTGTAGTTCTGAACTAGGCAGCTGGAAAGGCCAACACCGCAGCCTCAAGAAATCCAAGGCCGTAATGCTAAGGAGGCCTGAGCATCCCCATACATTGGGTAGAGAGTAGGGCATTGAGGCACCAGCCACCTAGCATCGTGGTGCTTTAATGCCAACAATCCCCATACATTTACCCTCAAAGCTCGGCACCTAGGTGCCAACCACTTGGCTCTTAGGCACCAACACATGACTCTAAATTTTCCAAAACTTTTGATTTTTATTTTTAGAGCTTTTAAAAAGGGTACAAATAGGACGTTTTCATAAGCAAAAAAAGGTCTGGAGCAAAGCAGCTTTTCAAAGAAAAAAGAAACTTTTTGCAAGAGAAAAAAAAAGAGAAGAAATCAAGGAAAAAAGAGCTTTCAAAAATAGCTCAAGCTTGTTTCTCTCACTAGATTTGTCTTTTTGTCTTTCTTTGGCTGTAACAATGATTTATTTTCTTGAGATGTTGATGTTTGCTAAAGATATTATGAGCTAAATTGATTTTTCTAAGATTTTAGTAAATTTCAACATGTAATTGGATATTATGTTTCTCCTTTACTTAATATTAATGGGTAATGTGATGTTTATTCAAATCTAAACTTATTGCCTTTGATTGCTTGATCGGCAATTGAATGGATGTGGGTATGTAAATGAGACTTGATGAAGTAAGTTTAGATTAGACCATGGTTTAAATAGTGTATGTTCATTTCACTTAGAAATTGAGTGAATCGGTTAGCAATTAGAGTAGATATACACCTAAATGCCACATGCAGTCAAATTGAACATATGCTTAATGAACCTATTTCAATTGATTCCTATAGACATATAGTGACTCAATTAGTTTAGGGATTTGTACGAACATTTCGATGGAGACTTATACATAAATTTGGATTTCAGACTAGCATCACCACCCATTGATGTAAGTATTATGAGAAATATTAGTTCAAATGAAATTTTGAATGAAACCCTAATCCTAGACTCCTAGTCCACTATTTTTCTATTAATTTTAGCTTCCATTTCTTAGACTAGTGTTGTTAAGTAAATTTTGTCTTTAATTAATTTTCAAAAATTTGGTTTACGTAAATAAAACTAAAGTGCCTTAATTTTAGTATTTAGCAAAATTTTTTATGCAATTCCTCATGGGATACAATACTTATTTACCTATATATTACTTGTGCGACACGTGCACTTGCATATGTAAAGTCAGCAACAATCCCTTGGCAATTATCTTTGGTAGTATTTACTAGTACACATGGAAATGGAGAAATATTTTCGTTTTTGAAGGTAAGTGGATTTCAATGGAAGGGCGAGTGAATGCAATCCTAAGCTTTGCATCATCCGTAAACAATTCTTGTTACATATATGGGGATTTTAGAGTAAATGCAAGCAGGAAAGAAGAGGTTCTGTAGGATGGACGACTCCTCCACCAGGCTGGTTAGCATTGAATTCGGATGGTGCGCTTATAAGGCCAGTGGGGTTGTCTACTACAGGTGGGGTGATTCGGGATTCTAATGGGGAATGGCTCGGTGGTTATACCATTAGACTTGGAAGGTTCTTCCAGTAGATACTAGGAAGTTATTATTGGATGATATGTTGGAGATTTGTTTTCCTTGTCTAATTAGAGTTTAATGAATTTTTTCTTCCCTAAAAAAAGTTTAACTTTTTTCAAATAACAAAAAATATTCTTTTAAAATTTTATTTTCTTTGGTGTCTAAGTTTACTCTTTTAACTTTTTACCTTTCTCTTCCCAAGTGAAAGTGTAAGTATGAAGATTAACAAACCAAATGAACCTAGTATTAGGTGAAGTTAGTGAAGCTCCTACTTAGATTTATTAAACAAAAACTAGAATTGAAATTAAACCCTATTGATTAAGGATGGATAGATCTCACTGTATATATTTACAAAAAAGAACGTTTAATATTTTAGCTGGAGATTGGTATAAGTAATCCATTATTCAATCGAATAAATTTTGTACATAAGTATCATTTTTAGTCAACTATTTGCATGTTATTAATCTAATGTAGAATATCTGTCAGTCCATAGGCTACGGCCTTTTATTTTAGTTTAGGCCTTTTATCTTAAAAAAATAAGCGGTAGATGTTCTCTCTTTTTCTAGATAAATCATTGAGATGTTCCCTTATGATTTTCAATTTAAAACTGTGTTTGGTAAGACAGAAAATCAAAGGAAGGAAACTGGTGGCAAAGAAAATATTTTTTCCCTCTATCTTATCCTTCGTTTTGTAGGAGAGAAATAGGAGGAAGTTGGACAAATCTGCATATTTTTTCCCTTCAAATCTAATTTCTTGCAAAACTGAGAGGAAATTATTTGACTTTTTTCATTTATAATTTTCTCTTTCTGTTCCTCTAATTTTTTTCATCCTTCATGGTAAAGGAAGGGAAAACAACTTTCTTTCGTCACAATTTTTTCCCTCTCTAATTTCCTTCTTACTAAATATAGTGCTAGATTCACAACTGTCTAAAATAGACCACACTTGCATTTATAGTAGTAAAATTGTAAGGCATAGTTTTTTGACTAAGATAGAGAAGTCAAATGTAAAGGCTAGGTGAAGACAGTGTGTCCAACAATTTAATGACATTAGCCCTCAAGTTTCGTTGGCTTGAACGTCTTCAAGTCAAAATATTTAAGAACAGAGGCCCCCCGTAGAGGACTAGACCCCTCTCCACCACCCAACTTTTCCTTATCGCTTCCTCTTTAATGTATATGGTCCAACTTGGGGGGGGGGGGGGGGGGGGGGGGGGGGTCCTATAACAAGTAAGTACAATAGTAGTTGTACTCTCGACTTCATAGGTGTGACATTCCATCCCTCGAATGTTAGTTAACAAGGCTTGATAATTGAGGTCTGAGGTGAATTGAGGCTCATAAAAGTGTTGGAAAACATGAGAAGTTGAAAAGAGAAGTACAGAATAAAATAAAGTTTTTATAATAAAATAATATTAAAATAAATTAATAATTAAGTATGTATAAGAGACTTTATGTTTTTTTGTTTTGTCTAAGTGGGGGAGATTGGTGTAGATAGGCGATTATAGAGGTTAAATAATATTTTAATGTAAGTGGAAGTTGGTGGAATGCACATGCACAAACACTTTACAATGTGTACTCGGATATATGCATACATGCATGAAATATATAAAAATGTAAGCATAAGAACAATGCACGTATATATAACTATATAATTAATTCTTGCATGCAAGATTAAATAATAAGGTGGCAAGTGGTAAGTGAAAAAGAACAAAAAAAAAAACTATGCCACGTGAATGTGTCGTGGTCGGCCACATGTGGCCTTTATATTGCATGCAATAATCGTCTATCAATGCCTGCAAGTGGGGGACATGTAGGGCTCCATGTGAAAGCAAAACAAGCACAAGCATGGCCACTAAAGGCCATTCGGCGATGAAGATGGTTGTTACATTTGATACGTTACAATACAATATATGATTGTAGATAATGTAATTGAAGTAATATGATTGTAAAAAAAATAATATTACAGTGTTTGATATACAAGTAAAATAATGATTAAAATATAAAAAAAAATAATATCGTAGCATTTACCTTATAACTACTTTGTTAAGAATGTAATGTTAATTTTTAAAATTACCCTTATTTATTAAAATATAAGTTTAATATACTTATATTTTTTATTGTTAATTTTTATATAATATCATCTCTTAAATATATTTTTAATGTCATATATTTTATTTTCATTTCTTATTCTAATCTTATATATTTTATTTTCATTTTTTTAATATAAGTTTTTATATTCTATATTTTATTTTAATTTATTTTACCTAAATTATATAAATTTTAATTTCTTATATTTTATTTTATTTTATTTTTTGATTCTTACATTATATATTTTATTTTAATATTTTTTATTTTAATTATAATATTATAAAATATTTTTTACAAGGTAATAAAGTTGAAGAGTAAAAATATTTTTAAGAACATTGCAGAGTGCAATGTAATGTGATTGCATTAGTTTTGGATTGCAATCACATTACATCCCTTTGCTGTAATGTAATTGCATTACAATCTTACATTACAGTAGTGTGTTGCAAAACAAACACTACAATGTAATTTAATTGAGCATATTGCAAGGGATGTGCTTTCACTTCCCTCATACCAAACACTACCTAAGTGTTAACTTCATATGTTTTTTATGATGATAAAATATTTTTTATTTATTAATGTTTAATTTTCTATTTAAGTGTGCAGAATAAAATTATTTTTTTAATAAATCTGATGATTAAAGGCAAGTCAAGAAGCTTATTAACTTAGAAGAAAAGTTAATCATTTAAAAAGGCTAAAAAAAAGGACTTAGTGAAAACAGAACATTGTTAATTGATTAACGAGAAGCCTTAATCAGTTAAGACAAATTTGGACGTTATATAAAAGTGAAAGAAAAAAGCCTTAATTAATTAACATAATGCTTAACTGATTAAAGGATACTCGAAGCAAAACATAGAAGCTTGCTAATCGATTAAGCAATGGGGTTAATTAGTTAAAACTCAAGACTTAAATTACCTAGAAGAGCCAAATTTAAATTCAAAGTGAAGTTGACGGTTAAAGGGTGCCAAATAAGAGATTTCAAATTTAAAGATATTTTAATCGATTAGCATTTATTTCAACTGGTTAAAGTCGAAGAAAGAGAAGCCTTAATTAATTAGAGGACTAATCAATTAAAGGAAGACTACTAGTTGGAGAAGTTTGAAAACAGAATGTTCTTAATCGGTTAAAGCCATCTTTAATCAATTAACACAATGAAAATAGTTGTTAGACAATGCAAGTCAAAGAAAGCTTAATCAATTAAAGCTTGCCTTTAACTAGTTAATACAAAACTATCTGCCTATTTGAATTTAAATACTAAAAGATAAAATAACAGCTAGAAAGATATTAGACATGTTCATAATAGTTAGAAACTTTCTCTAACAGCTAGATTTGATTCTCTAAATATAAAATGATCTTCCAACGATCAAAGATAGAGAGAGAAGCTACCAAGATCACATTTTAAGCAAAAAGCCAAAGAACTTTCTTTCACACATCTGGTTTTTCATTCCTATTCTTGTTCAAGTGTTTTGAGCTTGATTGTATTTATGCTAAATCGGCAAGGGTCATCACAGGTATTTTTTTTTCTTCTTCATTCTTGATTGAGTGTGAGAAGCACTCTAAAATTTATTATAAGGGATTAGAACTTGGGTTAGAAGCTCGCATTGTAAAAGCTTGGTGAAAATAGTTAATTCCACTGGTTTAGTGGAGTTGGATTGAAAATCATTGATTAAGAGATCATGGTAGTGGATGTAGGTCAAAGGGACCAAACCACTATAAATATTTATGTTTTGTCCATTCCTCTTTACCTCTTCTTTATTTAGGCCTTTTAACCTTAACAAGTTTTAAACCTTCCATTTCTTAGCATACCAAAAGTTTTTCAAGCATAAAAGTTATCTTTAAAAATAATTTTGAAGTATTATTCACCCACCTCTATCACTCCATTGAGACTAACAAGTGGTATCAGAGCTCAATCCTCAAAATTAAGACTTAACATCCTTAAAAGAAATCCAAATGGAGTTGCAAAAATCTATTGTTGTTGAGGGTCAATCTACTATAGACCTCCTTTATTGATGGATCAAATTATATTTATTGAAACATTAAAATGTCTATTTACATTAGAACTTTTGATTATGAAATGTGAGATATGATTACAAGAGGATCTTATATTCCCACCTCACTTAGTTTTGTCACGAGAGAGAAAATTCTCAAACTAAGGGCAAAGTGGACTAAAGCCGAAGTGAAAAATGTTCAAAACAATTTTAAAGCCATTAAAACTCTCCATTGTGCATTAACTTTTATTGAATTTAATAAAATTTCTAGTTATATCACAGCAAAGGAAGTTTGAGAAAAACTTAAAGTCATTCATGAAATGACTTCTCAAGTTAAATTTTAAACTCTTTAACTTGAGAAGTCCCTTTATGAATGACTTTGAGTTTTTTTCAAATTTCCTTAATTGTGGTACAGCCAAAGATTTGAGTTCAAAATTACTTTAGTCACCCATAACGATGAAATGTTCAAAATAGAATTAAGTGAATATAGCTCTACCATGTTTGATAAGTTTACCAATATTACAAGCAAACTTAATCAACTTAGCAAAATCATTTTTGAACATGAGTTAGTTAAAAGATTACTTAGATACCTCTCAAAAAGCTAGAAACCTAAAGTCACTGCCATCTAAAAGGCTAATGATCTTAATGTAGTTATTGATGATGAAATCTATGGCTCACTCATCACACATGAACTTGAGATGAAAGAAAAAAATAAATAGAAAAAGAAAAAATCTTGCTCTGAATATCAGCACATTTAAGAAAGAACTAGAAAACCTTTCAAGTGATGATGATGACGAGTTAGCTAGAAGATTCAAAAAACTCATAGATCAAAAAGGTAGAAAGATTGGAAGAAAGAGTTACAAGAAGGATCAAGGTTCTTCATGGAAAAACAAGTACAAAAGCAATTTCAACAAAAAAGAAGAAATGGTTTGCTTTGAATGTAAAAAACCTAAACATTTCATATCCAAATGCCCACTACTCAAGGAAAAATCTCTAAAGAAGATAAAAAAAAACTAAAAAAAGTAATGGTGGCAGCAACATAATCTGACAGTGATTCTTTAAGCTCAAAGGAAAAAAAAAGAAAAATTGAAAGAAAGAGCAAATTTCTATTTAATGGCAAAAGAAGAAGAATTTGAAGTAACATCTAACTCTTGTGATATTTCTTATGATAAAATTCCAGATAAGTATGATTGTCTATATGTTGAATTTGAAAAGCTTGCATTAAAATATAAAACTATGAGGAAGATAGCCATAGCATTGGATAATGAATTTAGAAAAGTAGGCATGATTTTAATTTTGTTTTTGATCAAAGGAATATGTTTCAAATTGAACTTGAACATTCTAAAAAAAATTTTAAACTCTTGAAGTTGGAACTAGAAAGCAAAACTATAGCTTTGCAAAAGGCAATGGATGAAAATGCTGCTCTTAAAGCTTCAATGGAAGAAAGCTCAAAACTAAAATTGAAAAATGAAAAGAAACCAAAAAGAAATACAAATTTTAAAAAGAGAAATATTGCATCTTCACGTCATTGTTATGTGTATGGTAAGAGAGGTCATTTCTCATATGATTATTATCATAATGGAAGTAACCTTTCCATAACCAAATTGCTTTAGGTGCCTACAAGATTTTATGTGCTTTCTAAACCCCAAAGACCCCTCAAATTATTGGTACTTTAAAAAAAAAACTAAAAATTTGTTTAGTAAGTTAAGTAAGAGCAAAATGATCAATGTTTTAAAACTCAACCAAAGGAAAGGCAACATTAATTGGTAATTGAACAATAACTGCTCAAGACATATGACTGGCAATGAGAAATTATTTATAAAGCTTGATAGGAAGAAAAGTGGTAGTATTTCATTTAATGATGACTCCAAAGGTATTATCCAAAGAATTGGAATCATTGATAACATTTCTTAAATCTAAATCAAGCATGTTTTATTTGTTAAAAGTCTAAGACATAACTTACTATGCATCGTCAGCTTTGTGATTTAAGCTTTTGAGTTTGGTTTGATTCTCAAGGTCAACTATCGTCTGTTTCCCTAACTCATTAGGCTTAATTCTAGATCAATCTCTTTTTGAACTGACCTTTTTAGCAAACATTCCATCAACCAGTGGTGGATCTCTAGCTAAATTTGCCCCCATGTTGGAAGCAACAATTAGGGTTTAGATATATGATATTTTAAATTGTAGGTCATATTGAAATATAATTCTTGAAATGAGAAGAATGAGATCAGAGATTGATAACAGATTTTTTGTGTGTAGATAACCTATTAGTTATAGACATTTTAAAACCAAATCCAATTGGATTGGACGAATTATTTGAATTGTGTCATTTAGATTCAAGTCAATTCTTATTTAGTTAATTTGGATTTAGTTCATTTTTAGTATAGATGGTTGATTTTTTCTAATCAAATTGAATTCTAGTGGATCAAATGGGATTTTAGATTCAAGTCAACTATACTAGCTTTAAGTGGTATATATCTACATGAAGAACCTAAAAAATCATTAACTTAATTTTTTGGATTCAAATGATGCCCAAAATGTATGCAAAAGTCCTTTGATGCTCGTAATAAGCTTAAATTTGATTAATCAAATACGACGAGCTTAATAAGACAATATTTTTTAAACAAAAAGGTGGTGCACTAGTAGCTAAGGTGCATGGGTGGCTAATAATCAATGCTTAAGGTGGTCTGCATTTTAACATGGACACAACGAGACACTTTGTGGTTGAGTGCTAGCTTAAGGGTGCAATGGGGCAATTGGTAGGATACTCTAATTTTGAACAACTCGTACCAAAGTCCAATTATAAAATTATAATATTTATACTTTACTTAAACTTGATTAATAATACCTTATTAAAATATAAATTTCAATTTAGTTAAAATTAAATCAGACTCAAATGTATTTTATTAGTTAAAATTAAAGCAATGAATCCAAAGTAAAATTTATGTTTAGCCAATTTATAAATTTTAAAAATAATTTATTAATTATAAGAAATTCATATACACCCAAAAATAATATTAGAAAATTCATTTACAATTGAGCTCAAATAATAATAATTAATATTAAAGATATTACGGGCACTTTATCCAAATCCATTTATAAATTGGGTAAAATACCTTTACCTCTTAAGTTTTGATCAAAATTTTATGAAAGTTTATTATTTTTCGAAATGAACAGTCCAATCCCAAAAAATAGTTTTCGCTAGACAAGTAAGTTCAGCTTTTCCATCAACTTGCTAACATGGCAAGGATAAAAAAATAATTTTATTTTTAATTAATTTTTATAATTACTATTATATTTTTTTATTAATTAAAAAAGAACCATTATTTAGGGCTCCCTAAAGGAGCACCCGTGCTCCCCTTTCTAGTGAGTTGGGAAGCGCCAATTGGTGCTGTCGTATTTTTTTATTTTTATTATTTTTTAAAATATAATAATAATTTTTTAAATTAACAAAAAAAATATTTAAATACTTTCATAACTTCTATTAATAGTATTTATATTTTTAAAATAAAATATTTATTTTAAAAATTAATAAATTTTCATATAATTTCGATACGTAAAAGTAAAGATATTTTACTTTTTATAAATTTGATTTCAAACAAGTTAGATGGATTGTTGTTATCAAAGTCTCTTTCTTGAGACAATTGGCATTTAAAATGCTACCATCGAACATGACTTTCTTGTAGGACAATCTAAGGACGGGTAAATTGTAATGAACGGAAAGGGACAAACGGACTTAGAGGCATACCTAACTACGTGGGCGAATGAATAAAATTTATTGAAATAGGACGCGTAGACTTGGCGATACTAGGCACATTTTCAGTTGTGTCACGGCTCTAGATTTGACAAAAACTCCTCACGTGACAACTTGCACTTTCTTACATCAACAGTGCACCCACCATTTATCGCTGCACCGTCAAAATCTATTAGATTTTGATAAATTATTTTCTCAACATAAAACCTCATTATTTTCTTTTTTTTTCTATCAATTAAAATAAAGGAAGATGGACAAAGAAAGAAACAATAATTGAAAACAAAAAAAAAGAATGAAAACTAGAAAAAAATTTAAAATTCTTTTGAGCATAATAACTCAGCACAAAAAATAAAATCATAAGAATTTTAAAAAATATTATTTATATTATGTCAACAATAATATTAAAATAATATAAAATGACATCTACTATTTAATAAGATAGGTAAATACTATTATTTAATGATGTTGTATTTAATATCCTTTAAACAATATCATTAGTTATGTACATAAAGAACTATAATATAATTAATATATATTGTTAATTTTTGGTAGCTTCCAGATGCTTTTTTTTAATTTCGATTAATTTGTGAATATTTAATTTTTGATTGATTAAAAAAATTCGAATTCTAATATGCTGTGATTGTTAATTCTAAGTAATATTTAATAACTCGAATTAAGTTAAATATTTAATTCATTATGAGATGTTCTACTCCTATTCTATCTATTTTTCTCCTAATTATCTAATTGTACTAAATGCCTTAAATTTAAAAATTCAGCATAAAACTTATTCATTTTCAAACCCGAATATGTAAAAAAAATTTTGTTTACACAAATGAAATGTGTAAGTCAAATTATGCAATTAATTCTCATATTATATACAAAAATTTGAATTAATCTGCATATAATATTTTATGTAAATTGAATTCATGTACTTCTTTAACTTATTAATTCCAATCTTAACACCATTAAATTTTCTCCTTTCAAGTGTAAGAATTGGAAGTTTTGATTAAGTTAACACAACATTGGATTAAGATGATATGACATTTTTTTATATATACAACATTAATTATGTATTGATATGATATTCATCATGCTGATGTGGCATTAATTGGACGGATAACAATTTATGTCGACATGACACATACCAACGTAATGAGAAATATTGATGTAGCATTTGTTAACATGACTATTAATGGATAAATTTTAAAGAATAAAAGTATATTTAATTTAAGATCAAGTCAATGCAAATTAGTAGTAGTATTATTATTATTATTATTATTATTATTATTATTGATATCAATAATGAAAATATAATGAAAGCAATGAAACTTCAAAATAAATGACAAATATGAAATTTTTGTAATTTTTCAGAGTTTTCTATGTAATTTATTTTTTATTGATATAATTATTTAATTTCATTGATGTTATTGCATTACTAACTTAATATTTCTAGTAATCATCAAAATAAAATTGTAGTTAAAAAGAGATAAGATTAAAGAAACAATGGAAGAAAATATTGTACTTTTTATTAATATTTCTTGTTAAGATTAGAGATAACGTTTTGATAACTCTAAAACCAAATGCACTTATTCTCAAGGAATAAAAAAAAAAGTTATAAATTAAGTCCAAAGTTACTATTCTACTTTGGCTGATTGATTAAATTTACCACTTATTTTTGAATGGGTACAATTTTATCATTATATTTTTTTAATTTAGTTTAAAAAATCAAAATTAATATATTTTGTAAAATTTTTTATATTTTTTAACGAAATACTATTTTAGTGTTTATTTTTGACCATATTGCATTCCTAAATTCAAAACGGACTAGAATACGTGGGACATACTGAATTCCTACTACCAACTCCATATTTCAAATGCTCTGATGATGTGGTTTTTGCTAGAATTAAATTAAAATATTATATATATAATTATATGCATGTAAAAGATTTCTAGTCACTTAAGGAAAAAAGAAATTGTGGAAAAAAATATAGTTTATTGAAATTTAAAGAAAAATTCTTATGTAACCTTCCTAATCATTATATATATATATATATAAAGATTAATATAAATCATTGAAGCAAGGAGACAACAGTAATCTTATGTCTCAAACTCTATGTACGTTTATACCTAGTACATAATCAATGATTCAATCAAATCCCAAACGACTTCTTATTTAACTTGATTTGACATGGTGCCCCTTTTAAAATTAAGAAAAAAATAATAACAATAAGGCTTTTTAAATCTGGCTCACTTGCTCGAATTCATCATTTCATTTAAATTTAACTCTAATACGCATAAACAAAAATTAAAATATTTTTAACTTTTAAATTATAAGAAAACAAATTTATGGGTGGGTGTTTAGACTTATCCACAGGTCTTAGACAAGATTTGTAATAAATAATACGGTTTAATTACCCTTTTAATTAAAAATATATGTTTAATATAATGAACTTAATTTATGAGCAAGTCAATTACAACGGGATCCTCAAGTTTTAAAGTGTAGATCTCTGAGTGTCAAACTCAGTATGAATGCATTTATTGTTTTCTTCTCAATTATTTGTTTTTCTTTTACGAGGACAACGAAAATTTTAAAATTTAATTCTTTGAGTTGAAAATTCATCCGTTTAATATTCCATTGAATATTCCCAACGAAAGAAAAGAAAGACATTTTTTCCAAAGTATCTTCCCGGCTGCCTAGATAGGGACAAAACCATGAGAGTCGGGTACGACGTAGGCCAAAGTCAGCAGATAATTTTTTTAGGAACTGAGAAGCGTATCAAACTGTCTGACAAAGAAAACCTGAAGCAAATAAAAACAAATATATATATAATGTATAAAAACATATAAATAAATTTTTATATTTTTATTTTAAATTAAATAATTTATTTTAAATTAAATAATTTTATTAAAATATTATTTTATATAATATATTAATATATTATAATTAATAATAACTTAATATGATAATTTGATATAATAATATGACCAAATGATAATTTTTATTTTTTAAAATTAATGATATATTAATAGTATGTGAATATAAAATAATAATAAAATGATATAATTATAAAAATTTATTTAATTTAAAATAAAAGAATAAAAATTTATTTAAAGATTTTATATAATTTAAAGATTTAATTTAAACAATATGTCAATAAAAAAGATAAAATATATTAATAATTTTAATTTTTAATTATAATTATATGTAAATTTATTAATTTTTTATGTACATATTTCTTTTCAAATATATAAATAACGTTAATATTAAATATAAAATATTTAAAATAATTTTTTTATTTTTTTTTTCTCTTTGGTTGATAATGTTTTTTAACATCGGTTGTCCACCCATCTCTGTGAGCTCCCTTAAGATATACCTTGGAAGCACAAGATTGGTGCTCTTTTGGAAACCTCGATCAAACTCCCTAAGAGAGCACTGATGCTCCCTTCACAAATCGAGCTCTCCTATATCTCCAAGGGAGCGCCAGAACTAAAAAGTGCCATCCGCAGTTAAAAATTAGAAAAAATTAAAAAAGATATTTAAATATAAATATTATAATTTATATAATAATAAATATTATTAAAATTAATAAAAATTTCAACTACTTCGGTGATAATATTTTTTTTGAATCAGCGACAAGTGTAATTATGGTAAAAAACGGAGAAATTCTGTATTTTAAAAAATAAAAAACACCTTTTGTGTTGCCTATAAGAAAGTGGCCAGGCTACTGTTGTTGCTGCCCATTGCTCAGCTCCAAAATCATTCTCTTTCTGGTCCTGATTCTTCCCACCGATCCATTTCTCACATTGTTTTTAGGCTAAATCTCTCTCAAAACCACCCTTTTTTCTCCCTTTCTGTTATCACCTGGATTTTTCTTTATTGGGCAGTCTTTTCTATTATGAAATCACCTTTTTATTTATTTTCTCTTCGATTGATTGACTGAAGAAAGAAACGTTTTGGGGCTTCAACACCTCCATGGATGCTCTGATTCTAGCGTCCTCTACTGGGGGACTTTCTTTGTTCGCCTCTGGTGTGTTTTTCTTTTTCTTTGCTTTATTATTATTATTATTATGTGAAGTCAAATCTTTCATTTCGTTCTTCTTCTTCTTCTTCTTCTTCTGTCTATTGTTGCTTTGGGCTAATTTATGATATTTTGTATTTTTCTTGTTTGATGCATGTGATGAACAAAAATTAGGAAGGAGTAGCTGGAGGAGTAATGATTTGAAGGCTGTACATTCTCCAAGTACGATTACTAGTTCTCCCTTCTGGGTTTGTTGTTATAGTCATTTCTATTTGAAAAAAATGAGAAAGTGTTTGAATAGCTGTGATATTTAAGATTTATATTCCTGGAAAAAATTTGTTTGTTTGTATTTTTTTTAAAAATACAAAGCACCATGTAAGGGCTTTGAATTCTCAAAGTTGTAAGCACCATGTGATGCACAAGTTGGTAATTAATGTTTACATGAACTACTTTCAACTAATTCTTCAACTAATGGCTTTTGCTGTGGTGACTCACATCCGCCTGAGCAGTGTAAAGTGTTGGGATGGAGAGGGGAGAGTTGTGACAGATTTCAATACATTTGATAGTTTAGGCTTCCCTTTGATGTTTGTTACTAGTATACTATTATTTCTTTTAAAAGTTGCTAAAATGCAAAAGCAAACAGTAAAGTGTAAATTGTTTTTTGCTAGAATTAAGCAAATAATTGTTTCATATAATAGTTAAATAACATATTATGCTATTAAAATAAGTCAACTTTTTTTTAATAAAAAAATATATTCTTTAAAAAAATTATTTTCTTTTGTATCTACATTTGCTTTTTACTTCACGAGTAAAAAAGTAAGCATGAAGATTAAAAAACCAGTTGTACCTTTATTTACTATGTTCTCTTTTCTTGGTGGATACCTAATGATCATGGCTTTTACAATGTATTAGGTGAAGTTAGTGAAGTTCCTACTTAGATTTATTAAACAAAAACTATAATTGAAACTAAACTCTATTGATTGAGGATGGATAGATCTCACTGTATATATTTACCAAAAAGAAAGTTTAATATTTTAGCTGGAGATTGGTATAAGTAATCTGTTATTCAATTGAATAAATTTTGTATATAAGTACCATATTTAGTCAATTATTTGCATGTTATTGATCTAATGTAGAATATCTATCAATCCATAGGTTATGGCCTTTTATTTTAGTTTATGTTGGATAAGGCTCTGTTTGAAACTTCATCAACTTTGTGCTTTACTTTGGCGTATATTTCATTTTGTTTAAATTTTTTGCTCCAAACTTTTCTTTTCTTTACAACTGATTTAAATGGATGGCATTTCATGTTATTCCAGTCATCGGGCCTATAGGTTCTTCAATAGGAGTGCAAGTGCCGGCATGCAGTTCAGATAACGCCGTAGGAAAGTTTTATACTCTAAAGTTTCGCCGGCATGTTATCAAGCATTATGGTAGAGGTATCCAGGATACACCTACAGCCTTCCAGAAAAGTAATACAAAGTTTCTGCCGAATGCCACCTCTGATCACCCACTTGAATCAGAGCCAGCAGCTTATCCCAAGAATACTTGGAACTCTGTAAAAAATGCATTGGATGCTTTTTACAGGTTTTCACGGCCTCACACAATTATAGGCACAGTTAAGTTTTCAGTGTGATTTTACAAATTACATAGAAGTTATATGTGGATGCAAACCTTTCAGGATTCCACATTTTATAAATAGTAAATTTCAATTTGCATTGGTTATTTTTGCTTTTATCTTTCACAGCTCATTTCCCTTCTCTCAGCAGGCACTCAGCATTGTTTCAGTTTCTCTCCTTGCCATTGAGAAGGTGTCGGATGTTTCTTCCCTGTTCTTTACTGGGGTGTTGGAGGTGACCAAATGGACTATCTTGATAATTTAATCAGATTATTAGTAAATTAATAATTATAATCCTTACACATCTATTATTTTGTTTTTCAGGCTGTGGTTGCTGCACTTATGATGAATATTTATATTGTTGGTTTAAATCAGTTGTCCGACATTGAGATAGACAAGGTACTTGATGTAAAGATACAATTGTTAGAAGTTTATTTAATTAGTTAAATATGAATGAATCTGCACTATATCTTACTGTCTAGATGCCCTCATTATTCATTGCTTTTTCTTATATCCTTGTTTGTGTTTGGTTCTATGTAAAATTTTTTGCCAAGGTGGGATCCTGTAGTTTTGCAACTCCTTTTTAATTGGGTCATGCAGTAACTCTTTTTCTTCTTCTTTCTTTTTTAAACAAGAGATTTAAGTACTTAATTTACTTGGTGCATGATCCTAGAAATTAGTAGATGGATAAATTCATAAATTGTCTAATCATAGAAATGTTATATTGCAGGTTAACAAGCCTTATCTTCCATTGGCATCAGGGGAATATTCTATTTTTACTGGCATCATAATTGTCACATCCTTTTCCGTTATGGTATCCACAATCTTTTCTTTGCAAATGTTTTCATGTTCTATTCATTATCTTCTGTGGTAAATATATCTTTGCATCTGATGCACTTATGTAAGCTATAAAGCCATGAAACAAAAAATCATATCGTCCTTCATGGAAAGTAAAATGCTAGTTCTATACATTTTAAGACCATCAAAGATGGTAACAGCAGATATGAATAAGGTTTTGATGTGGAGAAGTCTAAGTACCTGCAGATTAGTGACTAGATGCTTTCCTGACTTTCGGTATAAGAATAAAAAAAGCTTCAGTAGCATAACAAATAGAAAACTTGAAAACAATGCCATTAAATATTCATAAAATCACTATGATTTACACTTATTCTTAATGAAAAAGGAGGTTTCTTGCCTGGTCACTATCTCTTTAAGTTAGCCTTTAAAGAGAGTAAATACTTGCCAGGCTGTGGCTTCAGCATCCCCAAGTCATCTTTTGGTTCCTGCAAATGTTGTTTCTAAATGGTGATCTTCATTTTGCTTTTCTTGATTTGCTGTTTTTCTTCATGTACTATAAATGGTTTCCCACCTCTCTTGAGTATATGTTATCATCGTTTTAAGCATACAACTACTATTCCTTTGGCCTGAAATCCTCTAGAAATAAAAGTGGATCAGTATATATAATCCCCTTTTGAATTGAATTGCTATGTTTGACTTGGTTTCAATTTTGGGAAAGACTTTTGACTTTAAGTTTTTTGTTTTAAAACATTTATCTTTTTTTTTTTTGTTAAATATTATGTTTGACTATTTTGAACATAAAGAAGTTGACAATGAATTAAATAAAAAATTGAATAAGGAGTATAAAGACTTTGGTCTTAAAAAGAAGAAAAGGGACATTATATTGAAACATCTCAAAGGGAAAAGGACATTTGATTTGGAAATGGAGGGTGTATTGACAAACTAGTACATCATACTTAGATGTACACTGTACTTCTACCAATAATACAACTTTTTAGTCATTTATTTTTAATGTTTAAGCATCCAAGACCTAAATGCTCATTATATCCTTCTTTTCTTTTTCAGAGCTTTTGGCTTGGATGGATTGTTGGTTCATGGCCATTATTTTGGGCTCTTTTAATCAGTTTTGTGCTTGGGACTGCATACTCAATCAATGTGAGTTGGTCTATGGGTTTATCCATCAAGTAGATACGTGAAGCATGAAGCATAAAAATACATGACATTTCATTTTAGTGTGTGTATAGTTTGTTCTTGCACCTCTTTGTTTGAAATTCTTTTGCAATTAATTGCGCCAAGGCTCACGATTGGTAGATAAGGCATACTTTTTCTATGAATAAAATGCTTTCTTATACAGTATTACATTTATGAGTACTGAGTAGTAATGGCAAAGGAATGGGTGGGGAGGGTTTTAGGCTGCCCTGCCCCCTAATTCTTTTGCCTTCCCCTACATGGTTGCATCCCTATGTGCCACCTGTACTCCTGTGCCAAAGAATTGACCCCATCCCAGTCCCTTCTCAGTTCCTCTGAACTAGAAGTGTAAGAAATACCTGCATCAAAAAAAGAAACAAGAATTAGTCCTCATAACAAAACTAATACAATGACAGTTCTAAGTCAATGGTTTGCAAAGAAAGGTTTATCAATTAAAAACCCATAACTGCTAAGATATATATATTAATGCTTTTGCAAGAAAATAAAAAATAATTTATCTTATTGTTTAAATCTCCTATCTTCAATACCTTGTAGTGACTTGCATTTATGCCTTGTCCAGCATATAAAGAGCCCTGCATTTATTAATTGTCCTTGGAAACATAAGGCTTTTCTTTGGAGAAGAAATGGAGCGAAGAGTTAGAAATGTAAATTAAAATAATTTATTTAAGGGTGGGTTAGAAGAGATAGGATAGGAAAGATTATAAATAATTTCTTTATTTGTCTAAACTCTCAACCTTATTTTTAATTTTTAATTTGTTGTTCAATAGCATGTAAAACTTGCTTCTTACTCATTTACACCATTTAGAACTGTGCTAAGTTATTGCACTTAGGCATATAAAGGTGTTGCTTTGAAGGAAAGATAGAAAAGTGAAGAGATATTAGGAAAATAGAATTATGAAAGGAAAGAAAAAAGATTTTTCCCTTTCCACTTCCTTGCTTGGTGGGGAGAATGAAAACTGGATCCATAGGAAAATATGTTGTCTTCCTTGCTTGTTTAAGAGAAACAAAGAGAGGAAAGAAAATCATTACATATTATCATTCTATTAAACTCTTTATAAGTGAAGATAGAAAAGGAAACTTAAAGGAGAGAAAGAGGGACAATTTAGTGAACTCATAACTTTTGACTACCATCCTTGTTTATTTTCTTACCTAGAATTTTCCAATTTGGTAATATTCGTATAATGGGTCAAAGAGAAAAGGTCCATCTCTCACTTATTTTTTTGCCTGCCACTCTTCCCTCTTACCAAGCATGAGTTAAAACATGTACTTACCCTTTTTCAAGTAATTCTTTCATTCTACCACTTATTTCCTACCAATTGTATATAATGATCTATGTATACATTAGATGTTTGAGCTTATTAGGCTAATGACGTGAGGTTTATGCATAAATCTACAACAGGCCATGAAAACAATGACTAAGTGCTTGTTTATTTCTTGGTGCCAATTCCAATATTGAGAATTATTACAATCAATATACTTGTACAGAGTTTTCTGACTTCATGGAATCTTTAGAACCTCCTAGTCTTCATCTCATTATCACAAATTCGGAAAATTATTCTGACGCTGACTTAAATGATATTTAACAGTGGTTTTCATAATGATATGGTGATGCTGTAAACTTTCTGTAATTTCAGCTGCCACTATTGAGATGGAAAAGGTTTGCGTTAGTTGCAGCCATGTGCATCCTAGCTGTTCGAGCAGTGATTGTTCAACTTGCTTTTTATTTGCACATACAGGTGCCTTTTTCTCTTCCTTTTTTGTTTCTTTTTCCCACTTTCCCAAAGAACTCAATAAAGTTTTTTTTATTTTCTCCAGTCTCTTGTTAGGTATGTGGCCTCTAGATTGAGACATGTGTTGATTTGAGACATAGCTACATCGAAAGTAATCTTTGTTAAAGTATATCTTAGTGTGGCATTGGTGCCATCAAGTCAGTGATGAAAACCCGTATTTGATGTGCACCTTGTCAATATTGTAAAATGAGTGAAAGGAATAGTTCCAATTTTGATGTTTGAGAACTCAAAAGGGGTCCTCAATATGTTTGAACTTGGTCTCTAAAGGGCATTCCAGCAGTTAAAACCTGAGACTTTACCTTGGGAATGGTGAAGTGGTCTTTGTAGGATGAGGGAGGTACCATCCTTTGTCTAATCAAGGCCCATGGGCCTATATATGTATATATACCAAAATGTACAAACTTGATACATATTTCAAGGTCGAAAAATTTTCTTACAAGCATGTTTACCACTCTATCTACTAGCAGAATTTATTTTGTTTATTTTTTACAATTGATGCTTTAGTTACATGGTCTGATCAATTTAAAAAGCTATAATATATTGTGTGATGTTCCCAGACCCATGTATTGAGCAGACCAGCTATCATTTCAAAGCCTCTAATTTTTGCTACTGCATTCATGAGCTTCTTCTCAGTTGTTATAGCATTATTTAAGGTAAGCGTTGCCCTCTATTTTAGTGAATTGCTGTATTTTTTCTTTTGCATTTTATGTTAGTCCACTAGTTCATTTAATTTTTCATGGTTAAAGTGGTAATTGCAATTCTAAGTTTGTAATTGATATCATGCAGGATATACCTGATATTGAAGGAGATAAGATATTTGGAATCAAATCTTATACAGTATGTCTAGGTCAAAAACGGGTGAGTTAAGCATACAAACAATTCATAAATGAGGGTTTTCTCATATGATTAAACTTTTTATTATCATTTTACTGTCTTAATTTACTTTTGCAGGTGTTTTGGACTTGTATTTCACTTCTTGAAATGGCTTATGGTGTTTCTATTTTGGTTGGAGCAACATCTTCCTATACCTGGAGCAAAGTCATCACTGTATGTATTCAAGATATCCATTACTCACTGAATGTGTTATGTTTTGTTTAAGAAACATACAGCAGTAAATGCTTCCCCCAGTGTGAAATATTGGGTGTTTCATATTATGATTTATATTTTAGATTCTCTTACTAGTGCATAGGCCCTGAGGCTGCCCTTTTTTTCCTCCTGAAAGAATATTAAAGAATCACATGAACTATAGTCATGTACCTTTTTTTTTTTTTTGGGTGCTAGGAAGAGAGTTAAATATCTATGCTTTCCACTCATCTGTTATTATGCGAAATCTCTGATTGGTCTCCCTTGAGGTTTTGTTAGATATCATTCATTTTCTGTCGAGATTTTGGTTCATCACTTTATCCTCGTTTTTCTTATATTATTGTTCGCTAAAGTTCTTGGGGCACGAAGCTCTTATTATTCTTCTTGTTATTTTAACTTTTACTGTCACTGATTAAGTGTTAAGGATTGATTGGTATTTTATCATAATGTTATGGGGCAAGAAAACTGACAAAAAATGTCAGGAGAGACCACTCTCTTATTCAGAATCTTTGATTTTTATTGTTGGTATATCTGTTACTTATTCATTGCAAACAATGGTGAAATTTTCTGGTAGATGCTATTTATGTCTAATTAATTAAACAAGTATGTGAGCAATGACTAATATACAGTCGATTCTCCTTGAATTGGATTAGGTTTTGGGTCATTCCATCTTGGCTTCAATTTTATGGATCCGTGCCAAATCTGTTGATCTGAAGAGCAAAGCTGCAATAACATCATGTTACATGTTTATTTGGAAGGTAATCATTAATCTTGGCTTATCAAATTGTTATGTTGCTACAAGATGATGCTGGCAACTCGACAATTACCAACTGCAATTCAGATAGGAATAATTGGAAAAAAAGGAAATAGAACAGAGTTGAGTTCACTTTATGGCCCATGAGAGGCATAAGATTTTAATGCTTTAATATTATATTTGGATGGCAATAATGACTAACCTTACCAAATAGGTGGTGTTGGATCCATATATCATGGAATATGAGGCTTCATTCTTTTGTCTGCTTGTCTGAGAAAAATATATAATCTTTCTTGATGTCAGTGTTTTAGTTGGTCTTAATAGGGAGCAAACTAGGATGCAATAAAATGCTAGGTATATTCTAGCATGGGTTTGTTGTAGCCTACTCCAACTTCACAACATGCCCCCAAATAAGCTTAAGCCTTATTGGAAATGACGTGGTAACTAACTCCACAAGCAGAGTACCTCTCCTCTGCACGGGCTTGGTGAAAATGACAAAGAGGAAGTGACTATTGCTCCTTAAGAATTTCACGAACCTTTTCCATTGCCAGCTCTACCAATTTTAGTGCCCTTTTGGTGTATAATTTATCATTTAGACGCTCAATTCTAGCTGAGGTTTTTCAATTTTCTCTTCTTCAAATCAAAATGTTGGAAACTTTTGTTGGTCATCTGCAATAACTGCTTGGTTTCTTCTTGCAGCTCTTTTATGCAGAGTACCTTCTCATACCACTTATAAGGTGAGAGGCCTAATTCATTCCAAAAGTAGAGAAACATAAGATGCCATCAAAATTCAAGAGCCGCTAATTTATTCTTTGAAGATAAAGAAATGCAAATCCAAGGAATGTTGTTGGCAGAATTGTGAGATTCTGGATGATCTGCACACCATTGTATAAATGTGATCTTATTTTGTAAGCAATAGTAGCATTGCTAAAATTCAATAATGGCCAGAAAAATGGCA
>NW_018397256.1:3830537-3903997 GCF_002168275.2 Theobroma umbraticum | reverse complement strand
ATGATTCTCGCTTTGGGTGCGAGAGGTCCCGAGTTCGATTCTCGGAATGCCCCATCCCTTGTTTCTTTTTAATTCCCTATACTGCAATTTCAAATACTTAATCTGGACTAAGTCAACTTTAAATGTATAATTAGAAGTTTGTTAAGTTTATATTCAGTTGTTTTCTCACAAGATACCTCAGCAGTGACATGCAAAAATAAAAAAATTAAAAAAGGTACTATTCTCAAGGTCAGCAAGCTATCATCATCATACCTTTAATCTTGTAGCCATCAGAAAATTGAAATCTGCCTCAAACCTGCGAAACAAAATGGAACAAATATACAGAATGCATATAAACTTCAAGAGCAGGCAATAATATTTAACCAATAACTATTTACAGGCAAGCAAAAATATATGGACAGAAAAGGACAAGCAATTAACCAACACTACTGTCCTTAGAAAAAAATAGCTTCAATCAAACCCAAAGTTGGAATGCATTTTTAAGACCCCCTGGCATCCCACTTCAGCAGCAGTATGATACATTGAACTGCATTCAATGTGAAAGACCAGAAAGCATTGCTCCTCTTGCGACAAGTCCTACAAAAATTAACAAAAATCTGTTTATCAGATCAAGAATAAATAAAAATTAAACATGATAAACATTAAAAATTGGGCATTTGGTCTAGTGGTGTGATTCTCGCTTAGGGTGTGAAAGGTCCTGAGTTTGAATCTCAGAATGCCGTATTCCTTGTTCCTTTTTAGTTCCTATACTGGCCCTGAGCTTAACTTCAAAAGCATAATTAGAAGCTTATTTAACTTCAGATTCATTTGTTTTCTTAAGATTCCTCAGTAGTGAATTGAAAATTTTAAAATAAAAAAAATATTAAAAGTTGTGCTACTTTCAAGGAGAACAAGCTATCCTCGTACCTTTAATCTCATAGTCATAAGAAAAACAAGAAATCCGCCTTAAACCTGCCAGGCAAAGGGCACCAAGTACACATAGAATCTACACATTTGAAGAGCAGATGAAAATACTTAACTGACAATTCTTATTTATAGGCAAGCAAAATCAGTGACTAGAAAAGCCAAATACATTTTCCTTGTCTCAGTGAGTTTTCATCTTTTCTATCAATTCAAGACTGCTGCTTTTCTTTGATCTTGATCTAATGGCCAGGCTAAAACACATGGGATTAGCTTTCCCCTTCCCTATATTTCTCCTCCCATCTCCCCACTCCCTTTCCACGTTGAAGGAAGAATTCAACCACCAAAAACCTTACTGGCCAAACTAATCAGCACCTCTCATATCAATAAAATATTTTTGCATTCAACCTGAAAGGCCCCACAAAAAACATGTTATTATGACATTTTATCTTGTGATCCGGTTTATGCAGAGCTGCCTAATTTTTTTTTTCTTTGGGCCATAAACTGCCTAACTGTTGTCTAGGCTCCTTTTCAACCATTTTTGCGGTTTAATATAAATATTCTTACAGCATTATAACTTGCAAAGTATGTTTTCAGGGTCACATATTTCATCAAAAAGAAAAAAAGAAAAAAAAAAACTCTAGGACAATCATAACCCCATGGATGTTTAGGCTTCTAGTTGATCAATATTCTGAATTAAGAAGTATCAACCAGTATCAATATTGTAGTAGAAATCAAATTTTGAAAGCCTCTGGCACCCACCATAGCAAGAAAATAATACAAGCATAAAGAGAGAGTGCAAAACCTCAGTCCTCTTGAGATGTGCCATTGAATTTAACATAAATCCAAGGAGAAAAAGAGCTAACTGATTAGAAATTTGATATCAGAAAGTGGACATTTAGTTTAGTGGTATGATTCTCGCTTTAGGTGCAAGAGGTCCCAAGTTCAATCCTTGGAATGCCCCTCTCCCTTGCATCTTTTTCTGTTCCCTATACCTTGAAAATTTTTATCTGATGAATCTGATTAAAAGTCAACCAGAAGAGTATAAAAAAGAAATTTATCAACTTCAGATTGGTCCATTTTCTGACAAATTCCTTAAAATAAGTTCCAAAATTAAATAATAAATAAATAAGGTGCATATGCTATTTTTGCATGTGGGCAAGCTAATGACATACCTGCAACTGCAGTCATTAGAAAAAGGAAATTTGCCTTAACCCTGAAAAATAAAGGGCCACACAAAACAATGGAATGAACATAGTTCTGAAGAACAGGTTAAAAAACTTAATTAAAAAAAAAACACAAATAAAAGATAAGCAAAATTGGCAAATAGAAAATAAATTTTCTGCCTCCAGATGAGAAGTTTTTGTTTATCATTCTGACTCAATGGGCAAGCTACAGACTGTGGAATAGAACTTTCCTCTCCTTAAGCCTCTGCCCTTGCAACCATACTCCTCCAACTCATAGTGAAGCCAGGATAAGAACCAAGGTGAGAACAATTGCCGAATGAACTTTACCCTCTGAAGCCGTTAGCTCCACTTGTATGATTGGAAGATTTTAATGCTCATCTTGCAGGCCCCATAGAGAAACGGTTACTAGGACATGGCATTTTGCATAAGATTCCTGCATAGTTAATTGTCCTGCATGCCAATCTTTTAATCATTTTGAAGCACTTAACCATGTATTTCTATAGCAGAAACAGGCCACAAAACAATCTAGACTTAATCATTAAACTAAGGAAAGAATGCATAATTGTCTAATATTCATCACCCATAACTGTCTGGTTTTCTTAGTGATCCATAACCCGAATTACGTAGTATAAACCATCATCAATATTTAATAATGGCAAAAAGCTTCAACCAAAGCTCAAGTCTAAATCCAATTTACAAGCCTCTAGCACCCCACTCTAGCAAATAAAACATTGATGCTCTTGGGATGATTCCAGTTACTTAACATTAGCAGGAATCCTTGGAGAAAATACCTCATAATTATATTAAAAATACCCCATAGCTATCAACTGGGCATTTGGTCTAGTGGTATGATTCTCGCTTTGGGTGCGAGAGGTCCCGAGTTCGATTCTCGGAATGCCCCAGCCATTGTTTCTTTATAGTATCCTGTACTACAATTTTTGAAATATTTGGTCAGGGAATCTGGCCTGAAGTAAGCTTTCAAGTGTTAATTTTCTCTGACCAGAGTTTCCGGTAATAAATTGCAAACAAAAAAAAAACAAAATTAACAATAAAGCTGATTGTATGGTTCTTTTATGTGAGCAAGCTACTTTCATACCTGAGATCTCAAAGTACTAGGGAAAATTTTCTTTCTAGCATTACGCTGCCAAAGAAGGGCACCACACAAGCTTGTAGTAAACATATATTTCAATAGCAGGTTTATACTTAATCAACAACCTACTTGAAGGAAGCACAATTACTAAATAAAAAAGTTAACCATTTTTTTCCCTTTCTTTTCACTGTGTGAGACTCATATATGCATTTTTGTCAACACAAGACTCATTTTTTTTTAGCAATGACTGAGCTAGACACAGTGGGGTAGCTCCCCCGACCATGGCGAATGTGGGATTCATTTCTAGGTCCTTAGAAAAATTACCGAAGGGCTTTAGCAGCTAACCTAGGTAACAGCAACATCTCATCTCACATCTTCTACCAATAGAAGAATTTTTCATTCAGCCTGCAGAGCCCAAATACAAAAGATTATTAGAAGATGACATTTTGCAATTAGGTTGTTGCACAAATGCCTGATTGTCCTCTAAGCTTATCTGTCAGTACTAAGCTAAGTATGATAACAGCATAACACAACTTGATAACATTATATTAACTTGTAAGAAAGACAATAAATTATCAAAAATATAAACATGTAAAAGTGCATTAATTCCAGAATATTCATAATCTGTATCTGTTTTCTAGTTGGTCCATATCCTGAATTCTGAACTATACCCAACATCAATGCTAAGCATAGGCAAAAGTTCTAACAAACCAAGGTCCAGATAATATTATTAAAGCCTTCGGAACACTACTCTAGCAAGGAAATGATATCTGGAAACCACATCAAAAGCAAGACATAAAACATTAGTTCTCTGCAGATGAGTCCATAAAAAGTTAAAGAGGACCTTTAAGAGAAAAGCTGATAATTAGAAATTAGAACATTATAAACATAGAAAACTGGGCATTTGGCCTAGTGGTGTGATTCTCGCTTTGGGTGTGAGATGTCCCAAGTTCAATTCTCAAAATCCCTAGCTCCTTATTAAGTAAGTAGAACTAGCAAATGACTTTAGCAAGCACCTTCACCTCTGGTATGCATAGAAGACTTTAGCATTCAACTTGCAGAGCCCTAAAAACAAAAGGTCTTTTACACATAACATTTGTAATCAGATTGTTGCATAACTGACTAATTGTTCAGTAAGCTCATCTTTGAACCATTCTTTTAAGTACTAAGTAAGTATTCCAACAGCAAAACAACTGGCTAACAATCTAGTTACTGCTTAGACAGATAAGTCATCAATACATAAATAAAACTGTGTATATACCAGAAATACATAACCAACAAATTTTTTTCTTCCACTTGGTGCATATCCTGAATTATGAAGCTTAAACCAGCATCAATACTAAAATAGATTAAAAAAGCTTCAATCAAAACAAAGTCCAAATGCTGCTTAAAATGCTTTGAGTCCTACTCTGGCAACAATAATACCTTCAACCACATCAAAAAGTGAGAGACAATAAAAGCACTAGCCCTCTTAGGTTTAGTCATTGAACCTTAAAGAAAAGAGCTAATAATAAAAATTAAAAAAAAAAAGCCCATGATAAGCATCAATATATAGGCATCTAATCTAGTAGTAAAATTGTCACATTAGGAGAAAGAAATCTGACCCCAGGTTTGATTCTCAAAATGCCCCCTACCATTTTCTTTCTATTTCGTATATTACAAGTTGAAATATTGGAGCATCAGAGCCTGTTATGAAGTCAATTTTAAGAGTATAACACAGAACTTACGGCTTCATATCAATTTATTTTCTGACAAGACTCCCAATAAATGAGAAGCAAAAACCGAAAAATAAGAAGTTAGGCTACACTTGATTTTTTTGTATGTGGGTATGCAACCCTCATACCTGTAATCTGGTGACCATCACCTTAAGCCTGCCAAACAAAGGGATCCTGCCTACAAAAGTAGTGTTTTTTATACAACTTAGTTAGGAGATTTAAATCCTTCATCACCAAAATCCTATTTGAAGGCAAGCAAAATCAAAGAACACAAAGAAAGCATAATGTGATGTGCTATTTTCTTCTTCTCATCAGTAGATAGTAAGACAAGAAACAAAGAGAAAATTTCCTTCTCTACAGTTCATAATCTAAGAGTTAACTGACAGCTCCAACAGGTTAAAATATCAGAGATCTTTGCCTCCACCATGGAGAAGTCCACATAATGGGGAAAAAAAAGGTGACAAGATGTTATGCTTCACTTTATTTAAACAGGTTCTCTAAGTTCCAACAATCAAGCCACGAAGAAAATTACTGAAAGGCTTTTGGCAACTTAGGTGCTTCTGACTTTAGGAAAACTTGAAGTAACTCATATTTTCAGTTCCAATCATCAATGATATAATCATATAAACAGGTTAGCGTAGGAGATATTGTTTGAGCAAAACAACAACCTTGTCACGCAAACATACTGCACAAAATTAAAATGTGATAAGTGTATAATAAGTAAGTAATTTAAGCCCTTCTAAACCGTTTTCATTTTTTATAATAAGTCATGACAACAAATGTGACTCAGTATCTCAATCATATTATTACAAAAGGGCAGCCATAGCCCATAGGTATCTGTTGTTGTAGCTTCCTGTCCATTTAAATTCAGTAAAAGGGAAGCAGTCCATATACTCAACTAGAAAAGAAAACATGGCTAAAATTAAAGAAAGGTACAGTAAATCTTGCGCAAGACCTTTCTTTTACAGCTCTATCCCGATCAAATACTCATTAAAACAACTCAATGCATGCCTCCCAACTAATCAAAACACCCTGGACAAAGATGCCGGACTACTGCTGGTAGTCAGGAAACCATCAAGTAATAGGATGACGAGCTTCGATTATTGGAGGCCTCACGAACAGGATAGGGTTAGTTTTCGATCGTTGATACCTTTTTTTTTTTTATGTTGCTATTTTTCTTTGGTTTTCTATTCATTTGTTATTTTTCTGATTAACCCTTTCTATTCATTTTGTGCAGAAAAAAGAAAAGCAAAATGTAAAACGTAAAACCATAACCTAAATTTCCCACACACTATTTACTGATTTAAATACGTAATTTTTTTAACAAAAAAAAAAGGAAAATAATGACTGGTGAAACTTTCACTTACCGCTGATAAAATATGAGGAGTAACTATGATCATGTAGTAGGTCGAGAGTCATGAAGCTCCGCCTTGGTTAGCGTCTGAGGCGACGGCGCTTCTGTTTGGATGGGCGGAAAAATTAGAGGAAAAGAAGGGATGGGTTTCGATTGTCAATTCTTTTCGCGGGAACCTGACGGACAAGGAGGAGTGCGCTTTGACAATGGTCAAAATGAAGTGCCTGACGGAATATTTGTCTTCGGTTTTGGTCGGCGGATTTTGCTTTTATTTTTTTATTTAATATATTTATTATATGATAATGTCTAAATTATTATTTTATTTAAAAAGATTAATCAAATTTATCAGATGAATCAAATTTATCATTTATCTTTAAATAAATTTTTTTTAAGGAAAGGAATACTTTTTATTATTATGCTCTTAAATCTTAGGTACTTTATTTTTTTCTCTTTAGAGTAATAATTCTTGTTTATTCTCTCTAATTTTTTTTTTCATATTTACTTACTTTATATTTTTGCATCAATCGTCAAGAAATCTCGTTTAGGCTTGCTTAGTCTTATAAACACAAGATTACAAGGTCGCACGAAACTTGATTAAAGTTTCAAGCTCATGACAGATGGTATTAGAGTAACACTTTTTAAAGCTAGGTATTACACGGTTTGAAGATTGAGAGAGAGATAGGGTCAACTGCTGAACAATCTACTGTAAATCAAGAAGACAGGGAAACAAGAGCTACTGTTAAGAGAGGCAAGTCCAAGGATGCTATATCTACACTAGAAAGTCGAGTCATCAGGATTGAAGTTTTCATGGGAGAAACTCAAGACAAACTTAACGAGATCGAGACCAAGACGAAGCAAGTGGAGACAAATGACATTGACTTATGAGAGCACATAAACAATGCGGTAAAGACATTAACTCATTGTGACAGCGCATTGGAAGAGTTAATTTTAGCCATGCGGCAAGAGATTATTGAACTTTGAGACAAGATCACATCTCTAAAGGCAGTCACACCAAGAGACGGGCTTAACGCATCAACAAGTACCACATTGTAGGTACTAAAACCCAAGGACTTTCAAGGCGAGTAGGAAGCCAAGGAAGTCTGACAATTTCCTTTTGGGAGTTGAGTAGTACTTCAAGGCTATGCGCATAACGAACCACACCGTAAAGGTCAATACAACTGCCATGTATTTGACCGATATTGCTTTATTGTGGATGAGGCAACAATGCGATGCTAAGCTCGGGGGAGCTCACATCATGACTTGGGAGGAATTTCAGAAAGAATTACGAAAACAGTTTTATCCTGAGTATACGGATGACGAAGCCTGTGGAAAGCTTAAGAGACTGTCTCAACACAGTGAGATCAGGGAGTATGTCAAACAATTCTCTAAACTTTTATCATAGATCAACAAATTTGGCAAAAGGGAAGCACTTTTCTCGTTCAAGGATAGACTCAAACCATGGGCCAAACTAGAACTTTAGAGGCAAAATGTGAAGAATATTACCAAGGACATGAGTGCTACCAAATCTTTAGTGGATCTGAAAAAGAATCCTCTAATCGTACCAGGGCCTAAGATAAGGGGAAGAACACTTGAGATAGGGAACAGTATTCTAAAGGTAAGAGTAGCGACTACAAGAAGCCAATTGTCGCAAAAGCTACATTTAAGGACAAAAAAGAACCATCAAAGTCGTGTTTTCTTTGTAGAGGACCACACTAGGTCAGCGAATGTCCACAAAGGGCCAAACTTGTGGCCATCACTCACGAAGAGAATGAGAACGATCCAAAAGCCAAGAAGCTAGGATCAATAGTGCTAGGCGCAATCCAACAGAAGAGATTCGCTTGAAGACAGGATCTCATGTTTATCGACATTAAGATTAATGGATAAAAAAAAGAGGCATTAGTCGATACTGGAGCCTCAGATCTGTTCTTGTCAAATGATGCTGCCAAACAACAAAAAGTCAAACTTGATACGAGAGTAGGCTACATCAAGACAGTTAACTAGAAGCGATTTTTGACTCTAGGGGGTAAAAAGATAAAGGTACAATCAAGCGTTTGGCAAGGAAAAGAACTTGTCTAGATTATCCCTATGGATGATTATGAATGCGTCTTAGGTATGGAATTCCTAGATCAAATCAATGAATTGCTCATACCGTTTGCCAATTTTATCATCATATTTGACTCAAGGATTCAGTGTGCAGTACTAGCTCGACGTACACGTAGGTCTGAATCAAAGCTACTCTCGACCATGCAACTAGCAAAAAGGGCAAAGTTCCAGGGGAAAACTTTTGCCGCTATTCTCAAGGAGGAGAACTAGGCTACTAAACACACGAAGGCACCAACAAAGGTATTGGAGATGTTGGAAACTTTTAGGGATGTGATGCCCGCCAATCTACTGATCAGACTACCACCACAAAGGGAAATTGACGATCACATAAATTCAATGCTCAACACACACCCACCAGCACATGTGTCGTATTGTGTGTCGCCACCTAAGCTTACTGAACTCAAGAAATAACTAGGTGAACTCCTCGATCTAGGGTTCATTCAGCCATCTAAGTCACCATACATTTATGCATCGACTATCGAGTGTTGAATAAGCTCACAATCAAGAACAAGTATCCGATCCCACTCATCATGGACTTGTTCGATCAATTAGGTGGATCCAAATGGTTCACCAAGCTAGATTTGTGATATAGATATTACTAGGTATGCATTGCAAAGGAGGATGTACCAAAAATAGCATGTGTGACACATTACGGATCACATGAATTTCTCATCATGCCATTCTATCTAACAAACGCACCAGCAATGTTTTGCACCCTAATGAACAAGGTACTTCAACCCTTCCTCAATAAGTTTGTGATTGTTTACTTAGATGATATTGTGATATACTCCAAGAAGTTGGGGGAACGTGTGCAATATATTAAACTCGAAATGGAGAAGCTAAAGTAACATGAGCTTTATGTCAAAAAGGAGAAGTGTTCCTTTGAGATGCAAAAAATCCCTTTCTTGAGACACATCGTTGGAGCTGGAGCTATACGAATGGATCCGAGCAAAGTCAAGGCTATCTTAGAGTGGGAACCGCCCACAAAGGTAACAAAATTGAGATCATTCCTAGGTCTTTCAAACTACTACAAGAGATTTGTCAAGGGTTACTCTGCAATCGCTACACCACTCACTGACATGCTAAAGAAAGGAATCACTTGGAAGTGGAGCACATAAAGTCAACAAGCCTTCGATGCCCTAAAGTAGACAATGTGTGTAGAATAGGTCTTAGCCTTACCAGACCACACCAAATCGTACAAGGTCCACACAGACGCTTCAAACTTCGCTATAGGAAGAGTGTTAATGCAAAAAGACATCTTGTGGCTTACAAAAGCCGTAAGCTCAACGACACAGAGAAAAGGTAACAGTCCAAGAGAAAAAGATGATTGTCATAGTACATTATTTTCCAACATGGAGACATTATCTTTTCGAAGCTCCTTTTGTGGTTATGACAGACAATGTAGCCACATTCAGAACTAAAAGAAATTGAGCCCTAAACAAGCACAGTGGCAAGATTTCTTGGCAAAATTTGATTATTGATTCGAGTATAGGTCAGGAAGAACCAACTCAATGGTGAACGCACTTAGTCGTAAGGCCACACTAGCGGTTGTGAGCAAAGCTCAGGGAGTTCTCATGTCGTGCATTAAAGAATGGCTATCACATGACATGGTAGCACAAATATTGATAGACTATGTCAAGGAAGGAAGGATGCGGAGATTTTGGGTTCAAGATGAGCTATTATATAGCAAGGGTTTGAGGCTTTATGTGCGATCCTATGGCAAGCTTCAAAAAGAGATACTCAACCAATGTCATGACTTGACTTAGGTCGGACATCCAGAAATGCACCAAACACTAGCACTAGTAAAACTAAGGTACTACTGGCCACAGTTATGTGAGGAAATGGAGACATATATATGAACATGTCTCGCCTGCCAACAACAAGACAAGTCAAAACAATGGAAATTCATAGGGTTACTTCAACCACTACCGATTTTGAATCAACCATGGGAAAGTTTGAGCATGGACTTCATCATAAAAGTTCCTAAAGTGAATGGATTGGGAAGCATCATGGTCATCATGGACCATTTCTCGAAATATGCAATATTCATGGCCACAAGTCTTGAGTGTCCAGCAACGGAAGCAGCTAAACTCTTCATGACAAACGTTATCAAGTACTGGGGGGTTCTATTAAGCATAGTGAACGATATAGACGCACACTTCACAAATAAATTTTGGTAGTTGTTCAAGATGATGGGATCTCAACTTAATTTCTCGACTAGTTTTTATCCACAATCGAATGGTCAGATCGAAATGGTCAATGCAACGCTAGAGACTTACGTACGACACTTCATTCAAGCCACCTAAACTAACTAGCCAAAATGGCTAGATATCGCTCAGTTTTCTCATAATCAACACCATATTGAAGCAATAGGGAAAAGTCCATTCGAGATAGTAACTGGACAACAGCCTCTTACGTCGAGGCACATTGCTGATAGATACACAGGTGAATCACCTACAGTTTACAAGCACGAGAGCAAATGGCAAGAACAGCTCGACCTTGCTCGTGCTTGCTAAAGGCTACCAACCTCACCATGAAATGGGTTCATTAGTCTCGAAAAGAAGTTACTTTCGATGTTGTAGACTTGGTACTCGTTAAACTACACATCGTACTCAAAGACAAAAGACTCCAAAAGGGACTATTAAGACTATATGAGTGCCTTACAAAGTGACTAAACACATTGGTCCCATGGCATACAAACTAGATATGCCATCTAAGCCAAAAGTCCATCCGGTCTTTCATGTAAGTATGTTGAAACCATATAATGTAAACAAAGAGGATTTAAGTTGCAAACAAAGTAAAAGAGCACTTGTAAGTGTACACTCAGCATATAAGAAAGAGGTGGCAATCATTCTCGCCAAAAGGGTGTGGTGCAAAAGAACTATATGCTGCAACACCAATACTTAGTCAAGTGGAAGGGAGTGCCATAAGAAAAAGCTAGTTAGGAATCAACAAAAGATTTATGGCAGTTTCAAGATTCCATAGAGGCATTCCACTCGGTAATGAAGACATTGCCAAAACCAAGTAGGGGAAAATGACACGACACACGAGTCCAACCCTCGACAACCATCAAACCAACATGCAAACAACGGGTTCCAATGCACACATAGTAGGGCGAGTTACGAAGGGCTATGCATCGTCGCGCCCAAGCAAGTCTGTCTCATAGATCTAGCCAGCGAAGCCCACGCAAGTGTAGGCAGTGCGCAGGCTTCTTGCGCACCAGTGGGTCACATGCACAACTGGGTTGTGCACATCACACAAACAGGCTTCACCCTTGCACAATGGACCACGCTAGTAGCACAGTTCGCATGTGTGTTGTGCAATAAGAGAACTCTAACGCCTAAAAGTTAGACGCCACACTAAGGCAATTGTGTAACAAGCACCCCTAAAGAGGCAACAAACTGCGCACAGCTCACCTATAGGATGCACACACCTGATGTGCACCCTAAGGAGCACCACTGCCAGACTAGCGCTCCAATGGCAAAACTAGTTGGGAGGAGCCACACAGGCTACATGGGGGACACACTCCTTAGGCTGAAGTTAAGGTTGGAAACTTGCTCACCAAGCTACAGAATATTATTTTCTTAATTGTATGTTTACTTTACTTGCACATCAAGGAAACCTAGGTTAGATATTTCCTTGTTTTGTTTTACTTGCACCCCAAGTAAGCTAGAGGCTATAAATAACCACCTTAGGTAGACTTTTCTTATCATCAAGCAATTTACTTTGTGCCTAGATATTAGATACTTTGTTTTTCTCTTATTTGAATAATAATACTTATTTATTCTCGTAAATCTTTTTTTTCATATCTACTTACTTTACGTTTTCGCGCTGATTGTCAACAAACCTTGTTTAGCCTTGCTTAGTCTTACAAACATGAGACAACAACGCCACACAGAACTTAGCTAAAGTTCCAAGCCCATGACATCTAGAAAGGAGCTTTTTCTTTCTTTTTTTTTTAAAAAAAATAAACCTCCTTTTTAGGAGATTTTTTTGTTTCAAAAATATCCTCATTCAGTAAAAATAATCCTAACATTATCCGTTTTCATTTTTAAATGATTTATTATTAATTATAAATTTTATATTATATAAAAATACTTTTATATTTCTAAAAATTTATTTTAAATAAATAAAAAAATAAAATTAACTTTTTTCCATTGTGAACAAAGTAATTTGTGATTAATAGAAAGTTATTTATTAAATACTCTTTATGGTAATTTTAACTAAAACTAAAATTTATATAAATTATTTAATCAAACAATTTATCTATAAAAAAGAACTTATAAAAGTAAATTTATCAAATTGATTTACCTTAACTTTAAAAGCTATTATTTTTTATAAAAATTTCATAATAACTTTTAATTTAAAAAAAAGTTAAGTCAAACAGACTCTTACTCAAATAAAACTCTATTTGCTTCATTTGCCTCTTCCTACTCCGTCCTACTCCATTTACATCATCCTTCACTCTCTTGCAATGGTGGCATTTACTTCATCCTTCATCTGTTACTTTATGCTTCAAATTTAGTTCATTCTTCATTTAATATCTCACGCAATGTTAATTTTTCTATTCATGGTGCGATTATCTAACTGGGGCTAAATATTAATTAGTATTAGAGTTTTCAAAGGGTGTGTTTTGGAATCAAATTATATAAGAATGGAATTAGATTTTATTTGAGAATTATAGGTAATTTTTTTTCAACGGCATTAATGGACAATAAAAGATAGCAATTTGCCTTTTTTTTTCTTCTTGAATAATTTACTAAATTTTCAGCAAAAATAAGAATCCAATAGGATAATAAAGGAAGACTTAGTTTGATATTTTTTTATTTTTCTTTTTTAATTTTTTTTTCAAATTTTAATCAATTATTTTTGAACACGTGATAGGGTAAAAAGTTAAATACACAATTTTTAGGTGAAAAATTTTATTGTCACGTCATTTACTAACGTTATCAAAATGACATGTCAACAAGGCACATGCCAAGTAACATGAGATAAAATTGTTAATTGTATCGTTAACTAACAGAAATTAGTCACAAAACTTATTTAATTCAAAATAAAAGTTTCGTAACTTAATTGAATGCAATAAAAATATAAGAACTTAATTAAATTATTTTTAATATTATTTAAAAATTTATTTAAATATTTACAAATAAAAAAAAAGTAACAGATGAAATTGGACTAGATCTAACAATTTTAAATACGACTCATTCACAACAATGTCAAAATAATAATGAGTTACGTGAGTTTAGCTTTAGATTATCGTGTTTCATGTCTTAAATATATCAACATATTTAAGACAGGTCAATTTTGTGTTTTAAATGTTTAAAATCTACTTAAGTCGCATACAACACAGTTAACTTATTATTTATTCATGTTATCATGTCAATCCGTATTATATAACTTATTTAACCCATTTATGACACTCATTTAAATAGATTGATTCTATTTAAATGAATTTATCGTACCATGTCATATATAATTAAGTTTTATTTATTTAATAAATATATTAATTATGTTATATAATAAAAATATTTATATATTTTTAAAAAATATTAATTAATTTAATTAATCGTATTATATTTGTAGTTATTGATGAAACTTACACCTTAGCTTGGGCTGAAAACTAAACTCTTCGTTTACCTTTTGACTCACAGCCCCAAAAGGTAATTACAGCCTTTCAAGTGGACCCAAGTTTTAAAAATGGGTATAAGCCCAATGATGATTTTGGACGTAAAATTAATATCATTAACTCGTGTCAAATTGGCGACATAAAAGCAAAATGCAGCATACTTCTAATTCAACCAGGAAAAGATCATCTCTTCATGACCCATTTGAACTTGGAGGAATGCCATAGACATTAATATAAATAAATACAGGAGTTCATCACAAAAACGAGAAGAATTTAACTTGGAAAGGAGATCATCATGCATTTTAATTTGATCGATATTCAAATGATTTTCATTAAGAGAAATATTAATTTGTGCCAAAGTCAACAATTTACCAAAAATAAACATATATAAATTTGTTATTTATGAGTAATCCGATTATTCAAACGTCCACATAGAATAATAATATTATTCCTTGATGTAATAAAATAGGTTAATGAAAAAGAAGTGATGGAGATAAGATAATTAGAGACTGTATATAGCATCAAGGTAAGGTAAATTATCCCTAATTTCAAGACTGTTTCTTACTATTTTGTTAATATGAGTGGAGCAAACTAAAAGTTCAAATAAAAAGGTAGGTATCCAAACCCTTCCCTTAACTCAAGTAATTATAAACCTGTAAACTAGTGCGACTTAGAGACATAATCCAAATTAGATTTCCAAATTGAGGCTGCTCTAATTTGTATGTATGCAAATTTCCTTTGATGAATATTTTAACATATAGCAGAAGCAGCAACAACAACTAATTTCAGGCAACATCATATATTCAAAAGGTTGACTTTGGTGGAATATCTTTTTAGAGTAGTACACTAAGAAATTAGGCAAACCCTGACTGAGAAATATGAAAGTATGATTAGGGCAACATGTACGTTGTTGCCACTGCCAGAAGCTACATCTCTTCTTCCTTTTGAAACTCATCTTCCATGACAAAACTTGTCCCTTTTCCATGGCTGATCATTTCGTATGTATTGCTTGATTTAGGCCGACCTACAATGAAGTCATCCGCAGCTTTTTCTTTATTATCATTGCAATATCCATACGTAACGGCGTATATTTGATTCAACAAATCCATGTTGTATTTTGTTGATGAGCAAAATCAAAGGATTCCTAGGCTCTACTTGATCACTGAGCATGTTGTTTACAGATTGAATTGGGTGTAATTCCAATGGCCCCAAGAGGTGCCGTGCAAGATCTTCTACACTGACCGCAATCGATTTTTATATAAGCAAGCATCGTACGCACACACGATGAATGTAATTAAATTAATTATTGCTGCAAATAAAATTATTATAATAATTGATGACATATATATATATATATAATTATTGCTACAAATAGAATTGTTTGAATATAATAAAATATATATTTCATATTTATTATTGAGTTAGAATTGACAATCATGATTAAACGTAATTAAATTTTATATGTATTCTTAAAATTCAACATGACACAAATACAATTGAAAATTTGAAATTATTTGTATTTAAGTCCTACTTAACTTAGTCTTGTTAGTATTTGCTCGTAAATTAAAATGAAATTAAAGAAAATTCAAGGGAAATTCAAACACAATCTTACCTAAATCGATTTCAAGTATGAATGATCAACCTATATCCAATATATTGAGTTGAATGTGATTTAACCAAAAGATTCAAAATTAAAATAAAAAATAACACGGTTTGATTTCCAAATTCATAAGGTTATGAGATGCTTGGTTAAGGGGACAGTATTTTAACTGTTTAGATTGTAAATGTGTATTGTTGCTAGTACTAAAAACTTTTGAATAGAGGATGAAATATGTCTCCCTTTGTAGTAATATTGTTTTATATTTTGTTTCAATGCAAGATGATGTCGAAGAAGGGATGCTGAGAACTTCTCAACTCAAGAAATCTCTTTTTTCATACACATATTCATCAATTCAGTGTCGTACAAATTTTTTTTTTTTGAGTTGTTGACAACATAAATTATTTATTCCAAAAAAAAAAATATTGTCTATGGTAAGTCAATGAACTATCAATCAAGTTAGGTATGATATATATTTCAGACCATTAAAAAAAAAAAACTAAAGAAGAAAAAGAAGATTTGTTATTGTAGATGATGATTCTTTGGACGCTGATCATTGTGTAGTGGCTGTTTTACCATTTGTATATCTCTCAATATGTTAGTAGTAAAACCCAACTCTATATATATATATATATATATATATATATGAGGATTAAGAGTAAAAAGAGCAATTAAATAATGTGGAGCCTAATAATTAATAAAAAGGGCCCTTACTGGTTGGGTTTCAACTGATGACGGATTATTGCTGTGTTAATAGAGAAAGAGGAGACCTTTGTGAGAAAGACAGCAGGAAAATGCCAAGGCCACTTGGCAAGTGGAACTTGTGTACTTTCCATATTCTCTTAAATTTTGGAGCCCGAGTCTGATACAAAGTATCCAACCAAGAACACCAGGGTATAACAGGACACATGATTTTGAAGACTATGGCTCTCTCATTATTCTTCAAACAAGACATGCTGATTTCCTTTTTTCAAGAATCTCCATGATGAGGAAAGACTTAACAAAATCACACCACCACAAAAAGGCATTGGTGGACAGAAAAGGATGCTAGTTTCTTTAGTGGCAATAATTCCTTCTACTCTTTCTCTTTTCATTCCGACCTTGAAATTATTTCTCTATTAATCTCTTTTTTAAACAAAAAAATTAAAATCTCATTTTAATAGGTTTAAAGTTGGCCTTTTTTGAGCCACAACAATTAGGTAGGACCTTGGCTTCAAGTCTGAATCTAAAATTGCAGTTGTCCTTACAGCCAAAGTTGAGATAGTGGAAATCTGATGGTCCAACATGATATCAGATTGCAACACAACATGCCATTTGCGTAGCTCTTACCATGTTTCACTCTCACATATATTTTGTCATCTAAACAGAGTATCCCCCAACCCCAACCCCACTTCTTAATGCTTATGTGATAGGTCATATGCATACTATATAGAAGCACAAAACTAATGGGAAAAATTTGGAAGGTTATTGCAAAACCAAGTCAGTGTTAAACTGTCTTAAATTCTAGACGACAAGATTCTATTTTAACAGCAATTTATGGATGAGGAAAGGTTATTGCCAGTTGAGACTAACGCATGTTGATCCATGTTGGGCTGGGTTTTCAAAACCCATTTGCAAGCTAGTGACAGAGTTCAACAGTTCCAAGACAAAATAGTCCACAAATGTTGCTTAAAGCATTGTACCCGTTGCTCTTTTTTTTTTTTTTTGGCTGTTTGACCTTCGAAGAGTTATGTTGAATCTCCAGTCATGACAACAATGTGCCAAACAAAATCCAAATTTCCTACTTTATTTAAGATGGTAAATTAATTTTGCTAGTTATTTCTAAATTGATATACTTTTGTCACTATACTTTTTAATTTAGTTAAAAAAATTGTTTAAATTTAACAGCAAAAGAATTTTTGGTGAAAAAAATAACAAAATATTCTACCAAATGTTTTGATTTTAGGTGATTTTTTAACTAACTTATGAAATATAGTGTTAACATTGTAAATCAATTAAAAAATAGACGATAAATTCAATATGTGGCATGAAAGAAAATGATAAATTTAGATCTTAACTCAAAGAAAAGAAAAAAAAAGAATAATTTGCCAGTTAACTAAATATTTTTAAATAATGAATCCAATTAAATGGTAGCTCTTGGTTATACAAAAATGAAAACAGTGAAGAAATTGTACGTAGAAGAATCAAAAGCTTTTCCCTTAATTTTTTGTGAAAAAAATAAAGTACTATAAAGCCATAACTAAGTAAGCCACTAGAATTGAAAATGATTTTAACAAGCTTGGAAGCATAAAAGCAGATAAATTGTCTCAATTGGCATACTCAGCAATATAACATAAACAATGTCTTTTTCGCCACCTTTAGAACGCGAGTTAAAGAGGGTCTTAATCACTCACAAAAAAGCCCAAGGCACAACTTAGATTGCATTATCCTAGCAAGCAATGGACCCCTGCCAGGAAAAGGAGGTTCATGTTGAGGGTCAAACGCTGCAGAAATCATAGACCCGCTTTTTGTCCTGACAGTCGACACTAATCGTGGACCCCATTTCCACCATCTCGACTAAACAGGAGTTACATTAATTCTTGTAAAAGAATTCCATCCATCAAGAATTAGACACATGGTCTTCTTCTGTCATTTCACTCCCTGTCATGCCCCTTGTGGAGAAGATCTCGTGAGCCCACCACAATTGACTCTCTGCTCTTTCGTATCTCTAATTAAATTGCCGAGGCTGGAGTTAAGCCTTCAACTTTTCACATTGTCTTTGATGTTTGGAAACCGTCCAGCTTTGTGAAGGCAATTGGAAGCTGGACCTTTCCAAAAGAAAATTGAACATGTCGGTTCCTCTTTGAATCCCAGACCAGCAACAGGCACATGGCACTAGATATGTAATCAATCAGTAACCAAAAGACCAACCAAGCCTTGATTAATGCAATTAATTCGTTGGCAGCTAATGCCCCAAAGTGGTCATCATTTTGCCATAATAATAATATTAGCCAGCATGATTGCCTCTACACACCACCCAGCCTAAATTTCAAGTTAATATTTGGTAGAGAAAAAGGCCTCTCTCTCACTTTACTTAACCATGAATGTCCAATTTATGTTGGGTTATGGCTATAATCCGAATGGGTAATAAAGAAACAATATAATATTATGGCCTGCATAAAATGCAAGACATACGGTGCTATGGATAGCGCCAAACTGTCATGAAAAAATTGACGGCAAGGCATATTGTCACGAGAGAAGTGCAAGGTTTAGGACAAAACCTTTGTACTAAATTTTAAATCAAATTGTATATCTTAATTAAAACCAGTTGCTACCGTGTAATTTATTTTTTAATTGATATGTTTTGGACAATCTATATATCCCATTTCTATGCTAAATTGCTGAATCAATGCAAGATTTTCAAGTTTTGCTTTTGAAAAAATATCAAATATCACCAAATTTCATAATCAATTAACAATTTACAAAATTTTAAATAAACTCATGAATCATGATCAATAACGTGGTAATTTTGTTTCATTTTTTAACATACACAAGCACCTTTCACTCTCTATCTATCTATATCTATATATAATTCAATCCCTCTTACATGAAAATTAATTAAATTTTGGATTATATAATAAGAAATAGCTGTTTTTCATTTTATAATCTTCACCCCTCATATCAGAATATAGTAATCTCAAATTCTCATCATTAATGAGGTATACGTCCAGATAAGTTACAAGCGTGACAACATCATACACAAGGCACCAATTTTCCATAAGTAGACCTTAGTTTTATAAATATGTGCGGCTCCAATAATTAAAGCCAGAATAATTAATCAAAGTTAACTTATAGTAAGGAATTAAGAAAAAAAATTCATCATCAAACATGGGAGGCAGGTAACAAAGAAGAAATGAAAGAAACAATTGTTTGTATTAATAATATTTAAAAAAGATGGAAGGTCAACTACAAATGTTGGCATCACAGTCCATGCCGATAGAAGACAGCAGCATTAACATTAGAAATGGAATTTTGTTTTGTTTTGGGGACAATGGAAAGTGAGAAAAGGTCAGCTATAATCATACATTATTTTTCTTAGTAGAAAGACAAACATCTTGTAGGATTACAAAAAAGAAAAGAGAAAGAGCACCATTAACGGCACGCCCTTTCTCTTTCAAACTCCATTATTTTTCCTTTTTTAAAATATATGTATTTATGTTAGTCAAAATGATAATTATTAATTAAAGATTTAATTAAGAAGCGTCTCTTCGAGTTTGTCAAATAATGATCAATTTACTGGTCTCACCAACCCAATGACAGCATAGTTGTTTGACAAATAATTTACTATGTCAGTCAAACAAATGCTTTATAGTTGCCATTCTTATTTTCTCAACTCTTTTGTTTTTTCTAACAAAATTTTCGCATGTGGTTTCAACTTTCCAATTGGTGGGCTCTTTTCTTCCTCGCGTTTTTGCATTACATTAAATGATTGATCAAATTGCAACTTTCTTGTTCTTTAGTCATAAAGGCAACATAGGATAGAAGTGAGTAACTGTTGATAATCCAAGGAGAATGAAGGTGATTTTAGAAACAAAAATGATTGTAATTAATAGATATTATCATCTCTTGAATTTGGTGAAAATAATAATACTTTAAACTGTTCTTGATAATTAATTCAAATAATTTCAGAGGGCTTTTTATTAATTCTTGTAAATTGTGGGTATCTTTATCAAAACAGTAAGAGTAGAACAGAACAGGAAAGCATTTCCCGTTAGAATATGTATAATCAAATTATATATGAATCAAATCTCTTAAGTTATTATTATCTTTTACTCAATTTCAGTTATAGCATGTGATAATGATTTTTAATTAGCTCATCTGGTGTTATTCTCCAAGCCAAAAGACGAGACAAATTTGTACACGAGGCAAGTAGATTATATAAATATCATTATGTACCAATTGGGGAAGTGGGGGGGCGGCGCTAGCCTAGATAAGATCTGTCTAGTTTTGGACTAAATAAAAAGGAGTGGCGTGTCTGCAAATGACTGCTTTTGCACAATAGAGGATTCTGCGTTACTTTGTGGTAATTAAACGTGAGGAAACGTAAAACTGCCACAAAGAGAGTTACACCTACCCTAATTAGTCTCCATCGCTTACGTTGTTACATCAAATAAAACGTGTCCAACATAAGTGCTCATTTCATCATTACGTACAAGGCACGATCAACTCTACCATTACCTAATAATAACATAATACATACATACATACATACATATGTATGTATATTCAAAGTTTTAATCAAATATTTATTCGGGACCTTTCTCTCTCTCTCTTTATTCTTTTTACCTCTTATAAGTAGCACCTGTGCATGATGCAAAGCATCCTTCAAGAATGCTTACTTCCATTTCCTAACACTGATGTCAGTTGCCAGAGTAGGATATTAAGTTATATTTTATTTTAATTGTTTGATAAATTTATTTATTTCTTAATATTTGACTCTTGAGGTATATAATACGAGCTAATTTTCTTTTATCTCATTTTGTTCATCTGTGATTCCAACTTGACACTTCCAAATTCAACTTTGCGATATTAATCTCGTTTAGGAATGGATAATCTACATTTTACATTCTTGATCTCTTTGGCTTATGATTTCTACATTATCATTATCCAATTGGGGATTAAGCTATGATTAAACCCAACAACTTATAAAATTTAATTTGACAAATTTTTATTGCAGAACAATAGAGAAAACAAGACATATATATATATATATTCATATTAAATTAGCATAAAGAAAGAAAAATAATTACAAATGAAATAAAAATCTGTAGGTTTTTCTTTCTTTATTTTCTTTCTCAAATTATTACTTACTCTGAATGATAATTTGCGAGGCTTGAGTGATATGATATCGAAATTTCTTGATAATTAATTATCACAAACTTTAGTTTATGATAATCATTACTCAGAGATTAGGATTTAAACTGTCGTTAACACCTTTCCTATACTTTGATTAACCAGATGCTTATACATGATCACTAATAAATAATGACAAATTCCAATCTTTATAGGGACCTCAAGGAGAAGAGAAATTGTTAAATAAGCCATATCTTTAATTTTTATATGGCGAAACTGAAAATTAAAATGCATATTATAGAAAATTTAAACTATTTTATTTCTTTTGGATTTGATTCATATAAATTCTCAAATTTCATATTTCTGAATATGTGGGTTCTTAGCCATCAAACAAGAGAATAAACTGAAGAAACTTATACCAAATCGGGAAGAAAAAGTTTTCAGCTTTCTTGTCAAGCTCTTTGATGTTTGCCATTTTCTTTCTTTTATTGGAAAAGAGATGATTAATATTATTTTCTTGGTTAATGCTAGTACAAATAAAAAAGTAAGGAGCTTTGGAAGCATATCACTCGTTACAATCAACCATCATAAAGAGTTTATGTCAATTTAGGCTCTATTCTTTTATTACATTTAAATAAGTCATTGAAGTTTTATTTTGAATTATATAAGCCCCTCACACTCATCATTGATTAACTTTGGTTAGGCAACAGTACAATCAACAAATTTTTATATTATATCATCGCATGTTAGCATGTCATCTTAATGATGTTAATATTACGTGATAAATGATGTGGCATCAAAAATTGTTAATTAAGAATTAAAATTTTTTCTTTTTTATTCATCCAAATATTTAAAAATTATTAGTTAGGGATTTGAAACAAAAAATTAAAAAAAAAACTAATTGCTTTAAATTTATTACCACTATTTCTGAACTAATTATCATCCTTCTAATTGAAGTCATCCTTCCAAAAAACCTTTCATTTTCTTTAATATTCCCTAAACCCAACGTACCTCATAGCTAAAATGTCCTCTCATTGTTTGCAATTTCTATTCCTCTTCTAAAAATCATTTTTTGGATAATCTTGAATTTTCAAAATCTATGAAAGATGTGGAAAGAAAATTTATTATTGTTTATAAATCATATTTTTTCTCTTACAGATTTTAGGGAAGAAAAGGATATCAAATTTCTTTACAAATTTTAAGGATACTTTCTTTTATAGATCAACATTACGTATCTTTACCAATTTTAGTATTATAAATATTGTTTATCCTACGTTAACTTTTTCTACTTCTAGGTATTTTCGGATTTCTCTACATAAATTTCAGTCAAGCAGCGATGACCTTAATCAAATTAAAAAGGTTGAATTAATTTTTTTTTGTTAGGAAGGATGGATGGTAATTAGTTTGAAATAATTAGTTTTTTTATAATTTTTTATTTCAAACGCTTAATTAATAATTTTTAAACATTTTAAAAGAAAAAAACTAAATTCTAAATCATCAATTTTTTATATCACGTCGTCTGCTACGTAACCGATCATCAAGATGACATCTTAACATGTCACGTAGTAAATGATGTGACATAAAAATTACTAACTGTATCACTGATTAACGAAAGTTAGTCAATTGTTAGTGAGAGAGATTTATTTGATCCAAAATAAAAGTTTAAAAACTTATTTGAACGTAATAAGAAGATAAGGGTTAAGTTGATTTTCTTGATATAATTCAAGAGTTTATTTAAGTATTTAGTAAAGAAAGAAAAGAGTAAATTTAAAATTGTTTTTTAAATTAAAACGGAAAGAATGAGTAGTATTGGCAAATGAATGATAGTTATAACACGCGTTGGCATGTGGTTGGACTATAGTATGTCCGGTAAGCGTGAGGCACAGAGCTGAGTACAGCCAACGCTTTCCGTAAGGGTCCCCGAGATTGTTGGCGCACCACTTGGAAGGAAGAGTTAACCGCCACACTGCTCATTGGCACATGCCCGAATAACACGGGGTTTTTTATTCTACTTTTTCCCCATTCTCATTGCATCTGCCCTTACTTTTTATTAATCGCTGCTATTTGGAATATCTCAACAGACATGAACTTGCAAGTAAGCATCATTTTAATTAATGTTTCTTTACAAAATTTTGCATCATTTTATATTCAATTTCACATTTTCCACATTCAAATTTAAAAAAAAAACAATAATCACATATGAACATGTCAAAAAATCAGTATATGTGAAATATATAAATTTTAAATTTTATCAGTAAAAGAAACCTTTTATCTTATATATAATTGTGCAACATGATTCACGTGCAAAATACAATTGAACAAGATTACTTTAAAAAAATAATTTTTTGAATGTGAGAGTGTTTTAGTCATTTTATTGATTAAAATTAACAATGTAATCCTTCTGAAAATGAAACTTTAGGTAAAATATTTTTTGATGATAACTTAAATCTATCTCTAAGAAGATGTTCATTTATCACTTTATTATAATATATAATCTAATTTATTACTATTAGATTTAGATGTGCATTGAAATTTTATCCTCTCTATATTTGTTTTCACTGACTTTAGTATTATTAATATATATATATATATATGCTTTTGGCCAAAAAAATAAAAAAAAATTCTGCTTTAATTTATTAAGAATAATTAATAGGAACTTCTCGAGGAGAGAGTTGCATTCCCTGAGGAGTAATAAATTCCAAGGGGGTTTTTTCATACTATATTTTAATAGACAAAACAAAAAATGAGTAAGATAAAAAAAGGCCAACTGAAGGGAACAATTAACCAACTTTTGGAGTGAGGGCAGGGCATGTGCTGCTTGCTCCTGATTTAACTACACCATTTCTATTGTCTTTGGACTACCCAATCAGTAGTAATTCAGTACTTGATAACAAAACTTTAATCCATTCAGATATACAATATTGGTTTTTTCTGATATTTTTTATTTTAAAAATAGATAAATTTTTCAATCTTTTCAGATTAACACAACATGTACGGTATTAGGATATATATTCGACCGGCAATAGGATTTCAAACCAAACCCATCATTGTCTGATTAATCTCTTTTTGGTTAATCCTTTTGTTTTCATTTAACCAATGTCAAGGGGAGAGGGTATACGTACCCTTCATTTTTACATGTTCAAAGGACTAAAAATGGTTTTCATGTTTTTTTTTAAGGGAAAATAATAAGGAAAATAGATTTAAACTTTTAAGGGAAATAATAGGGAAATAATGTTTACATGGGTAGCAAAGGGTACCCCTGCCACACTCTTGAAGATATAACTTTTATACTTTTCATTTTTTTTTTATCAAGTTATGTTGTAACGGATCTCATATTGGTAACAGGTGAGACTAGTTTTGAATTTATAAATGTGAACTCATAATATAATAATTAAGCTTTCTTAATTTGTGAATGAGTAAAGTACATTTAAATATTGTTTTGGAGACTTGAAATTATTTATTCAAAACGTAATCGACTTCACCTTTTATTGGATTAGGATAAAGTTCTAAGGTCTGAATTCTTTTAACTTCCCTCTTTCTTACTCTAAAGAAAGGGAGAAAAGGGAAAAACTAACACGGTTACTTCATTATATATAAACTAACATTGGAAGTATCAGAATGTTAATGTCAGAATGTTCATGTCAAATACCTCTGTCTTTGTAATTAATATATAAGGATTATGCTTTAAATTACCAGCTTGACCCAAAATTGCACTCCAGGTCACCCACATGGATTGTTAAAATGTCTTTAAACAATCTGTTTTTTGACCAAAACCTGTGCTACTATCTCTTTTGGCTAGGAGTAGGACATGTTGGCATGCAATATTATTTCATCTAAGATCCCAACACATAAGTTTTCATCCCAAGACTAGGGCCAAAATATAGACACAAGTCCACGTTTTCTTTGTAGAAAAATTATCTTATACATAGATAATGAAGTATTTAATTTCACAAACATATTTGACTAATTACTAACACATTGCATTAAACTTTGTGGATCAACAGACAAATGTGATAACATTGAAATCTCACGTATCACTATAATGTCATACTGCATGATTTTGATGAGAATAATTAACCAATATGTAAAATAATAACAATTTTTTTGGATAATTTTGTATAAATAACATATTGTAATGTAATAGCCTAATAACAGCGGTGTGTGGATCCTTTTTTTCTGACCTTTTTGACTATTATAATCCCTCAAAGAAGAAGTGTCTAAAGTGAAATTTGCTTTCTATCTCCAACTTAGAGCTGCAAAAAAAAAAAAACTCATATTTTATGATAAATTAACTATAGGATTAATATAGTCCTCAATCATATGATGTATGCAATAGCTCCAAGTAGCTACAGAAGAAGACTTTCCCCTGGAGGCAGCGGAATTTCTATAGATTAATGCTTAATAACGCCTCTTAAAACAGGCAATGAAGTCAAATGCCTAATAAATTTGGTTACGTTATTGCCTGGTGACTACATCTTCTCCTGCCCTTTATATATTATAAATCCCAAGTTGGGGTTCATAATTCTTGTAATTCAAATGAAACATCATTTTTTTGACTTTTAAAGATATATATATTTGTTATTCTCAACACCAATTAGCCAACAGCAAGTGCGATTGCAAGCTCACAAGCCACGCAAGGTCAAGGGAAGATAATTGAGAGGAAATCAACAACATTATTTCCAATTTTGTTGCTAGGCAATTGAACATAAAACCTGGAGCAGTAGGTGGACAAAGAAAGAAAGAAAGAAAGAAAGAAATTGCTTAATATTCAAGGGAGTTTTTACTAGGGGAGTGAACCAACCAGTGGATGGGGGAATGGGGGGATTTCATTGCAGCTGCACCATTTTTTCAGGTTTTATATATTGTGCAGCTCACAGTGGACTTGAACCTTTTAAAAAGGGCAAAATGCTATATATTTCCTTATTTCTTATTGCTGATAGGTCTCTGTGTATTAATTTGCTGCATGTGGATCACACAATCATAGTTTAAACAAGAACTTAAAATAATTACAAAAGAAACAAAAGTGTCCGGAATACATAGTTCGTCTTCCATGATTGATGTGCTTATACTTTACCACGTAAAATGTTCGGTATCTACTTTTTTCTTTGGCCCATATATTTAGGAATTTATATATAAGTGTTCACTTCAAAAACGTATATAATAATTAAAAAACCTGTCCTTTTTTAGGTTGATTCCTCCTACAATGGAATAGCCAATGCCGAGGTTAGTGATTTATTATAACATAATAAATTTTTAATTATTTATATTATTTTTTTAATTTTTAGAAGCTCAATTATTTCAGCCTCCAAACCATTAACATTGCGTCATTTATAGATTAAAAAAAAACAAAAAGGTAATGGTTGAACTAAGCAACTTGGGTAGCATTTTCCCTTTTCAGTTAAATACAGTAAACTTTATATAATCTATTTCTGATGAGTCCTAAGTCAAGAGATATAATTCTCAATATAGCTGTTTATTTGGGTTATCAAAAGACAATTTAATAGAAGGTACAGTTGAGAGCATTGACAATGTCTGGGTATGCCTTCCTACAGCTGCTTGTATAGGCATCAGGCATGCTTATAGCCCTACAGGTTTAGGAAAAGACTTAACAATCAGAAAGAGTTTGGGTCAAAAAGAATAGACTCTTATTAAATTGAAAGGACAAATTTATGGAAGATTAGGTTACAAGGGACACTTGATGCTACCATTCATGAGGCAGATGATCCCCTTCATTGTTCTAAAGAGTTAAATGACACATGATATGTAATAGTTTATTATTTTACTAATAAAGAGCATCCTTATCTGGGGGAAGGTTCCAAAGTCGAAGTTAAAATATCTTCAAGTGACATTTCTTTGGAAAGATTTCGGGAATTGACAACTTGTTCGTATGGTCACATTCCAGCAAACTAATGGCACGAGCTTGAAAGCAAGGGGTATTTTCCCCCATTAGTTGTGAAAGGAGTTTTGTTTTGTTGAATTTAATTAATTTCCAACCAAGATGTCATTTTTTTCTCTTTGGGTCGTAATTACTTTGCTCTTTCTCCCTTTTGGATGATTACAGTGCTAAATGATGTCCCTAAATCGAGTGTTAATGTTTATTCGAGTGGATAATTTACAATTTTTTTTTGTTAAAAAGTGCCATTCAAGTCTAATTAGAATAGAAACAATGGATATGATAATTGGAATTTAATTATAGTGCTATTGCTTTAGTAAACCACAATAATAGCTATAAGAAATCAAATCAAATCGAAAAGAAAAGTACGTACATGGAAATTAATTGCATTAAGCTATGCTTCTTCCCTTTCCTCAGCATCATCCAATAGGCTGTTTATGTTTACTTGAACAATTTTTTTTTTGGGGATTTTCTAGTAAAAACCTGTATACTCATGATGCCAGATTCTACTTAAAATAATTTAAATAAAACTTTTAAGTCAATATATATGTGTGTATAGTACACAAACCAGTTGTTCCATAAGTTTTCTTCTTCTTTTTTTTTGAAAAAAAAAACCAATTATGCTCGCCTTTTCATTTTCAAAGCGTATCCTTTCAAAAAGTTGTGTAACTTCTATTCTTTATTATTTAAAAAAAAATGTTAATTAGACTAATTTTACTAAGCCTCGTATATCTATAAAAACTAAAAAACTAATTTTTTTTACATAATTACATTATTCTTTCATTTAAATTTATTATTGTTTATTAAAGAGCTTCATTTTATTTTTATTCTACCCCTAGGAGGTAAGGAATTATATATGTTTCGGCATAATACTCAAAAATGCTCTTAAATTATTTTTTAAAAAATCAAATAAACCCTTATTCTTTTATTACATTCAATTAACTCTTTATGCTTTTATTTTAAATTTACTAAACTTTTAAAACTAACACTTGATTAACACTTGTTAGTAAGAATATCACTTATCATTTTATATTATGTGACGTGTTTACATGTAATAATTGATGATAATATAGCGTGTTGATATGAACATATGACATTTTTCATCTTACATGTCAACGTCATATTAACTCCATGTGAGCATAAAAAATGACAAGCAAAATTTTAACTAAAACAAGTAGTTAACTTTTAATTATAAAAATTTATTTGACTTAAAATAAAAGTATATGAACTTAATTAAATGAAATGAAAAAAAATTACTTAAATTTTCTTAAATAATTTATAAATTTTTTCAAACATTATATCATAACTTTTTGTACCAAATCATATATCTGAAATCTAGATAACTTTAGTGTCAATTTTTTTATTTTAAGAGTTAAGTATTTAAGAAGCAATTGATATAAATTTAAAAATATTTAAAACATATGAACTTATATATTTAAAGAAGCTTGATTACTTTGTTAAGTCAATTTTAAGTTTGAAACAGGCATGCATAAAGTTTGATTGAACTCAAGTTTACTATTACAACATTCCAAAAGTACATTTTTTTAATATCTAATATTTTAAAGTTTTTATATTTGAAATTAATCTTTCATATTTTAAAAAAACTTTGACATCAAAATTAAAATGATCCCTTCCTTTATAAAAATAAAAATAGAACAATATGATACGAATTTGGTTGATTTGTATTGAATGTAAAGGGTATATATACAAGATACGAGAAATTTTGTTAAGCTTTTCTAAACTTTAAATTTAAATTATTTATATACAAGAAATCAGTTTTATGTCATCCCCTTATACACTTCCTCCTATGTATATAAAAAAAAATCTAATAAAATTTATCATTTTTTTTCCAACAATATTTATGCCATGTTCAATTTTGTGAAATTTAGCTGCTGATGCCTTATTTCAATGGTAATGAAGAGGTCTTGAATGCTTATGTCTAGATTGAAGGTCCATCGTATGAGAGTTTAGTTCCACCCTATCTTGCTTTTGTTTGGTTTTTTTTTTATTTGTTCGTTTATTTTATTTTAATTCAATGGATGTACTATATGATATATATGGAGAATTGTTTGATTATGATTTTAATTTCTATATATAATCTCATAAAAATGTAAAGTTTAAAATTAAATGAAATAAGATAAACTGTTTCAATATTTTTTTTTAAAAAAAAAGTCTTTCTCCCAATATTTTCAATAATCAAATATAGAGCCTTCTAAATATATAAAAAGAGTTAAATGAAAATAATCCAAATGGCTTTTGAACTGTAATTGGGATATCGCCAAAGTTACTATGGCTTCCAAAAAGGATTCAATTTCTTATCCTCTTTAAATTCTTCAATATCAACTTGCATGATGGATCAGAAATTGATAGAAGGATAAGATGATAAAGGAAAACAAGAAAAGCCAGTGGGCGTAAAAGGATTTTGCTTTTTCTTTCTTTTTTTTTTAATTTTAAAAAAAAGAAAATTAAAGTTAAAATCTCGAGCAATTCGATGCTGATTCGATCAATAAAGAAGTGGAGGTAGGGACCACTAATACAAGGTGTCAAATTAGAGCTACGAAAAATTTTAAAACAGAAGAATATATGCTTTTCTAATTCCTACTATAAGTCCATAACTATACTACATACATTTTATTAAAAAGTATCCTAAGAGTTGAATTAACTTTTAAGGGAATCGAATCGTTCTTTCGCATTGACCGACCGAACTGATATATATATATATATATATATATATATTTATTTATTTATTAAAAATAAATAATGTTTAAGGTAAATTTTGAATATAAATTATGAAAATGATGAAATTAAAAGATCACCCCAAAGAATTATCTTTTTTCAAATTACTAAAAATCTTTGCATGTAATGGAGAAAAAACCTTTGTGCATATATATATATATATATCATTTTTTGTTTTTGATAATCCTTTTTATTTGTTTATTTTTTCGAAAAGAAAAGAAGTGTTTCGTTTGGGGGTATGAGACTGGCTATCTATTATTAGGGGACCCCACCCAAAAAAAAAGTCAATCTCTCCGATATAAATAAAACATTATCTTTTATTTATTTCCTGTTTCCTTTTTCTTTATAAATTCTGTAGTTATATCTTTTCCATGTGCCACCGCCTACCGGTCTCTTTTACTTCAGCACGCCATGGCATGTCTCCACACATTACATAACTACATGCATAACATTAAATATATACATATATATACACACATAAACACTATAAATGGGAATTAATAGTAATCATTAATATCAGCATTATACATACATAATACTCATTACATCATTATAAATATAAATTTTGACTATGATAACTGAATATACATGCGTACATACACACATATATTAATTAATAAATATTAATTTGGGTAAGTACTTGATCAAAACTTGTGATTATAGTATAAAGTTAATGTTTAGTATTCAGTCATATGTACCTAATTCCACAAATCAATTTCCTTAAAAGAAAAATTCTACAGGTCAGACTTTTGATGAAAGATACAATGAATGGAGAATATATTAATTATAAAATCTCTAGGTTCAATCTAAATTGGCAAGTACAATATGAAACTTGTATCAATTTTTAGTGTTTACACACTGCATTATAATGGTTTTTAATTATAGGGAGAGATCTACATATGTAGCATCAAAAGATCAAGAGAGAAAGAACAAAATGGTAGGTACAGCCAATTCAATAGGACAAATTGTCAAACGCATGGAAAAGATAGCTTTCAATTTGTTTTCTTTTTTTTTTTTTTATAAAATCATGTAATATATACTCATATGGTAAACTATACTCGTAATAAACATTTAATTATATAAACAAAGATGTTAGTGAATTTCTTTGTGACCCATAAATTCCTTCTAGTTATAAATCTTGCTATTTCTAATATTAGAATTAAATTATATCCTGGTATATTCATTGAGGGAAAGAAAAAGCTCATGTCTTTAATTTCTTTGCTAGTGACAAGGGAGATACCTAATAAAAAGTTAAAAATATTTAAATTAAAATATCACTAGTAGTGAGAGATGTTAAAAATTGATGAATCTTTGGAGTCAGACTAAACACAAAAAATATAAATAACCATAAAGTAGCAATTAATTATCATAGGGGACCATTTCTAAGTGCTCACACCATTAGTTTCACTAAATCCTTCTTTAACACATTAGTAGTAAGCTTAACCAATTATATTATGACACGTAATTAAGTTATTTTTATCAACAAGTAAAATTTAATAACATGTCATAGTTTGAATGGCTGATAATAAAGTTTTTACCATAAATATTGTCTCAGATGAAATTTTTATAATATAACTATAATCACACATATTATATGTTTGGTTTGGAAATTATTTTACGCAAGGTTTTGAAAGGTATAATCCAGGTAAATTAGTTGCACGATGCCTGTAGTGGAATGGGTATAACATAAATAAATGTCAGGCGGAGGCATGATTCTACGAATGATGATGATGATGATGTATTGTTGAACCGCCAACTCAGCGGTAAGAAGAGAGACAGATGAAGCGAAATAGTGAAAGCAAAGGCCAGGGGTCAGGGGTCCCACAGAAGGAAGGAGACGGGGAGGGGTTAAGCGGCGTGGGGGAGGGCCTTATGTTATGTTTTATGAGGCTCTTCGTCCCCAGTTTGAGAGCTATATAAAAAGCGAGGCTTCCAGCCTTCCTGCAGAGGAAAAAAAGCCAGGGAAAAGCCTCAAAAATTTCTCTCTGTTAGCATCCCCAACCCAACCCATTTCGTTTTCTTTTTTCTTCTGTTTATTGGGATATTGAAAATCTCACTCATCTCTCCCTTCATTGATTTCATAATTGTAGGAGATTTTGGTCTTGTTTTTACTTTGCTTTTGAGTACCCTCTCTTGCTGGTGGCTGTGCAAAAACAAAACATGGGTGGTGACAAAGGTATCAGCCTTGATGAGATCAAGAACGAGACAGTTGATCTGGTATTCATCTATTTCTATTCCTCCCCTTTCATTTCTTTACTTGCATGTTTGTTTCTTCCTGACAAACATATTTTGGGTTCCTCTCAGTTTTCAAAATCTCTCGTCTTTTGATTTGTTATCTGTAAAATGAGATCTATAGGGGGCCTGCTTTTTGAGTCCATGTAGTGTTGTTCTCTGTTTCTTTTCATCTCTTTTTTTGGTTTCTTTGTGCTTCCCCCCACACTTTCCTTTCACTGTAGCTTAGATCAGTTACGAATGGGAGAGTAAGGGAATTTCCTAGTCATTTCCCAAGAAAAGTTTTTGACTTTGCCATTCTGATATTGAAAGAAAGAACTTTTACCCCCTTCCTTCTCTCTCTAACTCCATATCAGTAGTCAAAGGGCTCTAGGCGCCCTCCAATTGTCATATTGTTTCACAAAATTTCAACCCTTTAATCAAGGTGACTAATCCAAGAGTACCAACCGTTGTTAGATTGAAAGTATGAAAGTCGAGGCAAAGCATGTAGTGAAGCAGAGAGGAGTGGCCTTTCCACCCATGTGAGACAGGCATTAAAAAATACTAACAAATCTGAGAGGGGGAGCCAACATGTGAAAAAGAAAAGAGGGACGTGACAGAGTTGGCTACGCTGCGTTTTAATCTATTTTATGTATGTGTGTTTTGTTGCTCGAGTGGTCTGCTTGTTTTTGTCAGTTCGGGAGTTTTTAGGTACTTTTGCCGTGGTACTTTTTGGGGTCTTGGCTTTTTCTCTCTTTAGAAATAGAATTGCCCTTTGTTTTTTCTTCCTTCTTTCAATTCCACCTGCCCCTTTCTCTTGGATTCATCAAATCTTCCCATTTCTTTATTATTTTGTTAAATGTTCTTCTCTCCAAGTTGTAATTGTAAACCAAAATTACCTCACAATCAGTTTTAAAATTTTTTTAATACGTTGTTTTATTTAAATTTTATGCAATCTTTTTGATACACTGCAATTAGAATGCAGAGTGGATGGCACGGACCAATCACGTGGGGAAAAAGTGCACCCACCACCTGACAAGGCGCTTTTTGATCTTGTCACGGCTTGGGTCAACGCTTTTATTTCCATCGGGCTAGCATCCCTAGGCCCCCGAGTCATTCCCCAATGAGTCACGAGTCCACTCGGTCCTCCTCACCTCAATTAAAGTAAAAAAAAAAAGTTTGGATTTTGACTCGCAATCCTAGGAAAAATTTTTAACTGCCATGGAAAGTCTTACGTTAAATTCATCCAAATTAGTAATCTTAGATTCTGGATGATATGAAATTAAAGTTTTCAAAGGTGAAAATTGAATTTGTTTATGGCTATTGACGACCCCTCTTTAGAATAAAGATTGAAGTCTTTTAAGATTGGAATCAAGCACCCGCCAATCACTTGCTGACAATTTGATGGTAATTACTTGGTTTACAGGAAAAAATCCCGATCGAGGAAGTGTTTGAGCAGCTGAAATGTACCAGAGAAGGATTGTCTGCGGACGAGGGAGCCAACAGGCTGCAGATTTTTGGACCCAACAAGCTAGAAGAGAAAAAGGTCTTACTATGATGCTTACGATATATAGTGGCCCATTAATACATATGTTGACAATAAATTGCTTCAAGACCTACTATTGGTTGCTTATAATTTGGAATGGTATTTTTTTTAAATGACAGGAAAGCAAAATTCTCAAGTTTTTGGGGTTCATGTGGAATCCCCTCTCATGGGTCATGGAATCTGCTGCCATCATGGCCATTGCTTTGGCTAACGGTGGTGGGAAGCCCCCAGACTGGCAAGACTTTGTTGGTATTGTTTGTTTGTTGGTCATTAACTCTACCATCAGTTTCATTGAAGAAAACAATGCTGGCAATGCTGCTGCTGCTCTTATGGCTGGTCTTGCTCCAAAAACCAAGGTAACAACCAAGATTTCTTAGTACAAGTTTTATGGAGGAGTCCAATCACTAAAATACAACTGAAAAAAGGCCAGTGCTTATGTAAGAATTAGCCAAAAAAGATTCTAGATGACATAAACCTGTTACATATACTTGCGCACATGGGATGAACTGATGGCTAGTTATGTCCAAGACATATGTTAGTAAGTTTGATGGCTAAGAGTTATTTTAGTAATTTGAAGGTTTATTTTAGTTTTGAATATAATGAAATTGGTCGTGAATTTATATGGTGGCAAAATATAGGTGCTTAGAGATGGCAAGTGGAGTGAGCAAGAAGCAGCAATTCTGGTTCCAGGAGACATCATTAGCATTAAATTGGGAGATATTATCCCTGCTGATGCCCGTCTTCTTGAAGGTGATCCGTTGAAGGTTGATCAATCTGCCCTAACAGGAGAATCACTTCCTGTAACCAAGAATCCCGGGGATGAAGTCTTCTCTGGTTCAACTTGTAAACAAGGTGAAATTGAGGCGGTTGTTATTGCTACTGGTGTTCATACCTTCTTTGGGAAGGCTGCACATCTTGTGGATAGCACTAACCAAGTAGGACACTTCCAAAAGGTGCTCACAGCAATTGGAAACTTCTGTATTTGTTCCATTGCCATCGGTATGTTGGTTGAGATCATAGTCATGTATCCAATTCAGCACCGCAAGTACAGGGATGGAATTGACAATCTCTTAGTTCTCTTGATTGGTGGTATTCCCATTGCTATGCCCACTGTTTTGTCTGTGACCATGGCCATTGGATCTCACAGGCTGTCTCAGCAGGGTGCCATCACCAAGCGTATGACCGCCATTGAAGAAATGGCTGGTATGGATGTCCTTTGTAGTGATAAGACCGGAACATTGACACTCAACAAGCTGAGTGTTGATAAAAACTTGGTTGAGGTGTTTGTAAAAGATGTGGATAAAGAGCACGTTGTTTTACTTGCTGCTCGGGCCTCTAGAACTGAAAATCAAGATGCCATTGATGCTGCCATTGTTGGAATGCTTGCTGACCCTAAGGAGGTATAGCCATTTCTTCCTTCTTCTTCTTCTTCTTCTTCTTCTGCTTCTTATTAAAGGGCTAAAATGAAGTGGAAAACGGCTATTAGATTAGTATTTATGTTCAATATGTTGTTCATACAGGCAAGAGCTGGTATTAGAGAGGTGCACTTCTTCCCTTTTAATCCGGTGGACAAGAGAACTGCTTTGACTTACATTGATTCCAATGGCAACTGGCACCGAGCAAGCAAGGGTGCTCCCGAACAGGTAACCTTGTTATTACCATTTGCTGCTGGTATGAGGATTGCATTAATATGGGAAATCTTATGGGGCTTTCTGTGTCCTAATTATTTCATATCTTTTGACAGATCTTGAAACTTTGCAATGCAAGAGAAGATCTTAAGAAAAAGGTTCATTCTATCATTGATAAGTTTGCTGAACGTGGGCTTCGGTCATTAGCGGTTTCCAGACAGGTTTTTCTAGAAAAAATGATTTTTTATATCACTTTTCTGTTATTTCAATATTGAAAAGTTCCCTTACCTTTTCTCATTTGCTGTCTTCCAGCAAGTGCCGGAGAAAACAAAAGAAAGTGCTGGTACCCCATGGCAATTTGTAGGTTTGTTGCCTCTGTTTGATCCTCCTAGACATGACAGTGCAGAAACTATTCGAAGAGCTCTTAATCTTGGTGTGAATGTCAAGATGATCACTGGTAATTGAATTCTTCTTTGAGTTCATCTGTTGACATTCCATCTCTAGTACTTCAGTCTTAGAGGCAATTGCTTGCTTATACTTTTGTGTTTCTGTCCAGGTGATCAACTTGCAATCGCAAAGGAGACAGGCCGCAGACTTGGAATGGGAACAAACATGTATCCATCTGCTTCCTTGCTAGGTCAAGACAAGGATGCAAGCATAGCTGCCCTTCCTGTGGAAGAGTTGATTGAGAAGGCAGATGGGTTTGCTGGCGTGTTTCCAGGTAACTGATTTTGCTCCCTGCTTATTCATGAACAAGAAATTCTTCTTTTTTTTTCTTTAATTATTATTGTGGTCTGGGATAACGTATCGCCGAGTTATTGCATTCACTTTACAGAGCACAAATATGAAATTGTGAGGAAGCTGCAGGAGAGGAAGCACATTTGTGGAATGACTGGAGATGGTGTTAATGATGCTCCTGCTTTAAAGAAGGCAGATATTGGTATCGCTGTGGCTGATGCTACAGATGCCGCACGAAGTGCTTCAGACATTGTTCTCACAGAACCTGGACTGAGTGTTATTATCAGTGCAGTGTTAACTAGCAGAGCTATTTTCCAGAGGATGAAGAACTATACTGTAATTTTCTCTCCTCTTTAAACATATTCTGAAGATTTTTCAGCAAATTTGCAGTGCATGACTTTTCTTTTTTCTTTTTCTATGTTTTTGCTTTTTGTTTCACAGATCTATGCAGTCTCCATCACTATCCGTATTGTTGTAAGTATAGGACAAATGATTTTCATGTGAATTAATTATTAATATCTTTTTAACCTTGATTGATATATGTGCCCTTTTATTTCTGATTTTGCAGTTTGGGTTTTTGTTTATTGCTCTCATCTGGAAGTTTGATTTTTCTCCATTCATGGTTTTGATCATTGCCATTCTAAATGATGGTGAGATTTAATAAAGTGCATCATTACATAATTTTAACATGATTCATCTTGTTCTATTGTTATACTTAAGTGGCTTGAGGCAGAGTACTTACTTCAATCAATTTGAATATTACTCAGGAACAATTATGACAATCTCAAAGGACAGAGTAAAGCCATCTCCTTTGCCTGATAGCTGGAAACTGAAAGAGATTTTCGCCACCGGAATTGTACTTGGAGGCTATTTGGCATTGATGACTGTTATATTCTTCTGGGTTATGCATGATACTAAATTCTTTCCGGTAAGTGGTGCTAAAATTTACAGCATATACTTAGTGAAGGACTGAAAGTTCATGTTTGATATCTGTTTAGTCCCTAATATTTTCTACCTATGAATGCAGGACAAATTTGGTGTTAGATCTCTAAGGGGCAGTGATCATGAAATGATGGCTGCTCTATATTTACAAGTGAGCATTGTGAGCCAGGCTCTGATTTTTGTGACTAGATCACGTAGCTGGTCCTATGTTGAGCGTCCTGGGCTGCTATTGGTTACTGCCTTCATTATTGCACAGCTGGTAGGAGTTTGCCTTTTCCTTATATTTAATTTCGAGTGCACTAAAAATATGCATATTGCAATAAGCTAATCAATTCTGGTGTTTGTTAGGTTGCTACCCTGATTGCTGTATATGCTAACTGGGGATTTGCTAAGATTAAAGGAATTGGTTGGGGATGGGCTGGTGTTATATGGCTTTACAGTATTGTTTTCTATATTCCACTGGATCTAATGAAGTTTGCCATTCGTTACATCTTAAGTGGAAAAGCTTGGCTCAACTTACTAGAAAACAAGGTATACCTATCTTACATTAGATTACTTTTTCCAAAACTAAAACTTTGCATGCAGTTGTTTGGTTTACTAAACTGGTCCTGGTAACAGACTGCGTTCACCACCAAGAAAGATTATGGCAAGGAAGAGAGGGAAGCTCAATGGGCTCTTGCTCAAAGGACATTACATGGTCTTCAACCACCTGAAGCTACTAATCTCTTCAATGACAAGAGCAGCTATAGAGAGTTGTCTGAGATTGCTGAGCAGGCCAAGAGACGAGCAGAAGTTGCGAGGTACACATTCAGTTATCCTTCTTAAGTACTTACTAACTTCCACATGAAATATTTCTTTAAACAACTGGCAATAGCAAAAACTGTTCTTTTTTGTAAGTTAGATCTTTTGGCATAATTATAGTTTTAACAACAAACATATTTTTTCACTGTCTGCTTATAGGCTTCGAGAGCTTCTCACCCTCAAAGGTCACGTTGAGTCAGTGGTGAAGCTGAAGGGGCTGGACATTGATACAATCCAGCAGCATTATACTGTTTAGAAGTCAGAACAATGCTTGAAAGCAAAGGTTGCACCGTTGCAGTTTGATGACATATGCAGGTCATGAAGAGAAAGAGAACTAATTAGTTTAAACTTTCTAGATAGCGACATATCTGTGGTATAAGTTTCCTGCCCTGTTTACTTTGCCTTTCTTATGTAATTCAAGGCCAGAAGAAAAGGTTGTGTTTTGGTCATTTCTTGCTCCAATAAGGAGCCATGTAATGTTCCATGTTACACAGTTTCAAGCTGCAAATCTACTTTTCCCGTGGGTTTTCTATACTCTTTGAATTCTTGTGTACACTCTCTTCATTTTCCATTTGTGCTACTTGACTTCCTGGACCGGCAACCATCAAATGCCAAAAGAGAATATTGAGTTTGTTTATTTAATGAGATTAGGTTTATGGAATTGATATATGACTAGAGTTTTATCACCTAGCAATATCCTTGATAGGTTACAAAGATCACTCAACGGTACAGTGTATTCCAAGAGAAGATCTGTGAAAATGATAGGAATGACAATATTCACGGTGTTTAGATTTGCCATTAAAGGAAACAAACTCTTTCTGTCCAGTACTTGTTGGTTGCTTGTTAACATTGATGGATGCTAGCACTTTTTTTGCTTGGTGGTGACTTGTTTTCAGGTCGGAGTTTCTGTTGAATTTTGAAATCATCTGGAAAATAGTTTTTTGGTGCCAATGTGAAGTTCCTTTTGAATCCATCAACAGGCAAGTGACCTGCCTTGCTCAGTTAGCGGTCATACACTGACAGAAGTGAAGCTTTTGAGACTTAATGGCCTTGGCCGTGCTGCTCTCCTTATTCATTTTGTTCAAGTAGTTTAGGTTAATCAAATATCTGAAAGTGTCAGACTTTACGAGTTGTATAAATATCTTTTAATTATGAACTCGTACTGTCTTCTTCACACCATCCAACTTCTACTCGATGCACTCCTCTTGCATTTTACATTTTTTTAGCTTTCGTTAGACAACTTTCACATGGTATTAAAGCTCTACAAGGAATTAGCAGCCCCGTTCAAATGATGATATCAATTAATCATAAGTTACACTATTTTGGCTTTAATAATTTTTGATTTGATACTTACTTCTGTTTCCCTTCATATTTACGTATTATTTATGATCTTGTCCTCTTATTTTTATTCATTATTAAATACTAGAAAAATTTTCTAAACCTTCCCAATTCTTTGGGAAATTTTCTTCATTTCGAGAGTATTCAAAAAATTTATTTTTTGTAAAAGATCCGTTGATCATCGGAGTTTTATTTGATGTTTTATAAAAATGGATTTTGATTTTAAATTTTTTGTTTTTTTTTGTTTTGTATTTAGAGTTTAGGGTTTGAGGTTTAAGGTTTAGGGTCGAATTAATGTTTTGTGTTGGTCACTTCCTTGGAATAGAGATGTGACATAAATGGTAATTTCCCGACCTTATTACTATATGTTGGTGACATTGTGATAGCAATTCTTTACATAAGTTAGTTGATGTAGTGAAGAGTTATTTAAAATGTAATTTCAAATTGAAAGACTTGAAAACTCTTAAATATTTTATGAGTCTTGATATTTCAAGATCAAGTGCTGGAATTTTTGTTTGCCAACTCAAATATACACTTGATGTCTTGAATGGGTATGGTTTCTTATGTTCCGAATCTATTTCTACTCCCATTGATTACAATCACAAGTTGATTAAAGAAGATGGCAGTTCTGATATGGCTGATAGTAAAATATATAGGCAACTTATTGGCAAGTTGATTATCTTACATCTACACGTATTGGCATCATTTATTCTGTAAAAGTGTTGCCAGATTTTATGGATAAACCGGCTGCTCATCATTTGCAAGCTGCTCATCAAGTGTTGAGATATTTGAAAAATGCATTGGGATTAGGTATATTGTTTCTTTTACTTCTACTTTGCATTTGTGTCACATCCCAGTTTTAAAGACCGTGAACGATGCTAAAATCTATGTAGGTATGGCCCGCTAGGTCCAAGCAAGCCTCTTAATCAACATGCGTGGGCTAGTCATCCACCTTAACCATTCATACAATCGTATAATTTATTTTCATACATACATATGCGCCATCATACAGTTATGAAACTTCTCAACATAAGGTGTGGAAACGCTTTCATCCATTGTTTAACATATACCTCATATCAACATGTAAATGCACTCTTCGATGCTCACATAAGCTCTTGAGCCATCATGTAACTTATCTATATAAATCCATACAAGTATAATGCCAATTAATGGCTTCATAGACAAACAAGCTCAATAACATACAAACATAAATATAAAGACCAACTTGTTAGTGGAATATGACCTGACTCTTTAGGTTTCAAGTGGTTGCTAAATCACCTACCAAGAAAAAAAGCAAGATCTGGTCTCTGTGACAAGGTAGAAAGCTAATCGTTGATCTACAAAAAAAATGAGAAGCTAATGTGTGAGTTACAAAAACTCTGTAAATTAATACGGGAAGGGGACAAGCCAAGGGGAAGAGTTTTTGCACAAATTGTAACTTTAATGTAAACATGAATCTTCAGTAAACACACTTTTTTTATCAAATCCTTACAAAATTAAGTTGTTATGAACTAATCAATTTTCTTTGTGAAATCAATGTTTCATAAACATATAGTCTATAAAGAAAGGCTGGACATTTATGCAAAACCTTTAGGAAAAATAAAGAAACTGTACTATACTTGTAACATCTAATCTTCTCTAAGGTATAGTGATACTTAGCTATTAAACTCACCAATGAATGTTCTACTGTCAATTACATATATTACGGAAACTACTTTTCTATGGAATGCTCATATATTCAAGGTTTTTGTTAGGATTCAACCGTATAACAACACAAGATCAATCATTTAATACATAAATCAACCTTGTGTCTTAGAACTTAATCTATCTATCAATCTATCATAATTAATTTATAACTTAGAATCTCATCTATCAATCAACCTTTCATTCCAAACATAACAAACACTCATTAAAGATATACATCAATGACAATGGTAGTATGCACTGTAGATGAATGACATTCTAACCCATGTTTGGGCCTTATAATTAGGTGGTACCTTCGTTGCACCAATAGGCTATATATATAACATAGGATAACGGTATGGTATCCATTAATCTTGGACCTACTGTGAGTGGTATTTCGACCCAATTCATGGCTATATATAACTGTGTGTGGTATGACTCCCCACATCATGGCCTTCATAATCATATAGGATTTCACATATTCATACATGGCGTCATTAACATATTTCACTATAGTTCATACTCATAATATGCTTATCTCATCTGGCTATTTCACGTAATATTTCAAGCTTATACTATATATACATCATGTATATATATAACATGCTTATCACTAATTCATAAGGTGGGAAAGTTTACATCCACCCTAGCACATGCATAGCCATTACATCATCTAGTACATGGTACAACATCACATACTAACTCTTGCTTATACTATAACTGCTCAATTACATATGACATTCTTAGCTCTAAATACTGAAGTAGGGAAAACATACATCCACCATAAGGTTTATAAATTTATACTTAAAGCTCAATCACAAACATATCTTGTTGGGATCATTTTTGAAGTAAAACATTTGACAGGGTTTGTCCCTTTTGTTAAAAGCTAATACATAATAGAGATATTTATATACATATATAGATTCCAAAACTTCTTTGAAAGCATTTGGATATAAATATTTTTTTACTTAATCATTGAAGAGATAACATTAAAGTCATGTAATACAAATAATTCAATAAAACATGCTGTCGCTACATGCGACGTGAAAAATTTCAAAAATCACCACCAATCTTTTTTATTCAGGTGTGATTGGTCATTTATTAAATCAGTTCTATTTGATGAGATCGTAAATTGATTTTATATTTGTCTAAAAAACAATAATCTGGTCTGCGAGTTTTAGAGTTAGGTTTTGGAGTACGGTCATGCATGAGGAAAGATTAGCATCTTCATGATGTCCGTTCCACGAACAGTACCATTTAAGCATATGTTATTCTATTTAAACCTTAAATTTTTAAATTTTATTATTGAGTTTCTTAATCATTGTTTATTTATTTTATTAGCAATTTAAAAGTGTTTTATTAGATTTTACGAGTGTGACGTGCACATGATGCAATTATGAAATGCATAGCATAAATTTTGATAATTTTAAATGAAAACCTTTTATTAAGGATATTTTTCAACTCCGCTTATCATATTGGTGGAATTAGAAGATACTTTCTCACCTAGGAAATTACTTAGGAAAAACTCGTATTTGGAAGCTTATTAAGCAAATCCCATCATCAGAGTAATCATTTGCAGGTAAAAATAACTTTTTCATGCATGCAAACCCTAATACGAGTAAAAGCCCTTTTGTTAAGGATATTCTCTGAGCCCTCCCATCATACCGATCGGACTCAAAGATATATTTTAACCTAAGGAAGTTTTTGAAAGAACTTGCCTTCGCAAGCTCTCTCGAAAAGTTCTATCATCGGGGTTTTGAGTCGCACATAAGATATATCGATATGCCATGACATTTAAATAATACAATGATGGTATGTGATGTGCAATAAATTTCGATATTCATTATTAATTTTCCTTATAATTCCACTGTTTTTGAAAATTTTCTCTTTTTTTATTATTTGATCGTTCTACATATATCATAACTAAATACTTTATTATTTTTCTTTTTTATCTTCCTAAATCTATTTTTTTAGTCACATATTTATTTATTTCTTTATTTTTTTATTTACCTAAATATGTTTTTATAACTATTTTTTTATTTTTCTATTTCTTTTTATCTACCTAAATCTTTTCTTACAAATAAATATTTTTATTTTTTTTATTTTTCTATCTATCTAAATCTATTTTTTATATCTAATTATTTTATTTTTATCTTTAGGTCTACTTTATATTACTATACTTTTATTTTTATTTTTCTATACATATATATATATATATATATCTTACCTTTGAGTATATTTTATATCTATATATATTGAATCTCATGTATATATCCCCTTAGAGCTTGACACATGTGTTTGTCTTTTCAAAATTTATCAAGGGCAATTTCAGGTTTTTGTTGCGAATGGGAGGGGCCTTATGGGATTTTGCTCCCTCTTTCTCTTCTTCAAAGTTCTAGAAGCTTCATGGAGCACATGCCTTGGTCTTTTTTTTATTACTTTATGCTTTTCTCTCTCATTTAGTAGCCTAGGTTTTTTTTTTTTCTTCATTTCTGCTTTGTGCTTTTCTCACTAACGGCATTGCTTCTTTCTATTTGCATGTTAGAATTTTCTATTATGTGGACTTCTATTAATTGGTAATTTTAGTTTAATAAAACAGATTGATAGTTTAGTCTTAATATAAGATGAAACATGAGAGTTCAATTGATAGTAAAGTGATTAGTTAATGATAGACTTTGCGCGTCTAATTGAGTTTGTGTGGTTTGGCGGTTGTGTAGGCCTTAGCTCAATATGCCTTTTATGGGAATGCTTGTACTAGGGTTTTGTTTATTATATATATATATATATATATATATATAGCTAGGTCCCCTATTCCCTTCTAACCTAACAGTATTTGCTTATTGAGAATTTTCATAAACAATAGAGAAGTGTGATGAGGCAGATCTAGCCTTAACTAGAAATTTTCTATCTTTCCACTACGAGCAATGGCTACTTTTATGAATCACACAAGTACGCAATAAATAATTAATGATTTTGGTGTTCTAATAGTCACATATGGATTTAGGGATTCACCTTAAATGTGGTATCAGAGCAACTTGTGTGTAATTAGAACCTAACAAAATTTAGGAATGTAATGAATTTATTTTGCAAATTGTATGTTGGGGCATACTTATTTTTGATTGTTGAAAATTATTTTCTGGGTATCATTTTCGGACATAAAGTTAAGGCTTTTATTCCTTACAATGCACAGATTAATTTTGTATAAACTTTTTTTTTTCTTAACTCGTATTGTAGAGATATGAATTAAATAGTAAGTTTTGGATTTGAACATAAAACCCAAAATCTAGTCCTTGATTAATCATTTATATTTTATATGTTTTAATTTAAATTGGACTTTTGAAATCAACTTACATATGTTATAAAGTTGATATCTAAGTCTAATTACATAAAATATAAGTGTATTGCAACCAATTTTGAAGAAAACTTAAAACAAGTTAAGAATGGGTTTTCAAAATTGATTAATTGATCTTGGGTTTGTAGTTTTTTTTTTGATGAGTTTTAATCCATAGACATTATAAAACAAAATCTTAATTGAGATTTATAAGGATCAATCAAAAATACTTAAAAGTCAATAATTAGAGAAAAATTAGCCTAAAGATCCAAATGGATCAAATTTGATTCAATTGGGTTAGTTTGACCCAATTAAGAGTTGAAGAAATAGAAAATATCTATTTGACAACGAAGCCCACTCTCAAGCGTAGAGTGTGAGGTATGTAGGGCCCATTAGGCCCATGATTTTCAAAATATTTTTTAATAGTTCATCTCCACTTGCCTAACTTGACATGTTGTACTATTTTTTTGAATTTTTTAACGCACATTTAATATTTATTTATTTATATTCATATGCATTTAATTAAATATTCTTAATATTTCTGATGAGATATTTTTAAAGTGCATGTGATAGAAAAATATGCATATGTTTGAGTTGAATGGCTATATGTACTCTCCTTAGACTAGTCTCTAAATTTGTATACTTTCGAATTGAAATTATATACATAATTTAAACAATATATTGTATTTATTTAAAAAAAAAGTTAAAGACCCCAAGTTTTGTTGCAACAAATACTCTTTAGAACCAAACAAGATACACCTAGGCTTAGTGTCTTAGCATGAATAGTCCATTGCATATATTGAGTTAAGTATCCAAATTAAGGAATTTGGACAAATAATTAATTCCCTGTTTAAGAATGTTTTTTTATTAATTGAGGTAAGTGTTTGGTTGCCAAAGTGGCTTATTTACTGAAATTAATGAATTATGTTCTTAAGCAAAAGGTTACGAGATGAATTTTTTTTTTTAAATTGCTTTATACAATCCCCTGCCTAAAGGGAGTTATTGTGTAGGGCAATTTAGAGTGGGACAAGAAGCATCATGGTTGACTGTATATTGGTTTAGAAGGTCTGTTTGCCCAAAAGGGATAGGTTTTTCAAAAACTAGAATATTCTCATATTAGCTTTATATGGAGAGTGCTTAAAAGGGATAGGTTTATCGAAAACTAGAATATTCTCATATTAGCTTTATATGGAGAGTGTCTGTCTATTAGCATGTCATATTCTTTGCCCAAAAAAGAGTCTATGATGATGCATTTAAACTCTTCGGTTATTTTCTTTTAGCACATTTTGGACTATTGCTACTTATTTCGTTATTGCTTAATTAACGAAAAATTGCATTTCTTGTCTTGAACAATGACATTTACTGTGAATAATAATCAAGTTGCAATTGAGACTCTAAATGGGTCTAACTTTAAGGGATTTAATGAAGATTTATATTTTGCCTTGGCAATGAGTGAAATAAACATAGCCTTGCATGTTGATAATCCTACTATCCTTATTGACAAGAACACCACTGAAGAAAAAAAGTTCTTTGCTAAATGGGATAGAACAAATTGCATGTGTATGCATGCCATTAAGAGATCTGTCTCTGAGCATTTATTAAATGGGTTGCAAAAGAATGAAATTGCTAAAGAACTTTATGAAGCAATAGGTGAAAGATACCAAATATCCAGTAAGTTTGAGGTTGGGAACCTTATGAGGAAGCTTACAAGTATGAAGTTTGACAATGTTGGAGGAGTTAGGGATTTTATCATGAAAATGGTCCACATTCAAACTAAATTGGCTTCCCATGACCACCTTTCCTAACAAGTTTATTGTTCATCATGCCCTTAATTCCTTAGTTATTGAGTTTACCTAAATCAAAATTGCCAATAATGCTGTGAATGAGGTTTGGAGTGTTAATGAACTTATTTCTAAGTGGTCTCTGAGGAAGAAAAATTCAAGAAAGAAAAGAGTGAGAGTGCTTTGTTTACCACCAATTTCAAACTTTACTACTGGAATAATTTTAAAAACCTAGAAATGCTCCTAAATAGGTCAATAAAGGGCATGGTATTGGTTAGACTAAAAGGGAAAGAGGTCCTAAAATTGTCATAAGGAAAGAGGTTAGGTTCTTTTCTTGCACGAAGAAAGGTCACATGAAACATGAGTGCCTTAGGTATAAGTCTTGGTTAGAGAAAAAGAATAAATAAGAAGGTAAGTCACTAGCTTTAGTTTGTTTTAAATTCTATTTTGTTAGTGCACTACTAAATTCATGGTGGCTTGATATTGGTGCAACTGGTCATATTGTTGTTACACTCGAGAGGTTCAAAAGCAAATAGATGCCAAGTGAGAGAGAGGCCAAGCTTAGAGTTGGAAACAATGCTGAAGTAGATGTCAATCATGTACGAATAATAGGTTTAAATTTAGAGTCTGATTTTGAACTTGTTTTGGAAAATGTTTTTCATGTATCTAGATTTAGGCAAAATTTGATTTTAGCTTTTGCTATAGATAAACTTGGCTATTATTTTGGCAATGGTGATAGAAAAGTTAACTTGCTTTTAAATTCTAAAGTCATTGGAGAGTTTAAGCTAATTGATAATTTATATAGATTGTGCTTGGTCCCTAATAATGAATATAGTTGCATGAATGTTGAAAACATTGTCTTAAAGATTTTTTATTAAAGAAAACTCTTCCTTACTGTGGCATAAAAAATTAGGTCACATTTCTAATGAGAGTGTCAAAAGATTGATAAAAGATGACATTTACTTAATCTTGATTTTGAAAAGTTAGACACTTGTGCAGATTGCATAAGTGGTAAAATGATTAAGAAAAAAAGAGTAACTTATAGTAAGGACCTTTTGAAAATTATGCACACTGATATTAGTGAACCTTTTAGACCTACCTTGTGTGGTAACAAGTATTTTGTTACCTTTATTGATGATTTTTCTCATTATGGTTACCTTTACTTAATAGGTGAAAAAATTGGTGCTTATGAACAATTTAAAATTTTCAAAAATGAGGTAGAAAAACAATTAGGGAAAGTTATCAAAATTGTTAGGTCTGACGGAGGGGGTGAGTATTATGGCAAACATGGCACAATTGGACAGCACAAGGGACTGTTTGCCAAATACTTACAAGAGTGTGAAATTATTACCCAATGTACCATGCTTGGCAATCCTGAACAAAAGGGTGTGGTTGAAAGGCGGAATCACACCCTTAAGAAAATGATGAAAGGTATGATGAGTAGGACTAACTTTTTCAAGTCCCTTTTGGATAAAACCTTTAAAATTGCTTTGTACATTCTTAATAGGGTGCCTAGTAAATCTATTCCTATAACACCTTTTGAGTTGTGGACCTGTAGGAAACCCAATTTGAACCATTTTCGTGTATGGGGATGTCCTGCAGAAGTTAGAATTTATAATCCTTTTGAAAGAAAGATTGAACCCAAAACAAGTTGTTGCTATTTCATAGGTTACCTAGACCATTCTAAAAGATATAGGTTATTTTGCTCTACACATGAAACTAATATTATAGAATCACAACTGACAAAATTTCTAGAGTTGAATGTTGCTAATAAGGCTATGATTGAAGTTGTTGATGCTAGTAAGCCTATCAAACATGTAACAGCTCCTTTACAAATTTTGCAGAGTAATATTGTACCTGTGGCTATTGAGAGAGAGGACTTTGGGCAACATGATATAAATCTTCCTTTTCAAGATCTTGTTCTTACTCCCATTGATGTTCATCCTATTTAGGAAAGTGAGGTTGAAGTGCCCTTAAGGAGATCTTCTAGGCAAAGGTAGTCTATTATTCCTAATGATTACAAGGTTTTTCTTAGAGAGAGTGATTATGACATTAGTCATATGGTGGACCCTTCGACTTTTAGTGATGCCATTAATAGTCCCTTGTCTACTATGTGGATGGATGTAATGAAAGATGAGATAAGTTCTATGGCTCAAAATCGTGTTTCGGAGCTAGTTGAACTTTCAAAGGGATGTAGGCCAATAGGTTGCAAATAGGTGTATAAGACCAAGAAAGATTTAAAGGAAAACTTGGGAAGTTTAAAGCTAGGTTAGTGGCAAAGGGATTTAGTCAAAGAGAGGGAGTAGATTATAATGAGATTTTTCACTAGTATCTTTCAAAGATTCTTTTAGAATCATCATGGCTTTAGCAGCACGTTTTGATTTAAAGCTTCATCAAATGGATGTGAAAATAGCCTCCTTGAGTGGTAACCTTGACGAAGGGGTTTATATGGTTCAACTTGGAGGATTTTAGGAATTAAGGAGTGAAAATTTGGTATGTAGACTTAAGAAGTCCATTTATGGTCTGAAACAAGCTTTGAGACAATGGTATTTAAAGTTTGATGAGATAGTTACTTTTATGGGTTTTGAGGAAAATAAAGTTGATAAGTGTATATACCTTAAAATCAGTGAGAGTAAGTTCATTTTTCTTGTGTTATATGAGGATGATATCTTGCCAGCCAGAAATGATGTTGGATTGCTGCATGAAACTAAACAGTCATTGTCCAAGACTTTCGACATGAAAAATCTTAATGATGCCTCATTTGTTCTTGGGATTGAGATATGTAGAGATAGGTCTCGAAATTTATTAGGGCTTCCCCAAAGGGCATAATTGATAGTGTGCTAAGCAGATTCAACATGTAGAATTGTAAGGCTAATGATTCACTTATTGTGAAAAGTGATAAGTTTAAGCTTAGTCAATGTTTGAAAAATTATTTGGAGAGAGAATCTATGAAAAACATATCCTATTCTAGTGCAATTGGAAGCTTTATGCATGCACAAGTTTGCACTAGACTAGACATAACTTTTGTAGTGGGGATTCTTGGTAGATATCTTATTAATCTTAGTATGGATCATTGAGTTGTTGCTAAGAAGGTGATGAGATACTTGCAAAATACTAAGGATTATATGTTAGTATACAAAAAGGTGGATAACCTTGAGATTATTGGTTATACAGATTTTAACTTCATTAGTTGTTAAGATGACATAAAGTCCACTTCATGGTATATTTTTATGTTAGTTGGAGAAGTAGTTTCTTGGAAGAGTGTTAAGCAAACGCTCTTAGATTCCTTTACTATGCAAGTTGAGTTTGTTGCTTGTTATGGGGCTGCTACGTAGGCTATTTGGCCTAAAAATCTTATTTCTGGGCTATGTGTTGTTTATTCCATATCCAGACCTTTTAAAATTTATTTTGAGAATAGATCTGCTGTGTTGTTCACTAAGAACAACAAAAGCACTAATGGGTCCAAACATTTAGAGATAAAATATTTGAAGGTCAGGGATTTTGTTAAAATTGGTGACATTGTTGTTGAGCACATTGACACTGACAACATGTTGGTTGATCCTTTGACTAAAGGGTTAAGACTTACAATTTTTAGTACACATGTTGAAAGCATGGGTATTTTGGGGTTTTTTAATATACTTGGTTAGTGGGAGTAGGTTATTTATATAATTCTCACATAACAATTTAAATTTAGTTGTGTTGAGACTTTTTCTATTTGGGTTTAAACATTCATAAGATGTTTGATTTTATATTTGTTGGTAATCATCGTTAATTGATAATCCATAATATTATTTGGTATTATTTGTATATGTACATCTAATTGCTATTTTGCATATATGCTTTATGAAATCTTGAGATTGGTGTCTATCTCAAAAGTATTTTACTGGTATGTCTCATGAATGATACTAGCAAAGAAGCACGAGGATAAGTGGGAGACATACAGGCATGTTGTCAATGCCAAATAGATTTGTCACCAGGTTTAGAGAAATCAGTAAGAAGATCGACAATGAAAATAACACATTGAGATCACATTTAGGTGTTATTTTCTTGCTACAAAGCTGCACTTAGATCCACTGTCGATAGGATCATTGGTACTTTAACTATGGATTGGTCTTATGTTAATAAGAGGCATAATGGCTGCCTTCAGTCTAGAGTCTTATTTTTTAAAGTGTTTTCTTAAAGTCAAAATAAATTACAATTAATATTGCTCAGGTGGTGGGAGAATGTTAGAATTTTCTATTATGTGGGTTTCTATTAATTAGTATTTTTTCGTTTAATAAAACAGACTGATAGTTTAGTCTTAATGTGAGAGGAAGTATGAAAGCTTAATTGATATTAAAGTGATTAATTAATAATGCACTTTGCACGTCTAATTAGGCTAGTGTGATTTGGTGGTTGTGTAAGCCTTGACCCAGTAAACTTTTAATGAGGAAGCCTTCACTAGGGTTTTATTTATTATATATATGGCTAGGTCTCCTCTTCCCTTTTAACCTAACGGTATTTGCCCTTTGAGAGCCACCACAAACAATAGAGAAATGCGAAGAGGAAGATCTAGCCTTAATCAGAAATTTTTTGTCTTTCCATTGTGAACAATGGCTACCTCTATGAATTAAATAGGTACGTAATAAATAATTGATGTTTTTGGTGTTCTAACATTTACACATGGATTTAGGGATTACAATCTCCATTTTTGAAGCTTCCAAAAGGTTTTTTCTTTTTCCTGTTTCTTTCTCACTTTTTTTTTGATCATTTTGAAACAATAGTAGAAGTAACCAAAAGACATGGATGAAGAGTATGATGCCATAGTACAGAGAACTACTTTTAAGGAATGAATCTTTGGTAATCTTCTTTCTATTGATGGACTCAAGGTCTTATTTTTTGACTTTTTTAAGTCTTTTTTTATTAGTTTTATTTTTGCATGCATGAGTAACCTTACCCGGTTTTTTAACTTTAGAATTTTGAAAATAGTTGTGTTAAGTTTTTCATGGTCTCCTATTTCAAGCTTTTTTATAATGTTAGAAAAGGCATGTTACATCCATTTTATTCTTAGGTTTGAACTTCAATTAGCTTTTCTAGACATGATGAGTTTGGAGGAGGAAAAGATGTAAGGAAACACAAATTCTGAAGTAGATTATTATGGTTTTTTTGGTATTGTTGGATTTCTAGTGACAATTGTCATTAATGGGTTATGGATGGATTTTTATTTGTGCTCTTTTGTATGGGCACTTGAATATTGTTTTTTGCCCTTCGAAAAAAAATTGTGTTATTTTTGTGATTTTAGTTTGATTAGATATGTTTGTTCAATTAGCAACTATAAGTAGCCATGAAGTTTATTTATACCTTAATGAAATTGTTGAGCCTTAATTTGTAAGGATTTACTCTCATTTGAGCTTTTTTGTAGCTAGAGGATGGTTTGGAGCTATCTTTTATAGATAAGAGGCGATTTGTTATAGTTTGCTTGCTCAAAGATGTATTATCATTTCTTAGCTTTTGTTTTTTGGGTGCTTATTTCTTTGTTAGTTTTCATTTCTTTCCTTCAGTTTATTTTTTGAAATGATTTCATTGGCACAACCTAGTTCTGCTCCCCTAATCTTTGAGCTTGGTCCTAATGTACTGTTCGAGCCTGTGACAGTTGATGTATTTACAAAATCCTTAAGCAAGAAAGAGATGCCATGCAAGCTCTATTATTGGATTAGGTTAAAACTCCTATAACTCTTTTTATTTTTGTTGTTATAATGATATGAAAATTATATAGCTTCTTATTAGGCATTATTTCTTTTATTGGTTGTAGCCTCATAACAGTATCTGGAACATTTTCCTTTTGGTTAAGCTGATAAGAAATTTATGTAAAATCGTTACTTTTGCGTTTCTTCTACTCATTAATGTTAAAATTTTTCATTTTCATTTATTCATCATGGATGTAGTAGACTTAAGTTACTTTCCTTGGTGCATTTTTGAATTTTATCCTTTATTGTATGACTTATGCCTTTTTTGTCCCATTTTGTTTCTTTTGGACAAGGGAACAAGTTCATTCCCTTTAATATTAATGAAAAATAAGTTGACAATTTAAGAAAACATGCAATCATGCAAGACTGATGGATGAGAAATTTGTGGTAAGATATTGACAAGTCTATAAGAAATTTGTATAAATACCTAACTTAATCAGTTCATAATATGTCTATAAGAATGAATTAAATTAAGTTCATTAAGCAAGTGTCCTAATGTGCCTATGTTTGGCAATTGGCGTATAATTACCTGAATCATGAATTAGATCTCCTAAGTGACATGAACATACACTATTCAAGCCTTAGTCCAATCTAAAATCTCTCCGTCGAGTCTTAATTAGATTCATAAATCAATTAATTGTTGGCCGAAAAATCAAAAGCATTAAGAACAGATTTGTATAAGCAAAACTACACTCATTCGTGATAAATAAAAGAGAAACTAATATTCAAACTATATGTTGAAATGCACCACAATCCTAGAAAGATAATTTAGCTTATAATAACTAATAAAAACAGCATCTAAAGAAGTTTAACTATGAATCCAAGTCAAAGAAAATAAAAGAAACACAAAAGTAGAGAAAGAAACTAAGTGTTAAAGCTTTGCAATCTCAATTCTCTCTCAATTTCTTTTGTTTTCTGGCTTTGTTCTTGGCTCCAAACCTGTAGAATAGTTGGTTGCTGCCTCTCTTTTAAACTTCTGAAAAAAGTCCCTTAAATAGGCTTCAAGTAACCTAATTTTCAAAATTTCATCAATTTTTTTTTATTTTTGAAAAATCTCCCAGTGTCACAGCCTTGATTTTTTGGCATCATGGCTCTGGTTTTTGCTACAGTAGCACTGCAGCGTCATTTATCCAGTGCTGCAGAGCTGAGCTCTTGGGAAAATTGTATGGTGAGCTTCCTTTCACCAGCACTGCAGCCTTGTTCTCTCAATGCTACAGCAGTCTATCAAATTTGAATATAATTTTCACCCTGATCTGTTCTAAACTGAGAAAAGTGGAAAACATAAAAGTTGTAGCCCTATCTCTTAGATTTACAATGGATTAAGAATCATGTCAATTGAACTGCTGGATTATAATATATGCTTCAAATACAGCATCATGTTCAGTCCATGGATACTGCTATAGTACTCTGATTTAGACAAATATTTTGACTATGATCGAATCCAAATTGGGTGAAATAGTAAACATAAAATTGTATCTCTTCCTTTTAGAAGTACGGTGGTTAAAGAATCACTTCATTTGAAGTCCTGTAGATAGAGATATGGTCAAAATACCGAAATATATAAAAATAAAGTTATCACCACACTTGCACAAAATTTCATCAAATGAGCCTTTTTTATTAAACTTCCCACCAAAGTAATAAAAGAAATTACCAATACTACTTTGAAAGTAATTAAAACAAAATAACACAAAATTTAACTAAAATAACTTAAATTAATTACTCAACATGTAATTAAACTTAAACTAGAAAAACATCTAAAATGCTATGATTCGAATTTAAAATCTCAAAGATTTGACTACTTAAACCCCTAAAATGTGTCAAAATAACTCTATATAATAAAATTATCACATCCCCAAACTTAAGATTTTGCTAGTCCTGGAGCAAAAGATAAAACAACATGCAATAACTTAATCATGAAAACATTTAACTAAAATTTAATTGCACCATTTCATTAATCATCTTTAATATCCTCAAAAGTTAATCCATATTCATAATTTTAGGCCACACACAAATATTATTCAAATTCATGTTTCAATCCAAATGCAAACTCATCATTAAGTGAAATTCAGTGTGTGTGTGTGTAATCTTTTCACCTAGAACATTGTACAATTTGGATAAGTTTATATTCATGTAAAATTCAAATTAGTAATTAACTCCATAAGTTTGTTTTTCGTCTCTCTCTCCACTATTGTAGGCTAACACTATGTTAAAGATTAATAGGAATTTAATTAACTTGTAATGTATGGCTAGGGTTAAGGTTGAATATGGGATAATGTATAGCTCAAATCACCCTAAGCACATAGTCAATTTAGAACCTATTCAGAGCTTTATTTTCCTTTATCTAGTATAGCCCTTTTTCCATCACCCTTTTTCTTTTGTTCAACACTTCATTCTTTCTTTCCTTTTCTCTTTTTCTCAATTTCATACTGCCGAACTTATTTCTTTTATTAGGTAATGAGATGAATACAATCATATTTTTGAACTTTTCATCGTTTCTTTTTTCATCTTGACTACCTCTTTCACTATGTGGCTCATAACATATTCTAAATTGACTTATGCACTTAGGAATGAGGGGTGCAAGAATTATTGGAAATATTAATATGAGGGTCTAGGCTAAAAATTAAGTGTTCAAACAAAGAAAAAATGTCATTAGGCTCAAAGGGGGAAACTAAGGATAATTTATGTAAAAAAAGGCTACAAAAGGCCCAATCGATCCAAAAATGGCCTAAATCATCTCCTTAGCTAAGTATAGCCTAAAATTTTACCTCGAGAGAGAATCAAACAAATTCTGCAACTTAATACATATTCAAAAATTTTCATTCACATAAACCTTTTCTAAATTTATATTATAAATCTAAGCAAAAGACATAGTGCTCCACATGTGGAAATTTCAACCTAACAGTAAAGCTTAGCACGCGAATTTTCATAACACTCAAACAATATTCACATGTTTAGAAGAATCAAGATAGGAATATAACTGAGTTCTCATCATTGGATAGGTAAATTAAACGAAACTGGCACAATTAAATCGAGTTCAAATGCAAATACACTTGCATAAAAAAAATTAACAAAAATAAACTAATGTAAACTATCCCTAGCACTAATAACAACAAAACACTCCCGCAAACTTAAATTGCACATTGTCCTCAATGTGAAAAACTAAAAAGAATAAGGAAAAGAAACTCCCATATCAATAGTGACAATGCATTGAAAGCTCTAATTTTCGTCTTCCTTATCTTCATGCTTTTCAAACATGTGGACTCAACAAATAAGCCACGAGGAGGTTAGAACTACTTATTTAAATAGAAAAGAAAAAACTAACTAAAATAACAACTAAACTTAAAAAATATAGCTTGGGTTGTTTCTCAAAAAGTACTTCTTTATAGTCATTAGGTTAACTATGATATCCTCTTTTTATTGTTTATAAAAGTACTTGAGGATATTTGGCAATCCAATTCACCTCCCAAGTAATGCTGGAGATGTTGCCCATTCACTCCAAATGTTCTAATATCTTCACTACAAATATCTATTACACAACACGAATAGACCTTAACCACTTTGTAATGACTTGACCACTTTGATTTTTGTTTCCATGGAAGGAGCTTGACTTATTTGGTCAGCAACACTTGTTGTCCCACATTAAAATCAAGATTAACTGAAGGAAGTGGATCCTGGTCATCATAACATTGTTTAGTTTTAAGCTGTAATGGTGGTGGCTCTGCTTCAAGAATTGATGCTTGCTTACTTGTAGGTGGTGGAGTAGGATTACTTTGATCTTTATTTGCTAACTCTACTCTATAGCGGTGATTTGTGGTTTAAGGACTCTTAGTTGCATTGAAAATAGTAAATTCAACTATCTCTTCACTAACTTTAAAAGTTATTTTGCCTTCTTTTTTATCTATTAATGCACTTGCAGTGGCTAAGAATGGACATCCTAGTATGATCGAAACTTCTTGATCCTCTTCCATCTCAAGTACTATGAAGTCTACAGGAATGAACAGTTTTCCAACTTTAAGCAAGACATCTTCTATCACCCCACAAGGGTGCTTTATCGTTCTGTCAGCTAGTTACAAGGTGACTATAGTAGGTTGAATCTCTTTTAGTCTAATTCTATTAGCAATAGACAAAGGCATAATTGAGACACCAGTACCTAAATCATACAAAGCTTTTGAAAAATTAAAATTACCAATTGAGCAAGGGATAGAAAAACCTCATGGGTCTTTAAGCTTTGGTGGAAGCTTATTCTGGATTATTGCATTACACTCCTCAGTGAGTGTAATTGTCTTAGAGTCCTCTAGTTTCCTCTTATTTGTCAATATGTCCTTCAAAAACTTCACATGCGATAGCATTTGCTATAATGCTTCTGTAAAAGGAATGTCAATGTGAAGCTTTTTGAATACCTCAAGAAATTTTGGGAAGTGCTAATCAAGCTTTTGTGTCTGAAGGCACTAAGGAAAAGGTGATGGTGGTAAAGTTGCCTTTGTTTCCTTCTCTTAACTTTGCTTTTCAACTGTCTCAATCATCGTTTTATTCTCAATATGCTTATCTTGAAAATTAACTTGCCTAATGCTATGTTTAGCCTCATTTTCGCTGCTTAGGGTGATTGCCATAACTTGTTCCTTACCTTCTTTCCTCAGAGTCACCTCTGTATCACTAGGTAATGTTCTTTAAGGTTGGTTGTTTAATAAATTGGCAAGTTGACTAACCTAAGTCTCAAGGTTTTGTATTGATGCTGCTTGACTTTGAATGATAGCTGCTTGACTCTGTATAATGTTATCATTCTGTGTCATGTACTACCTTAGCAGATCTTCCACAGTTGGCTTTTTTTTCTAAAATAGGTGTGCCGGTTTGCTAGTGAAATGCGAAAGTTGCATTTGGCCTTGGAGTTAAGGATAAACCTTGATTATTGGCCAAAGAGAATTGAGATGATTCCTCCACCTTGGGTTGTAAGTGTTAAAGTATGGGTTCTTCTATTGTCTGTTGCCCACAAATTGCACTGCCTCTATTGAGCTTAGACACTAATGACTTCCATGATTATCTCCATATAACTCACAAGCTACAAAAGGACTTTGCAAACTATTAGTACCAAAAGATTCAAGAGTTTTAGTTAAAGCTGCTACCTGAGAAGATAATGTAGTCATATCATCAACATCATAAACTCTAGCTACTCTCTTATGCATTGCTTGCTCTGTTGGCCATTGGTAGTTGTTTACAACCATCTCCTCCAACAAATCCTATGCCTCATTAATTGATTTAGGCATTAAAGCTCTTTTTGCAGCAATGTCAATGGTAGTCTGAAACATGCCCACTCAAACCATTACAAAGAGTTTGCACTTGAAGCTACTTTAGGAGTCCATAATGGGGACAATGCCTAAGCAATTCTTTGTATCTTTCCCAAGTTTCATACGATGATTTCGAATCTTGTTGCATGAATGATGTGATGTCATTTCATTTTTTTGGCTATTTTAGCATAAGGGAAGAATATGGCAAGAAATTTTTGAGTAAGATCATCCGATGTTGTTATGGAGCCAGTAGGGAGTGCATTTAGCCATGCCTTAGCTTTATCCCTTCAGGAAAAAGGAAAAAGCTTTAGCCGAATTGTATCATTTGTGACACCATTTTGCTTGAATGTGTCACAAATCTCCAAGAAGATTGCTATATGGCCATTAGGATCATAAGTTGGAACAACCCCAAATTGAACCGATGTTTGAATCATGGTGATGATAGTAGGTTTGATTTCAACATTGTTTGCTTGAATAGCCGGCCTTCGAATACTTCATGGAATTCCTTATTCCAAAGGAATAACATAATCCCTTAAGTAATGATTGTCAACTACTACGCGCTCTTGGATTTGCTATCCACCCTGTTGATCAGCCATTAGGTTTATTGGAGCAACACCTTGTTGATTTTCTAGTTGAAGTCTAAGAAATGTTCTCTTTATTTTTAAATCACATAGGATAGTCTCCAAGCTGTTTGTTCTTCTCATACAAAAGCTTAACACAACTGTAAAACAAAAATAAACTTAAATAAAGACGAATCTGTAAAATTTTAATATTAGCAAATAACAAAGAAAACACAATCTCCGGCAACAGCGTTAGAAACTTGTTATCCATTTTACAAATGTAAGTATATGTATCGAATAAGTAATATAGTAACGAAGTAGAGTATCGTTCCCATGGAGATTTGTTCTTAAAGTTTCACTAATTACTAAAATTATAAAATAAATTAATCTTATTTAAGTAATCTAAAAATTAAAGAAAAACTAATTAAAAATAATTAAAAATCAACACTAAATAAACTAACAAACTAAATTAGTTAAGAAAAGTAGTGTATTAAAGATCTAGGATTATGGATTTGTTCAACATTTCATCTGACACCAGCTTTTCTTATTATTTATATTTCTTGGGTGGTTTTACTAACCTAGAATCCAAAGCTATGCATAAGTCTTTCTCGAGTTGTTTGTACAAATACCTAACTTAATTAGTTCACTATATGTCTATAGGAATCAATTAAATTAAGTTCATTAAGCAAGTTTCTTAATGTGGCTATGTATGGCAATTGGCGTATGTCTACTTGAATCGTAAATTAGATCACCTAAGTGACGTGAACATACACTATCCAAACCTTAGTCCAATCTAAAATCTCTCTGTCAAGTCTCAATTAGATTCACAAATATTTTAATTATTAGCCAAGCAATCAAAAACATTAAGAATAGATTTGAATAAGCAAAGCTATACCCATTCATGATAAAAAAAGAGAAACTAATATTCAAGCTATATGGTGAAATTCACCACAATCCTAGAAAGATAATTTAGCTCATAATAACTAATAAAAAAAACATCCAAAGAAGTTTAGCCATGAATCCAAGTCAAATAAAATAAAAAAAACACAAAAGTAGATAAAGAAACTAAGTGTTGAAGCTTTGCAATCTCAATTCTCTCTCAATTTATCTTGTTTTCTTTCTTTACTCTTGGCTCCAAATCTCTAGAATAGTTGGTTGCGACCTTTCTTTTAAACCTCTGAAAAAGGTCCCTTATATAGACTCCAAGTAACCTAATTTCAAAAATTTCATCAATTTTTTTGTTTTGGAAAATCACCAAGTGCTATGGCCTCGATTTCTTGGCATCGCGGCACTGGTTTTCTGCCACAGTAGTGCTGCAACGCCCCTTATCTAACACTGCAGTGTTGAGCTCTTGGAAAAATTGTATGGTGAGCTTCTTTTCACCAGCGTTGCAGCCTTGTTCTCCCAATGCCGCGGTAGTCTATCAAATTCAAATGTGATTTTTATCCTGATTTGTTTCGAAACAAAAAAAAGTGGAAAACATAAAAGTTGTAGTCTTTTCTCTTAAATTCTTAGTGGATTAAGAATCATATCAATTTGATTCCTAGATTGAAGGATATGCTTCAAATACTGCATCATATTTAGTCCATGTATACTGCTGCAGTGCTCTGCCTTAGACAAATATTTGACCACGATCCAATCCTAGCTACTGAAGTGGTACATATAAAAGTTGTAGTTCTTTCTCTTATAAGTCTAGTGGTTGAAGAATCACTTTATTTGGAGTTCTGTGGACAGAGATATGATCAAAATGCCGTAACATATATGAATGAAGCTATCACTATACTTACATAGTTTTTCATCGAATAAGCCTTTTTCATTAAACTTCTTACAAAAGCAATAAGAGAAATTACCAATAGTACTCCTAAAGTAATTTAAAAAAAATAACGTAAAATTTAAATAAAATAACTTAAATTAACTATTCAACATGTAATTAAACTTAAACTAGAAAAACACCTAAAATGCTACGATTCGAACCTAAAATCTCAAAGAAGTAACTGCTTAAGCCCCCAAAATGTGTCAAAATAACTTTATATAATAGAGCTATCGATAATTAGCATATTTTTAACTATATATTAACATTTAATTTAGAATGATGCATTATGGACATATATCTGTAAAAGGTTTTTGTGCCTTAAAGCATAGTAGGGCTTAAAAGGAGGTTGCTTTGACTTAGTGCGATGGCGTAGATGACCTTGTCAAGGACCTATAACATTTGAGTTTGATTCAATATTAGTTAATGAACTAATAATTAGTTTCTTTTTCTATTATGCGAATATATAACTCTGTTGACTATGAGCTTGATTCTATTACCTTAAACTCATTTTCAATTTGAAATGTTCTCATATGAGGTTGTCTAGAAACTTATGTTGATTCTGTCATTAGCTATAATCAATATTTAGTAATGCATATTTGTTAACCAAGTCCTTAATGAACAAATACTAGAATTTCAACAACATTTATTAAGGAATGAAAAGGTTTGATCGGATATTTTCATGATTGTTACTTCTGATAGTTGGATGATGAACAAACCTCCAATTTTGAGGTGATACCTTTTCTAAAATAATTTGATTCATTTTTAGTAAGTCTTTATTTTAGCCTCTTTAGGAGTTATTACATCCTTGGTAGCTTAACACATATACTCTTTATCTACTTATGCATTCATAACATAAAAATTTGCTATTCAAGCTATGTTATATATTTACTTCTTTTCACAATTTGTTTCACATGTGCTTAGATATGCCATGTCCTGCAAACACATTATCAACATCACCATTACCATGCATACTTTTCACTTATATATGCAATACACAGTTGAACGAATTAAAGAAATGTTTAGAGAGTGGTCTCAAATATTGCTTTCTTAATGTTTCAGTAAGGGACGTGGAAAAGCCAAGTAGCGTTAACAACCTTATCTTAGCAATACTAGTCCAATTTTTGTAATGATAATCACACAGAACATTTACATTTATATGAAAATTTAGTTTCAAAATTGATGAGACTTCTTAAAATTTAATCTTTCTTTTATTACAGTGCTGGTTGTATATAGTACAAGCTATCTTTAGAAGATGAAGAAAATACTATGACTTCATTTTTTGTTATATATTGTGTAGCATACTTTGTTTTTCATGTGACATAGAACATGATCACATTTTTTTTGAGTCTGCCTTATTTTGACAGCATCTAAAATATAGAAGAAACATTTTTGTGTTGCATAAATATTGACTATCTACAGATAAAATACAACTGGAATGTTTTTGTAATATGTTATATTATTAGACAAGTTTTAGCTACTTTAATAAAGAACTTATATCTACCACAATCGTTTATTAAAATTTACATGCCCACTGTGTAGCGAGAACCTCATTCTAGTTACTATATATTGTTCTATATTTTGTATTTTTTCACAATTTTCTACTTTCCTGTTCCTAACATCTACACTATAAAACACAAATATTTTTTAAAATTTTTTTCACCTTATCATATTTTAACTTTTATATTTTTTTCTAAAAAATAAATTGGACTTAACTATATGCAAACATTCACAATAAGCACAATCCAAGCCCAAATAGTAATCTAAGAGAAAAGAAAAGAGACCTCACCTTGCTTGGGCTCAGACTAAGCCAAGGTAATCTAGTTGTGTGGAAGCAATAAGGGCTTGCTCTTTAGAAGTCTTCCAAATGTAGCAAAATGCAATGTTTTGGTGCACTAATGAAGCTCCCAAATGACACTTTTTGAATCTAACCTATACCTTTCTTAACCCTAACTATTTAAATCTCCCTTTCTTTTTTTTTTTTTTCATTTTTTCCTATCACTTTCTCTCTATAGACAAATGGCTCTCCCTTCTCTCTAAAACTATCACTCGTCTAATAGCTTTCCACTATATCTTAAAACTCTATGAGAAATGTATACATTTCTTTTTTTTTTGTTTTTCTTTGATTTTTGTTTTACTGTTTTCTTTTGATTTTTTTTGTGTGGCTGGTAGAAACTAGGGTTGTCTTTTTAGAAAGGGTTTTCTAAAAACAATTTAAGTTATAGGGTTTCTAGTTTTTGGTTTCTACTCTTTTTGATTTCTTTCAGTTTTTTTAAATTTTTTGGTTATAAGGTTTTATTGCTTTTCTAAAATTTTTTTAGGGTTTTTCCTCCTCCTCTTATTTGGTGATGCATTGTTCTATGTATATTGTTCAGGAGGGTGCCAGTTTTGAGCACTCTTTGGCCGGTTGTTGATTTTCTTGTGTGTTGGCCTTTGCCAAGGCGTGAAAATGCTTTTAGCAGAGAGCATTTGTTGTCCTTTTTGTTTTTTTGGCCAGTTGGCCTTTCAACTTTTATTTCAGAATGTTCTTCTTGTTATTTTGTTTTATGTCTTTAATATTGTCCTAGCTTCAATGTTAGATTCATTTTGGCTTTGATAAATTCTACTAATCTTGTTTAACTAGAGGTTTTGAATTGAAAAACTAGAATAGGGCCTTAAAACTAGTTCATGCATCCAGGCCTAGACTAAAGTGAATCTAGCTTTATAGGCCTTTTCAAACTTTAACACTAGCCTAGTTGTGGAATTTGGATCCAACATGAGCCCATGAACTAAAACTAAATTATTAATAAAATAAACTAATAGTAAAAAGTGGAAAAAATAAATAAAAATTAATAGAATTGAAAATGGTGTCTACACATGCTTAGCTTTACAAACCAAAATACTTTGAAACGGTGTATCTACTCACCTTGACAAGAAACGTATTTTCTAAGCATCAATTCGCCAATCCTTGCTCGATCTATGATCGTCGAGCTCTATGATTCCTACAATAATTAAGTTTATCATAAGTTTCCTAGTTTTCTATCAAACCCATTTATTCAAAACTAGTCGAGTAAACGAATATTCTTCGATTTGATTCCATTAGGCTTAAAACTTTTGACTCAAAGCATTTATTACTCCAACTAGAAAATCCTTACCTCAATATTTCCTTAGGAAGTTAAAATCCCCCAAAATTCTAACTCAAAAGTGGGTAGGTTGCTATAAATTCATAGAGAGAGAAAATTAGCTTAACCCATGGAACTAAAGCTTGAAATGGTTGAATTTTACCTTATATTCAAGTTTGGAAGCTAAAACCTTGTTAAATGTGGACTATGGTAGCTGTAGAGGGGTTTGGAAAGTAAAAAAGAGTGAATGGACGCTAATAGAGATGAAAAATGTGAAATAAGAGTCGGGCTAGGTCTCTTTTATTTTTTCTCATTGGGCTCTAGGGATTAACCTTTTAAATCTTAAAGGTCGATCCCTGGGTCTTATTTTTCCTTATGTTGCTATGGGGATCAACCTTTTAAACCTCATGGTTTGATCCATGAACTTCCAAAAGCTTATTTTCGTGTTCTACCTAGTAAGGATCAGCCTTTTAAAGCTTAGGGTCAATCCTTGTAATTCTAGAAGCTAACCAAAGTGTTATGTCTTGTAAGGATCGACCCTTCCTCTTCGAAAGGTCGATTCTTGAATTCCAGAGAGTTATGTATTGTGGTCTGTGGAACAGGGATCGACTTTTTCTCTTTCTAGGGTCGATCCCCCCATAATTCTAGAAACTAAATGTGACCCTAAAATCTCCAAGGATTGAGCTTTCTTCCATAAGAATCAACCAGTTTAGCTTTAACTTCCAAAAAGGATTCTTTTGGTTTCCTTTTCCTCCCTTTCTTTCAATAATCAATCTTCCATAATTAAAGCACTATACAAGGGAGAAATTTTTAGCAAAATGGTTGGGAAAATCATCCAACAACACAATTATCGTATGGTTCATCAAGCATACTTGTTATTTATCAAATCTCACTCTATCAAAGGCTGATATTTTACAATTTGAAAGTTTGCATTGATAGTGATTGGGTAGGGTGTTGACACACTTGACAGTCAGTAACGAGGTTTGAAAATATTCTTGCTGACTCTTTCATAAGTTGGAATTCTAAGAAGCTACTGGTTGTAGCTAGGAGTTCCACTGAGGGAAAGTATAAAACTATTGCCACTAGTTGCTGTGAAATTACTTGGTTACTTCATTTGTTAACAAGTTTTGGTATTTTTTATTCTTAAGTTAAGGATTTGTTTTGTGATAATCAGAGCATTTCATATTTGCAAAAATCTCACATTTCATGAACATACTAAGTGTATCACAAATTGATTGCCACTTTATCAAAGAAAAAGTTCAAAAAGGTATTGCTGTTCCTTAACAAGTTTCTACTGCTAATTAGGTTACTAATCTTTTCACTAAAGTTCTTAAGCCTGCACAGTTGTATCAATTGCTGAGCAAAATGAGCATTGTTAACATCCATACTCTTCTTGAGGGGGGATGCTGAAGATATTTATGCTCTTGTAGCATATGTATTTTATAGTTAGGTTATTTTGTAAATACTGTAATGAGTTGGAGGTTATTATTCTCTCTAATCACGTGCATTTTTTTTATTGTGGTTGGATCACATATCCAATGACTCGTAGTTCAATAATTGACTATTATATCTTTCTTGGTGCTAGTCTGATATCTACAAAAGCTCGGTAACGTGCTATGACAATGATTACTTGTGAAATTATTTGATTGAAATCTTTATTTAAAGATTTTAGTATTTTTTTTGTCCAACCAATCTCTTTTTTCTAGTGATAATCAAGCAACCTTACATATTGCAGCTAATCTAATCTTTCGTGAGAAACTCTAAGTTGACATCCTTCTTCCTTATTCCATTTTCACCCCAAACTAGCTTGCTCACTTATTCACCATGTTCTCATTTTTTATGCATCAAAGTGGACATTTAGAAGCTTCATTCGCGAATTTGAAGGAGAGTATTAGAGCAATATTGTTTCTTTATTAGATCTTCTTAGTATATCTTTACTTTTATTACAATATATTTTTTGTACATGTTTAGTCAAACACTCTCGCATATATAATTTTTTCTAACCAAATTAATCTTTCAATAGTTTGCATTATGACTCAAATGATATAATATCTGTATTTCATACTACCAAGATGATGAGGGGAGAAAGTGCAAATATCCTCCGAATCCATATAGAAGGCATTTTTGTTTTCTTTTTCTTTTGGGTGCAAATACATAAAGGATTAGATAGCAACCACATATTTTACAACTTTTAAAATAATGAAACAGTAGCAACAATATATCATACATATATATATATCTATCTCGGCTTGGGGCCATGCTTTCAACCTTGATGGAATGTTTTAGTAGAAATTAAGTGAATTAGCTAGTAAAAGGAAATTAATCTAGATAATCAATTTATTTCAACCTTGGACGTAAGAATATTCACTTGTAACTCAAGACAAGAAATATAACTTCCCACTTCACTTAACATTTCATCATCAAACATCACCTTTCTCGCTCCTGGTAAAAGAGTCCTTAGATATGTCAACCGCCTTCTAATTTGATTCTCTTCTCCACTTTCCACTTCTTCATTTTTCGTACTTTCTGGCTGCATTTCTGTTCTTTTAGCCCCTTTTGATTTCTTAGTTGTAGGTTCATGGCCAGGCTTAGAAGAAATCTTCTTTAAGAGAATTGCATTTTGGTGATCGTCGACCTCATTTTGTATCATGTTCCCACAGTTTGGACTATAAGTTGACGAAGAAATTTTGAAGGATGGGAGCTGGTGATGAGCTAAAGAGCTTTGAAATCTAGCTACATTGACATTTATCAAAGCTTGTCTTTCAAGCATGGCTCCACGCAAAGCCTTCAGTCGATAACGCCAATGCCATATCCACTTCATACCTCACAATCTTTTATTTCATGGTCAGTGCTTTCGCCAGACAATATTTCTTTACTGATCTTTGTTAGAGCAAGGACTAAGTATTTCACATACCTCACAGTTTGGACTATAAGTTGACGAAGAAATTTTGAAGGATGGGAGCTGGTGATGAGCTAAAGAGCTTTGAAATCTAGCTACATTGACATTTAATCAAAGCTTGTCTTTCAAGGCATGGCTCCACGCAAAGCCTTCAGCCGATAACGCCAATGCCATATCCACTTCATACCTTACAATCTCCTTTATTTCATGGTCAGTGCTTTCGCCAGACAATATTTCTTTACTGATCTTTGTTAGAGCAAGGACTAAGTATTTCACATATTTTCTTGTAAAACTGGCTTGGATTATCTTCCTTAGTTCCAGAGAATAAATACGTCTTCGTTTACTCATGTGTCCTTCCATCCCAGAAAGTGAATAACGCTGCCACTTTAACAATAAGTAATATAAGGAAAATGAAATAGAAACAACAGAGAAAAGAAGAGTAGAGAAAACTGAAGAGAAAAAGTTTTGTTAATAATTATACAAGAATAAAGAATATTACTAGCCGTGGTGTTTATATGAGAATCAAGCCATCAAAGAATTGTTAAAGTAGAGAGCTAAGGACAAACCCACGGAGCTAGGAATATAACAATTCAAAGGGAAAAAAATAATAATGAGAATAAGAGTAATGGACAAAGGAGAGAGAGATAAAAGAGTCATTCCATTGTTCTCTAATACCTTCAACTTAAGAGAGAATAAAAAGTTTGGAGAACAACGACTGCTTTAGGACATACAACTTAAGCATCTAGCTAGCTACATCTTATATTATAGACAAAAGGATTGGTCATTGGTGGATGTTATATGTACAAATATGACATCTTATTTTAGTTCAGGTCAAAATCGACTTTGAAATATGGACTCCAGCCCACAACATAAAGGAATGATAAAGAAATTGAAGCAGTAGGACAAAATAGAGAGCTGATTACGGAGGGTGGAGGTAACACACACTTTTTCTTTTTTCAGGTACAGTTTTTCTTCATTTTTCCCGCAAATCAGTTGTATATATATTTTTTTAATTGGAAACAAAAGGATTCAAATGTTGCTTTTTAGATAGAGAGGTTAGACACCAATTATAAGTCAAATGCTCGAGTACAAATAAATTATATGTATTGATACTAACTGGCATGTCGATCTGATCTGTCTAAATTACATGAAAATAAATAAATACAATAGCAATAAGAAAGGGCCATTACCGACCTCACTCAAGTCCTTAGAGTCTGTCTTATGGACCAACGTAGTAGCAGTAGTAGTGAGTGATAGGAGTAGAAGGATGGTAACTCATAAGTCAAAATGGAGAGTGATGATTAGCATTTTCCAAAGAAATACCAAAGATTCATGTCTAAAAATATTTCGGGGTGGGTCTGTTGAGCATGGGCACATGGCCTCACATGCTGCTTTCGCCTTTTTGCACCTAACTAAAGGAGTCTTCTCCGATGTGCATTAAGAAACAAAGGCACTATAACCCCACTATAAATGCCCTCACATGACTCCACTTTACTATCAGTACTTTAGTTTTTTGTCCCTTTCAATTTCTTCTTCCAAGTCTTCTCTTACACTTAATATAGTATAGCCTTTTTCTCCTCTCATTTCAAATCGCCCAGCTCATTCCTACTATTTTTATTTTCTCATCCCTTTTATCAACCATCTACATATGCAGTTTCTTTAAACCCTTCTTTCCTCTCACAAACATTTTTGCTAACGCTTCCAAAGGAAAATAAACATAACGTAGCTAATAAGATGAATCAAAGCAACCTCACTTTTCCTTTCATTGATCACTGGCCTCGTTAATGGCCTCCAAGGCTCACATACTCAGTTAATGCTCCTTCGAAAGCAATAACAATTGCCAGTTCTTCATGGAGCTTATTAGAAACCAACAAAACCAAAGCAACATCCACCAGTAGCTGGCTATCCTTTCTATTAATAACTAATAGTACTCTAGCCCTAGCCAAATATTCTCATTCTATGGCTGTGCTATATGTATGGCCTGCAAGTAACTCTATAGGTAGCAGTCTCTTTCTTCTTTAATGTTTCTAGGTGACTTTTTCTAATGAAATTGCCGACGCAAAAAACAAAAATTATAACTTCATAAACTAATTCAGAGTTAGGAATTGTTGTCATAAGACTCAAACGCAATCCACAAAAATTTAATAAATATAGCAAAAAAATAATGAACAAAAGATAAAGGAATTTCGTGGTTCGACTTGATACCATGGATGTGATCTGGATATTAAAAGAAATTTTACCATAATCTAAGAAATATAAGTTTCCAAATAGATGCATTCTTACTGTCACATAAACTAAAACTCATATATACCTATAGTAACTCTCTCTCTCTTATAAACTTAATGGAAGACTATTTATATATGATAAAGTCAAAATACAAAATATATGAGTTGATTAAAAAAAAACCCAAGATTATAAGATATCTGCCACATTTGAATATCTACACCTTGATATAGTATTTTGATTTTCAATTCATCACCTGGGGTTTCTTCTCAGTCCCTTATTATTCAGAGTGACTCTTGCAATACAATTTTTTGGATTAATAATCATTACACTGTTATTTAGATTTTGAAGCTCATCTTTAATCACATTAAAAGTCTTAAGTATGAAATTTTAAGTCTATACATCAAGCAAACTTTTAGAGAGAGAATCTTTATAACTAATAGGTTAGCAAATCAGGGAGTTTCACGTCAGAGATGTTTTCACCATTCTGTTCTTTATTTTTGATTTTTTTTTTATGAATTGGTGAACTTAAACTCTATTTCTCTTAAAATTCTAATAATTTTTTTTTACCTTTCTTAAAAAGAGAAACGAACTCTAAACTCAAAGAATCATGATAGAGACAATACTCTAAAAATGATATTTGATGTCACTCCAAAACAAAAATGATAAGATGAGGTAAGGAAAAAAAAAAGGAAAAGAAGGAAAAGAAAAGTAATTTCAAAATTTGGGCTTAGAAAGGATTGAACCCAAGCATTCAAAATTTAGCTAAAGTTCCTTATCACTATTACAAATAAATTATTTTAAATTATATAAAGGTGGCAAAGTTATATATTTTGACTTTTATACACAAAAATAAAAAATTAAAAACTGAAGGGTTTGCTCACACATAATCGTACTTCTAAAGCTATATTTGTTTGGTAACTTGTAACCTATATCTTTTCATGAACTTGCTTTAAGTTTGGAATCTTATTAAAAAATATAAATTCAAAAAAATTCAATCACATGTACACAAAAAAGATTAATGATAACTTCTCTTTACATCAAACAATTAGGCTATCGAGCACACACAATGTGAAAACAATTTTAAAAGAAAAAGGATGAAATCAATAAGCATCTTTTCTGGGGCTTGGTATGTCATTCTCCTTGGCACAAGTATATGGGTTCTTTAGCATTGAGTGCAAGGCAAATGAAATAAATTTCTTGGAAAAATCAAGACTTTTTCGTGGACACAAAACTATACACAACGAAATGGCATAGCTTACAAAAATCTTCTAAGAGTAAGGTTTTCCTTCTTCGTCTCATCTTGATTATCATTTTATGTATGAACCTAGAACTACATCTACATCATTAGATGTAAATATATCTTTTGATCAAACCATAAGTCATTTCTGCGCTTAAGCTAGCTCAAGGGGATGACTAATTATAATATTACAAAAAAACAGACTTTTTTTGTAGAAATTTTTCGTAGGAAATAGTTAAGTTTCCGTTAGAAATTATCAACAGACTTTTCATTGGAAATTACCAACAAATTTCAAACGGAATTTTCTATTGGAATTTACCAATGGATAGAAACCAATACCAATGAAAATTTTTGTTGAAAAATCTGTAGGTAATTTCCAACAGAATTTTTCGTTGGAAATGCCTTACCAATGAAAAATTCCAGAGGAATTCCCCAAAACATAAATTTTGTTATTAAAATAATCATAGTTACAAATTAATAAAAATAATCTGCACAGGTTATACTTAACATGCAATTAAAATACTTAATTCAAAGTAAGTTGACAGAATTAAAAATCAATACAAACACACAATACAAAAATATAAAAATAAAGTTAAATTTGTTATTGTATGCCATATTAAAAAAAGTATCTAAGTCAAATTCAGAAAATAGGCTATTATCATGAAATATCACCTTGCTTGTCAGAATCTGAACTTGAAATACTCACATGGCCTTTTTTCGAATGCTTCTTTTTTATCATTGCTTTCATACTTGCCATAAATTCATTCATGGCTCTAGAATGTTGCATCATTTGCTCACACATCTAACTTATGTCATTTAATAGATTTTTCACTTTTTCTTCCAACCTAATGTCAAGACCTATACAAGGGCTAGCTATTAACTCAGATGTTGTTGCATCATTAAGTATAGTTGTAGCAGACCCTCAAGAACCAAACCCATACACATGAGTGCATATAGTAGTCATCCCTCCAATTGCTTCAGTCTAAGCATGCGGATCACATTCTAGCTTTGAGAATGAATCTTCATTGTACTTTGGTGGTAATGTAGCAATATATGTTTTCTACAAATTAAAAAAGTGAAAAGAATTAGTGTAAAATTTTATTGTTAACTTTGGAGTAAAAATCAATCAATTTTTTATATACACTAATAGTTTTAGACTTATTATCTATGAAATCACCATGACCCCTTAAACGTTTATTGGTGCGGTTGAATACTTCCACAAAGCTAACATCTCAATTCATGTCATTTGCCAGCGTTCATTTAAAACTATTCTTAATCATAATGTGCATATTTTACATAACATGTAAGGCATATTAGAATATGAGAAGTAGTAGTATGTAAAGCATAACAAATAAATATTAATTCATACCATCCGTTTTGCATGAACAAGGAGTGGAACTAAACCACTAATGTGCTTTGTAATACTTCTTTCTTTTTGAGTTAAACGATTCCTCCTTGCTTGTTCCAATTTATTTTTTCATTTTTCTGTACCCTATACCGTATCAATAAAGGTATCCCAAACTTCAATTGTGATCTGTTGCCAACAATCCATGATGTTTTCTATATTGGCTTCTATTTTTACTTGTGTCCTTTCTTCTGGAAGCATGTTTTTTAGTTGATCAAAACAATTTTATTTCATATTCATTGAACCAAAATATCTTCATTTGAAGCCTAAACAAAATCTTTCTACAATAAAATAATTGAGTAAATAAAAAATTTAATACATAATTAAAAACAAGAAATAATAATTTAATTGAATATTAAACATATACCTCAAATTTCTTAAACATTAAATCCTTAATGTTATTAGGGATTTTCTTCTATGTCGGCCATGGATTGTGGAAGTGATTTTTTATGATTCTTGTTATTGTTGTGGTGACCCTTGTCTCAAAAAAAGTACTACCATAAGATAAAAGAAAATTATTGCTTAGTACAATATATAAGAGATATAACTATTTCATTACAATATAAGATAATATACCTATCTCTAAGAAGAGTTATACGTAATCTTTGAGTTAGATTTATAGGTGTATGTATTCCTACACCAAACCCTCTACCTTTCGACCTTGAGGATGTACCATCTCTACTTACACCTAAATCAATAGATGAAGATCCATAAGAATCGTGGGCAAACGTCACATTGATTACTAGCTTTGAGGGAAAATCATTGGGTTACTATCTTTGTGGATGATTGGATGGATTAGGAAATGCACCAACATTCGTAAGTGCTAACATAAATCTAGAGGCATTTGTTCTCGAGGTCTTAGTTTTAAATGCTTCCCCTTAACCAGCATTCTTGAAATGTAACAAAATATTCATACATAAGCTAAAAGCAATTGAAACAAACTATCAAAATCATCATTAAAATATAAGAATTAAGACTAATTCCCATTCATGTTTACAATAAAAAATGTTAACAAAAATATGCCAAATAAGCTAAAAGAAATTGAAACAAACTATCAAAATCATCATCAAAATGTAAGAATCAAGACTAATTCCCATAACAATAAAAAAAGTTAACAAAAACATGCCATTCTAACATACATTTAAATAATTTAAAATATAGTTAAATAATTATGTAAGAAAAGATACAAAACCAATAGCATATATTTCTAGCATCATTAATAGCTTTTAGTATAAGTAAACTCATGTTCTTTATGGACTTTATTCTCATTGCTATAACGAAAAGTTTCTTCATCTTGGTCCTCAAGTTCTTCTTCATTTATTTCTTCTTTATTTTCTTCCATCTTCTTCCATCTTCTTCCATGTTATCTTCTTCATCCTTAATCAAGACATTACCTAATCACCATTTGTTAATGCTATAGGGATATTAAGATCCTCATAAAGAGTAATATTAATTGGAATAGACACATCACCTTTTTAGGATACTTCTTCATTCAAATCAATTTCATTTTCTTTGTCTCTACTGCATGGAAGATGGAATTTACTCATAGCTTTTGTTTTAAATACTACCCACTAATCACGTTGAACAGGGCTTACAAGCTTATATAAAGGGCTTGTTGCCAACCATTTTGACACAACAAAAATGAAACACAAAATAAGAGCAGAAATATCAAGAGCAAGAAAGTGTTGTGTTCAATTAACATAAACACTTAAGGTCCCATCAACTAAAGCTTCCAAATTCCTTATAGTCTACTTGCTGAAGAAAGTAGGTTCTAAAGCCAAACAACTTTGTAAACCATTGAGTGTATCTAGCAATTTATTCTTGTTAAGTGCAAGAAGAAATGAGACGTTGGCTTCATTGTATCCCTAAGACTATCCGCATTATTCCCCTTTGCATACTAAGTGGTGGGGGTGAAATAAGTCTTAAAGATAGCATCTATTTAAAGGCTCATCTTAAAGTCAATTTTGTTGGTTCTTTGAATTCTATCTAAACCTTATTTGCACCACTTGGACCAAGATCTCATCCAAGCAATATGGAAGCGTACATCGGACTAGCATAGGCTCTGATATCATTTGTAACAACTCAAGTTCAAGTATCGACTTAGCAACTTTTCGAGCATAAACGACATGGCCTTTAAAAGCTCAAGTTGCTAGTAGTAATGGACTTGGATTGTTATATGGGTCTTAACAATCACATTCATATCAAATGTGTGATGTGAGGTATCACAATCTCACCCATTCAAATCCTCGATATCCTCATCAAGGCCATAAATCATCCACAAGAAATCATTCACAAGACCAATTCATAGGATCAAGATCTCACCAGAGCAATGTGGAAGCCCACATTGGACTAGCGTAGGCTTTGATACCATTTGTAATGACCGAAGTCCAATAATTGGTCCAACAGCTTTTCGAGCCTAAACCACGTGACTCTCAAAAGCTTAAGCTCAAGTTGTTAATAGCGATGGACTTGGATTGTTATATAGATCTAAACTATCACATTCACATTTGATTTGGGATATGGGGTATCACAACCTTTCAAAAAGAGCTCGAATTCTCCTTCTCTCAAATGACCTAGTGTTCAAAACATTAAACTTGAGGTTGAATCTGGTTCAAAACCAAACTTTCATATTCATGATAATGGCTTTTTGAGGTTTGTGATAACTCTATTATATAGAGTTATTTTGACACATTTTGGGGGCTTAAGTTGCTAGATCTTTGAGATTTTAGATTCGAATTTTAGCGTTTTAGGTGTTTTTCTAGTTTAAGTTTGATTACTTGTTAAATGATTAATTTAAGTTATTTTAGGTAAATTTTATGTTGTTTTGTTTTAAATTCTTTAAGAGTAGTTATTGCTAATTTCTCTTATGGCTCTTGTAGGAAATTGATGAAAAAGGCTCATTTGATGAAAATCAGTGCAAGTATGGCGATGACTTCGTTCATATATGTTTTGGTATTTTGACCATATCTCTCTCTAAACAACTCCAAATGAGGTGATTCTTAGACCACTAGAATTATAAAAGAAGGACTACAATGTTTATTTTATCAATTCACCTAGTTCTGATTGGATCATGGTTAAAATATTTGTCAAAGTCAGAGCACTGTAGTAGTATGCAAGGACTAAACATGATACGGTATTTAGAGCATATCTTTCAATCCAAAAGTCCAATTGATGTGATT
>NW_018397256.1:3830173-3830394 GCF_002168275.2 Theobroma umbraticum | reverse complement strand
GAGAACAAGGCTGCAACGTTGATGAAAGGAAGCAAACATACAAATTTCCAGAGAACTCAGTGCTGCAGCACTAGGCTACTTTCCAAAAATAAAAGAAGTTGACAGGATTTTGAAAATTAAGTTATTTAGAGCATATTTAAGGGACCTTTTTCAGAGATTTTGAGCAAGAGGCAGCAAGCAACTATTCTGGAGATTGGAAGCTAAGAACAAAGCAAGAAAAT
>NW_018397256.1:3829858-3830006 GCF_002168275.2 Theobroma umbraticum | reverse complement strand
TTATTAGATATTATGAGCTAATTTATTTTTCTAGGATTGCAATTAAACTCACGTGTAATCTAAATTTTTAATCTTTTTCTTGCTTTTTTTTAATGGGATTTGAATTGTTTAATTCAATTTGTTCTTAATGCTTTTAATTGCTTGGCCA
>NW_018397256.1:3787212-3829848 GCF_002168275.2 Theobroma umbraticum | reverse complement strand
TGATTTAGGAACCTAAACAAACTTGGGAAAGAGAGTTTGGTGTAGACTAAAATTGGGATAGTATATGATCATATTACTTGATTTGCATATAGGATAGGGATATACCTATAGGCCATATGTAGCCAGATTAGAGCCTGAACTTAATGAATCTGTTTTAATTTCAATTCACATAGAGATATAGTATTTTGGTTAAAATAGATATTTTTATAAGATGAGTCGAGAGACACTTATAAATAATTTAGGACTTTAGGTTAGCAATTTAACCCATTGAAATAAGTTAAGGAAGAGAGGTAAGATTTAGATGAAGTGTGAGAGATATTGTAATCCTAGGCTTGTTTGATTTGATATTTACTCAAGTTATTATTATTTTGATTTTTCCTATTAGTTTAAATTTTAGTTAATTAGTTTTAGTTAATCAATTAATTTTGAGTGTTTGGATAAGATTAATTTGTTCTAATTTTAGTACTTAGTAAAATTTTAGATCAATTCTCTGTGGGATTGACACTCTGCTTACTAATATACTATCTATTCGATACGTATACTTGTAATAGTGAAATTTTAACTGATAGTTTGTTGATCGAATTTGTGTTCCTGATGATGTAAAATTGAAAAGAGAGATTTTGAAAGAAGGTCATTATAGTAATTATACCATCCACTGGTACTAAGATATATAGAGATTTGAAGAATAATTTTTGGTGCGACAATATGAAGAGAAAGATTACACAGTTTGTAACCAAATATTTGACATGTCAGCAAGTCAAGGCTGAACATCAGAGGCCAGTAGGGTTGTAACAACCCTTCCCAATTCTAGAATGGAAATGAAAACGAATTACTATGGACTTTATATCTGGTTTACTGAGAACCCCAAAAGGTAATAATGGCATCTGGGTGATTGTTGCTAGATTAACAAAGTTTGCTCACCTCTTGGTTATTCGTATAGGATTGCCATTAGAAAAGTTAGCAGAGTTATATGTGGAGCAATTGTGAGATTGCATTAGGTGTTAGTATCCATTATATCTAATCAAGATTCTTGATTTGTGAAAAAATTTTGAGAGAGTCTGCATGAAGCTTTGGGTACCAAACTTAGTTTTAGTACTGCTTTTCATCCCTAAACAGATGGTCAGTCTAAGAGAACTAATTAAATTCTTAAAGACATGCTAAGAGCTTGTGTCATGGATTTTGGAGGTTTTTGGGATTGACACTTGTCATGGGCGAAATTTGCTTATAATAATAGCTATCAATCTAGTATCCAAATGGCCTCATTTGAAGCTTTGTATGGTGAGAAGTGCAAGTCTCCTCTTTTTTGGGATGATGTGGGTGAAAGACAACTATTAGGTCTAAATCTTATTCAGTAGATAGTTGAGAAGGTTCAATTAATTAAAGAACATCTTCGTACATCTCAAAATAGATAGAAAAGCTATGCAAACAATAGAATAAAGAAGTTAGAATTTGAAGTTAGAGATCATGTATTCCTATAAGTTTCCTCTACTAGATGAGTAATGCGATTCGGGATTCGAGGAAAACTTAGTCCTTTTTATGTGAGTCCGTTTGAGATTTTGGATAGGTTAGTGATGTGGCTTATAGATTGGTGCTTCCACTTGCTCTATCAGGTGTGCATAGCGTGTTTCATGTCTCCTTGATAAGGAAATATATTTCAAATCCTAGTCTTGTGGTTAAGTTAGCTCTTTAAGACTTAAAGAGGATTTGTCTTATGATGAGCATCCTATACGTATTGTGGACTATTCCTTATGTTAAAGTGTAGTGGAGTAATCACACAGAATGAGAAACGACTTGGGATTTGGAAGAAAGTATCAAAGTGAAGTATCCTTACCTTTTTTATAACTAAGGTAAGAGTTTAAAGGACTAAACTCCTTTTAAGGAAGGGCTGAAGTAATAGTCCTCACAAAAAAAGAATATCGTTTTATTTGATAATTGTAGATATGGCCGTGAGGTTATTAATAGAAAAAAAAGAAAAGACCTTTTAGAAAATAAAGTAGATATATTTTATTTGGTGTCAGATTGCATTATCATGTTTAAAAGAGAATTAGTCAATTTTACCTTATCATATTTTAAAAAGAAAATTAGTTAGTTTTATCTTTAGCACATTCAAAAGAAAAGCAGCCAGCTAATCTTATCATATTTTAAAAAGAAAAATAATCAGTTTTATCTCAATACGTTTAAAGAAAAGCAATTAGTTGAAAAAAAATCAGCAAAAGTTAATTCAGTCTTTTATCATTAGGCTTAAGAGAAAGACAATCAAAAGAAGGAGGAGAAGAAGAAAGATAGAGAAAAGAGAAAAGTATTCAAGGAATTTTTTATTAATGCATGATCAGGGTTGTATGCTTTTAGTTTAGGCACAAAAATCCTAAATTATTTTATATTTCCTTAACTTTTTTTCAAACCTAGTACTGTTCTGGTGATTTTTTCGGTGATATGATAGGTAGCAATAGAAAGGTCTTGAAAAGATCTTTTCAATAATTTTTGTAGCATTTTGTTTGACTTTATGAATAGGAAGATATGAATTTTTGAAGTTGACTAAAAATCTGAATAGTTTTGACAACTCAATTTTGGGTCATCAACTAGTAACATTTTGGGTCATTATAAATGGTATTAGAGTTCACGTCAGTTCGGTGTTGACTTCCACATTGCTCTGTTGAAATTTTGATCTTATGAATGATTTGTAGTATTAATAAAAATGTTAAAAATTTAAATGGGTGAAATTGTGATGCACTACATCTAATACGAATGAAATTGTTAAGATATATATAACAATTCAAATCTATTATAACTAGCAACTTGAATTTAAATTTTTACAAATCATGTGATTTAGATTTGAAAAATTAATGGATCAGTATTTAGATTTGGATCGTTATAATATATATATATATGCTGAAAAATGAGTATGAAGTTTTAAAAAACAGAGAAAAAAGAAGAAAATACTGTATTTTGAGAATGAAATGGAGATGCGAAATTGTTGAACTTGGACACGTAGGCATCAGATAGAAAAAGTGGTCGGAGCATATCCTCGGAGATATGTACATCTCATGCTTGAGACTTGGATACAGCCATTACAATTTGACCACGTGGCAATCCCCGTATCATGAATCAAGATGAAGAAAAATCTTAGGAACACAGGCCTACACTATATATACAGTTCAAACTGACAAAAACAGATGATTTCCCAGAATCCTGAACCCAAGTTTTCTTGTAAGCAAGGAAATATGTCCATTGCATCATCTCAACAAAGTTTCCTAACCAACGCTTTTACATTTACTCACAAACCCAAAACCAAGCTTCTCAGCTCAGCTACTTTCATCACATGCAGATACCAGTCAGATGACCACAAAGATTCTGCCCGGTACTTAATTTCCATGCCATTTCACTTCTCTTTGCTTCTTGCAATGCAACTATGTTCCATGACCGAGGATTGTGTTTTGGTGCTGAATTTTCTACAGGAGAAATGAGAAGCAGTTAGCAAAGCTAGCAATAGTGGCACTGGCAGCTGGAGTGTTGACTCTGGGCTCAGTTGGTGATGCATCAGCTGCCAAGACGGGTGGTAGAGTTGGTGGTCAAGCGTTTCGCTCATCAGCTCCTCGCTCAGCGCCAAGAGCCAACAGCAATTCGAGGTAATTCATCAGTTAAGTTTTGTTGGTGTTAATTTTGTTTAGGCCACTGGTTTTAGCATCCGCTTTGGATATTAATTAGATAGATTCAGTTGTTTGACAAATAAGAATTTTTTTTTGACATTATTGACGAATATTGAGCACATAATGTTACTTGGGTACTTGGATTTCTTAAATTTTAATGTGTTGTTGTTTGAGTTTTGAAAGAATTAAGCTCTGAATATATACGCAGTGTAGGTGGGTACTATAGAAAAGCAGTTGAAAAAGGCTAATTTGTGCTTCTAATATACACAGTATACTAATTTCAGAGAGATTGAGGGCTTATGCAAAGCTCTTAGCTGCAAGTTGAGATAAATGGTAGCCTTGTTTGTTTTTTAGAAAGAGAGATTTGCATAAGCAGGCTAGAGACTGGCTTTCTATTTAAGTACAGAAAACTTTTATCTTTTAGTCACAATTTGTATTTCTAATAGTCAATAGTTCTCTAGGACATATTGAACTATATGAAATGCTAGGAGTACTGTCACTACCTTCTGATGCTGACGAGGAAGGAAAAATTCTACAAGTCTAGATGGGAGCACTCTTGAATTTACTGTATAATTTTTGCTTTCTTTTAAATTGGCATTGCTATGTACTGGGTCAGATTGAAATGATGCTCAATATTGAAAGAAAGTTGAGGGGAATCTTAAGTAATATGCTGAGCCACTTCAAATTCAGTAATTGATGGAATGGCATTTGTCGTCCTCATTGCAAGATTTTGTTATTTGATCATAAGTCTAATTCATTCCGTGACACCTTGATTAGACCAAAATTAACTGGTTTCTTGAACGAAGTCAGGACCCAGAACATATTCTTCATTCTAGATTGAAAAACAGGATGAGCAATGAGAGAGGTTGCTCCAACTTTGCCATTATATAAACGTGGTGGCTAGAGAAAGTATGTGTAGGTCAGCAAGCAGGATTTTCTCCCATATAAGCTCAGCTGCAGCGAAGGCTATAGCTCTCCACTTGGCCTCGGTAGATGACTTAGCAAAGATGACATCCCAAGATTAGCATTCCTCCCAAATACACTATGTTAGCTTTTGTTGATTTACAAATTACAATCATCTAAACTGTTCACCCAGTTATATTTAGACACACAGAAAGCTGCGGGAGTAAGAGCAGACTGCTTCTTGAATGCTAGATGGGAATGAGTTAATGACCTTGAGTTATCACTGGATTCATCTGTACATGTGAACATGCATAAAGTGAGACACTCGTTGACTGAAAATGCGAAATCAGGCGTCATTCATCGACAAGTATTGAAGGATTCCAACTAATCTGTGATAAGTGTTGGCATCACCAGACATAGAACCATTGTGAATGGTACACTGAGAGGAAGTGCTAAGGGATTAGCAACCTGTTAATTGCCATTTGTTACTGATGGAGGATGTCTCTTATGTTCTTATATTGTTGGAGAAACATACCAGTAGAAGAGGAGATAAACTTTAGACAAGGAAAATAACTAAGAGCTGCAAGTTGCCTGAGAAAAGAACTGATAAAGTTTGTCCCATTGCTGATTACAAGCAGATCATCAAAGTAGACATGAAAACAAACAATAGCTGATGAGAAATTAAGTTGAGCACCCAAAATAAAATTTGTCAAACTGGAGAAAGAAAAAACTGATTCATTTTAGCAATTTAGCATGAGGGAGCCTATTTAAAGCAATAGATTGCCATTTAAGTATGTGAAGAAAATAAGGTTTGTCAGAATCAAGAAATCTAGGCAGTTGAGACAGATAAACTTCGTTGTCACCATATCCATCTCAAAAAGCATATGCCAACCACAGTAGAAAGCTAGACAAATGACCACTCTAATAGTTTTAGGCTTGATTGTTGGACACAATTAATGTTTCTTTAACATGTAAACCAGGGGATGAACCCCTTAGCAACAAAGCATGCCTTTTGTAACTTTTATTATAACCATCAAGTGTTCTCTTAATGCAGAAAACACACTCACTTCTGATAAAATTTTGAGCTATAGATGGCAGAACAAGCTGGAAGTGCAAGTGTTTATGAAGCCATTAAATTCAGTGCAGTGATGGCAGCCTTATGTTATAGATCTTTTATAGGTTGAAGTATATTGTAGGTTCAAGAGAAACAGGAATAGGATGCTTGACAGTAGTGTAAATTCTTTGGTCTGAAAGTATTACTTTGTGAGAAAATGGCCATTAGATGAGTCCAACGGGGCTGAGAGAGTTTGGATGCAGAATTGAGAGAGGGTTGGGGTTGGAATTTGAAACAGGTTCAGCTGAGGAAAACAGTAGGCATTGAGTCATCAGGTTGAAGTGGGCAACTTGCTAAAGAATTCAAACCTGAGGATGTCACTACTGCAGACCTGAATGGAAGAGAGAAATGGCTATTGCACTTGAAGAGTGATTGTCAGATGAGAAATTTGTGAGAGGAACTGAAGCAATAATAGGAGGAGCAGATGCTGCAACAAAAGTATAAGTTCTAATCTGTTGAGAGGCACAATAAGCATTAATTCTAGGCTGTGATAAATAAAGAGAAGAAGACCACCGCATGTCTTGAAATGAATATTTCTAGGCAGTTGGGTCAAAACACTTATATGCACTCTATGAATGGACCATTCAAGAAAAACACATGGATTGGGTTTTGGTTGAAGCTTATGATGATTGTAAATTAAGCCAAGGATAACACAAACACTGAAACACATTGAGCTAACAATAATTTGGTGTAATAAGACCGCAAAAGATGTTTTCTTATTCAAAGCTGAAGATGGTTGAATGCAGTTTGAAATGAATAGACCAGAAAGATAATGGAAGTGATGCTTAATGTAAGAGAGTCAATTCAATTTCAACAATGTGTCTGTGCCATCTTTCAGCAATGCTGTTATGTTGTGGTGTGTGGAAGTGTTTGAAGATGCGAAAGACCATGATCTATAAAAAATTTGACTAATTTTCCGTTCCCTTCCATCATCAGAATATGTACTAGAGAGTTCACAGAAAGGCAGAGAGGCAGAAGTTCTAAAAAAATTTTTTGTGCTACTGGAAGTTATTAGTGCAAAATTTGCGCCATCGTTGTTGGATGAATGACTGCCCTTGGGTGGCAAGTTGCTGCTAGACTCCAGTCAAATTAACTGTAGGAATGAGAGAAACATCGGTGCCTTCTTCATGCTTGAGAGAAGTTCGATCAATGAGTTTGCAATGGCGTTCTCTAGCTTTGGTTGCTGTAATAATTTCCTTGAAGTCTGGCCCAATACCTTTGAGAATATACAGCTCAATAATCATCGTCTACAGGATTTTAAAGGAGTACAACCTCATCAGCTATGGACTTCATAGTTTGCAGATATTGATTTCATCGATTTTCAAATACCAATAATTATAGATAAAACAAGATCAGGTCTGGTACCACACAAGATTGAATCTGTGTGTTTGAAATAAAATCAAAGCTTTAGAATTGAAATAGTTTGAAGCATTTAAATATTCTGATTTGCTTGACTGTGCTAGTTTCTTCTCTCCTGCCTTTTGGTCAATTACATTAAATCAGACTCTTGTAATGTTATAAACTATTTTGGATGGCTAGTAAAAGAAGTAGATTAAATTCATTGCTGAACCTGACGCCATAGTTTCTGATTGAAAGTCATGGTGTTGTGAAACTATTGTCATATTAATTACCTTCATAATTTGTGCTTAAAATTAAGAACCATTAAACCATTTTGTCAGAGAAAAGAGGACTGGTTGGAAATATTCAGAATAGTTTGAATGTTTTGTTACTTTGATCCCATAATCATTTTGCTCTAGATGAAATGTGAACTGATTATTTTTATTGTCTTTAGCTTCGTCATCAAATTTTGGTCTTTGACTTCATTCATATTTTCAGTGGACAAATCTGTTTTGCTAATGCTTAAGCTAATGTTTGTCCAGGACCAATATTTATATCAATCCACCAGTCGCCCCACCTCTAGTCGGTGGGTATGGATATGGTTTTGGTGTGCCATTCTACGGTGGCTGGGGTTGGTCGCCATTTTCCTTCTTTGCTCCAGGTCCCAGTGTTGCAATTGGTGTTGGAGGTGGATTTGAAACTATTGTCTTCTTTTTGTTTCTTGGTGCTGTTGCAGCTGTTGTGAGGAGATTCCTTGGGTCAAGAGATGACGAGGATGAGTATTAGTCAATCCATAGGCAACGAGTATTTTGAGACTTGGGTAAAGTAATAAATATAGATGCTCCACAAAACAATATTGGTAGCAACTGTCGTATTTTGCTGTGAGAATATAATGTGTATTTTGATGAATTTTTAAGGATGATGCAGCCTGCTACCACTTTGGAATTTTCAGAATGAAAGGAAAGAAGAGAATTGTTAAGCATTTAAATATGTTGCGTTTGACAACATTCAAGACACTAAATTCTTGTATCTCAAATGTGTGACACAATTATAACAGGAAACACTATAAGAATAAACTTAAAACTCTAACTTTATATTTTCTTGTGTCTTGTCTACGATTGTCAGAGTCTAATTTATGTGGTCAAATACTAAGAAAATTAAAATTGGATTAAATATAGGTTTTGAAACTCGAAGTTTTAGATCATGGATATCGATTTATGTTGTTTTCATGAAATTTTAATGCATGGATTTCATAGATCAATGTTTTAATCGAGGTTTTTAAAGGGTTTAATTTCTTAAAAAAATTATCAAAAATTGAGAAATTAGGGAGAATGCAAGAATCAGACCTTAATGGGTTTAGTTTTGACCAATCGAGTGAGGTTCCACTTAGCTGTAGGTTGAGGAAGAACAGTATAAGCGGCCGAACAAGGCCCAATGCATAGGGGAAGCACGTGTCACCCACTCGAGTTGAGTTCCCTTTAGATAGTTCTCTTTTACTCATTGTTCACTACCCGTTTGTGCTATTTTTCTGATTTTTAATATATGTTTTAATTAGTTATTTCGACCAGCTTGGTGAGGTGTTTTCAGAATGTATGTGACACAAATATATAAATTTTTAATTTAATGATAATATGTACCCTTCTTAGATATTTATGTATTTTATATATACTCGAAATAAAGTTATATTAGTAATTAAATCTCATAATGTGATTTTTTTCAATGCAAGATACGTAATGGAGATATGGTGATTGAATATCTCGAAAGGTTGTGTTATATATGTCTATGATTTTGAGACATGATGCCTATGATCATTAAGCTTTTTTTTTTTTTTAAGATACGTAATGTTATTGCTAGTTGCCATAGTCAAAATAAATTATGGATTTTTACAAGTACAATATGAAAATAAAGCATAAAAATTAAAACCCCAAAACATATGGATCCAATTTGGGGATGTTGGGTACAAATTAATCCATGGACCAAACATCTCGTTAAGCCCACCTAACTAGACAAGGAAAATTTCAGGCACATACTCAATAAAAACTCTTAACTCATTAGTTGTTTAGACATATTCAATCCTCAATTAAATTCTTCTAAGCTAATCTCAATGGTAGGCTTTCAAGTCAACTCAAAACATTACCCCACCTCCATTACACATATGTCCAAATCCCTTTAAATTGCTCTTAGTTTTTTTTCTTATTATAATTAGAGGAGGAGAGATTCAAACCCTACTCTTTAGGTAAAGGGATAATGCACTAACCAATTAGTCAAATGCTTAAGTGCTTTAAATTGCTCTTAGTTGCTATCCAAGAAACAAACCACTATTCGCATCCTGCATACCAATTATTGGCATCCACATACAACCTTGTTCAAATAAATCAAGAAAAATATTCTATCATCCTACCATCTCTATCCGCATATCAACCTAATCTCCACAAAACTCCCACCTGAGTCAATATTTATTTAAATGTAATAGGCAACTTCGTACTCCAACACAAACTCAACAATTTAAAATTGATTTGGATTTATCTACAAAACTCAGCACAAAAATATGACTCATACTTCAACTCAACCCAACAATATAAAACTCTATTTTTTAATTTAAATGAACTACTCAACCTACTGTCCAACCTCATACACCTTCACCTACACTCCTATTTCAAATCAAATTTCATCCCCATTTAAAAACTCCCAAACCACTTCAAACTCTTATCACTTACTATCTCCACCTTATTCATATCTCTTTAAGTAAATGTTTAAAAAATTAAGTCTCTCCTTTGAATATTAGCTTTTGCCAATAGATCAATTTCTTCATTAGCTTATCATCTCCACACATCAAAAACCAAACCTATTTAAAGATCTGGATCACCTCTCTCTTTCCTTTTCATTGCAACCACCATTTGAATAAAATCTTCTCTGGTATTCTCAAATGCCAAACTAACCACATTACCAACTTCCCATGTTATTTCAACCTCCATCAGATTAATGTCAGAAGTAAGATATTGATTCGAGTCTTGTACAGATTCCACAATAACTTCCTTCGCCCATTTATTGCTTGATAATTCTATTTTATAGAATTATTTTGTCTTATTTTGTTCTTAAAAGCTAACTAAGTTCTTGAGTTTAGATTAGGATTTAGTTATTTTTCTAATTAGTTTACTTTATTATGTTATTTTATTTTATGCTATTTTTTATGTTTATTTACTTTATTTTAACTATTATTTATTAGTTTTTATACTTTTGTAGGATTGTAAGGAATAAGGCATCAAATTGGTGAAGAAAAGTGATTAAAGGATTAAGACTTTGATCATATATGTTGTAGTATTTCGAGTATAGCTTCTACTTTAGATACCTAAATGACATGATTCTTAGACCATTGGAAAGCTATAGGACAGAGCTACAACTTTCATAAAGATAACTTTGCCCAGTTCTACCTTGAAGATGGAGAAAATCACATCAGAAGTTGATAGAATGTAGTAGTCAGCAAGAGAAAACCTAAAGCTAAGCTAACGCCACAGCATCGAGGGGATGTGTTGTGGCATTGAGAGGAAAAATTTGAAGAATTAGTGTGGAAAAGAAAAGGCTGCAAGCTTATTAAGGTTTTATGGGTTCTACAATTATTCTAAGTCTATATTAAAAGCCAAGTAAGTTAAATTAAGAAGATTAGATTAAGTTAGTAGTATTTAAAGAGAGTTTGGCAAGAAGTTAGTTGTAGAAGTTTACCCTAAGAGAGATTCAATAAGTTAGAAGTTGAGGTTGAAGATTGAAGATTAAGGCTGCTAATATTCGTTTTTTTCTTCTTCTTGAGCTTTTATTATTCTTATAACTCTTGATAGCTAAATTTCATATGTTTTAATTTATTATTGAAATGATGTATGGCCTATTTCTTTCTTTTAAAATTGCAATTGAACTCTCATACAGTTTAAATCTTTATTCTCTTTCTTGTTTACTTTCAATGGAATTGAATTATTTATTCCAATTTGTTCTTAATACTTTTAATTGCTTGATCACCAATTAAATTGATTTGGAAACTTAAACATAACTTGAGAAAGAGAGTTTAGAATAGGTTAAAATTAGAATAACACATGATCATATTTATTTGTTTGGATGAATAAATTGATTTGTGTATAAGAGAGAAATACCTATACGTTGTATTTTGTTAGTATCAGAGCTTGAACTTAATGAGCCTATTTTAATTTCAATACACATAGAAATATAATATTTTGATTAAAATAGATATTTTTATAAGAGTTTTTAAAGAGCTTTATAAATAATTGAAGATTTTAGGTTAGCATGTTAACTCATTGGAATAAGTTAAGAGAAAGAGGTAAGATTTAGATGAAGTGTGAGAGATATTATAATCCTAAGCTTTTTTGAGTTGATTTTTATCCAATTTCATTATTACTTTGACTTTTTAGTTTAAATTCTTGTTAAGTAGATTAGGTTAATTTATAATTTATTTAGTTACGTAATTTTGTTTGTTTTGACTAGACTATATTGAGATAATTTTAGTACTTAGGAAATTTTAGATCAATTCGTTGTGGGATTGACATTCTACTTGCCATTATATTATTTGTTCGATATGTACACTTGTATGAGTAGAAAAATAAAACAATATTGCTTTGTCAAATCCTATCTCCTTTACTATTTGACAATTTGTGTTTGTTGCGACCTTTCTTACTTCTAGGTCATTTGATTATACTTTCCTCTCCACTTTACCTCTTAACTCAGCATCGCTTTCATAAATGTTACCTTTGACATGAATCATAACTTCCAATATATCGTTTATAATTTGGTCCCATCTTTGTTTTTCAATTGCAAACATGTCCACAATTTCTTCACTAGCATCATTCTTAGCCTGATACTATTTTTGTGTTATCATATCCACTTCTTCTAAACCAAATAACCATGTGGTATTTGATGTAGAACCCTTGTAAAGAGGCTTTAGTACTTCTAACTGTTCATACTTACTTGGAAATTATAAATTTAAAGAACTCAAATTTAAAAGACTTTTATCCAAATAAGAACACTCCACATAATTAAATTCTCTCTCTTCAGTACATACTAGTAGCATTATTTTCCAAACATTCCTCATTATTTGAATTCGGACTCTTATTCCCAACATTTATCACCCTCTTTTCACAAGAGTTTATTCCAACAATCTCTTCCTTATTCACACTATCTGAAGAGTATTTCCTAATGATATTGTTTTCAATACCACCTTTCAATAAATGTGTTTAAATCTGAACAATCTTTTCTAAATTCTGACAATCATTCTCTATTTTATTCCCTTGATCTACAAAATAAACATATTTAAAATTTAAATATCATTGTACTCTTCAATTAGGTTTGAATTTTGAACCTCCTTACTCTTTAAAATCTATGGATAATCGTGCAAAAACATTTTCTACCAAGATATCGTTATAATTGCCACCATTATCAGATTTATGCCAAATCCCTTTAGACTGCATGTGTCCCCATAAGACTTTGGCCTCTTTTTCCAACTCTTGATTTTGAATTCAAATTTGAATTTTGAATTGTAGTTGGGATCTAGCACTCACTTGCCAAACATGACTTATCATTAGAGCCAAATGTTCCCTTCCTTGTATCATCCTACTCCTACTGCCAATTATTACTTGAATCTGGTACTTTTAACACTTCCAATATCGAAGTACGGATTTTATTTGGGCTATCACCTACAATTAATGTTGTGAAAGCAAGAATGCAACTCACTTTTCTAACTTTAAAAAGTATGCACCTAAAATTAAATTTGCTCCAAGCCATTGCACAAACATCCAATCTCACAAATTCATCCCATTTATCCCCAAAAGCTTTGAAAAGATTGTAATGCCAAGTATGCAACGAAACATCTTTTACTTTCATCCAACAAAAGAATTCCTATCGTACTAATTTTCTATCATAGGCTAGTAAATTACTCAACCATCATTGAAAACAATTCAAATAATCATCAATCAACACTTCCATAACCTCAATAACACAAAAGGTAAGTAGTACTTGGAATCTCCCCATTAGCCAAACTATAACATCAATTCCTTACATCATGAGGCCATTTTGCACGTCATTGATCGAACAACCATCTTGAAGGGTCCCAATAGCATTGCATTTTAGTCATGCATAGTTAGTTTTTGGAATATAAATCGAGGCCTTTTCCTCTTCTTTATCCTTCATAAGAGGTTCCACCTTAGGCTTAGTTTCGACATGCACTAATTGTTCACCCTTACCAACCTCTTTGAAGGTTCTAGGTAGGCCCTGATCTACCATTGATTTCTCAAAAAATGACAAAAGCATTTTTCTCCCCACTAAAATTCTCTCTTTAACCAACAATCATCTTTTCACTATGTATAGCTCAGTACCACCCTTAATGGCTACCTTTAACTCCCTTTCGTCCCTAAACCTAACAAAAACATCCATCACCACCCTGAATTCATCAAAAACCTCTTTAATTTCAGCCTAGGAAACTCCCTTTGTGATATTGTCCATGAAAATTGTCTATAGAGAATTTCTGCCATCGTGCTAACTTTGGTTGACCATGAATCTTTGTGCCTTGAAACCCCATATCTCTAACAATCCATAGTTGCTTCTCCTCCCCGCACTTACCATAAAAAAGCTCTCCCCTCTCTCTCTCTCTCTTTCATTTTTTTATATATAGTCCAAGCCTATGATCATTAAAAAAACACATTCGTTTATAAGAGAAGTTTCATTATGCTAATTCATTTGCGGTCATTAAAGTGGGAAATTGACTAAAGTTATGAAATTATAGTTCTCATATGTTTTAAGGATTTTTTTGGTTTTGGTATGCATTCACTCATCTAAAGGTGGTGTTTATATATTAAAATTAGAAGGTAATAGATAAAAGCATGTGTGTGAGAATTGACTAGCTTCGGTGATTTATTCACTTAAAGGTGGTAAGTTACAAATATTGCATTATATATGCTTGATTGCTTTTATGTGAAAAAGCTCTTAAATACATGTCATGCATATAGCCTAAAGCATTTTATGCTTGAACTCTTTTGTTATACTCATTTATTGTTTTTTGACTATATATAAATTACCTTATTTATTCTAATTCAATTGCATTATTTAAATTTTCAATCACATTTTCTATCAATAGCAATATGGCCACTATAGAGATTTTTACTAAGTCAAACTTTAAGTATTGGAAGAGAGATATGGAGCTTGCCATTTATATATCCAAGATAGATTTGGCCATAAATGTAGATAGGGCTGCTAAACTTAGTATTGAAAGCTCTAAGAATGATAAGAAAGCTTTGAAGTATAAGAGAGATTTAATAGATTGTTTATTTTTTATTAAAAGGTCCATTCGTAAACAACTACTAAATAGACTTCCTGATATAACTAATGCAATAGAGTTCTTAGCTATAGTAGTACAAAGGAATAGGGTGTTATCAAATGTTGAAATTGACACTTTTTTTAAATGTTTTATTCCATGACTTATGATGGGATAAAAAGACTTATGGAGTACATCATTAACATGGTCCATTATCAAACCAAATTGCAAGGCCTTGATATCATTATTCCCATTGCTTGTATTGCTCACCATGCCTTGAACACCTTTTCACCTAAATTTGGGTATATATTCACTACTTATTTTTGGTCCTAAAATAAGCATTAGAGGGAGATGAATATCTCTTAAAAATTTTCAAGGCAACTTTTTGAGTTTTAAACACTTTTGGATGATTTAAGATGGAAGGCATGAAGACTTGTTGAGGTTAGAGAACACCAAGTAAAGAAAGAATTAAGAGAAAAGGACAAAACACAATATTTATAGTGGTTTGTTTCCCTTGACTTACATCCACTACCTTGATCTTATCAATCAGGGATTTTCAACCCAACTTCACTAAACCCATTGGAATTAACAACTTTGTGGGAACTTGTTAAGCTACCTAAAAGTTGTAAACAAGACCAAGAAAGATTTTAAACAAAAGCTTAAGTGGTTTAAAGCTAGATTGGAAGCCAAGCATTTCACACAAAGAGAAGTCACTGATTACAATGAATCTTTTCTCGTGTATCCTCTAAAGATGCTTATAGAGTGATTATGATACTAATAGCACATTATGTTTTAGAGTTACACCAAAGGGATGTTAAGTCTACCTTGTTGAATGGGAATCCTGTTAAAGAGTTCCATATTTTGCAACCTTAAGGATTTAGAGAGGATGATAAAAATCTTCTTATGTGTAGACTAAAAAATTCTGTTTATGGGCTCAAACAAGCTTCTCAACTATGGTATTTTAAATTTGATGAAGTGATCACCTTTTTCAATTTGTTGAGAACATGGTAGACAGATGTATATATCTCAAATCAATGGAAGTAACTTTATCCTTTTTATTTTGTATGTTGATGATATATTGTTTGCTAATGGTGATTTGGACATGCTACAAGAAAATAAAGTTATTGTCTAGTAGGTAGTTTAACATGAAAGATATTAAGGAAGTATCTTATGTTCTTGGGATTGAGATTTATAAAGATTGATCTCATCACTTGTTGGAATTTTCTCAATGTGCAAACATTGATCAAGTGTTGAATAGATTTTGAATCTTTGATTGCAAAGGTGGAGATGTGCCCATTGTTAAAGGTGATAAATTGAGCTTGGCACAATATATTAAAAATGATGCTGAGAGGGAATCTATGAAAGTAGTACCATATGCTAGTTTAGTAAGGAGCCTAATGTATGCTTAAATGTGCAAAAAGCTTGACATTGCTTTTTTAGTGGATCCTTTAGAGAGATATTTTTCTAATCTTATTAAAGATCATTGGGAAAGTCGCAAAAAAAAAAAAATGTGATGAGATGTTTGAAAAATGAAAAAAAATGATATGCTAGCTTACCAAAAGGCTAAAGACGTTAAGCTAATGGGCTATATAAATTTTGAATTTGCCAATTGTTAAGATGGTAGGAAATCCACATGAGGATAAATTTTTATGTGGCAAGTGGTGAAATATCTTGAAAAGTATAAAGCAAACACTTATGACTTCTTTCACTAAGCAAGTAGAAATTGTAGCATGTTATAGAGTAGCCACAAAGGTTGTCAAGTTGAAAAATCTCATTAATGAATTGTTTATGGTTGACTCTATCACTAGAACCATGCAATTGTACTATGATAATGTTGCAAAAGTTGTGTTCACTAATAATAATAGAGGTATCACAGGGATAAAGTCGATATAGATAAAATATTTGACAATTAAAGAACTTGTGAAAAAAAATAATGTTTTGGTATAGCATATTAGGACTGATGACACGATTGTCGATCCTCTCACCAAGGGACTTCATCTTGTCACTCTCATGAAATGTGTTTATGACAAGGGTGTTTTGGGTGGGGTTTTTTTATGTACTTGGTTAGTGAGAGGATTTGAAATTGTTCTAGTTTTATGCTTTATGCTTAATTTGTTTGGAACACATAGTTGATGATGTATTTAGTTTTATTATTAATAATGATTATTCAACAGTATTCAATTATAAAGTTTATGTGTGTGTGTGTGTGAAGAATTAAGACGTGTGTCAATCTTAACCACAGATTTGGGGTACAAATTAATAGCCTTAAGTTTATATCTTTGACACATAAAATATATCTGAAGATATTTAAGATAGACATATAGGTTTATTAAATAAAATATAAAATATTTCTCTTGTAAGCTTGGGCTTCATAAAACACATAATAAAGTGATTGACAAATAAATATAACACATGAAATAGATCATCAAAAAAGTGTTGTTATTCATTGCTACATTACCACATTTACTTCATGTCGATAAGATTGAGTGCCATATGTGATTATAATTGGTTTTGTATATTTATGGATGTAGTTATTGTTATTTTCCTATATTACAAAATTTATTGGATAGAAGGATATTTGAAGTAGTCTCAAGAACAATCCATTGTATATTAAGCTTATAAAGTTTTCCGTTGTGTTAGTCTATGTGTCATTTTTAAATAAAATTTGTTTTCAGAATTTGAATTTAAATAATGTAGTCCAATTGGAAGATTATTAGATTTTCCTTTTAATAATGAAAGTGTAGACTTATATTATTTTATTTATTTTGCCTTTTCAAGATGAGGCTAAGTTAATTTAATCTTGATAAAGAGATAATATTATAGTTCTTAATATGATCAAATAAAGTGGATTAGTGCCCAATATTATATGTGGCTTAATAGTGAGGTTGTATAGAAAACCCTAAATCTTATAATTAGTAGGACTAAAGATTCACTATATAAAAGATAAGGTTAGATCTTCTCTCTTGTTTACGAAAACATTGAAAATCTCATTCATTTGAGAGTTGCTTATAAAGAGGAAGATTTTAGTTTATTGAATTTTAGGAGTTAAGTACTGTTTCCACTTTCGAGTCATGGATCAAAAACTAGATATGTCTTTTGTGTTTTAAATTCAATTATAACAAATCTTGAGTTAAGTATGAATTAATTATACATAAAGTAAATCTTTGGTGAAATATGAATTAATTGTACATAAAATTTATCGGAAGTGTAATGAAGGGATATTGAATGGAAATTCTTTCCTTCATGTACTCGTCTATTTTTCTGCAATGACCAAAGGAACAATCTCTTCTTGCGCTTCAACCATATACCTCGTTTAGTATAGATTTAAAGGTATGCCAAGTAATAAGGTGGAAGAAGAAACCATGGTTATCATTTGTGTTTCAGGTGGACGGGTTTCTTCTGCCCAGGATTGTGAAGTCAAGTTCATTCAGGATTGTGATAGCTGGTAACAAAAACGATGCATCACATTTTTATCTCTTGCTGCGTTGCTTTGTTAGCAGGAACTACTATTACTATTCCACATCTTTAATCTTAAAGCAGACGAGAAATGTGACAGAGAAAGCACTGTAATTAAATGTGTTATTAATAGAGCGAAATTGATAACTACTCTTAAGTAAGGCTCTAGGCCATGACAATTGGATGACACTCGTGTCGTATGAGGATTTATGTATCAATCCTGTTCCCAATAGGTCAGAACATGATAAGAAATCTGTGCATAAACACCTACTGGTTTTGTATCAGTAAACAATATCTCTTAAAGCATAAGGAGAACAAAGTCCATCAATACAGAAAACTTGGTATATTCATGTAAGGATTTAAAGTTGGATTACACTTGGTCTGAGGAGTATGGACAGTGAATGGAATTTGAGCTTTACAAAAAATGATGTTCCTCATTGTTTCTTTCAGTCAAGCAGTTGGACTGCTGCAATAGCAGGCATTGTTTCCCTCAGTTTTTGAGTTAAAGCAACACGGACAGTCATAACTCCAGCTGCAGGCCCACTAAGCCGAACGTTTACAACGTAGTCATTTATCTGAACAAGCTCAAGTTCTCCACCTCCCGTGCCTACCAGGTATGGTCTAATCTCATCAAGAACCTGCAACACTAAACTGGCTTGAGCTCTTGTTTACTCGTTTAACTTCCTTCTCCACCGCAAAACATTATTAGTTATCAATATATATATATATATATATATATATATATATATATATATATCTTCACAAAGTAGTTATGCAGGCAATCTGAGACTAATTATGAGTATCTGAATAGAATACACTGATTGTGGTAGCACGATTTAGCAGTGAAGTGAAAGGGTTTCAAAGAGCAAAATAGTTTATTTTTAGCCAAAATCCAGATTTAACCCTTTGTTATGCATGTCGCTTTTATTTAAAACATTTTGTCATTGAAGGAAACAGTAGATCCGACTGTTTTTTGTCCAAAATCTTTGTTTCAAGCTCTTGACCTCTTGTTGCGATGAATGTACAGTCCAAGGAAACTTTTAAACAAAAAGCAACTAGCAACTCTACAAAAGTTACAGATTGACAGTTGCTAATATACTAAATAAATGCGTTTGATTTATTAGTTGATGCATGATCTTTAACCTTAAGAGCAAAGTTCGAATCTCCTTTCTTCAATTAAAATAAAATAAAAAAATGAACTAGTAGAGTGTAAAAGTCATATGTCAGATTATGTCCACGAGAAGTTCACCATTACTTGCAATTTAGAAGCTGCTATTAGTTCTGATGAAGTCCTAGAATTTTTTATATGGTAGTTTGCAGTGGGGAGCATGAAAGGCATTTTAGGGTGATTTATACATGGTTGCCGTCGTTGCTATCTTTCAGCTAGAAGAGTAAACAATTTCTCAGTTCAAGTTGTCCCATATTTTTCTTCAAAAGTTCCCGTGTGAAGAATCAAGACATGATTATGCTATGAAAAAATGAGAAACAATGACTGAAATACTAAATCATTAGAGCTTCACTTATCTAACCTTTTCAATGTTTTCTTCATTCAGCTCAAGCCCTGTCTCAGTATCCGTGATCTGCTCTACTTCCAGAATTTCAGGAATTTTATCTCGGAGGCGAGTTTCAATTCCCATCTTTAGGGTCATTGTTGAGCTTGGACATGAGCCACATGCTCCTTGCAACTTTAGTACCACAACAAGGCCATCTATTTCGTGCAAAGCCACATTCCCTCCATCTGCCATTAAGCTAGGCCGTACCTCATCCAAAACCTTCTCCACATTCTCCTCGGTCAGTGGAAGGACACAGCTTGGTGAAACCGCAATCCCTTTGGCATTGGAAAAACACAACCTCATTCAGATTTTGTTAATTCTAAAGCTTTGTTGCTGAGCATATTGCGGATGGGAAGAAGAACACTAATTATACACAAGATTCAACACTCTTGAGGCTAAATGGCTACAGGCCAGTAAAGTCAATCACTTGGTTCCATATCAACTGAGAAAAGTAAAAAGATTATTATTCTTGAACCTCATGTTCTATGTTTCAACAATGCAAAAGAGTTATTGCCAAGCTGAATGAAGGTTTTCAGATGATTAAAAGCTTTAAAATTCCAACATTTTCCATCATGACTAAAGGGATAATTCTTTCTTTATTTCAAATTATGTTCACAAAAAAAGAAAAAAAAAAAGATGAAAAGAAACAGATCTATGCTATGGATTCCAATACTGGCTATTCATTACATGGCCAGCCAGTACACTCCCCTTAAAGAGGACATAACTAATTTACTTCAAAAGCACCCTACTCGTGATTGAATGTACAAAATTCATCTATGAATTACACTCAAATATTCTCCATTTGCAGTTCTTACATGCCTTTTCAGGAATACCAGGATTAAATGAATTCTCTTAGAAACCCAGCAACATGGCTCAAATATTAACTCCAAGGGAGAGAAATTGCATTACGGTTACCTCTTTGTTTCCTCCGAGAACGGCGTGAATTATACCAAAGAAAGTGTCTGTTGTGAAATTGACCTCCGAGGAAAGCATTGTTCTTTGAGGAGAAACCTCGTGAACCTGAAATGGGGTTCTGAAGATAAAAAAAGCAGCACCGTCAGCCGCGATCAGTTACAATAACAACTCACCAAAGATTGCGCTAAAGACTTTATAAGCTTACAAGCAAAGCACCATACAATGAAACTGTAAGAAATTAAGGACTTGAACAGCACCTTTAGGAGAGATAACAATGGAGGTAAGGCTTCTTTAGATGAAGAGAGGCATGCTGCGATTGGTCGTGCTTTGAGTGCTGCTTGTGTCTGCACAGAGATTGCGCTCATTTCTGGCTTTTTATTTATCCTATAATTAGTACAAATGAAACCCCATTTGCAAAGAAGTGGGAATTCTCCAACGGGTTTAACAGACCATGATAATATTTAGTTACTCACATTAAAGTCTATCTGTGATGGTTGTGTAGTAGTTTTTGATTGGCTATCGAAGATGATGAAAGAAATCTGCCAACAATGCCCAAAGGCTTCTTTGTGGATAGGAGTGGTTGTTGGCACTACCGTGTAAAATTACTTACAACGCGAGTGCCTCGTGGCATTGAAAATCACCATAAATTGAAATTATTATTGCCTTCCTATTTTCTGAAGGTTAATTAATTATATATTTGATATCGGAATTGTAACCAAATTGTAGATTTAATATTTGAAAAAAAAAAGCCTTCAAATTAATACATTTGGAACTATGAAATTTATTAATTAATCAATATATTATTTAATTTATAAATTAATAATTTATTAATTTATATATTAATTAATAAAAAATTAATTTATTAATGCATTCTCTCTCTTTTTTTTTTCAAAACATTGAACTTAATACATGTATCATATTGTGATTATATGAACATTATTTAATTATCAAATTACAAATTATCATTATTCAAGATAAAAAAATTATTGATAACAACTTCAGAAATGACAAAGAGGATGAAGTTGAAGACAATAATTCTGTACTAAAATCTATCTCATACAAAGATGCACTCAAAGCAACAATCACATTACTTAATTTTCTCTTGCAATATGAGAATACTATACCAGAACTTCCTAATACGTTAAAAAAAATTCAAAATGAGGTCCAAAGAGATATCAATTTCAAAAAAAAACAAGTAACATTAGAGTTATATTTTACAAAGGTTTCCTAATTGAGTCATGTACATGTGTGTGTGCGTATGTGTGTAATATTGATATATAAGGAGATTGTTTATTTACATATCAAGTGGGACCTATATGTTATTTTAAAATGTACTACCTTATAAATTTAACAAATTATTAATTCACCACGTTGGTCTCAAATTGAGATCGGTCAAATATATTATTTAATCATGGTTATTAATTTATCAAGTATTAATTTATAAAAGTTTTACTATATAATCAAATGCATGGCGTTGTTAAATATAGCCAACAAATATGTGTTTCACGTCTAAAATTATCACGTCATTTTATATTCTTTTTAATATTTATAATTTAAAGAATAAAAATATTAAAAATTAAATAAAAAACAAAAATAGAGGAACAAAAAATTTTTGCAAAAAAGATTCAAATGTTGTAGAATATTGACATATCACATTATATTAAACCAAATAAAATTAGAGTAAATTTAATAAATGATAAAGGTATTATCCACATTTTAGATATTTCAAGATTTATCTGTGGGGAAATTATCTAGTTGATAATATTGGATTTATCAAAAAGATAATGTAATTTAGAGATATATCTTATTAGGAGACTGTGATAGCCATTGATCTATTAGGGGCTTCAACTATAAATAAAGCCCAAGCCTCAATTGTAGAACTGTTATTTTTCATTTCAAGTATTGCTTCAGTAATATATAAAGACCACTCTCTCAATATTTCTCATTTCTTCCTGTTTCTATTATTTCTTTTACAACAGGTTATCAGCACAATTACAAAACAAAAAAAGAGATAGTTTTCTTAGTTCTTCATTAACCAATTAGATTTTGATTTTGTATACTGTCTAGTCGGCATGAAGTTGACAACAGACCTAAAGCATCTCTCTAGCCCTTGAAGTGGCAATGGGCCTTCAAGAACCCCTGTTGTTGGCATAATTAATTTATGGGTCCATTTTTTGATGCATAAAATTATGGAAAATATCAAAAAGCCCAAGTTCCACATCCTGGAAGTGAGTGGAAGCAATTATTTATCTTGGTGCCTTGATGTGGAGATGCATTTCCTAGGGTAAAGTCTTGCTAATGCAATTATTATAGATAGGAAAACAAATGACAAAGGTAAGGCGAATGCAGTGATCTTTATTCACCGTCATTTGCATGAAAGCCTGAAGACTAAATATTTATTCATTCGAGACCTTGAGATCTCGTGGACGAGGTTGAGAGAGAGGTATGATCATTCTAAGACAGTTATCCTCCCTTAGGCATAGTATGATTCGCAGCATTTTAGGCTACAAGACTTAAAATCAATGTTCGACTACACTGTTAAGCTCACTGAATCAAAGCTATTTGAGAAAACTTTTTCCACCTTCCATGCTTCAAATATTGTATTGAAGCAGTAATACCAGTATCATCAATTTAAGACGTGCTTGTAGTTGATTTTTGTGCTTTTGACTACAAAGTAGATTAATGAACTATTGCTCAAGAACCATAATCTTAGACTTACTGGCTTGAAAGCATTACTTGAAACAAATGCTAACTTTAGTAAGAATACAGGCCGATTTAAAGGTTGTGAACACAGGCAAGGACATAACCCATGTAGGGGTGGCTGAAGACTTAACCACCTTAAGCAATCCTACCTTGGCCGGAATCATCGCAAGGGCAAAAGCCCATGAAGAGGCATGATGAAAGTATTTGCCACAACTGTGGCATGGCTGGACACTGGTCATGTACCTATCATATGCCAAAGCATTATGCTGATCTATACCAGACATCCTTGGAAGATAAGAGCAAGTGTGTTGAGACTCATGCCATTAAGAATTCTATTGCTATGACGAATGTTAAAGCTAACAATGCCTTCGTTAAGATGACTCTCCCTATTCCTATAGAAGCAAAAGCATCCTTAGAAGTTTTTAATTTCTTCTAAGACCCTAATAACCAAGCCAAAGCATCAAAATGATGAAAGACAACCCAGATTTAGGATTTGAGGATTTTAATGTTTTCCTCTCTTTTTTTCTTTTTTTCTGAATATATTACCTTTGGTTGATTGTTTCCAAGGAAGATCAATATAATCATTTAATAAAATTATTATGAAATTGATTTCATATTTATTATTTGAAAAATTTCAATCCCATGACTATTTTGAAAATTTTTATGATACTTGACACCTGAAGTTGCCAATACAAGTGCAGATGGGAACCAATGGAAAAAAGAAAGAAAGATGTCTATTTGCTTGATAATGCAATGACACATATCATACTTTGTGACAAGCATTTTTTCTCGAGTGTGACATTGCTTGAGGAAAGTGTCCATAAAATATTAGGTCCAATTGAGATTCTTGATAGCTCTGAAAATGACAAAATTGTTTTACCAAATGGCACCACCTTGCATATCGAGGATGCATTACTAAGTAGTAGGTTGAAGAGGAATTTACTTAGCTTTAAACATTTACGCCATAATGGGTACCATCTTGAGACAATTTATAAGCAAAATAAGGAATGTATCTGTATCACCTCTTATAAGATAGGTTAGAAGACCATCTATGGGAAGCTTAAAGCTTCAATTATAAGATTTTATTGTGTCATTATTCGAGCTATTGAATTTATGCTACCATGTCCTAGATATTGGTAAATCTCGATGAGTTTGTATTTTGACATGATCACCTAAGTCACCTAAAAGCTACGATGATGCATATAATAATCCAAAATACTAGAGAATACCTTTTAAAGGATAAGAAGGTTTTGTTGTCCAAGAATTATACCTATGCATAAGGAAAGCTCATTACTAAACCTTTTATGACAAAGGTTTATCATGAATCCCTTTTATTCTTGCAAAAAATTCAAGGTGATATTTATGGATCAATATAACTGGCAAGTGGATCGTTCTGATATTGTATGGTATTAATAGACACCGCCTACAGATGTTCCCATGTTTGCTTATTATACACGCAACGTTGCATTTACATGTTTACTTGCACAGATTATAAGGCTCCCAGCACACTTCCCTAATTATCCAAATAAGAGCATAAGGATGGATAATGCTGGTGAATTTACATCCAAGTGCTTTAACACTTATTGTGCTTCATTAGGAATCGAGGTTAAGCACACGATTCCACATATTCATACTTAGAATGGATTGATAAAATCCTTTATTAAACACATCCAAATTATCACTCGTACTCTTTTATTGAGGATGAAACCTAACTCTTTAACTTGGGGTCATGCTGTTTTGCATGCAATGGCACTAATTAGATTGCACCCTATTGCTAGCCTCTTACAATTTCCTATGCAGTTGGTTCTAGGCTATGAACTAGACATTTCACAATTACACACCTTGGGTTGCACTATACAAGTGCCTATAGCACCACCAAAAAACCAAAAAATAGGTCCCTAACGTTGTTTAGGCATTTACATTGGATTTGATTCACCATCCATTATTAGGTTTTTAGAACCAATGATGGGTGATTTTTTTACTCTTAAATTCATGGATTGTCATTTCGATAAGACAGTGTTTCCATCAATTGAAATACCTAAGGCTTCCATGGCTAAGAAAGTAGAAACTAGTTGAGAATATTTCTTAGAATGAGAAAAATCTCTCCTATTTAAACCTAATAATTTTTGAATGTGCAAATGAAGTACAACATATAATACATTTACAGGCTACTGCTAATAGACTTTCTGATGCATTTAATGATACTACTAAGGTTACAAAATCTCATATTCTAGTTGTGAATGCTCCAACTAAGATTGTTATTCTCGAAAGACAAGCCGAAATAAATCAAAATGGCCCACGCCTAAAGTGTGTAAAACTAATAGGAACAAAAGACATTACCCCTTGAAAACAAAGGGTGAAGAATTAGAAATCCACTCTAAAAGAGCTTAATATTGAGCTTGTTCCAAAAAAGCCTATTGCCACTGAAGAGGCATGAACTTATGAAAAGATCACCGACTTTAGGAATACTAAGATCTCTATTACATATTGTAATGAGATTTGGGATCAAAATGAGATAACTATCGATGATATTTTTGCACTCTTAGTTGCCCATGAGACTATTAACGATGATTATGAACCGCAATCTATTATCGAATGTTGTTAAAGGCAAGACTGGCCCAAGTGGGAGGAAGCAATCCATGTTTAATTGGCTTCTTTAACTGAATGAGAGGTTTTTGGACCTGTATCTCAAACCTTCGACAATGTAAAGCCTATTGGATACAAGTGGGTTTTTTTCTGAAAACGAAATGAGAAAAATAAAGTCATAAGGTATGAAGCTTGGCTTGTAGCCTTAGACTTCTCTTAAAGACTTACGATTGATTATGATAAGACATTTTCACTATTGATGGATACGATTACTTTTTATATCCTTATTAGCTTAGCTATTTTTGAAAAACTAAAATACATCTTATGGATGTTGTGACAGCATATCTATATGGTTCATTATACTTTGATAAAAGTCTTGAGGGGGTTCAAAATGACTGACGCATACATTCTTGCAACTTATTCTTAATAAAGTTACGAAGATCTTTATGCAGGTTAAAGCAATTCGGTTGCATGTGGTATCAACACTTAAGTGAGTACATAATTAAGGAATGGTACAAGAATGATCCTATCTGCTTATGTGTATTTATTAAGAAATAAAAACCGGATTCGCTATGGTTGTAGTTTATGTCGATGATATGAATTTGATTGGAACTATAAAATAATTATCTAAAATTGTCAAATATTTGAAAAATGAGTTTGAAGTTAAAGATTAGGTTAAAACTAAACTTTGTCTTGGTCTAAAGCTTGAGCATAAGGCAACTAGAATACTTGTCCATCAGTCAGCATACATTGAGAGATTGCTCAAACGTTTTAACATGGACAAGGCTTACCTATTGAGCATCCTTATTGTTGTGAGGTCTCTTGATCTCCAAAAAGACTTGTTTTGTCCTAGAAAGCTTGATAAGGAGATACTTAGTCCTAAAGTACCATATCTCAATGCAATTGAGACTTTGATGTACTTAGCACAATATACGATACCAAATATCAATTTTACGATAAATTTGTTTGTATGTTTTTGTTTTAAGCCAACCCATAGATACTGGAATAGGATAAAACATATCTTCCATTATCTTTAAGGAATCATTATATTATTCTAAGGATTCCACTAACGCTAGTTTAGTTGGATATGCTGATGCGGGATAAAAATCTAATCCGCACAAGGATCGCTTTCAAATTGGTTATTTATTTTGCTATAATGGCACATCCATTTCTTAGTTCTTTATTAAGCAAATGCTAGTAGCTACATCCTCCAACCACTCCGAGATTATCACTCTTTATGAAACTGGAAGAAAGTGTGTTTGGTTGAGATTTGTTATAATGCATATTCATAATTCTTGATGTTTAACATCGATTACAAATTCTCTCACCTTAATTTATAAAGATAATGCTCCTTGTGTAGCACAAGTCAAGGGAGGATATATTAAAGGTGATAGGACCGAGCATATCTCATCAAAAAATTTTTATACTCATGAACTCTTGGAAAGTAGACAAGTTAACGTTAAACAAATTTGTTCCACCAATAATCTTACAAATATTTTTATCAAGTCATTACCAGCATCAACATTTGAAAAATTAGTATATAGTATTAGGATGCGGCGAAAGATTGATTTGCCCTTAGAATTGCAAAGTATCAATTACTCGAGAAGTGGCAAGCCCCGAAGTAGTAGAGATCAGAAGTGACAATATGGTTCAATGGAAGGGGAGTAATTATGGACTTAGTGCATTGTACTCTTTTTCCCTTTTGTTTAGTTTTTTGTCCCATTGGGTTTTTCTGGTTTAAGTTTTTTAACAAGGCAGTATAGCACTCCAATTAGGCCACCATAATGGTGTTTCGTCCATAAAGGAGTGTTATGGAATATGGACATATCACACCACATTAAACCAATTTAGATTACAGTAAATTTGATAAATGATAAATGCATTATTCACATTCTAAATATTTCAAGATTCATCTACATGTGAAAATTATCTAAGTGCTAATGTGGGATTTATCAAGAAGATAATATAATTGAGAGATATATTTTATTAGGAGATTTTGATAGTCATTAATCTGCTAGGGGCTTTAACTATAAATAAGGGGTCACCCTAACCTCATTTATAGAATAAGTATTTTTCATTCTAAGCATTGCTTAGGCAATACATAAAAAGCATTCTCTCAATATCTCTCTATTCTTCCTGTTTCTATTATTTCTTTTATAGCATAAAAAAAATCAAAAAGAGAGAAAAAGGGAATCAAAGAAATAAAAGAATGGGTAAGGAAGAGAGATCAGGGGATGGCAGAGGTCGATTAATAGCGATTCGCGTAGATCAACATTGATTTGGCTTAGGTTGACCAGATTGACACCAATTACCCTTCATTATCTGCCTTCCTTTCTCTTTGTCTCTTCCCTTCCTTTCCTTTCATTTCTTCCAAATCTCTCTTTCTTTTATTATTCTTTTTTTTTTTAAATTGGTTATTTTTTATTTTTGTTGGAATTTTTTAATCCAAAATTAATAAAACTAGAAAATTTTTAAAATAAAAAAAGAAAGATAATGTGGCTATTTTAGACACATGACATATTCTGGTTAGGGTTTTTTAAAAACTTCACTGATGGCGTTAGAAAGGATGCAACTTGCTTAGTGGAATAAAAATTAAAGTACCTAATTACAAATAAATTTCTTTAGGTACCAAATCAATAGTTTAATTCTAGTTTGGGTACCAAATGTATAATTAACCCTTTTCAAATTGCCTATTTTCTTTATTTTGAAAGTTTATCTTATGTTGTTTAGAATAGGTTATAACTAAAAATAAATAAATTAACAAAATTATTTAATGAACACATGTCTATTACATAAATATACCTGTGAAATTGAAACACTCAACGCTTGGATAATAATTTTTTATTTTTATATAATTTACTTATAATTAGTTAGCTAGTAAAACAAGAAAAGACAAAAAATATAAATCACTCTGTAATTGTTTTTCATTAGAAAATAAGAAACAATCTTGGTAAGAAAGGGGAATAGGAAATGCATTGAAGATTGTTGGAAAGAGAGCAACTACATAAATCGTGGATGATTTGGAAACATGCAAAGATGCAATTTTCTCAAGCCTTAACTAGTTACAAATGGTAATAGGATATGTAGGCAATCGTTTGTCCAGTAATAAGGGTAAGTAACAATTTAACTTCCTAAAAGGAAGAAATGTTTTAGACATAGGAATGATCCTAATTGTGTCATTCGAATATCAGATTTAGCTATAAGATTTGAGAACAATAAGCAATTTATAGAGATATTTAAGAAATATGGCATTTGCAAAGGGTGTGCAACTAAGGTTCATGAAAAATGAAGCACATAGAGTTAAGGTAAGTTGTAGGGGCAATTCTTCATGGGTTTTTTAATGTAAGGTAAGTATTAAGATATATTACCATTAGCAAAAGTGTATAAGAGAAAACAAGAATAAGTTGTTGTCTGCATACATCTCTAAACATTTCAAGGATGATATATTGTCTCAACCAAGTTTGAAGATTAAAGTTTTAAAAAAGTTATGTAGAGAAAAGTTAGGAGCATATGTCACAATGAGCATGTGTTAGAAGAAAAGAAAGATTGTGAGTTGTGAGAAGGGAGAGTTGCATAAAAGACTATGCTAGGTTGCGGGATGATGTAACAGAGTTAAATCATAGTATTTAGGGACCACAGATAAAATTTAAGTGGATAGAGAGAATGTCGATAGGAAGAATAGTGTCCTTGAGGTTATATGTATATTTTAAAGCTTGTATAAAATGGTGGATTAAAGGGTGTAAGCCTATTCTAAGACTGGATGACTACTTTAACTGTATTTGTAATAAAGACATAATGTTGGCTATAGAGAGGGATGGAAACACTGAAATGTTTTCATTTGCTCGGGCAAAAGTGGAGGTGGAATGCAAGACTTATGGAATTGGTTAGTTGAAATTTGGATGGATGATGTTAAGCATATAGATTCTAAAGTATTAATAGTAGTCTTAGACATGCAATAGGTATGTAAGTTTACTATATGTTTAGGATTTTATGTATAGTGTTTATTTGTTAGCTTTAAATTCATTCCTATTTTGATAAGACAAAAGCAAATGCTCAAAATTGCTATAATAAGTTTATTCTAAATTCATGATTCATTATAGGCTTAAGAAACATTCAATAACCTTAAAATATTTAATGAAATTCAATTCTTGTATTTTTCAAGCATTTAAGATCATAGTAAAATAGGAAAAATGGTTCTTAAAAGAAGAAGACTTAAATTAAGAAATATTTTAATACAACAACTAACATAATCAATCCTAAGGGTTAAAATATTGATCCCTTAAAGACAAAGAAAAAAGAACATCAACCAAGGCGACAAAGATTGATCTCAAGGATTAAAGGATTGATCTTACTTACTTAAATGTGAGATCCTTGACTTTAGCATAAGGGTAAAATTGTAAACTTCCTTGATAAGCTTGTAGATTACTCATTTGACTGTTAATTTTCAAAAAGTTTCCTTGTAAACTCATAATTCAAAGGCTTTAAGTTTATTGGAAAAAATAAGGGAGAGATGATTCAAAAAGGATGAGTTTTGGCAAGAAAATTTTGTTCTTATTTTAAAAGCATTGATACCCAAAGGAAAGGAATCGATACTTAGTGGTTACAATGCCTTGGGAAACATTTTGTGCGAAAGGTACCAATACCTTAAAAAGAGATGTATTGATACTTAGTGGCTAGAATGTCTTGGAAAGCATTCTGTGTAGTAAGTATCGATACTTGCATAATAATTATTTATACTTGTGTCGTGAATTCCAATAAGTATAAATGAAAATGGCAAAAGGGGGCGGGTCAACCATTTCACTTTTTCTTCCAAGGTTTTCCTACCACCTTTCTTCTCTTAACTTCTATCTTACAAATCTCATTAATTCGACTCCAATTCTAGCTCTGAACTCAACTAAGGTAAGAATCTGAGCCTTCGGGCTTTTCAATGCTTGGATTTTTCAATTTGAATTCTCTCTTTAAAGGAATTTCACTTTTTTAACAAGTTTTTCCCTAATTGGATTTCTTGAGTTAAGCTCATCAAGGCAAGTATAAATTGGAAAGACAAGTGAATTATGTGATGAATTATTAATTTGAAGGAGAATTTAGGTAGGAAATTGGTTTGGGAGAAGTTAGTTAAGGAATGTAAGGGTAGTTGATTAAGTTGAGAAATTTGTGTTAAGTTGATTTTGTAATTTGATTGTTTTAGGTCCTGTTGAAGCTCCAAGGTCTAATAACTCTAAGAGCTTGGCTAAGTGTTGTTAGTTTAGGTCTAACAACATTTAAATTATTTTGATAAATATGCATGAAGTCTTTGAATGCAATGTTTTGAGTATGTTTGTTCTTGAACATTTTAAAATATGAATCAGAACAAGCTTTCGAAATTGTTGTCCAATTGTTGTGAATGAAATGTGTTGAGTATGAAAAATTAGATATTTCTAAATTGTTAGCCTTATTAGCTTTAAAATGATTATAATTTTGAAATGACAAATATGATCAAAATTGCTTGAATGAACTTTGAACTTATTTGAATTACTTTTGAAGTTGTTTGAATGAGTTTTAGAACTTAATTTATTGATGTTAAAAACTCTTATACACTTGTTTAAGTGTTTCCATGTGAAAAGTTTCAAAATTGTTTGAAATTGCTTCAATGAGTTTTGAACTTGTTTAAATAGTTTTTGAAATTGTTAAATAAGTTTTAAACCTTCATTGCATTTGCTTTTGAAATGTCCAAATATTTGGCACCAAATTGGGTTAAAAAAGAAACATTTTCTATATTTTAAGCTGCAAATATTAATACCGTGGTATTGGGTATTGTTACATTTTACACAAAGTGCTTATGGATGCTAGGTATGGATACTTATCTCAAAGGTATGGATACCTATCTTAAAAGTGTCGCTACCTTGTGAAACAATACCTTGACCAAATATATTGATATCTATCAAGTGAAAGTATCGATACTTGAGGTCCAGAACTAGTCGTTAGATACGAAATTCAAAAGAAAAATGACTAATTTCTTCACTAAATCATCTTCAATAGTTCTAAAACTTCTTCAACTATAAAAAGGACTTCTCCAACACATTTAGAAGGTTATAAGAGAGAAAAATACATCAAATACTCAAGAATCAAATCTTTTGAAGAAAAGAAAGATAAATAAAGAGAAACCAAGTTAGAGTAAGCTATTCACATTCTTCCATTTAGCTTTTAAGTTGTCCTTGTGCTACAAATTCTTTATACTTTAATTCATATCATTTGTACACATCTTTGTATTATTCAAACACTTCCAACCTTGTATTTACTTAGCAAAACCCATCTTCTGAACGTATATTTACTTTAGTCTTGTAAGAGAGAAAAAGGTTATACCTTAACGTTCAAAAGGAAATATTTAGAGGTTATATTTGGTCCTTGAAAGGCATAGAGGATATACTTTAGCCTAATGTTTAAAGGTTGTGCTTGAACCTTGAAAAGGCAATAGTTATACTTAACCCTTGAAAAGGCAATAGTTATGTTTGAACCTTTAAAAGGCATTGTATTGAATTTATTCAATAGTGGATTTAAACTCCTTCGCTTGCTAAAGGAGAGGAGATAGGCACCTATAGAGAGGGCCGAACCTTTATAAATTTTGTGTATTTTCTCTCTACCTTTTACTCATTTAACTTGTGCATTTTACTTTAAAGAGTTTGAAAATTTGTTTACAATTTGCTTATTCATTATTTTGTTTATCAAATTACTTTTGGCATGTTTGAAAATGAAAACAAATTTGAGAAAATTGATTTTAACTTGTCTTCATTGAAAAAGTTTTTAGATTGTCTTCATTGGAAATATAATTTAAAAACAAGAATTTTTAAAAATCTAATTCACCTATTGTTGGATATTTTCACATTATTATTGAGTTAACATTCTTAACAATTGGAATACGAGTTTTGACTCAATTTTGTGGGTTTAAAAGCCTTTGAGTGATCCTTGTTAGTTCCAAGACATAGCCATGAACTTTATTGCAATAATTCTTGGTGAAGGACAAATAATTGTGGAGCCTCCTTTATTTAATGGTGTCAACAATTATAAAGTTTGGAGTACAATTGTTGATGATCCTTACAAGCCAACTAAGGAAGAAAGAGAGTAGGATACAAGTGAAATAAATATGGTACAACTAAAGTCATACACATTCTCGTTTGTGCACTTGCAGATAAAGAATACAATAGAGTTTCCCAGTGTGAATGTGCCAAAGAGATGTGGAAAAAATTAAAAGAATTGTATGAGAAAACAAAGAAGGAAGAGGAATCGGAAGAGAAGTTTTGTGAAAGTCAATGCTCAACAAGTGACAAGGCAATTGGAGATAAGGAATCAAGCGAAACTCAATCCTTAATCCAATTCGGATCATGTCTCATGGCTCTTAAAGAGCTTATGGTAAACTCCTCACTTTGTGAACCCATTTCATATTCATTTAGTGAATTGCAAGATACTTTTGAAAAATTACCTTGTGAATTTGAGAAAATGAATTTTAAATACAAGAATATGATTTCAAAACTTAGTGTTGAAAATGAATTTTTATTGAAGGCAAAAATTGATTTGGAAAAAGAGAATGAAAAATTGAAAATTGATTTTGACGCATGCAAAAAGAAAATTGATATTTTTGAAAAAGAGAACTTAGACGTAAATTGAAGTTTGAAGATTTATTAAATGGAAGACAAAAAGGTTTTCATGAATCCCTCATTTTCTAAAATAACCAAATGTCCTCGTTGCACATTTCATGGTAATATTTCATTCACTTATCCTATCAAAAAATAGGATTAGACAAGTGTGGGCTCCACAATGAACTTTGTGTAATGACAATAACTCTCAAGGATCCAAAGTAATGTGGATACCAAAATTCAAGTGAAAAATGTCTATTATAGGTGTGCTTCAGTAAAGAAGAACAAAATTTTAAAAGATTGAATACTTTCTAAACACATAATGGAAAATGGATGATGTCTATACCAAAAGTCATTTAGTTGTTTAATTGAGAGTTTTGGTTGTTTGTTCTTATTTTCTTGGATTGCGTTGATTTAACTTGGTTTCTCAAGTTAGTTGCTTTACTTAATTGCGAATTTGGTTGCTTATTCTTACTTAAATATTAAGTGCATAATTCTGTATTTACTCTCCTTTAAGCTTTACTGATAAATCTTGATTATATAAAATTGATTTAATATGATACGTGTTATAAATTGCATAATCTTGAAGGAAGTATGAGCCTATGAGCCTATGAGCCTATGAGCCTAAAGATTGACTATGTGCTTATGTTTGACCTTGACTACTTAATAAGTTTAATATAAATATATTCTCATGTTTTGAGAAAATGATTTTATAGTATTCTTTTGAAAAAAATGATTTTTGAGCATGATCTTGAACATAAATGGCTATGATGTTGATGATATGATGGCAATATGAGCTTACATGTTTGATTTGCACTCTTACCTTTGAATTCAATAGAACAAGATAATTAATGAGAATATTTAATAGTACTTTTGAGAATAATATCTTTGATAAAATTATGAGAGGGTATCATATTGATAAACGTAAAACTCCCAGTGAGTCGATTGGCCCAATTTCGTTACTTGTACGTTATAAATTTGCCCAATTGACTTGCCTTGTTGACAATGTACATTTCATGTTCTTAGAACATTTAACGTTCAAAGCCCAATTGGTCAATTAGCCCAATATGTCACAGTTTGCACTTTGCATATTTTTTGTCTCTATAAAATTCAAATACTACTTGATACAATAAAATACGTAAAACAATTATGATAATATATAAATGTTATACACTATTAGTTCACCTGAACACATCACATCATTAATAAGTAAAAGTAAAACCTTATTATGTCTTAAAAATAAATTTTAAAAAATTTTAATAATTAAATAAAAGAATAAAATATTTTCAAAATCTCACTGAAATTTCTCTTCCACGCTCCTCTCCCTCCACGGGGATAGCCAGAGTGTTACCCTTTTATCAAAAAATTTGCTTTAATTAAATTATTTTTATTATTGTATAAGCATTGGAAATGAAGGCAAGACTTAGGTTATACTCCTTCGATCAAGTTTGAGAAGTTTCTTATGAAATGATCAAATAAAAATTAAATTTAAAATTTTAAACCAATATAGGAAAAGACCTTTTACATATAGGTCAAGTATACAAAATGTGAAATAATTTAAAACACATTTTAATATCTTATTTAAATTGGCATTTTTTTAAAAAATTATGATGATTTTTACTGTTCAACAAATATTGACTAAATTTTGTAAAATAATACTTTTTTTATTAAATTCTTGCATATTACTTTTTTTATTAATTTATTGATTTGAGTTTTATTTAATTATTTTGAATAACAATTTTCACAAATTTAATTTAAGAAACTTTATCTAAGTTTTCTCTTTAAAACGAATATATGGAATTGAAATAGTAGATAGAGAGAATTTCTTTTTACCACAAAATTAATGTTTCTGCTAAAGAAAGATGTCAAACAAGAAAATGATGGAATAAAGTAATTATCTTTTATGCTTCCTTGTACATAAAATGGGCCTTGTCAATATCCAATGTAACTAGGGGAGCAGCGGTTGTTTTTGATCGGCTTTGGTTATGGAGGGTAAACAACCGACCTAATCGACCTGCATGAACCAATGAGGGAGGAAGTGAGATACCAGAAATTGACCATACTCGGTCAGTTGATCGATTAGGGCTTTAAAATTACAATTCACCTTCACCAATTTTAAAATAATGAGAGAAAGTCTAAGAGGGAGAGATGAGCTCTAAAGGAGAATTAATGTCGTAGAATACTTGATTGTTACTCTTCTTAGTAGTTATCATCGGATCTTTTTCATATGAATTATCTTATACGTACTTGTTTATATAAATTGTGTACGTACGACTATCTTGCGTGTGTGACCCATATTATAAATTAATTCTTCTTAAGATTGATAAATAAGAGGCAACAACTTCAAACAACACAAGAAGAGCTTGGAAACTCCAAGTGGAGTGGCACGACAGATGAGCTCGACTGCAATAGTAGAAAGAGAAAATGACCAAATGGGGGAGCTTCAGCTTAGGATTTCACAATGGTAAGTAGGTAGTGACTTAGGGAATTAGGGGGGGATTAATGAGAATAAAGATGTAATTTTCCCTATAAATATAATAAAATAAAGGCAAAAGAATTGGTTTTTCATTCAATGTTGGTAGGTATGTTTCTCTACTAATGATCGAGTCGATCTTTCACTAAAATTGTGGAAATAAATAGATCAACTAACGAATGTTGATCAATCGAGTCATTGTCAACGAAACATGTCGACATCGGTCGATTAGTTGGTTAACACCTATCACTATTCACCCCAAAATGTAACAATCTTTTCAACTTGTACATAGCGGTCATGATATTGGATGGTTATTGACAACGATGTCTATTGTATTTATTATCTTTTTGAGATGTTGTTTGATAAAGTTTTTGAAAATTTTTTAAAAATTTATTTTTAATTTGCAACGTATTTAATTGCTAAGTATGAAAACCAATAAAATGAATAATTTATAACAAATCATACCCAAGTCGAACCGGGCTTGAAGATGTGTGGGTAGCTCGACTAATAGATAATCAAATATTTTATTTTTATTTAAAAATTATAAAAAATATAGTTAATTTTACCTTGTAGTAATATATCAAGGAGTTTTTATTACAATACATAACAGATTTAGCAATAAAAATTCAACACCTTTTTTTTTCAATTAACTTGTCTAACAACCACTTGAAATATATTAAAAATTTTCCATTAGGCCATTTTCAAGTTCCAAGTTTAAAATGTTTTGAGTTTCGAACTCATTTATTTTCAAACCGGCTCAAATTTGGGTTAGATAAATGTTCAGAAACACTAAATTCTCTTGCCACTTGTACAGCTGAGGTCATTGATAATTTATTTATTTTTCTTGATACTATATAACTTATACAACAAATAGATTCTCTTTTCCCTAAACACAAGCGGATCCCCTAAGAACAATGCAATCAGGATTTAAGATTCTTGTCTGTACCCTTCCTTAAATTCAACAAACCTTCTTAGAGCAATGTCTCCTCCATGTGATCCTACTTGTTTCAATTACTTTTCGTACATTAAACGAGTCTATGTCGGTGCAAAGATAGGCATACATATAACCACGCATCACTCCCCATCTCTGCATGTGATTTCAAAAAAATTATCTCATTTATTTGTGTAACTCAAAATTATATGCATACAAAAAATATATTTTGTGAAAACAATAAGTTACAAATGTTGCTTCTTTCCAACATAATGCAACCGCTTTGTACTTAGAATCAAATGGCAAATGAAGACTAAAAAATTTGATTGATATTGACAATAATAATTGAAGGACCAACAGAAAAAATTTAATTAGGAGATGTGAAAGAACGTAATAATAAAAGAAGCACTACAACAACGTGGGATGAGACGATATTGTTATTAAAATGAGGGATGGTATTGGATCCAGAGAAGATAAGCTTTTGGTTTGGGCCCCGAGAATAGAGAGATTCCTTTCCCTCCTTAAAATAATCCAACAAAATCTTTTTGCCATGTTGTTGTTTTGATTGGTTAAGAAGTCATATTCCGAATCTGATGCAATGAATGTGGGAACCGAAGTGGATGCAACAGGTGTTTTTGCTATTTTTTAGAACTCTGCCTTTTAGAATCTTCTCCTCTTGTTGGGTGGCTACCTCTACCATGATTTCTGCCCTCCTTTATACTCTTTTTTTTTTTTGTTATATTAGTTGCTTGTTAATTTGATAGCTTGATTATTAGGACCTCATCATATCAAAGCAACAAAACTAATAGTTGATGTGTTTGTCTTGATTCCCATGAGGTTGCTCTTTGTTTAGTTTATTATAGGGGATGTCTCAACTAAGAACACATTTGGAGCACTGTTTGATTGCCAGCTTAATGTCAAACTCAATAAATTTTGTGATAAAAATTCTTGGTTGTCAAACTTAATAGTTCGCAAAATACATTTCAAGTTTTTTTGTTTTTGCAAACTAATGCTTATTAGTTTGACAATTAACTAAAAGAAAACAAATTGATTTAAATAATAAGACACGTGCGTTCGTACACACATAAATATATATTCCGATCATCTTAATTGATATCAGCAATAGTCAGGGAGGTTATGAAAAGTATCCAAGACTTTCTTTACTTATTTAAAATAATTATTGATTTAAATTTTCTATTATTCTAAACAATTTATAAAGAATTCATGCTTACAATCGAATTGCACAGAGTTCAATTATTTTATAGATTCTAAAGTTAATCTAAATTATAAATGCACATGAACTTTTGACTCAATAGTTAGAGACAATCATATATGCAAGCTGATGAAGGAATTACAAAATCTTTTGAGTCTCAATTTATGTTAGAAAATTTGCATATTGATGATCTCAACGTATGTCCCATCAAAGTAAATGGGTTCACTTATGCTCAAAGCACTGATTAGTGGGTTGCAAGAGACAGTTACCAACTTTATCCTTTGAAAAAGTTTATGCTCAAATTAAGTTCTGATAAGATTAGTACAAAGCTAACAACTAGTGCATTGGTGGACTTAAATACTTTGGAGTCGAAAAGGAGTTAAGAGTTTGACTTGGATGATATTTGAGGGCAGCACCAATGAATGGTATAGCTAGCTATACCCGTGTTGTGACAAAATAGGAATAAATAATCCTCTAAAAAGGAAGAATCAATACTAAAGTGGGTGAATGGATTAATTACGAAATTGGCTTAGGTGGAAATCGTAATCAAGTAGTGGGAAACTTTTACCTATAAAAACATGACATGCTTATCTACAAATAAGACACGGAGTCAATTGCTTGTGTAATCAGCAACCAACAAAGTGAAATGAGCTTATCTCCATTAAAGTCAAATCACAAAGTGAACACTAGATTGTCTCCACTTGGATAAACAGAACCAGTTTCCCTATGCTGAGTTTTTTCACAAATCCTTGCTTGGAAAAGATTTTTATGGATGCGAAACCATTAGACATCAACAGCCAAAGCCCAAGGACTCATTTTGATGGATACCAACAAGTTTTGAATGTGACTCTTGTGTCTTAATTTGCATATCTTTAGAATTAGATCATGACACCACTTGATTAGGCTCATTTTCAAGCTACCAACAGGATGGGAACTAACGAGGTTGGTGGATTTCATACTATTGGAAGTATTAATTTGGATTATGGCAAAAGCAAAATTGAAATCAACAAAAGTTTGACTTTATTTTTTATTATTTATTTTGACAGAAATCCTAAGACAGAGACAAAGTGCCTCAGTCCCAAGTTAACCTCGATAAAAAGTCGCAAGTCAAAATCACATATTATCAAAACCAGCGAGGAAGGACCGTCCCAATCGAGCTAATTTGGCATGGTGGGATCCTAGATGTTGGAACTTTGATAATATCTATCAAAGAGGCTTTGATATTGGTTGTGTACAGCTGGGGAAACGTTAGAATAATAGGGAAATGGCAGATAAGTAGGATTCCAATCATGGCTTTATTTACTGGGGACGTATCACTTGCAGCCAATGTAACCGTTCATTATTGTTTTATCCTACTACTTGTAATTTTCCTCATTCCAAATGTATTCAGGCAGAAGCCTTTTACGTTTATATATATGTTTCCTTTTGTCTTATCCCCTGTCCTCGTCAATCAATAGTTATAACCTACAAAAATCAAGTTCCCAGTTTAAAATTTCTCTTCTAAATTATTGATATTTAATAAATACAGAAAGTCAGAACATTTGCCCAATCCTTTTTTGTCATTAGGCTAGATCTAACAATTTTGTACATGACAAGGAAAGATACGAGGTTAAATAAATTTGAGTTTAGTTTTAATGTGTTTCATATCTAATCTGACATGTTTAAAATATAAAAATTTTTGTTATTTTAACATGTTTAAACATGTTTTAATTAACTGTGTTAATCATGTTTAAATATGTTTATGTGACACGTTTATCAATTTGTTAAAAATTAATAGTCAAAGACTATTTTAGCCTTACTTAAATAATTTTAAACAATTATTTTAATAAGTTTTTAAAATTTTATAAGGATAATAATGTATTTTAAATAATTCTTTTGTTATAATTTTTGTTACAATTAGTGATTTTAAATTTAAATTATAAAATTATATTTAATTATAAATATTTTTATTTAGTCATGTTAAATGTGTTAATCATATTATTAGTTGCGTTATGTTGTATATTAATATGTTTAGTAAATGATTTAATCGTGTCGCGTTGTGTTACACGGTTGTTAAATGTATATGTATACGTGTTTTAGATTTAAGATACAAATATTATTCGTGTCATGTTCGTGTTTAACTTTAATATGTTTCATATTTAATCATGTTTGACACGTTTAAGACACGAAAATACAAATTACAAAGTCTACATTAGACAATGGAGGTAAGCTCAAATAAAAAGAAAATAAACATTTCCTTTTCTTTTTGACTAAATACCCAAATAAGTCTTTGGAATATCTTTATAAAGTCAATCAAACTTCTATCTTTTGGTTGTATTCAAATAAGCATTGAACTTTTATTTTGATTGAAATAAGCCTCTCTAACTTTACACGTGGCACTTTTTATGCCACATGATAGATGACGTGGCATAAAATTACTTATTCTAATTTTTTTACCCATCCATGTGTCCAGAAAATAGTGATTAAGGATTTGAAAAAAAAAAGAAGAAAACACTAATTACTTTCTCTCCTAATCTAGAACAAAGTTTTGTGTTTAAGCAAATTAAATCATTCAAGGGTTTAAACCAAAACTCACTAAGAACCTACTTGGTCTAGCTTTTTTTAACTTAAAAGCTATTATCTTTTAAAATTAAACTAAAGTTGTTTACTAGGTTTAACAAAATAAATTATATAAGCTTTAATTTTAGTTAAAATTATCATAAAAGATATTTGTACCATCTTCAATCATCTAATAAACCATAGCGGAACAAATCTGTTTCACGTTTATATATGATTTCAGATGTTAAAATCAATAAAGAAATAGAACAACTTTCAAACTTATATAGTAGCAATAGTATTAGATTTTCGTTGATCTAGCAAGCAATTAGATCATAATACTTTAATTCCCAAAAATGAATAGAAAAGAAGAAATAGTATATTTGATATTAAAATCCTTTTTTGTGAAGAAGAGAAAACCTTTAAATAGTATCTGAATATAACTTCAAAATTTGGGTTTTCTTTTCTTTTAATCTTTTTAGGAACAAAAAATTATAGATTTTGTTTGTTATTCCGTTATTGGATTTTTTATTTTTTTAAATATTCTTTGTAGAGAGAGATATAACAGAGAGAGATTGCGATTTATGTTAGAGGATGGTAATTTGCAAAAGGAAAGAGAGGAAAGGGAGATTGATCCTAAAAGAAAAGAAGATAAAGCCTTTCTTTGGAGCTTTTCTTTAAGCTTTTTTTTTTTAAAAAAATTATTCTTTAAAAAAAACTTATTTTTTAAAAACTTCTCAAAATCATGTTTGTCAGGTACTAAATCATCTTTGACTATCCAAAGAAACAAAATTCTATTGCAAAAAGTAAGTTGCAGCACCAGTTCATGGAGAAGAAGTAAGTTCTTTTTTTTTTTTTTTGCAAGAATTGTAGGCATTGTTCTATATATGAGATTTCATGGAGACTTAATGGGCTCACTAGGATCCTTAGTTAATTTGTTAAAAAAAGGTCTCTAAAGAATTAGGAGTAATGCTGTTTTCCTGAGATTAAGAACTTAATCGTACTTCAAGTCCCATATTCTTAGTGAAACGGTCATTGGTGGATTTGATGAGATTCAGTTTGTGCTTATTAAAAGGCTCTCGTTAATTTCTCAACTATGTTAAATTGCAGCGATTACAAAATTTGTTAAGAGAAATTGTTACCCTCGGGGATTCTAATGCTTTGTTGCTTTTCTTGATGATCTATTTTTCTGTCATTTTTCTGGGTTTCCAGTGTCGCTCCCTTTATTTGTTTTCTGGGTTTTTGTTGTTTCTTTGTTGCGGCTCTAGTTTGCTACTTCTTATGTGATTTTGGTTGTCCTTTTTTTTTCTTTTTTTCTGCAGCTTTGTTTTGTCTTGAAGTGGAGTCTGTTCAACGGTGATGTAGAAATGGCTATGCTGATTGGAAGAACCGGAAATTGAAGAATTTATTTTTTTTTAAAAAAAATGAAAAATTAGGATGAAAATTAAGTAAACAAAACTGAAATTTGAAAAAAAAAAATTGGCGAAGTACTTGAAATTGGAAAGGGATTGAGAGGAAGGAGATGAAGTACCCAATTGCTTTTTTTTTTTGGTTAATAAACCCTATTGAATGTTATAAACAATAGTAATAAGGATTCATATGAAGCAACTAGTTTTTTTTTTTTTAATTTTTTTTCAAATCCTTAACCAATAATTTTTAAACATGTGAACAGGTAAAATAAGAAAAACACAAATCCTAATTAGTAATTTTATGTCAAGTTATATGCCACGTGATAGTGACATCATCAAAATGACAAATCAACCTACCACGTGGTAGATGATGAGGTATAAAAGTGCCACTTGTACTATTAACTAACTAACTAATGAAAGTTAATCAACGATTAGTTCAAAGGGCGTACTTGACCCAAAATTAAAGTTCAAGGACTTATTTGAATGCAATAAAAAGATAGAGGTTTGATTGACCTTTTGGAGATAGTTTAGGGGTTTATTTGAGTATTTAGCCCCTTTTTTTTCAATTGGAAAAATTTTAATATTTTGATTATATTTAATTGAAATTTTATATATTCTTTTTGAAGAAATGAAAAATTTTTATTGTCTAATCCAATGAGGGAAACAAACACTAATTACATTGTTAATCAATAGCTTCCTAGCCTTATCAGGTGGACTATTATAAACTAAAAAGTTCTCATTAATAGAAAAACCTTTGTTGGCCATGAAGTCAGCAACTCTATTTCCTTCCCTACAAATATGACAAACCTGGATGCTTTATTGCTATTGGAAGAGACTGTGGATGGCTTGAATTAGGTCTGTAATAGCTTATACAACTAATTTGCTATCTACTTGAAGATCTACCTACCAAAAGCTTAACTCTCAAGCATACTTTCGCCTTCAAA
>NW_018397256.1:3751524-3787202 GCF_002168275.2 Theobroma umbraticum | reverse complement strand
AAGTTTTACTAAATAAGTAGTGCATTTTTTGAGCCTTATTGCATATGCACCCTTCCATCAGCTAGTTGGATGCCTTAACACACCATTGGCCTTTGCTTGATTAAAGGATTTCGATATGCTCCATCAGAGTTTAAAGAAATCCAATTTAAAGGAGGAACAATCCAACCTATTAATACTTTTTTCCACTCATGGAGCGTATTTCTCTCGCTTTTGAATTATATTGAATCATCATTATGTATCGCAACAGCCAAGCTATAAATTAATGCCAAACATCCTTCATTAGAGATGATTTTGTCTTCAAATATATGGGAATTCCTGCATTTTTAAAGGAATCAGCAGATCACCCCGAAAGTGGTAGCCCACGATGCACCACTATATCAAGCATGAGGATTGCTAGAGATTGTTCTTAAGATAGCAGAAAAATAAAGGTAGCAGAGCAACAAGTTATCAAAGGACTGCTACTGTAAATAGGCAAGAAATAAAGATAGAAAAATGCACCGGATCATTAAAAGGCTGAGGAAGAAAAAAAAAGCTTCAAGGTGCACCGTTTTATTAAGAAATGTAATTAATTAACCTTTAAATTTCTGTTAAGTTAGTTAACAGGAAATTAGTTATGCTATTTTGTCGTTTTCTTTTCTACACTGTACATATATAGACTTTTGTACCTTCTTTGTGGAATGAATCTGAAAATTCCCCAAACATTCTCCAAATCATCATACAGTGTCTAACATGGTATCAAAGCAGAATGGTTCCTAGAAAATGAAATTCTACCTTCATTGAGATGATAGTTCTTCATCACTGGTAAAGCAATTTCTTATCAGTCTTATAGATCATTCATCAATTCCTTTTAGCCCTTGTTTATTCGATCCCATTGTTAGTTTGATATTTGCATTTGGCATTTCAAATCATGTTTGAATCAACTGAGTCAAGTTTTTAAGGATCACGACCCACATTTCAAATTTCACCTACTGGAGATCCCCAATCTCTTTTTTTCTTTCATCAAACTGACCATCCTGGGTCAGTCATCACCAACCCCAAGCTCACCACAACAAATTATGTAGCCTAGAGTAGGTCTTTTCTTGTGGCTCTCTCAATCATAAAGAAAATGGGTTTCATAAATGGAACCATCCTTAAACCTCAACCATCTGATCCTTTATATCCTTCTTGGATACACTGCAATAATCTCATTATAGCCTGGTTGCTTGACTCTATCACACTTACAATAGCATCAACCATTTTTTACATGGATTTTCAGGCCCTTGCCTCATTATGTATGTGGGAAATGTAGTCCAGAAGGCTTTAAAAAAATACTCTGACCAGTATCAAAATGATATGGTTTTTAGATTGCTAAATGGCTTGAATGACTCTTTCTCAGTTGTTAGGTCTCAAATTATACTCATGAACTTTATTCCAACACTTGATAAGGTATGTAGTCTTGTGTTGAGAGAAGAAGATCAAAGGAACTTGTTGTTTCAAACTCAGCCTGCATTAGAATCCTCAGCAATGTTAACGACCAGTGATGGAAAGAAAATATTTAAGAAAGACTTGATGTGCTCACATTGTGGGCAGAAAAGTCATCTCAAGGAAAAATGCTATAGATTGGTGGGCTTTCCTGAAGATTTTAAGTTTACCAAATCCAAGACAAATTTTAAAAAGGGGAAGTTTGTAGCAAACAATGTTACTAGTATGAATAAGGATGAATCTGCACTAACACAGCCAAATCAGGAAGAAGATTCAGCTAGAAATGGAACTATGTCCTAAATATTAGTCATCAAACAGCAAGTCAGCAAGCTAATTGAACTCTTAAATGAAATAAGATCACATGTTCTGATGGTAAGACTCTTTCATAAAACAATCACCAAAACAAACCATCGTTGGTGAATTTAGCTTTTGCAAGTATTATCTTAAACCATCAGTGTTTCAATACTTTGAATAACATGCCATATGATTTTAGACAAATTAATAGTCTCATGTTTATACAAAATAGTTAGATCATGGACTCTAGTGCTACTAATCATATCTGTCACTCTCTAAACAGATTTGTCTCAGCTGAACCAGTTAGTGATTGTTTTGTTCACTTACCAAATAATGGGAAAGCACCTATTTTTCATATAGGAACTGTTAGAGTAACCCCTCTAATAGTATTTAAAAATGTGTTGTGTGTTCCTAGTTTTAACTTTAATATGATATCAATAAGAGAATTAACCAAGTCAAAGAAAACATGTCTCATTTTCACTGATGCATATTGTATTATCCAGGACCTTCAATCATGGACAGTGACTGGGTAGCTAGAGCATCGTCAGGATTGTACTTGATGCAGGATAGCCAGGTTGAATAGGATTTGTCCCAATTTTCTTTTCAAAAACTTGTTAAGAATCCTTTTGTTTCTTTTATTGATTCTTCCAAGTTAAAATACAAGTACTTTAATTTATGGCATTTTAGATTGGGACATGCCTCAATAGAAAGAATTAATGTATTACACAAAAATTTTCTATAGATTAATTATTCAAATGACTTGTTGTGTGAAATTTGCCTTGTAGCAAAGCAGAAGAAACTGCCATTTCCAATTCATATTCAAAGTACAAAAACAACTTTTGAGTTAGTATATATGGACATATAGGGTCTATATGAAATTTCAACTCTTAATGGTCATAAGTACTTCCTAACTATTATGGATGATTTCACTCGTTTTACATGGGTGTATTTAATGAAAAACAAATCTGATGTGGGAATTATCATACCTGCTTTTAATAATCTAGTTCAAAAACAGTTTAACGATTTTATAAAATGTCTAAGGACAGACAATGATCAAGAGTTTAAACTCAATCATTTTTACAATGAAACTGGTATTGTGCATTAGCTATCTTGCACTGGTACACCACAGCAGAATGGTGTTGTGGAAGAAAACATCAACACATTCTAGCTGTAGCAAGAGCTTAGTACATCAATCTAGTGTTCCTTTAAGTTTTTGAGGAGAGGCAGCTTTAATAGCTACTCACATTATAAACAAAGTACCAACTAGGGTCTTCCAAAATAAGTCACCATATGAATTGTTGTTCAATAAACTTCCTTCATTTGATCACTTCAAAATGTTTGGTTGTTTGTGTTTTGCATCCACACAAACACAACATAGAAAGAAATTTGACAGTATGGCTAGTAGATGTATTTTTATAGGATATCCAAATCATGTTAAGGGGTACAAGGTGTTTGATCTTGAAGCACAAAAGGTCCTAGTATTCAGAGATATTGTTTTTCATGAAGATGTTTTTCCATTTGAATCTTCAAAACATACCAAAGAGGAATTTACATTTGATTGAACACTTAAAATGCATGCCACTCCGTTTAATATTACTGATCCTAATTGCATAAATTTTCATTCCCATGACCAAGACCAAGCTGAATCACACCTTGATACACCTTCACAATCATTGGAACAGCCTACCATATTACAATTCAATGAGAATCCTACAATTCACCTTCTATTAGTAGTCTGCCTACTAGTGATAGTACTAGTCTAACAAGAACAAATCATGATATTGATCAACCAATCAGGAAAAGCACAAGAACAAGAAACTTACCAAAATACTTGGAAGCATACCAGATTGACCTACCATCACACACCAGTACTGTCACCTCACACTCTATAGCTAAATTTGTTTCTCATCACAACTTATCACCTGCTCACAAGGCCTTTACCATTTCATTGTCAAGAATTCAAGAACCTAAAACTTACCATCAAGCTGTGACTTATTCACATTGGAGAAATGCAATGGCATATGAATTGCAAGCTCTAGAAGACAATGATACTTGGAGCATAGTACCATTACCAGCTAATTGTCATTTTGTAGGTTGCAAGTGGGTTTACAAAACTAAACTAAATGCTAATGGAGAAAAGGAGAGATTCAAAGCAAGACTTGTTGCCAAAGGTTATAGCCAAGTAACTAGTTTTGACTACCAAGAAACCTTTAGTCTAATGGCCAAACAGTCAACAGTTAGAATCTTTCTTGCCCTGGCAGCAGCAAACAATTGGTTACTGTCATAGCTGGATGTAGATAATGCTTTCTTACATGGAAATTTAGATGAAGAAGTGTACATGGATTTCTCGGAGGGTTATGTAGTTCAAGGGGAGTATTCTGTTAGTTCAAAATTAGTGTGCAGATTGCATAAGTCCCTATATGGACTGAAGCAATTATCTAGACAATGGAATGCTAAGCTTACATCTTCTATTATCCAATATGGTTTCAAACAATCAGTTTCAGATTTTTCACTGTTCACCATGAATACAAATGATGGTGGATTCATAGCTTTATTGACCTATGTTGATGACATATTGATTAGAAGCACTTTTGCTCAAGCTGCAACAGCTATAAGGAATTACTTGAGTTCACAATTCAAACTCAAGGACTTAGGAACTGTAAAGTACTTCTTAGGATTTGAAGTGGCTTAATCACTACAAGTTGTTTCAATATGCCAGAGAAAGTATGCTCTTGATCTATTAGAAAAATATGGTCTGCTTGGAACCAAGCCTGCATCAACACTTATTGGTTACAATACTAATTTGACAAAGGCAAGCAAAAAAGAAAAGGTAACAAACCCCACAAGATATAGACAACTTGTTAGAAAGCTTTTCTATTTGACATTCACAAGACCTGACATTTCATATACAGTACAAACTCTAGCTCAATTCATGGATAGACTAGCACATAATCATTACATGGCAGCATACAGAGTACTAAAGTACTTGAAAGGAGCACCAGGCTAAGGAATTCTAATGAAAGCAAATTCAACTCTCAAGATTTCAGCATATGGTGATAGTGATTGTGCAAGTTGCCCTAACACCAAAAATCTATCACAGGTTATTGTATATTCATTAGAGAATCTTTAGTAAGCTAGAAATCCAAGAAACAGCAAGTGGTAGCTCAAAGTTCCACTGAAGCAGAGTATAAAGCTATGGCATCACATGCTGTGAAATTATTTGGATAAAAAGCTTATTAGCAGACTTTGGAATTGATCAGAAGGATGCGGTGAGACTTCATTATGATAATCAATCCTCAATCTACATCAACAAAAATCCAGTCTTCCATGAAAAGACAAAACACATAGAAATTAACTATCATTTCATCCATGAAAAGATTGTTAATAGGGTGATTGACCCAATCTATATCCAACAAAGTTGCAAGTTGCTAATGCATTCACAAAAGCCCTACAACCAAGATAATTCCACAGATTATTATCCAAGATGAACATTCACAATGTTCATGCTTCCTCTTGAGGGGGAGTATCAAGCATGAGGATTGCTAGAGATTGTTTTTAAGACAACAGAAGAATAAAGGTAGCAGAGTGATAAGTTATTAGAGGTCTACTATTGTAAATAGGCAAGAAATAAAGACAAAAAAACACATCGTATCATTAAAAGGTTGAGGAAGAAAGAAGAAGCTTCAAGGTGCACCGTTTTATTAAGAAATGTAATTAACTAACCTTTAAATTTCTGTTAAGTTAGTTAACAGGAAATTAGTTATGCTATTTTGTCATTTTCTCTTTTACACTGTACATATACAAACTTTTGTACTTTCTTTGTGGAATGAATCTGAAAATTCCCCAAACATTCTCTAAATCGTTATACAGTGTTTGACACAGTATTTGTTTTGTTATGCCACTTAAGTTAAGAGGTAGCCACTCCAATGTGGAAAGATCATAAAAGAAATTATCTGCATCTAATGTATAAGTCTTAACCAAACTACTTTAGCAAAGGGATTGCTAAGCACGTGGAGAATGGTCTCATTTTCCAATTGGCAGTGTATGCATGCTAAGTTAATAGAAAGATGTAAATGATATCTTTCACTGTTTGTAAGAATGTAATTGTGTAAACATTGCATCAAGAACATGTAGATCTTTTCGGGTTTCTTCCATTTCCAAACTAAAGCCATTGATTTGAACCATCATTTAAGTTTAGACTTTTTAATTCTCTTAAATAATCAAATGTGGAGGATATTGTAAATTGTTTAGACAAAGGTAAAGCCCAATTCAGCATGTCTAGCGATGAACATAACTGTGGTGCAATTGTTTTCGATAATAAAGTTAGCTTTTCAATAAGAAGATAATTACTTAAGCTATTGAAGTCCCATTCCCCATTCAGCATTACAAACTTCTTTATAGAGCTATGATCTTTAAAAATTATACCTCTTAATTTGGTAGCTTCTACTAAAGTTTTTTCACCTACACATGTGTCCATCTAAAAGCGAGTTTTACGACCATCACCTATGGCCCATGGAAATTCTTCTTAAAATCATCCCATAGAGAACTAATTGACAACCAAGAAGTGGAAAAACCCACTCTTTGTATTTCATCCGGACATGTATGCTTCCCAAAACTATACTTTGCCCTAAGTATATGAACTTAAAGAGCTTGTAGTTTAGATATAATGTGCTAACATGCCTTAAGCAAAAAGGCCTTGTTTATTATTCACAATTGGTGGATTCCCAATCCTTTTTCATCTTTTTGCATACTTTATTCCAATGCATAAGGTGAATTTTTCAAGAATTTCTATCTCTTCCCCATAAATTTGTAGAAAAGAGCTCCTATTCTCTTACATACCTCAATAGGAATAGTAACTATGTAAAATAAGGGATTATGGTTAATACAGATTTCACCAGAGTGAGTCTACTTACAAAGGATAAAGAGGAGGCCTTCTAAGTACTCTTTTTGTTGTAGACCTTTCTTCTAAATATTGATAAAGATGGTTTCCTTTACGTCCAAGTAGCAATGGTACCCCTAAATATTTATCCATATTTTCTGAATATCTAAACCTAAAGTATTCGACTAAAGCTTTTACAAGACTTGGATAAGCATTTCTAGAGCAAAAAAGGAGGATTTTTCCACATTAACTTTCTCAATTGAGCAATTGTTGAAATCATCCAAGACTACTTTAATAACTTCCATTTGAGAACTAAAGCCTCCGTAAATAAAATTAAATCATTTACAAAGAAAAGGTGGGTAAGAGAAAGACCTCATCTACTTAATTTGATAAGTTTCCACAAACCTTGAGCCATTGTAGTTTTAATTCCCTATGCTAGCCACTGCATACACAACACAAAAATATATGGTGACAAAGGATCACCTTACTACGCCCCTCGAGATAGGATGAAACTATTGAACAAAATTCCATTCCACAAAACTTGAGAGCTATGATTACCCTTAGTACAATTGATAATATTAATTATACACTTAGGTAGTTTAGCATCTATTAGAGTGTTATGAATAAATTCCCATTGTAGTCAATAGTATGCTTTTTCCATATCTATCTTCATTATCATCGATCCCACTTTTCCTTGTTTTCTACGAAAGGAATGCATAACTTTCTGTGTGATGATGATATTATTTGTAATGTGTTTTCTTGGAATGAAACTAGCATAGGTGTCATCTATTCGATGGCACATATATGGCTTTAAACACTTAGTAATAACCTCCATGAGAACTTTGAAAACTATCGGTAACAAACTGATTGGTCTAAATTGTGAAATAAACTCTAAAGATTTAGTTTTCAGGATTAAAGTAATGATGGACTTACATTGTTCGTTACCAATCTTTACTCCAGCAAAAACATTACGAATATAATTAATAACATCTTGCCCCACTTTGTTCCACTGTGATTGAAAGAAAAGAGCCGAAAAGCCCTTTGCCCCTGAAGTTTTAAGTGATTTCATTTTTAAACAGCACATCTTGTACCTTTTTGTCTTCTACTGCTCTAGTTATAAATTTAATAGTTGCTTGATCTAGTATTAGGAATAAAACATAGATTGAGTAATAAGGGAATGGTCTTTTCATCTTTAGAATATAACTTCTTGAAGAACTCCATGGCTTGTCTTCATAGAGTTGTCTGATCGTCATACCATTGTTCATTTACAATGCAAAGATTTAGTATTTTAGTTTTGCATCTTTTTCATGTTGTTTTGAGATAGAAGTAATGAGTATTACGATCCCCAACCTCAACTAATCAATTTTAGATTTTTGCATTTAGAGGGTCCTTTCTTGATGAATCACTATCTTATACTCAAGGTGTAAAAATATTCCAAATCCCTAAGTTACCGAAATGGACTATGTTCAAGAGCTTTCTCAATACCACCAATCCATACTAGTAATCTTTTCTTTCTATAAGAAATGTTACCAAATATGGCTTTATTCCATTGTTTAGCCTTTTAAGAAAATTCAGCTAATGCTTCTTGAATACCCCTTAAGCCATCTAAAAAATGTTGAACAAAGTTTCCAAATTCTACATGAGTTAACCAAGCTGCTTGAAAGTGAAATTTGTTATTGCAAAGAATAGTTCTTCTATCTCCTAATTTGAATAGCAAGGATCTATGATCTGAGCCAATTTTGGGTAAATTCTAAATAGTAGCCTCTTGAAAAAGAAGGTGCTAACTAGTATTGCTAATAACCCTGTCTAGCAATTTTGAAACTAGGCAATGTTTCCAAGTAAACTGTGAACCTTGGGCACCTAGATCCAAAAGATGAAAGTCATTCATGAATCTTTGAAATAAAGGGCAAGAACAACTACCTCGAAGAGAACTACTAGATTTCTCATAAAAGAATAAAAATGTGTAGAAATTCCTACTAGTAGCTAGGGTCCCATTTCTAAATTTGTAAATGACAACAACTCCTCCCATAAACCACATATGATAGAACTCACCAGATGACCATAACCACTAAAAGAATCCATTAAGATCTAATTGAACTTTCGATAGATAAGTGGAGACATTAAGAATGATTCCAAATGATCGAAATTCGAAGGTCTTCTTTCCACAAAATCCAAATACCTCCAAAAAAACCTTCAGCTTTTATTCGGTAAGATCTATTGAGGCCCAATTTACTAGTTATTTTATCAATTGAAACCCCACTAATTTATGGCTTAACCAATGCTAAAAGATTGACACTGAATTGCTTTGCATAATGCTTCAGTATTATGATAAAATTGCTATCACTTGCCTCCATTAAAAATCAATATAAGGTATAAAATGAAAAAGAACTATAAGTCTTTCTGTGAAGCATCCATTATCATGGTGGTTTCCATATCTTACAAACAGTCAACATGTTCCATCAATTTAGCTATTATTCAATCCATAGCTTTCTCCAGTTGTCTTTCCCCCTCTATTATTAGATTGAAGGTGGGATTTTTTTTATCATTTATTGTGGAATTTTTTACTTTAGCATTCTTTTTAAGTAATGTCTTATTGGCCTTAACTATTCTTCTTTTGTTAGGTGGTTTTCCATTTTTTCCATGTAGGGAAATTCTCCCTTTATGTTCTATTGTAAAAAAAGTTGAGGGTTAGCATCCTTCGACTTAGAACCTTCCCTAATCTTTACTGCCAAGTGTTTAAAGGGGTTAAGAGTAACAACTTGAGGAAAGATCATTATGCCTTGATACCCTTGCATGAATTCATTTATGGCGAATTTTTATTAGTTTTCTCTTCTAACAAATGAGTTTTTTCCCTTATAACAACCTTAGCTCTTGTGTCCTCAACTACCTGAATTGCATTTTCTGTTTTACCACCTATTACTTCCAAACTACTACTCCCTTCCCTCGAATTGCCAAACTAATTGGCCTAGGACTTTTTGTAAAACTTTTTGTTTCTTGGATATCATGAGATGATAAGGCAATATGGTGAATCCTACTTTGAATCCATAAGGATTCTTTGCTTATATCAATTAACTTACACTTAGAATCAAGCTCACTCTGATAAGTTACAGTTCCACCAACAATAGCTTTTCCTTTGGAAACATAATCTACCTCATCCTCCTCTCTTAAGATTGAAAATTAATAACCTTGTTAAGCATCTTTTCCAATGGTTGGATTTCATGTTGTGCCTTGTTTCATCACTCTACTCCATGATTTTTTATGTGAGACTAGCATCTAAGGTTAAAAGGGAGATAAATCTGACTAAAGCTTCTTTGACTGGCCTTCACTCTGTTTAGCTTCATTTGGTTTAGTTGTTTGCCTATCACAAGTTTCCTTTGTATGACCATAAACCCCACATTTGAAACAAACCATAAACCCCACATTTGAAACAGACCCTAGGCAGCCCTTCGTATTCAATCTTTTATGATTTCCCATTAAGGAAAAATCTATGTAATAGTGGCTTTGAAAGATCAAGCTCAACTACTACTCGAGCAAATTTCCCTTGTTTTTCTGACCATGTGTTGTAATCAATTTTCAATAGTTTCCTTAATAAAGCTACTATTTAATGAAGCACTAATTTGTGGAATAGATGCAAAGGCATCCCTGGAAATCTAACCCAAGTTGCAACGGTAGATAGATCCTATGACTTTGTAGAAAGGGTAGGAGTCAATGGCTTCACCATCAAGTAATGACCTTGGATCATCCAAGGACCATCCAACAGAGCCCAAAAGTAGCCTTTTTCCTCCATCAGCCTCACTAAATATTTTTCTTCATCAAGGTCAACAATTGTGACTTTACCCCTAGAAGACCATAGAGATACAACTCTATCACAAAGCAGTTTATAGAAGATAAAATGCCTTAGAAGTCATACTACAATTAATCTCTAACATCGTTTTGCCAACTCTGCTTTCATTCTATCAAAGATCTTAATAAATGGAATCCCATCAACTATTTCAACTTGGAAGTTGTTTGCTTTAAGACTTTGGTCTCTCGAAGTTTCTATTTCATTGTCATCCCTTTTCTCATTTTCATCCCTTAGGTCATCATTCGACTCCATATTAGCATCAGAAAATAACTCTTCTCCATTTGAGGCCAATAGGGATTCTTTAAAGAAAGGATTGTGGTGAATCATCATCGGATCCCCATCAGAATTGTCCTCCCATATCCTCATCCTCTTGCGAGTGCAATCGTCCAAAATAGTTGGGGGCAATTTTCTCTTGAGAAAACCCTTAGCTGCCATTTCTTTTGAAATTTTATATTATTCATTTATAAAGTTTTCAATATTATTAGAATTAAAAAGTAATGAAAAATAATTCCATTTATATAAATAGAATTCTTATTCACAAATTAGATAAATCTATTAATATTTATAATAAAAATAATATTTTAATGAAAATCATTACAATTATAATTTTTACAAATTTTTTAATATTAATAAGAAAAACATGAAAACAATAATTTTAAAATATAATGAATAAATATGACCATTTTCGGGAAAATTTTCAATATCCATACTTATATATATTATAGATTATTTGTATCATAGTTGCATATTGAATTGAAATAGTGATTAAATATACACTTAAATTTTTTGGTTTTAACTTTAAGTTTAAATAGCTCAATGAAATTTACTAATAAGAAAAGAAGTGTGTATAATAAATTCTCAAAAAAAAATTTTAAATTAAATGAGTGTATAGTTACAAAAAAAAAAAGACGGATTAGAGAGTATGAAAAATTGTCTATATCTTACACATAGGAATAATTATGAAAAATGTTGTGAATGATAAAGATTTATATTTGATACGTTGTCAATTTAAAATTTAATACACTATTATTTAACCATAGATTGTCACTTCATAAATGTGCAAAGATAAAAAAGATAAAAATCTTTCAAACAAAATATTGTAAAATTATGAATATTTATTTTTATAGATTCTCAATTCTTAAATTTATTTATTAACAAAAAACGGTATTTGATTAAATACTAATATATAAAATTTATTCACTAACAATCTATTAAATATAAACCCAAAAAATAATTGACAAAGCAATAAGTGGATTAGGTCAACGTTTTAAATTAAGATATCCAATAATCTTAACAAACAGGAAGAGCGGATAAATTAGCTACACAAATCTAAGGGTAAAATAATCTCATCAAAGTCTTCGCACCATGCAATTTTTATTTTATTTTATTTAAGAAAAGGCTCGTTACACCAAAATTGTAGCATTTATTTTGTTTTGGACATGGCATTCATAGTTGATAAGAAAGAATAATTGCATAATAGAGTCCACGTGAAAGAAGTTTTGTATTTTGTCATGCTTTATTTTCTATTTTAGCTTTTATTTGCACATGAATCACAATTAATGATAAAGACAAAAGCTTTTATTTATTCCTTGCAAATAAATAAATAAAATCAAACATATATATATATATATAAAAGATTTTATATGAAGGGTGGTTAAAGAGTAATTCTATATGGTTATGGATAGGGTCAATCATTCGATTTGGAGTAAAAAATTAATCAGTTTTGAAATAAAATAAAATTATAACATAAAATTTTATTAACAATTTAAATATAGAAAAAAGAGAGAAAAAAGTTTTGGAGGTGGCACTCATAGCAAAGAAGAAAGGCCAATTGCATAATAGAGTCCATGTGAAAGAAGTTTTGTACTTTATCACATTTTGTTTTCGACTTTAGCTTTTATTTGCACATGAATCACAGTTAATGATAAGGATAGAAACTTTAACCTATTCCTTGCAAATAAATAAATAAAATCAAACATATATATATATATATATATAAGATTTTGTATGAGATATGGTTACAGAGTAATCATACAAGGTCATGGATCGGGTCAATAATTCGATTCGAGGTAAAAATTTAATTAGTTTTAAAATAAAATTAAATTATAACATAACATTTCATTAACAATTAAAAAAAAGAAAAAAAAAAGGGTCTAGTACACTTATAAAGGAGAAAAAAAAATTTGAGCCTAGAAGGAATTAAACCTAAGCTTTTGAAGGTTAACGTAAGTTTCTTACCACAACTCCAATCTAGCTCCTTCAACTCAAAATTTGAGCTTAGAAGGAATTATACTCATTTGATTTATGTAAGCATTTGATTTATTTTGAAATAAAACAAAACTGAGGGGTGGTGGGTGCCACCCCTCTCATTCTGCCTTTATATGTGTGTGTGTGTGTGTGTGTGTGATTGTGAAACCATTGTTAACATTGTCAAAAACCATATTGATTTGTTTGGTTCAAAAGACACTTAAGAACGAGTTGTTACCATAAATTAAAGCTCCCTGTCTCTAAACATATTGAGAACTATTAAAATTAGACGTGTTTTTTTTTTTAGGGAAGACAAAATATCCAAATTCAATAAGTTTCGACTCACCGAAATTCATTAGGGGCGGATTTTTTTTACAGTATTATGAGAAGAGAAATTGTATATTTAGAATTATGTGTATAAGGAGATTATATTATAGAAAGGATTCTTAATTATCTAAGATAGAATCAAGCTAACAATATTCTAATTGTATTGTAATTTAACAAAATTACACTAATTTAGCTTATAAATTATACACTTACTATAATTATGTTTACATCCATCAAACTTAAGGTGGTATGGTAAATGCTAATTTGAGTTTAGGAACTAACTTTTGAAATTAACTAGGAAGATGAATCTTGCTAAAGATATAAACAAGACTAGGAAGATGACTTTTGGTTAAGACATAAACAGTTTAATTTGAAAGGACACAAAAGTGAGATCAAGAGTACTTTGAATCACATGATGATCCACAAAATGACAATCAATCTCAATATGCTTCGAGTACTTATGAAACATACGCTTGTGAGCAATCTAAATAACACTATGATTATCACAGTGAAGGAGAGTGGTAGAAGATTGGATAATGAAGATAAAGTAATTTTGAAGTAGCATTTGTAAAAACATGATATTAAGACTCAATGTTGAACAAATAGTTATAACTTGTTTCTTGCTTCGCTAAGATATGAGTGAATAACTCAAAAAGAAACAATAACTAGTGGTTGAACAACAATATGTAGGATCACCTGCCTAGTTAGCATTAGAATATCCAAATAAAATTAGAGGAAAAGTGTGTAGAGAAATAAATTCTATAAAAGAGTGTGTCTTTAATATAGCAAAGAATACATAGAATAGTAGAAAAATGAGATGAAACAAGAAACATCCATAAATTGGCTGACTAAATAAGCAACACAAGCTATATTATGCAGAGCCATTGTCAGATACACTAGACTCTTAACCAATTGGCGATATAAAGTAGGATCGGTAAAAAGAGTTCCATCTATCAGAGTAAGTTTAACATTACATTCCAAAGGAGTGGAGACAATTTTGCTACCAATAATACTAGCTCAAGAAAGCATGTCAAACGAATATTTAACTTAAGAGAAATAGTTACATCAGAGTTGAAGAAGACTTCATGTCACAACCCCAAATCTAGTCCATAATCGATGCAAGATCCTAATAGGCGAGGCCCACTGACCTAAGCAAGCCTTATGAACAAACTGACATAAATATATCACATATCATTTTAATATGATAAACCATTCAACATGTTCATATATGTAACTATATATATAAGTCATACCATAGACAAACATTTTCGTAATATTCCATTATCAATTAAATGTTCAATATTGGTTGGTGCATTATCCCCCTGTCTAAAAGAGTAAGGTTCGAATCCCCCCTCCCTCAATTATAAAAAAAAATTAAATGTCCAACATTGACATTCCAATGCACATCTCTTGTGTTCAACATATTCATACTAACATATTCAATTACAATAGACATGACTAGGTGTATGTCGACATCGTTGATACAAAATAATTACTCGACATGGATAGTGAAGTGGACTCAAGGATAGCTACTGGCATTTTCCGAATGCCTTTTGTAAAACTTACCAATGTGCAGTTGGAGAGCCTTCCAATAATAAAGAAGCAATCACTTTATTTATCTGATAACATAACATGAATTTGAAATGGTGAGAACAAAACTCAGTGAGTAGATATGGTGAGGGGAGACAAGCTAATGTACAAGTTTTTAATATAAAAACTATTATATCTAAATCATGTAAGTTTGTAACATGAAAGTGTCATTTAAACAAGTTGCAATGAATGTAAATCCCCTTAGTTTTAGAATTTGGAATGGAAAAATGTATGTGAAATATAGTTTAAAAAGATATTTTTCAAAAGAGAAATTTGGAATAATTTAATGTTCAAGCAATGAATTTTATTAATGTGTTCAAATTATGTTGTAGTATTTTTTTTTTTAGACTAGAGTGATCCCGACTATCACGAGAATAATCAAGAGTCACTTCAGTGGTCCTTGGCTTACAATGAAGGTTGTTTCGATCGATGTGAAAGATCAGATGTGGTGAAAATTCGAGGTACCATTTTGTCCTTTCACTAAAATATAACTTGTTATTGATAATATATATATATATTTCATTTCAACACTAAAATATTAGTATTTTTTTATGTAAAAGTCCTTGACCTAGGCCGTTATAGATGCTTTAATAGTTTGAAAGAAATAAAAGAAAATTTATGAGAACAACTTAAAAGATCTGGTAGGGGATGAGCATATTTAAGGAAAAAATAAGGTCAAGGTTTCAAACATCATCCAAACCAAAAGGATGTCTCATGCTTGGATCATTGCAAAAGTCTACAATGCCATCATCAATAATGTCTGAGGCACTAATGAGTGGCAACATCGATCATAGAAGGTCAAAAAAAACTAACTAACAAAGAAAGAAGGCAACATAAGAAAACACACAAGCGGTTCTTTATATTTTTCTGTACATGCAAAGAGAATAATATGTTTTCATAGTTCGCATTAATATATTTGCATATGAATTGTTATGATATGGATGCTGTTGTCATTGTGTTGTTGAAGAATGTGAATACAATTGTTGTGATTTTATATAAGTAAACATGTTGTAGTGTTGTGAATATTATATATATATATATATATATATATATGATGTGTTTGTTGTTCTTATGACTATGTTGTCATTGTGTTATGAATGTTGGGATATATTGTTCAATTATTGTGTTGGTATATATAAAATATTTTTGTTGTGATTATATGTTGATGATTGTTTTCTTTATTGCAATTTAGAGACCGGTTGTTGTTGTCATTATGTTGTGATTGTTAGGATATATTATTCGATTGTTGTGTTAGTATATATAAAATGTTATTGTGATGATTGTCGTGTTGTGATTCTTGTCTTGTTGTGATTATATTTAGAGATGATGCAGAGATCGGTGACATTTTTCGAGCTATTCAATACTTCCCACAAGCGAATGAAAGATAGTAAAGAGTTTGTGGGCAACAAGTCCAAGATTGTTCCTATAAATAATAAAAATTAAGTGTTCTATTTCATTATATAATTTTATATGTTTTCAAAAACAAATCATCATTGTCCATTATGTTATTTAAAAATTAAATTACTAATTCCTTTAATTTTATTTTTATAAGAAATATTTGTTTTTGTATTATTGTAAAAGTATCGTCAAGTGTCATCGTTTCAACCGGAGTTTGATCTGCAAACATGGTCAAACTTTATTGGAGGGGAGAATAACACCCGAACCCACATCTATGGGTTTGGCACTAGGGTGACAACTGCATTACTACTTGATGCAACTCAATATTCGAGTTTGCTTGTGGTTCAACCCTTATTGGCAATATTACGACCCTTACCCCTCCCCTTCCTATATAAGATCTTGATGACTATGATGAATTGAAAGAAGATGTCTCTAGTACGAAGAACCGCTTTTTAAAAATGAAGTTAAACATCACATGGATCTTCCTTTATGAGATGTCGGCAACCCATCTCGAGTCTTAATCACAACAGTCGAGCCCTTCTAATGATTAAAAGAGGCAACTAAAGGAGGATGGCACTAAATAGCTTGTATGTTTTTGTGATTTGCCTATAAAACAAATATACAATTTTTATTTTTTTTAATTTTAATATATATAATTTTTATAAATATTTGAAAATTTTTAAATTAATATTTAGTTTTATTTATGTTTTTGATTTGAAATGACAACAAGGAATGAATTAATTTCAGTTTTTATAAGTTTTTTTTGTACTTTACACCAATACCGATAGAATTGTTGATGAATTTTATATATTATCAATAGATTTTGACTCAATTTATCGATGAAATCATTATAATATCGACAGAATAAAGGAGAATACCTAAGAAAGCCTACCAAAATTTATAAAGCTCAACTCCATTGGTGATTCATTGGTAATTTTGTTAGAAAATTACCAACGAAATTTGTTGATGGATTCTACCAAACACCAACAAAGCCTGTTACCGATGAAGTTACCTATATTGATCAAGGTATTTCTGACTAAATATTGGGTGATCTAACTTACCGGTAGAGTTTTAGCCTTTACAGATGGAATTTTCTGTTGGTAGTGTTCATATATTTTGTAATGAGTTTTGATCATGGTAGCATATTTAATGTAAATTTAAAATAACTCAAAATTTTGTTTCAGAAAATAAATCCAAAAAAAAGAATTATCAATAAAAATAACAAAATATTTGATAATCATTGACAAATGAAATGGAGAAAGATCTTAATGTCAGAGTGAACTAACCTAAAAGGGGAATAAAAAATGAAAATACTATTACTAAATGAAAAAGCTTATATTTTAGCAAGTTAACAATGCAAACAATGAAAATACTCAAATTCTATAAATCTTAACAATCCACAAGAAACTAAAAGATGAAGTTTACTAGCTGAAGATGTCACTAATACAAGGATGAACTAGACGTAGTGGCAACTAACACATGTTTTACAATAATATGTAGGGAGATGAGCTAAAATAATCTTCCCAACTTATAGCTCGTCTCAAGAATATTCCATGTCTACTAATCTTGTACTTGACAACCAAAGGAAGAGAAAAGAACAATGAAGCTTAAATAAAATAATTGACCTACAAAAATAATATTTAATGCTAAAGTATGAGCACAATAGGTATCAGGAAGACTAAGATAGAATCAGAAACATATCTAATATGAGTGATATTTATTTTTGTAACATTAATAGTATAAATAGGAAGAAGAGACAAATTGAATATTTTAATAGAAAAGATAGAAGTATTATGAGTCATATGATTATAACAAGTAGACTAAAGGAGCCAAAATTAATTACCCACAATAATAAAGAAGGTAGTGTGAGAAGAATAATTGAAAGAGACAACCTTTTTTAACAGAGCCTTAATATCACTTATAGTGAGAGTAGTATTTTCCTCAAATGCAGTAGTGACAAATGGTGAAGATCTACACGCTAAGAAATCTCCCTTAGATTTATAAGTTAGGTCTTGATGGGTGCATAGGACATCTTTAAATAATATGCCTAATCTTATGGCAATTCTTGCATTCAATCATTTGACACTCAAAAAGGTTATGACCTCTTTGTCGACAATTCTTACAAAACTTAACTCCATCTTTTTGACTTGACGACTTATGATAACATAGTAGGAAGACCAACATTAGTGTATGGAGATTTATCCAAGCCAAGACATGTCTCCTCAAAACTAATTTTTCGATAGCAATATCTATTGTATGAAGTGGATTTCGGTGTAGCAATGAAAAATTGGCAACTTCATATTTTGGACAAAGCATAAAAATCGGAATAAGATAAAGACGATCCTTAGTATTTCTAACTTAAGTCAAGTGATTCTAAATAGGTTGAACCTGGGCCAAAAAACCATTCACTAATTAGTCTGATTGCCATTTTAGACTGTGAAAAGTAGTTCACAATTGATAATAGTGGACAAATCTAAAAATTTTATACCTAAAAGCAAGAAAATCTGAAATCTCCTTTGCTGTCTTAAAATCAACAAACTAAACATGAATATTTAGAGCAAAGGTGTTATAAAACCAAGTTATGATCTAATGATTTTGCTATTTCAATCTTTAATTTATTTTTGCAAACTTGTTAACAGTCTCATCAACCAGTAGGTTGAACAATGTCTCCAATAACAATGCATCAAAGTTTGCATCCAATTAGAAAACTGCTCATACCTTGGACACATAAATTGTGATTATTTCCTACCAAAACGGTTTCAATTAACCTCAAAACTTCAAATTTTTCCATCTAATAGTCAACATCAGCATAAACAAAGATCAAAATTGGAATTAAGAGGTCAAAATTAGCAAAAATAGCATCCTCACGAAAATGTTGACGTGGTAAATGATGCACATGGTAGCTGATGTGGTAGATGATGTAGTAAGACTTGCGGCAAACATGTTGACGTGGTAGATAGATGATGACAAAGCACATGGTAGATGACATGGTAAGGCACTTGGTAGAAGATTAGTAGATGAGTTGGCAAGGCACGTAATAGACAAAAAGCATGGAGAAACATTAACAAATGACTTGTCAGGACACGTGGTAGGTTGTGTGCTAATGGATGATGTGGACTAGTGACGTCAAGATAAGGTAGTCGGCCTGTGGTGCATAAGGCAAGAGCTTTTGATGTAAGGGGCACATGTCGATGCATCGGAGCATGTGCAAATTCTGACAACCAAACCTTTCACCAAGACACATCAGCATGCCATGTCAAAAGCAATGTGGTCAAAAAATATTGTCGTTAGAATTAACATCAGTTATATTTCTATTAATTTCAAAGACTTAATTGATTCAAAATAAAAAATTTAAAAATGTATTTAGGTGACGTTTGGTATCAGGGAAGTGAGAGCACATTCCTTGTAATGTGTCCAATTAAATTACATTACAGTGTTTGTTTTGTAACAGACCACTGCAATGTAAGATTGCAATGCAATCACATTACTGTCAAGGGATGTAATGTGATTACAGTCCAAAACTAATGCAATCACATTATATTGCACTCTACAATGTTCTTAAAGATAATTTTACGCTTCAACTTTATTACCATATTAAAAATATTTTATACTGTTATAATTAAAATAAAATATATTAAAATAAAATATATAATATAATAATCAAAAATTAAAATAAAATAAAATATTAAAAATTAAAATTTATATAATATAGGTAAAATAAATTAAAATAAAATATATAATATAAAAAATATATTAAAGAAATAAAAATAAAACATATAAGATTATAATAATAAATGAAAATAAAGTATATGACATTAAAAATATATTTAAGAGATGATATTATATAAAAATTAATAATAAAAAATATAAATATATTAAAAATAAAATATATAAAATTATAATAATAAATAAAAATAAAATATATGACATTAAAAATATATTTAAGAGATGATATTATATAAAAATTAATAATAAAAAATATAAATATATTAAACTTGTATTTTAATTACTAGGGTAATTTTAAAAACTAACATTACATTCCCAGCAATGTACTTGTAAACCAAACGCTGTAATATTATCTTTTTATATTTTAATCATTATTTTACTTGCATACCAAACAATGTAATGTTATTTTTTCTACAATCACATTACTTGCAATCATATTACTTGCAATCACATTACATTGTAAAGTATCAAATGCTACCTTAGATGTAATAAAAGGTTAGGTGCTTTTTTGAATCGTCACGTATAGTTCATAGAATTTTTTTTTTAAGTGTTTAGCTTTTTTAAAATTTTAATTTTTTCATATTTTTGTTTTTAATTTATTAATTAATCAATTATGTTAATTTGAAATTGATTATGAAAAAATGTGAAATTATTTATTACATTCGAATTTACAAAAAGCATTTAAAATTTATAAAACTTGAAATCTACTTTAATTCGAAATAATCAAACCAAAACAATATGAATTGAAAATGACCTGAATTCAAAACAATCTAAAATTCAAGATGAGTTAAATTTGAAACAAATCAAATTAAAAATGGTCCGGTGATCCTAATCTAAAATAAAATTAAATCCTAAATAATTCGAATCCTCTGGACTCCACAAGAAGTGCCCAATTACCAATCTCCAATTTTAGTTGGACTTGCTCACAATAAGATAGAAAATGTTTGACTGACTTGGGTGGGAATGGTATAAAACTGGGATAGGAGCTTGTTTGTGTTTGTGATGATGATTGATGGAAAGAGTGTGCTGAAAAAGGATATGGGTCTGAAGGGATAGGGCCCACAATCTTGCGGCTTGCGCCTCTCAAAGGCTACAAGGCGTGCTCATCCTCAATCAATCCATCAACCATGCGATTCAGAACTTACTTGAAGCTGCCGTCACTTCTTTTGTTCCCTTTCTCCACCAATTCGTTCTTGGATTGTTTATTAGTTGTTAGTATCAAATTAAGAGAAGAACATCAATACAGTGGCATTGGTCATGTGTCCTTTCCTCCGTCTTTCGTGGGATTCACAAACACCTTTCTGCTTCTGCTAACTACACCGGCCCCTTTGCTCTTTCTATCTTCACATTTTTAATATTATTCGATGCTCATAATTCATCATGCCGCCATAGTCTCTCTTTATCCCCTTTGCTTTATCTAAACTTTTGTCTTCTCACTTGTGATAATAATGGATCCTAATTATTTTAAATTTTTATCATTCAATATCCAAATTAATTTGGGTTTGAAAGCGATTTAAGTTGGAGTTGCTTAATTTGCTTTTGTGATCGGCTAATGCTATTGATTTTGTGGATGTTCAAATCTTTTGATTGGTCAACATTAATCAAGTTGCATCAAAATTTGTAACTTTTAATTTGATTTGATTGATTTAAAAGAGGGAATAATGTAAAAGAAACTGAATTGGAGTCATAGGCAAATAGAACTGGCGGCTTCCAATGTCAATAGGTCCTGTATCACCCCTTAGGTTTAACACGTTGATGCAAAACAATGAGTAAATCCAATTCTGCATAGTAGCATGTGATCATAAATGCCCAATGAACTTTCTACAAGTAGAGTTAAAGTCTACCATTATTTTTATTTAAATGACCTCATATGCATTGAAATTAGGAAATCATAAGTGCCCAATGATCTTCGAAGGAGCAGGCAACTGATGAAGAGGGCCTCATGGTACAGCGAGAACTGTGCATAAGTCCGGCTTTCCAACGTGCTCCTTATCGTGTCTGAAAACCGACCAATCAATCAGTGAAGCAAACAGTACTAGTGAGACATTTTACCATGTGGAAAGAATTTCAAAAACAGACGTGAAAGGGACTAGATTCTCATGGAAACTTTGTCCAGAGAACAGCGTTTTCCATGACAAGCCTACCTCAGGAAGAAAAAAAAAATCTCATAGGAAATGACACCATCTTCCAAGAAAGAGGGAGGGACGGGGAATTCTCCTTCTCTCCATATCCTTATTTTGTTTGAGATTACTGCCATTTATCCACGCTTCAAAATCTTTATTAAATTTATCTAATTAATGACAATATATATATATATATATGTGGTACATCGAAGTGAGATGAGTAGGTATAGGATGAACATGTCTCATTAGCCTTGCATGTGGCCACCTCACATGGCTAAACCTCCCATGTTTGATTGACCTCTTAATTTGATTAATAGTTTCGGTTTTAATTTGCTTGTCCCCTCTTAAATTTATAAAACACATCTATTTATCATAGCCTCCTAGGATCACCATTCATTAATTACGTTGACAATCCCATCATGGGATCTCCAGAGTAAGAGTATTTATCACGGTTATCTGAATCTTGGTTTCCTTTTTATTCCTTTTACGATGTCTTCCCACTCTCCATGTGACAGGCTAATTTAATGATTAATTAATGGTGATTTGGTCAATCAATAATTGATGATTTAACCCTAAATCTAAGTTAAAAGTCTGAGTTCATGAGAGCCTTTTTAAAGCTTTATTTAGTTGATATTTTTGTTGGTTTTTTTTAAATTTTTTTTGACTAAACACAAATAATAAAATATCAATCAAAAGTGACTTTAACCGATAGATTACAATAAAATGTAGACATTAATTTACTTTATCCTTCCAAATCCCAACTGATCTAGCAATGAGCTGTTGGAACTAGAAATCAAACATTTCCCACCTACAACAGAACTGTCATCAACAGTGTCATTGCGGCACTAGAGTTGAATTACCATGTCAAAGATGAAGAGATTCAAAGCGTAGCCATGGGTCCTGAACAAGTATTCCAAACTTGCCAAAATTCTGAAAGCATCGTCTCTCAGGGGAAAACTCAAAAGGGATAAGACCTTGAAGAAGCATCAAGTAGTTGCTTTTGTGGACCCAGCGTGCCGGGCAGCCTCATTCAGCTACCACTTTTACCAGAAATGCAAGTGTGCTAAAACTTGGCAAGAAGTTAGGTAAGTGGTCCCTTTGAAATAGTTAAAAGATGTAGAACACAAAAACATTTGTCAGCTATCTTCCCTTTTGAGACCTATCCCCATTCAATTCACCTCCTTTTCCTAAACTACGTACTAAGATTAATTGGGTTGTCACAAAATTATACAAATCCCATTTTATAGCCATACACAAGAAATTTAAGAAACATAAAAGATTCGAATTTAAAATTTTTAATATACATGTAGATGAACACTTTGTCGCGGTCACGCACTTTTACGCGCCAGCAGATTGGGTGGTGTAGACTGTCTCATGTGTATGCATAAAAATGCGTGCGAGTCATATTATAGATTTATCAGCAATGGAGGAAGAGAGCAAAAAGGCATGTTACCGTAGGATTTTTAGTGGAGAAACAAACAAGTAGAAGACAAGGTGAGGCATGCTCAAGAATATAGTAAAATGTAAAAGCAATCATGTAATATAATAACCTGAAAGCATGTGGATGTGTGTGGCTGTGAGAATTTGGGAGTTTGAAGGATTTGGGATATATATATATATATATATATATATATATATGTATGTGTGTGTGTGTGTACGCTTTTAATTTACATAGGGACAGGTAAGTTTTTGGACCTTTAGCTTTTGGAAGAAAGTGAAGCATGGGAAGTTTCCCTTTTCCCCATCTCAAATCTCTATGTGCTTGATTTTTGTTTAAATGATCTATCATCAATCCCTTGAACATTTTATCTAGTACATCTTAATCATGATTGTGTAATGTGAGTTTTCAAAGAACTTTTTGGGTGTCTGTTCCTACAAGGAGGAATTCAGACATAACAAGGGGTTAATGATAAGGCTTAACTGGATTTTCGAGGACATGTGCCAAACTTATCATTGTTACTTACAGTTAAGGGACATGCATAAGCGTTTAAGCATCCAATTTACTTTTATTAGGAGAAAAAGGAGACAAATTCGACTTTTTAAAAGAAAAAAACATTTAATCGTCCTCAAACCTATCTTTATTCAAGTGTAGAACATCCAATTACATAAGAAGAGACTTTCTTAATTTTGAGAAAAATGGCAGACATATTTAGAACTTAAGTCCCTCAAAATATATAGACCCTATGTAATTGTAATTGAGAGGAAATGCAGTGGTCTGCCATGGAAGGACATGTACAATAGTAATTGTAAGCTTTTGACCATTTTTGTTTCACTGCTATATTTCTGCCATGGAAGGACATGTGCAACAGTAATTTAATGCTGCAACTGCCAAGTGAGCGTACAACTATGTAAATGGAATCTTAATATCTGAGTTTGAACTCAGATAAAATCTCAATCACAACAGGCGATTAGATATGGTTGATCAGCGCGCACACACACACTATATATGTACGTGTATATATATTTATAAAATAATGAAATGGGAATCGTCGAATTTCCATAAATAAGAATAACAGGAAACCAAGAAAAAGGCATGATAAAAAGGATAAAAATTAACTTGGTATTGTTCAAAGAAAGAAAGAAGCATCACCTTTACCTATCATTCATGCATATCTTGATTTCCTGCAAAGACTTGTCTGGAATATCTTGTTCACAGGTATACCTTCGCTTATATTTGGGAGTGTAATTTGTTTCTATATTAATAGCACTGTGGCCCCATTCTTTGATCTTCCTTCACAATACAGTTTGCAACTCAAATATACAATACAATACCATATGTTCAATACAATCATATATAATATTATATTCAGCCTTCTCCCTCTCTCTCTCTCTCTCTCTCTCTCTCTCTCTGAAAATAATATTACAACACAAACACATTGCTAGTCCAGCTTTTTTCTTGCCTCCTTCTTTCACAGCCTGTCAAGCTTGAATTATTAGCACCATGATTATATTATTTTAGTAAGACCGCTCCTAGTTGTTTCTTTAAGGAAAGTGAACACCTGGTCCATGGCATAACAAGAGATAATTTTGCTGGTGCCTGCTCAGTTGTTTTCCGATTTCGCCACAGTTATAGTGCTTAGATAGCTCCGTCCATTTTCACCAAAAAAATTAGTCATGGTTGCTGCCCTTTGAGGTGAATAGTTCCTTTTCTTCGGCATTCCTGACTTTTGCTTATCGACAAGATTGACTTATGGACGAAAAGAGATGCTTGAGTGAGGCATATATTCAATGAGCCTCTTTGTAGAGAACCACAATCCGGCAACTTTTTCTTGCAGGTAAAATTAGCTTGGAACATAACGTTCTTCTTCCAATATGCCTTTTGATTGAAGGAGAGTTTTGCTGTTAGTGTTCTCGTGTAAATCTTTATTGGGTTAGCTGATGCCAATTATGGTTGTCTTTGTTGCAGTTTTCGAGTGTTGTATAAAAATTTTTCTATGCATATGCGTAGCGGTTCTCTCATATGCTTGAAAGTGAAAGAGAAGGTCTTTTTCTTTATAATAATTTGCAGTTGAAACACTACAGAAGCTTGTATCCTCATTGTTCTTCAACTGCAAATTACTGTATAAACTGAATCTCTCTTTCATACCATGTTTACTGTTGAATTATGCAATAATTGTTATTGCTTTTAGGTCTTTGTGCTAAGTTTGATCACATATTAGCCTCATCTCTAGTGAGATTTCATCATGTACGCAAATCAAACCAAAAATAAGAAAGAAAAAGCAGTGGACACTTTTGAGAACAACTTCTTGAAGATGAAGACCACTGTTAAGGTTAGTGATGGAAGCACCAGAGAGAGAGACCCACAATCCATCTTTGGTCGCTTTATTGCCCACATCCCATTTCCTTTTTCTTCCTTCTTCATTGTCTGAGTACTGTTCAGGAACACTTTAAGAGCTCCCCAATGCAGGTCTGAACAATTTCCAGCGTACCCCGTTCTCTCATTGCTGGCAAAAAGAAAAAAAAAAACTTAAAGCAGCTTTTTTCATGTGCGGGAGCCAGGCTTCCTACATATGGCCTGCATTTGGTACCCCAAAAAGGGAACCACAAAAGTTTCGTTCCATACATACTTAGGATATGGTATATGCAGGGCCAACTGTAGTGAATTTTGAAGAACGAGTTCCCCGTCCCCCACCCCCCGTTTCTAGATGCAAGGATTTGTTTGTTGCAACTGACAAGGTTGGAGATGACTCAAGATTTATCAGATCTTTCCACTATTTAGTCTTTGGTGCTCAGATGTCACTTTGGACTCGTAGACTTGGGGTCAACTAGACTCTGTCTCCACCTCCATGTAGTGGCTTTTCATGAATCACACACCCACCCCATTCAAAGGAGGATATAAAGAACAGACAAGGAAAAAAGTCGTAAGAAAAAGGAAAAAAACAAAGTTTCTAGGAAAATTGTTGTCTCGCATGATTTTTTGCTACTCCTGGTGGCAGCTTTGTGCACTGTATTTCCAAAGGGGTTATTTCTGTGTGATTTCTCGTAATTGGATAATAGGCTTGTATTTACTGCCTAAAATAAGTTTAATGGTTAAGCCAACTTTCAGGCATGGGAACCAAACTTGAGCGTGCGGTAAATCCGTTAGCAACTTCACAAAACAGCAACAGCTGCAGCTTTACTGTGCATTTCGTGGATGACTATTTCAGAACAAGAACGCTGAAGGAGAATAGTCAAAAGATTGGATTGGAAAGGTCTGGCAGCTGCATGGACAGGATGCTGGAAAGGCACAACATGGAGTCAATCAGAAAGACAATGGAGATGCATGAAGATACCTTCAAACACCAGGTATGGTGAGACATTAACTTTTGTTCCGGACTCCAATTAATATTTGCTTTGGCATTTTCTGAAATTAAAGAATTTCTCTCTTTTCTTAAATAAATGTAAAGATGACCATTCTGCAGAGGTTATGATTACCAATGTGTCAGAGAAAATGCAAAATATTTGATACTGCTAGCTTCAATAATTGAATAATTTGACATCAAGATCCCCATATGTACCAAACATTAGTTTCCAGCTAAATTGCAGACACAGTGTTTCTTTCCATCATTCAAGATGTCTCCATACATTATATCTCTCCATAATTTGAAGATGCATGATAATTTAAGAACCATTCTGCTCACCCTTCAGCAAACCAATCTCTCAAAACTGAATGCCACAAACAGTCAAGGAAGTTTATCACTTAAACGTGATGGTCCAAAAATAAGAAAATAACAAAATACTGGGACTTGCAGGTACGAGAACTTCACCGGCTGTATAGTGTTCAAAAGATGCTGATGGATGAGGTGAAGAAAGAAATCAAGCAAAACAGATTTTGGACTACTCCTATGACTAGCTTTGATGTTAACCAATCTCACTTCATTAACCAGCAGCAGCTAACAGCGCAAACGACTTGTGGGTACACTTTCCATGCTCAAGGTGATCCAAGCTCAAGGGAGAGGAGTGGCAGTTGCTCTGGTGACACCATGAAAGTTGCAAGAGGCTTTGATCTCGAGAGGCCAGCTGAGGAAGACATCTCGGCTGAAGTCAGCGCTGTCGATCATGAAGACCAAGCAGGGCGTGGCTCCCTCATGCACTCCAGAATTAACCAGATGAGCATCGAAGGCTCTGATGAAGATAGTGAAGTTAAACTGACACTAAGCATTGGAGGCAGCTCAAGCAAGAAGACGCCAACGAACTCCAAGCCTCATAGTCAAGAATTAGGATGTACTAATTCTCAGCCAATTCATAAGGAAATTAGGGAGCTTCATTCTTCGGCTTCGTTTAAATCACAGAGCGGAGAGGATTGCAGTGGCCCCAACACTCCAATGAGCAGTTCTAGCGCAACATTCGATCAGGACAGGAAACGACCACATTGGCTTTTCCAAGGTTTAAGCATAAACAGGACTTGAAACCGTTGAACAGACAAATTTTTTTTAACTTAATTTGTATGTGTGTATCCTTTCCAACTCCACATGGACCCTTGATCAAATTTACGTGTTCATGACTTGAGACCATTCCTAATTTTTAGTTTTTCCGACTTTAACCTAATAATGGATATAATTCGAGGCACCCATGTTTGGGGTGTAAATTGCTAGCTGTAAATAGGCCATCCGCAGCATATCTTCAACAATTCGCCAATTCATTGGCTTATTATTGTGTTTTTGTTTGATTTGGCATTAACTAAGAGTGGGTAAGAATCTGCTCAAATTTCCACGCATTTCTCTGCTTCACAACTATGCAAATACTTCATTTGGCTGTACCGTCCAAGGTTTTCGGGCAACCAAGCCTGCTGGAATGTTCTTCTGCCTATTCGTGTCGCTATCCTCTCCATGAATCTACTAATAAATTTACTCCTCATATAAATTAGACCACCGAGTAAAAGATAATTTTGCTTCAAACAAAGTTCTAACAGTAGAATTGAAATGATTAGCAACATTGATCACATATAACAGTTCAAGTCCAAGGGGAAGGTTTCTGATCTTGTATTGTCTAAAAGACAAAAAAAAAAAAAAGAAAACGAAAGAAAAAACTGTCGGTCCAACAGCTCTGGGTGTGTTTGTACTATGTACCTTTAAAATTCAATAAACCTGTACAGCCATATGGTCCCCAATATTTTATGGGGTTTGCACTAAGGAAATCTGATTCTGTTGGGAAAGAAGAGAACATGATGCGAAACAAAATCTTGGTACAAAATTTGGTTATTTGAGTTTGTATCAACATGCCAGTTTCAAGATGATAATCAGTGGTCTTAGTTGTCAAGCATTGGATCTTCGTTAACAGCCGGTAGGCAAATGACCTATATTCATTTCATCTGGCATGTTCAAGCAGAATAAGCATGAATGACTCACCGCCCATCTTATCGTGCAATGATTGATCATGGGTTAAATTAAAAACAAATAAGAGAAAACTTGAACTAAAGCTTATTAAAATGATTATTAAAGTAATGACAAGAAATAACTAAACAGTTATAATATTCTATCATAAAATTTTGACATTAAGGTTATATTTGTCATTATAGGTTCATGTTAATATTGCCATTGTACTTCAATTATTTTGTTCATGGACTGATCCCAAAGCCGATTTACATAGCCAATCCCTACACAACAATAAAGGAGAGTAACTAGGAAATTTTCTCAGTACAATACAATTTAAGCAATGTACAAACAAATCATTTGCATAATGTAATCATAGACCTTGTTGTCAAACAAGCCTAAGAATGCTCCTAAGCATCAAGTCAAAATAAAATCTCAAAGCATACATTTCTATGCAAAAATAAGAAACAAACCCTTAAACATGCATTCCAAGCAACAAACTATAAATAATTTATAAACAGCATGCATTAGGATAATAATATCCAAAATCAATCATAAAAATCAGAATAAGGAAAGAAATATAAAATCCTTAAAAGTTAAGAAAAGTCCAAAAATTAGCAAGATTAGCCTACAAAACATATTTCACCAAATTTTTATCAAATAAAACATAAAATATCAAAATAAAATCACAAGGCATGCGAATCCAATCAAGTGATGATAAAACCAGAATTCAAATCATGTTTTAAACATCAATAATTAAAATTTCAGAACTAAAATCAATTATAGAAATCAAAGAAAAATAGTTTTAGTGTTAGAATTTTGTATTATGTGGGCTTCAATTAACTGGTGACTTTATGCTTTATTAATACAAGTGGACAATTTAGTTTTAATATGAAACATGTGTAGACACCCCATTTTATCTGTTGGTTTTAATCGCATTCCTTCTATTTCATTGTTTTTGTTTTGTGGTGGGTCTACTTTTTGGTTGAATTTTCTTCTCTCTAATCGAAAAGCTTACTTTGCAAATTCTTCTTCGTGTTCCAAATGTGCAAACAACAGCTACACAACCACTTCTCTATTCTTGTTGTTATGGAGCAGCTACTAGAGTTCTCCATGATTAATTTCATATTCCAAAACCCTTAAGCCTTATTAATGGTGCCACAAGAAGTGTGTTTTTTTTTTTCTGACTTATTGAAAAACTGATGTTTATTTCTCTCTTGAAAAATTTTAATACGTTTATTTATTATATAAAAATAAATATATCTCTATTTTATTGGGGTAGAAAGATACAATATCTTTGTATCTTAATTGACTTGGAAACTTTATCCCTATGGATTATTACATAATAATCCTTATTTAAATTTAACAAATTAAAGTCAAATTTATATCCTATCCCAATTATCTTATGAACGTTTTTCCAATTATTCAATTAAGAAATATCAGAACAATATCTAATATTAATTAATTATTTATTTGTTAATTATCATAAATAATTAACATAGTTGTATGCCATATGGACACACCACATTTAGATGCAACATTTTCCACTTGTACACATTGGCATCAACATATATAACTCTTGATCTAATTCCTTCTGCATCCACCGTCATACAAGGAAAATGGAACATGTGATCAACGAGAAAAAGGCATTGGTAAGCAAAGAGATATTAAGTTACCATTTTACAAACATAACATCGCTTGAGTTCTCGACACACCCCAAATCATCTTAATCACACAAGATTTTGCATCTTTGATCCTTCTTACACATAAGAGCTATGCAAAATCTCTTTATGTGTCAAAACTGATAGTTTTATCTAACAACCAATGTTTTATAACCACCTTAACAATGAGTTATAGACCATATATGTTAGATGTTTAATGACTCTTCCTTGGATACTGATGCCAATCCATTAAGATTTGACTACTTTTTTAGTCATGTTTCGTTAGATCACATCATTCTTGACCCTTGAATATCATGCTAAAGTAACAACCCAAAATCTCAACTTTATATCATAGATCCAAGTTCCTTAAGGCTCATACAGTGATGAAACAAGGATCTATTTAATCATTTCCTTCTATCGATCGACTAATGGGACATACAATATGAAATGTATGCTATGGTGGATCTTTCGCTTAGAGTTTGTCACATCAAAACCATCATATAGATCTTGTTGGTCCTAAATAAATGTGCTAAAGGGGGGTGAATAGCGGTTTTTAGCTCTTACTAAATTTGACCTCTATTTGGGGGCAAGTTTAAGTTCAATGATGGAAAGTTAAATGCAAGATAAAGAATAATCTAACAAGGAATGAAATGAAAAATAAAACAGGGAAGACAATACACAAAGATTTATAGTGGTTCAGTCAAAGATCTACATCCACTACCTTGATTGTTCAACCAAGGATTTTTTAAACTAAATCACTATAAACGGTGAAATTCTCAAGCTTTCACCAAGCTTTTACAATGGCTTTTCACAGGCTCAGCCACAACCCTCAACAATGATTTTTCTCGAGATCAACTAAAATCTAAAAACTAACTTTTCTAGGTTGAGTTAGAACTTATATACTCAACCAAGCTAACCCAAGCTTGATTAATCCCCTTAGAGTGTCTCGAACACTCTAAGCAATTAAAAAAAAAAGAAATAAAGAGGTACCTATGATCACTACCATGATCTAATGGTACAAGATGAAGTGCTTAACTCAATTACAAAGATTTGAGTGAAGTACAGAAAATATGCAGAGAGTTTTTGAGATTTTTGAGCTCTTTTTGATCTTGGAAGCCTTCAAAACTGATTCTTGGCTGTTGGGAGGGTTTTTTATACTTGAAAAATCAACTCTGATGGCAGCTAGACAAATTCTGACCTTTAAAAACAATTTGGGAGCAATTCCAGTCGTTAGTTTAACTTTTAGCATTCAATTCAAACTGTCAGACAAAATGCTCTTAGTTGACTAATCATTATCACTTAGTCGACTAAGTTGTCTTTGTCTCTGAACCCAGTTTCTGGTAGTAATCTCTTAGTCAACTAACATTGTCTCTTGGTCGACTAAGTGTTCTCTGTTTCATGATTTTCTTGAACCTGCGAATTTCTCTTTTGATTTTTATCCAACCAACTCCCTTAATTATCCAACTAAAAGACTTTTTGTTTCATTGCTCAATTGTTGCTCTTTATTCTTATGAGTTTTAATATTGTTTGTTGAATGATTAACTAATTATTTAATATATATTTGTCATATACACTCAAGTAGAAAAGTTAGACATAGATAAATAGAAATGTTTTATTATCATCAAAAACTAATGGAGTCAACAATCTTCTCCTTTTTTGATGATGACAAAACATTCCTTGATTAATTACACAATGTCTATTTGTTATTTTTGTTTTGCACCAGATTGGAATTTTCCCCCCTAAATGTGTGCTCCCTCTTAGTATATGCATGGTCTTTTCAAGTTATTTACTATCCAACTCAACAAGTCAGCATATTTTTATCTGTATCTTAAAAGGAGTAACAAGTACAAATTCATACAATTTAACAAAGTAACTTTATTCAAGCTTCCAGATCATTAATGATATGATAGGTGGCAGAATACCATTCACATTGTAACAATCTGTCACTAGCATATTATTAACAGTCCACATCCATACCAACATCAATAATCACTGACATTTGCATTAAACACAAAAGCATAAAAAATAATTTCAGCATTCATATATCAGTAACAAAATATCCATCAGTAATAAAATGTTGTCATACATAGTCTAGCATCATCAAAATTAGTTTTCCTAAAATGCTCTTAAATTTTTAATAACTCATGCACTTACATTTTTTCTCCCCTTTTTTGTCATCAGTAAAATGGAATCAAATGGAAGAAGAGTCAAAAGGGGTTGATTCACTGGTTCCATAAAAGGTATTGAAAGGTTCAAGGGATGTTAAAGGGGAGGATTCTTGTGATGAAGAGTCAGATGACAATGTGTCTAAGATTGTTAGAGGATCCTTAGCAATAGACTTGATTGGAGGAGGTTTAGCTTTTTTAACTAACCTAGATGACATTTTTCTTTTGGGGAACTTAGTCTTGGTAGCCATAGTCTTTCTCCCCCTGCCAATAAATTCAGTTGCAGCTTGTGCAAGTACAGCAGGTTTTCCTTTATGTTTCAATCTGATCATCTTTTTGAATAGATTAGGGGTCTTGTTGCAGGTGTTAGTTTTTGTGTTGTACTTTTAGCAGCTTTCTTTTCAGCCTGTTTTTCCCTCACCATCTGCTGAAAAACATCTATGATGAAAACTTCCTCAGAGTTTAGTGAGGAAGACTCAGCTTCTTATGTTTCCTCATGCAGCTGAGATCCAATCACTTCTATGTTTGTATTATCTTTTTTTTCAAGTTCAGGTTCCATAGTGTGCATTTTCTTTGCTTGACCAAGTTGTGGCTCATTCTCTTTAGTTTGAAAATTGGGACTCTCATTCACTTGCTCTGCTAGTGGTGGACTTGGTGCTGTAAGAGCATGTTCAGTTGCAGAGCCTGAAGGAGATTTCCTTTTGTCTTCCATTAGAGTTCTCAGCTCTTGACGCTTTTCTTCAATTTTCTCTATTTTGGTACCCTGGTCAGTTAGTTTCCCGTCTATTCTCATAAACAAGTTCAGGATCATCTGATTTGAGATTTGAGAAGGTGCTGTTGTTGCTTGAGTGGGAGTGGCTTGCTCATCCCTCCGAGCATCCTTGAAGGTTTTGACAAATGTCTCCCCATATAACTTGTACCCCATTTTGGATAAACTTCCTAGATAAATGGCTTGGTCTCTACTTTTTACTTGATCTATCTCATATCTTGAGCTCCATACACCTTTTCTCTTGACCAAAGAGGTAATCACATTTCCATAAAGCAAATGGATTTTATCAACTCTACATGTTCCTCTCATTCTTTTAATCATAAACATCCCTAAATTAAAAACAAATGCATTAAAAGCAAATTGCATCATCCACAAGTCTTGTAGACTTACATAGCTTAAGCTACCACCTCTCCCATGGACTGTTGAAGCTATGAAGTAATGCAGTATCCATGTTTGAAGCTTTTGATGAAACTTGCATAGCTTTATGAAGAGAATCTCTTAGTTTTTCTAATGATCATCTCCCATAAGGGTGAGGGATCATAATCTTCGAGAATCCCATAATTTTCCTCATTGCATTCTATACTTAATAATTTTCCTAAATCATAAGCAAACACCACAAATTTCTTCCCATTCAAGTAGACATTAAAACTATCATCCACAAAATCCTCAAGGTCATCTAGTTCATCTTTACCCTATGTTATTCCAGCATAGAATTCTTTCACTAAACTGGCACTGTAAGTTCTGTTCTTAAAGATACTAAATTTCTTTAATTTCATTTCTTCAAAGTGTTCTAACAACCCCTCCTTAATCTCTAGAACCTCATTGAAACTATCCCAGTTAATGAATTTCCTGCATGATATGGGTGCATTTTCGATTTTCCAGAACTTATCTTCATGAACTTTATTTCTGAACTTTAAAGATGAAGAGTTACCTTTTGTTGCAGATTTTTCCTTATCTTTCTTCTTATCTGATTTCTATTTATTTACTCTCTATTTCTTCATAGTCACTATAGCCGATTCATCTTTTTTTCTCTTTTTCTAACTTTCGAACTGTCAGCTTTCTTCCATGGGTCATTTTCCTTTCTTCTTTTCTAGAGAATCTTTGGGCATCCAAGATTTTGCCATTGATTTTGGAAGTTTCAGATTTTAGGGTTTGAGAGATTTGGGAAAAAAGAAATTTTAATTTTGAGAAGTCAGTTTCAGAAGAGAGAGAGTGAGAAGAGAGTGAGTTGAAGAGAAAATCTTTTCCCAAAAAAAAACGTCTGACCCTTTCCCTTTAAATGTGGATAATTTAATTAATTCAAAAATTTAGAGTTTTCCTCCTTTTTCATTTTTGGTTCAATTTTCTTCTGCCTTTTCTTTACTCGTTTTTCTCCTTTTATTTATTTAAGTTTTATTATTTTACTTGGGCCTTGCTGACTGATTAAGTTTTGCCCTTTTTTGTTTGTGTCTTTTACTATAAAAAACAGAATGCTCTTAGTTGATTAAGTAAAGCTCTTAATCAACTAAGTGTATACTGTCTTACCAGAGAAGTGTTCAAAAATTTTTTCAAAGTTCTTGAACGCTAGTCATTCCTAGATTTCTCCTAATTTCACAGAATCTTTCTTCATTTAAGGGTTTAGTAAATATATCAACTAATTGATGCAAGGTGTTGACAAATTCAATCTTAATGTCTCCCTTAAGCATATGGTCTCTAATAAAATAGTGTCTAATTTCAATGTGTTTGGTTCTTGAGTGCTGAACTGGATTTCTTGAGATATTAATTGCACTTATATTGTCACAAAATATTGGTACATTATGCATAGTCAATCCAAAATCTTTTAATTATTGTCTAATCCATAAAATCTGAGCACAGCAACTACCTAAGGATATATATTCAGCTTCAGCTATGGAAAGTGCAATAGAGTTTTGTTTCTTACTTGACCATAAGACAAGCATATCTCCTAAAAATTGACATGTGCCACTAGTGCTTTTTCTAGCTATTATACTTCCAGCAAAATCTGCATCTGAATATCTAATAAGAGTGAAGGATGTTCCTCTAAGATACCATAATCTTAAATTTTATGTGTCTAAAAGGTACATGAAGATTCTTTTTACTGCAGTAAAGTGTGACCTTTTGGGTTGAGATTGAAACCGAGCACATAAGCATACACTAAATTGAATATCAGGTCTGCTAGCGGTTAAATAAAGTAAGAATCCAATCATACCTCTATAAAGTTTTTCATCAACACTTTTTCCTTTCTCATCTGCATCGAGTTTGATGGAGGAGCTCATTTGTGTACTGATTGATTTCAGTTTCAGCATATCAATCTTCTTTAGTATGTCTTGAATGTATCTTTCTTGACTAATAAAGATGCCCTTTTTGCATTGTTTGATTTGAAGGTCAAGAAAGAATTTCAATTCA
>NW_018397256.1:3751277-3751396 GCF_002168275.2 Theobroma umbraticum | reverse complement strand
GCAAAGTTCCTAAACAAAGACTCATTAGTAGCACTAAATATGATATCATCAACATAGATTTGAACTATAATTAAATCATTCAAGCATTTCTTAATAAATAATGTTGCATCAATGCTTCC
>NW_018397256.1:3668978-3751065 GCF_002168275.2 Theobroma umbraticum | reverse complement strand
CATCCATTTGAAATAGTTTGAAGTTCATGAAACATGCAAATGCAAGAAATAATCTTATGGCTTCTATCCTAGTAACAAGAGCAAATGTTTCATCATCGTCAATGCCTTCCTCTTGGTTATATCCTTGTGCCACTAACCTTGCTTTGTTTCTAATGACATTACCTCTCATCTTGACTTGCTTTCTAAACACCTATTTTGTGCCAACAATTGGGTGATTTATTGGTCTAGAACTAATGTCCACACTTGGTTTCTTTTAAATTGATCAAGCTCTTCTTGCATAGTTAATATCTAGCTTTTTTTCTTTTTCTGCCTTTTCAAAGCTCTTAAGGTCGATATGAGAGATAAAAGCAGAGAATTTTGAGCCCTTTTTTTATTTTGGAAGCCTTCAAAACTGATTCTTCGCTGTTGGGAGGGCTTTTTATACTTGAAAAATCAACTCTGATGGCAGCTAGATAGATTCTGACTGTTGAAAATAGTTTGAGAGCAATTCTAGCCGTTAGTTTGTCTTTTAGCGTTCAGTTCAAACTATCAGATAGAATGTTCTTAGTCGACTAATTATTATCACTTAGTCAACTAAGTCGTCTCTTTCTCGGAACCTAGTTTCTGGTAGTAATCTCTTAGTTGACTAACACTGTCTCTTGGTCGACTAAGTGTTCTCTATTTCACGATTTGCTTAAACCCGCCAACTTTTCTTTTGAGTTTTATCCAACCAACTCGCTTGATTATCCAATTGAAAGACTTCTTGTTTCATTGCTCAATTGTAACTCCTTATTCTTATGAGTTTTTATATTGTCTTTTGAATGATTAACTAATTATTTAATATATATTTGTCCTGCACACTCAAGTAGAAAAGTTAGATATAGATAAATGGGAATGTTTTATTATCATCAAAAACTAATGGAGTCAACAAATCTTGATCCAATCCCTATAGAAAGGATTGAATTGAATCTCCTAAGATTTAAATATGGTTGTGACTAGCTTCATAGAGTATGGGTAATGTCCATGTTCGACTTTTACAAGCCTTATCATGACTCTAAGTCAAGGTGATATTGCCAACATCTTTGCTCACATCTCATGTGACAAGGAGATCACAAAACGCTTGATACCTTGTGATTGTTTAAGTCTCATTCCATACTCTACTACAGTGTTGGGGTGATTACCTCGCGTGAGAAGAATAATCTATAAAGTCAGGTGACAAGAATTATCTGTTCTTATAAAAGTCTCAATAAATAATATACTGAGAGGGGGGATGAATTGGTATTTAAAATTTCTTTTAAAAACTAAATATAAAAATCAAAACTTTGGCAATCAAACATTTCTTCTTGTGTCAAAAACAAAGTGTATGATTTTCATAAACAAGTTTTCAATAATGAATTGAAATGAACAAGTAACAAATCAAGATAAAATTTTTTCTAAGTTAAATTCAACCAAAGCATAAATAATGAATTAAGGTAAAATATTTTCCTAAGCTAAATGCAAGCAATAAATCCCAATGTGGAAAGATTAAAAGCAAGAAACAAGATTTTTGTAGTGGTTCAGCTTTCTTTTATACCTACATCTACTCCTCTAGAATACCAAGAAATTTCAAATCCAACAAGGAAAATGAGGTTTTTATGAGATCAAGCAGAACCTTCATAATAGCTTTTTATAGGATCAAGTGAAACCCTTGATAATTCTACTTAATAGAGTTATTTGATCACATTTTGAGTACTAAATAGGCTAAGTTCTTGAGATATAAGTTTAGAATTAGGTCTTTTTAGTTGTTTTTCTTAATTTAGTTTAAATCATGTCGAGTTGTTTTAATTTAAGTTGTTTTATTTTAGTTTTATATTAAGTTGCTTTTAGTTTAGTTAGCATTGAATTAGTTTTATGCATTTGTAAGTGTACAAATGAAAAGGCTTTAATTGATGAAGAAGAGTGCAAGAATGGCTAATGCTTCTCTCGTACATGTTTTAGTATTTTGAGCATAATTTTCATTCTAGAGGTTCAATTGATGTGATTCTTCAGTCATTGGAAAACTAAAAGACAAGGTTACAAATTTAATGTTTACTACTTTGCCTAGTTTAGTGTTTGACCATTGTGATGAGAAAGTGATATGAAATTTGCTCCCCAGTCTTCCCATTTTCGTTATATAAAAAAAAATTAAATGGTAAAAGAAGATCGAATTGGATCAAAAAATTGAGTGTAAAGTAAAAGTAGACCAGTGAAAAATAATGAACCTTCATCCTATAACGGCATCATACACAACTAGAGAAGTAAGTGCAAAATATAAAGATAGGGAATAGAACAGAACTAGTGGAAAAGTAAAACTAATAACTTAACAAAATAGAAAGATAACCATTCAAAAAGGCATAAACAAGAGAACATTAATGTAAACAAGATGAGGATTAACATCATTAGCTGTTCATGAGAATAAAATAGCATAAAGCATCAAAAAATCCAAAATTGGTCTCCAAGGACCAACTAACATCAATACATAAAATCTCAAAGAGACAAAATGCAAAACAATGTGAATGATTGGTAATGATGAAAATGGCATGACAATGTGGCCATCGAATCCAAGCAAAGCAAAAAGAGCTGAGAGTAGGTAATGTCCCATGTGAGAAGCTTAAGAGGCTGATGGGAAGTGAGCTCGGAATTGCTTCTCAAGCAGTTGCTAGCAGTAAAGTAACTCCCAATTTTGAGCCTCCAAGGCATCCAGCTTGTTAACCACATGAACATCCATAAATTCCATAAAAGATAATAGGCAAGAATAGGCTTCCTCATTGTCAAAGGTAGTGGACATAAGTGGAAAGCTAAGGCCAACACTAAGGTGTACACTCAAATTTGCACTAGGGGTTACACTAGGCTCAACAAATGTGTCCTTGTTTCCTTCATCCCCAACAATATTAGGTTCATGGATGGTTGTTTTGTGAACCCAAGAATGGTTGACATACAGAAATCTAAGTTTGTTGATGGCATGCTCATTGATTTTCGTGCGTATCACATGTTGTTTTGATGGGTCACACGTAATGTTGATGCCCATGGAGTCAATGACGACACTAATATCCATGCCATAGCTAAGGCTTCTTACACTTATTATAATTTTTAACATATCATCAAGTATGAACTAGGCTAGGTTGGCATGGTGGTTAGATTTAATACGATACAGAAATAAAAAATCCTCACTCTTGACGATAGGGTAATTTGTGCCATGAGGGTGAAAAGTATAGGACACTATAAGGTAAAAATAATGGTCATAAAAGGAGAGACTCTTGACACAAGTTGTATTCTTGTCATTAGTGGGAAGGTAGGTGTACACGGTGGACAAAATCTTATTAGACAAGACCCCCTCAACATAGCCCAGGTCTTTTTGACGAATAGCAAAGTTTAAGACAAAATCTAGGGTATGTTAGGCGGTCATGATTTTCTTTCCCATGACATAGATGTAGAACCTATCAATGTGTTTTATGGGTTCGCTATCCTCATAATCTTGAAATTTTGTGATTACATTAAAGTAAAACACCCTAACTAAATCGACATATTAAGTTTGGTTCATTGACAGGTAATTAAGCTAGCCTAGTTCTCAAAAATTATCAAGATATGGAAAAGTAATGCTTTTGAGATAGTTAAAGTTGATTACCCATCCTGTCTTGATGTCTCGCTTGGTGTAATCTTTGTCGAATTTGCTCTCTACGGAAGGGTGAGAAAAATTCTGCTTGAAGGAATAGATGTTGTTGCGCAGTGTCGGTGGCGGTGGTGGTTAGAAAGAGGTGGAAGCATCTGGGGTTGAGACTTGGTGGCGGGAGGTGGTGGATTTGGTGCATTTTGGTCGAGGGGCCATTGAAGTGTTGATTTTGTGAAAAAAGGAATTGGTAGAAATAGTCAAAATGGCTAGGAAGACTTGTAATAAGACCATTTTCACCAAAAAATCAAGAAATTTTCAAAAATTCAAGAAAGGAGAACCTAAGGTTTCAAAATGGGAATTTTGGGAGTTAAGGGAAAATGTAGTGTTTTGGGGGAAAAATGGTGTTTTGATCAATAAAAAGTGGTTATAAATTATTTAATCAGACTAGATATGAAAAAGAACAAAAAGGATTAAAAGGTAGATAGAATTTGGAAGAATGAAAGTCGGGAAATAGGGAGAGAATGAGTTGATAGACTCATAAAACCCCAGAGTGTATCGATATATATACTCTATATCGATACATTCGTGGTAGAATGTTTTATTTTTAGTTATTGGACTAAATGTATCGATACATTATATGATGCATCAATGCATGTTCTTGCATGTATTGATGCATATGGCCATGTATCGATGTCTGTAACACAGGATTTTTATTTTGACTCTTGGACGAATGGTATCAATACAAGGATAGATGTATTAGTACATGTTCTTGAATGTATCGATACATGGGTTAATGTTTCAATACATTAACTTACTATAGCCTTTAACAAATTCATTTTGGATTTAAAAAAAAATCATGATTTGGCCTGGACACTTGGTATAACCAAAATGATGTGAGTTGTTGATTTGAAAACATTTGAAAACAAAGTTTGGAACCAGTGCAAGACTGCCTCAACACTCTTCCATAAACCTTAAAAATTAGATGGCCATGGCATGAATGTAGAGGAATATATATGAATGTGTATACATATTTAACTGAATAACAATCATACAAAAGAGTATTATAGACATGCAAGTTTGCGTTGACACAATGAAGATTCAAGTTTCATGCATGAAGTCATTTCAAACGTCATCCATAATTTGGAGCAAAAGAAACACTATGAATGTTAAAGGAAATATGGGTGCAAAATATGGATGTATACATTCTTGTCATATCCAACAGTAGGCAAAAAATAATAATCAAAGGTAACCACCAGCTAGAGTTATTTTTTATTTTTTATAGTGGATTTATAAGACCTGATTCATTTCTAATTCTACAAAATCATTCCCTATCAAGTGCTTTTGTGAAAATGTCAACCAATTTGTACCTACATATTCCAGGACAATATCTTATTTTTGAACGTGATCTCTATTAAAGTGATGTTTTATTTCTATATGTTTAATCCTAAAGTGATGGATGGGAGTTTTTGTGAGATTTATGGCATTAGTATTGTCACATTTTATAGGAATTCTTTCCATAGCTAGTCCATAGTCTTTTAATTGTTGTTTCATCCATCGCACTTGAGAACAACAACTTTGGACAGCCACATATTCAGCTTCGATGGTGGATTGGGCTACGCTATTTTGTTTCTTTGAGAACCATGAGATCAACATACTATCTAAATATTGACATGTACTTGATGTGTTCTTTCTATCTATCTTATAGCCACCAAAATCAACATTCGAGTGTGAGTGGAGATCAAAAGTGAAATTCTCTGAATACCATAATCCTAGGATAGATGTGTCTTTCAAATATCTAAAAATTCTTTTGACAACACTTAAGTGTAGCTCTCTAGGAGATGATTGAAACCTAGCACATAGACCAACGTTAAAGCTTATGTTTGGTCTACTAGCAATGAGATAAAGCAAGGAACTAATCATAGATCTATAGAGCTTTTGGTCAATAGACGTACCTTTTTTATCCTTGTCAAGCACTATTAAAGTACTTATTGGGGTGTGATATATTCTTATGTTATCCATACCAAACTTTTCAAGTATATCTTTTATATACTTAACTTGACTTATGAATTTGCCATCTTCTTTTTATTTGATTCGTAATCCAAGAAAATAATTTAATTCACCCATCATGCTCATCCCAAATTCTCCTTGCATATTCTTAGCAAACTCTTGACAAAGAACCTCATTAGTAGCACAAAAAATAATATTATGAATATAAACTTGCACAATTAGATTGTCTTTGCCTTTGTTTTTTATGAAAATAGTTTTATCAATCTCCCCTCTATTAAAATAATTTTTGATTAAAAATTTTGATAATGTTTCATACCAAGCTCTAAGAGCTTGTTTTAAACCATACAAGGCTTTTCTTGATCTTAAGACATGATTTGGCAAAGTTGGGTTTTCAAAGTTGAGAGGTTGTTCAGCAGACACTTCCTCATTAATTAATCCATTTAGAAAAGTACTCTTAACATCGATATAGTTTAAAGTTCATATAGCATGCAAAGAAAAATAACATTCTAATTGCCTATAGTCTAGCTGCTGGAGCATAAGTTTCATCATACTCTATTTCTTCTTCTTGACTATATCCTTTAGCAACTAACCTTGCTTTATTTCTAGTTATAGTTTCATTTTCATCCATTTTGCTTCTAAAGACCCATTTTGTCCCTACAATTGGGTAGTCACTCGACCTAGAAATTAACTCCCACACTTGACATCTTTCAAATTGATTTAATTCTTCTTGCATGGCTACTATCCAATAGTCATAATCTAAAGCTTCATCAATGTTCTCAGGTTCAATTGGTGAGATAAAAGCAACATATTCATAAACATTTTGAACTTTAGTTCTAGTTCTTATCCCTTGATTTGGATCTCCAATGATTTTGCTTTGATCAATCTCGTTTCAGACCATTGGATAGCTAGGCTCATCTTCTTTAATCATTGGTTCAATGTTTTGCTCTTCCTTTTGTGGTGCCTCTTCATTTGTTTTGGATCCTTCAATGTTGAGTTCAAATTCTTCAATTTGTTCTTAAAGGATATCTACATCATTATCACAATTTTCCTTTATAGGAAGGAGTTAGAATAATCAAATAATACATGAATAGATTCTTCAACAACTAATGTCCTCTTATCGAGTACTTTATAGTCTTTAGAAGTGAAAAAATATCCTAGAAACATTTCTTCATCACTTATAGCATCAAATTTACCGAGGTTATCCTTTCCCTTATTTAATACATAGAATTTACAACTAAACAAATGAAAATAAGTAATGTTGGGTTTCTTTCCTTTATAAAGTTCATAAGGAGTTTTCTTCAAAGCTGGCCTAAGCATTACTCAATTTATGATATAACAAGAAGTATTAATGGCTTTGGCCTAAAAGTATCAAGGTAAATTTTTTTTGCATAGCATGGTTCTAACCATTGCTTCTAAAGTCTTATTTTTTTCCACTACTCCGTTTTGTTGTAGAGTCCTAAGAGTTAAAAAAATTATTACTATATGCATTTTCTTCACAAAGTTACTCAAAACTTAGGTTCTCTGTTATGTTGTACCATTTCTCATTTTCAACTTTTTTACAAAAGGAAGTGAAGATTTTTAAAGCTTATCCTTGTGAGTAAGAAAAAAAACCCGAGAATCTAGTCATCCACAATTACTGGTCCATAATTTTTTCCACCTAAGCTAGTGGTCCTAATTGGTCCAAAAAGATCTATGTGAAGTAATTGTAAGGTGCTAATAGTGGTTACATCGCTTTTGGATTTAAATGAGCTTTTTTTATGTTTGCCTTTAGCGCAAGCATCACAAAGTTGATTATTTTCAAAGTTTTACTTAGAAAGCCCTATCACAAGATCTAGAGATAGTAGTTTTGAAATTGTGTTCATGCGTTAGCATGTCCTAGTTTCCTATGCCATAGCCAACTATCCTCATTTTTTTTAGCCATGAAACATACATGGTTAGAAGATAAATCATCCAAGAAAACAACATATGTATTACCTTGTCTATGTCTAACAAATAAAGTTTCATTCATTTTAACAATAACAACATGACAAATTAATGATTCAAATATGAGTCTAAAACCTTTATCACAAAGTTGACTCACACTTAACAAATTATGTTTAAGACCACTTACAAATAAGACATTTTCGATTTGAGAAGTATAATTTCGACCAATGGTACCAATACCTTCAATGTGACCTTTTGAGTTGTCACTAAAGTTTACATTTCCTTCATTCTTTGGTCTTTATTCCTTAAAAAATTCTTTAGTTTTGGTCATGTGTCTACAGCATCCACTATTAAGTTACCGTTTTCCTTTTTCTTATGTTTTTGACTTAAGCAAGTGTGCTCCTCTTACAAAGATAAAATTCAAACAGTTGACTTTGATACCTAAATTTTCTTGGGTCTATATGAGTTAGTGTCTTCGGTTCCTTTGAAAACCCACTTCAGCTTTACCACTTTACCACACGGAGGTTTGGTTCCTTTTAGAACCCATACACTTTTGATTTTCTTACTTCTATAAGTGGTAGTTCTTAAAGGACAAGAATGAGTGGAATGTTGTACTTTATGACAATAAATGCATCTAGTTAATGAGCCAAGTGTTTCACTTTCTTTAACAAAGAAATTTTTAAAATGAGTTTGCTTTTACATACCATCATATCCTATTTTTTCTTTGTCAAAGAAAGCTCTTTGTGTTTCTAACATGTCTTTTAATTTTTGTTGACTCATGTTGAATTTGAAAAGGTAGCATGCAAATTCTCATTCTTCTTTTTAGCTCATTTCTTTCAATTTCCAAGTCTTTGACTATATTTTTTAGTTCTATTTTTGTCCTGACTAAGAACTCATTTTCTACTTTAAGCTTGGATATGCTGTTCTTGTATTTCAATGTCTTTTTTTTAATAACAAAAAAAGTCATCATATGCATCTTGTAGTTCATCAAATGAGTATGAGTCTTGATCTAAAGTGCATGAACTAGAATCAGGAGAGGTAGAGCATACCTTAGAGTTTTCCAATGCCATGAACCAAAGGTTGGCAACTTCATTTTCTTCATCTTGAGAGCCATCACTATCGCTCCAAGTGGCAATCATGGCTTTTTTCTTAAAGTTCTTTGGGGCACTCTTCTTGTTTGGACATTCATATTTAAAGTGTCCCAATTTTTTGCATTCATAACATATTTAGTGGCATTTGCTATGTTATCTTTTTGGCATATCTTTTCTAGAAGGTCTCTAACCTTTATAGTTTCTTCTTATGAATTTACTAAACCTTTTGGCTAGCATGGCTATATCCTTATCTTCATCACTTTCATCTCTTATGTTCCTCTCATTTTCTTCAATTATAGATTTTAAGGTTATCCCTTTCTTCTTAATGTTTTCTTTCTTTTCATCATCTAGAGCACTTTTAGTCTCTATGATTTAGAAACACTACAAAGTATCTTTTTGACTAATTGAGCATGTGATAAGTCTTTACCTAAGGCTTTTAATTCTCCAACTATGTTTATGAATCTTTCATACATTTGATTTATTATCTCACTTTCTTTTATCCTAAATAGCTCATAATCATGCGTGAGAAGTCCTATTTTAGATTCATTCACTTGATTTGTTCCCTCATAAGTTGTTCCTAGGGTATCCCAAATTTGTTAGCAATCTCACTCATGGATACTTTATTGAATTCACTAGCACTTAGAGAACAAAGAAGTGTATTGAAGGCCTTGCAATTTGTTTGTATTAAATTTTTTTCTTTATTTTCCCATTTTTTCCTAGTTTTTACAATTTTCTCTTCACTTATTTCCTTAGTGGGAACATATGGATCATTTAAAATGACATTTCAAACATCAAGATCTACTAATTGAATAAACATATCCATTTTTTTCTTCTAATAAGGATAGTTTGTACCTGAGAAGAATGGAAGTCTTTGAGTTGAATCTCTTTCACCAAGAATAGCTGAGGTGGATTCCATCTTGATGTGTTGAACTTTGCTTTCAGATCACTCAAGGTTGTTAGACCTGCAAAATTAGGCCTTGCTCTGATAACAATTGTTAGTGCAATAAGCTCAATGTGATTTAATCCAAGAAATGGATGAATTGGATTATTTTTGTAATTCTTTAAATATTTTTTTTATTTTTGAGAAAATGAGGTTCTCTTAGACCAAATTTTCATTTTGAAGATGATCAAGACAAATGATTTCTTGTAAGTTGAGAGAGTTTGAAAAACACAAATGAAATTAAAGATATAAAAAGGATTATTAAGGATTTTATAGAGGTTCGGCTTTCTTGCCTATGTCCTCTCCCTTAGGTTTATTAAGGATTTTAAAACCACTAGTGAAATCAAGTTTGATGCAATGCCTTTTGTAGATTAAGCACGACCTTACAATGTATTTTATGGTTAAAGCACAACCACTTTACCTTTTCAATTGGTTAAGGTATAACCACTCAAAATAATAAAAAAAGAAATAAAAATGCAACTGAGATGTCTTCAAAAAACTAAATAGCAAATTAAGTACAATTTTTAGTGAAAAAGGAAATAAGCAATAAAGGCACTTTTGATGGTACAACTTGAAGACTTAAATGCAAGAAGAGTACAAAGAGTTGCTAAATTTTAGGTGAAATCTTTTTTTTTTTTGAAGTTGTGTTTTAAAGTCCTCCAACCTTCGTAAATGTTGAAAAAGCTTATATTTATACTTGTTGAAGCTTCAAAGGTAGTTGGGAGTGCATTTAATGTGAAAATAACTGTTCTCCTCTTCATTCAAAGCTCTATTGGTCATATTGTCTCGATACATATGTGAACGTATCAATACATTACCCTTTTAATTTTTCAATTCCCACTATGATATATCATGTCTCAATACATTTGTACATCGATACATTTGAACTTGCTGGAAAGGGTTTTGACATTATGGTTAAATTGTATCAATGCATTTGCCAATGTATCGATAGTTTTAAGACAATGAGTATTCAGTTGAAAATGTATCAATACATTTAAGAAATGTATCGATACTTTTAAGGTAGTGAGCATTTTGTCACATTTCTATCGATACATTTGAGAATGCATCAATAGATTTAGGCTAGAATGCATTTTTCAAAGTGCTCTATCATTGTTTTTCTACTCAAACTCATTTGAAAGTGTTAACGATGTTTAAACTTTATATTTCAATAATTAAATGAATTTTGATCACTTTCATTTATCATTTCAAAATACAGGATTAATTTGAAAGCTTTAGAGTTAATGCGAACTATGTCCAACAGGGTCTAGTTTCTCCTCTCAAACACTCTATTATGTTATGGAGTTCTAGGCGGAGTCCATTATGGTAGAATCCCATGTTTTGTCAAATAATGCGAAAACTCTTAGTTAAGATATTATCTTCCTCAATCTGATCTAAGAGTGAGAATATTTTTTCCTTTTTTTACTCAACCTCAACCCTAAACTCTTTGAACTTTTCAAAAGGTTTAGACTTATACTTCATTAGGTACACATAACCAAATCTAGAATGGTTATTTGTAAACGTAATGAAATATGAATAACCTCCTCTAGCTAGTGTGTTTAAAGGTCCATATACATCTGAAATTATTAGCCCTAGGAGCATACTTGCTCTTTCACCCTTTCTAGTAAAGGGAATCTTAGTAATGTTACCAAGGAGACAATGTTCACAAGTTCCATATGATTCATAATCAAATGGATCTAGATAATCTTGTTTAAGCAATTTGGTTATCCTTGTCTCATTGATATGACCAAATCTACAATGCTAGATGTAGGTTTGGCTATGATTAGACCTGTCAATATGGGCTGCGCCGGCCCGGCCCAACCCGGCCCTAGCCCTTGTGGGCTGAAAAAATATGGGCAGGGCCAGGCCAGCCCATATTTTATATGGGCTACAAAATGTTCAACCCAGCCCACCCCTTGCTAGCCCATGGGCCTGGCCGGGCTAGCCCATTTCTTTCAAAAAAAATTATTCTACTACTCATCAATACAAGTATACAACTATACTATGATTTAGTCCATAAATTAAATATATAAAAACATATTACAAACAATAAAATTATATCAAAAATAAATAAGCAAATACATTACATTAAATATAAATAAAATTTCAAATTTTCAATATTTAGCCCACCCCTTGTTAGCCTATGGGTTGTGTTGGGCCAACCCATTTTTATTTTTTCAAAAAGAAATTATTTTTTATATATTTTACTTGATAAATTTTTTATTAATAAAATTGTTTTATGATTTAATTCATAAATTGAAATATAAAAACATGTTACAAATAAATAAATTACACCAAATATAAAAAATAAATAAATTACATAATAAAGTTTAAATCTTTAACACAAACTACTATCTTATAAACATAAGTATATAACCAAATAATAAAAATTTCAAGACTCATTTATATCCTCCTCAATCTTCATTCTCAAGTAAAACATTTAAATCTTATTTAGACAGCAATGATGTCTCAAGGTCTGAATTATTATCAATTTATCATCTAATATTCATTACCATAAAAGAAAAAGAGATAATAAGTTTTAATTTAAATTTAAATTTTTAATTTGACAAGTGAAGATTAAAGACATTGAAATATATAAAATAAACAATACTATTGGTAACTAAATTATGATTTTTCATAATTAAATATATAAAATTATTAAATTAATTAAAATTATTTTTTGACCCCATGGGCTGGCCCTACCCCAGCCCACATCAGCCCACTGATTTGGTGGGCTAGCCCATTTAGGCCCGATTCAAATATGGACCAAAAATTTTCAACCCAACCCACCACATATTTAATAAAAAATGGGCCGGCCCTATGGGCTCGGTCCATTTTGACAGGTCTAGCTATGATTATCTTTTCTTGCTTTCTTAACATCTATATTGAACATTGGACTATCAAGATCCATAACATAAAGTCCTCTATGACATGTTGTGGATCCATAAAAGATATCATTAGAATGATAATGCAACAATTGTCTTTCATACTAAATTCAAAATCATCATTCTTAGCTACATATGAAACCAAAATGATATTTCTAGTTAATATTGGTACACAGTAGCATTCTTTTAGCTCCAGTATTAAGGTCGATGGTAAAATGAGATCACAAGTCCCAACGGTAATTTATCACATCCTATTTCTAGGACATAACTGGCACATGGACCTATGTGGGTATGGCCCATTAAGCCTACGCAAGCCTTAACTAACAGTGCATGGGCTTGTCATCCATCACATTCATTTACATTTCCATTCACACATACATCACCACATCATTACGAAACTTCTCAACATAATGTGTGGAATCTCATCCATGCATACATAGAATATACAAGTAAATCAACACTCCTACATCATTATGGAACTTCTCAACATAACGTGTGTACTATATTTCATGCAAATTCAATTTTTACAATTTTATTATTTGTGGTCTGGCACACATCCCGTGCCCATATCACTATGGTCCTTTAGCCATAGTCTCAACATTCTCATATGCACCCATTTCCAAGGCTAAACACAATATTCGCAATGACTAACAAATAAAAGTATATTAATACTTATTACATAACTAATTCCCATTCAAGTATTAACATTTAAAAGACTTGACTTGACACGCTGCAAAGTAGTGACACTAGAGGGCTAGAAAGAAGGTTCTATCACACTTACCAAGTATAAGCTGGGATACTACTCCTTAAGTTGTTTAGCCAAGCAATCTATTAATCTGTAAAACAAAATAGGAAAAAATAAAATGTGATTCATAAAGATGCTGTGAGTAGATATGGGGAAAGGGATAAGCCAAAGGGGAATAGTTTTATAATAAACCATAAATTTCAAAATAACATGATAAATATATAAATCCTTTCAACAGATATGAAGGCATAAAAATAATGTCCATATATAAGCTCAACTTACAAATATTTGCAATAAGGTAACCAAAGGTAAATCTCGACCTTTCAAGCTCAACAACAAACAGTCAAATCAAGAATGTGTAATTCATTTAATAACTCATCTCATTATTTCCATATAAACACAATAATTATCAATCGACAAACACAAGTGTCACAATACCCAATATATAAAAAACACGTCAATGCATGCCATAGCAAATTATGGAAGAATGGAAACTTTTGCCCAACTCATCTATGTGGTTTTCTCACCCTTATACCAAGATTCATAAAAAGGGGAAAAGTGGTATGGTGCCCAACTTAGCCTTATGTTATTCTTACCCCCACACTAAGATTAGACCCAATCACAACAAAATCATGGGAAGAAGACACCTACTCAATCCACTCTACAACAAAACCATGAAAAGTGGAGACCTACTCAATCCATTTTACCACAAATCATGAGAAATGGAGACATACTCAATCCACATCATAACAAAATCATGGGAATGTGGAGACCTTCTCAATCCACATTCATAACATTCATATGCAAGAGCAATTCAATCGACCACAATCATTATCTCAACTAATATCTCGTACTTAATAATTCTATTATATAGAGTTATTTTGACACATTTTAGGGGCTTAAGTAGATAGCTCTTTGAGATTTTAGGTTTGATTGTAGCATTTTAGGTGTTTTTCTAGTTTATGTTTGATTACAGGTTGAGTAGTTAATTTAAGTTATTTTAGTTAAACTTTATGTTGTTTTGTTTTAAATTACTTTAAGAGTAGTTATTTCTGGTTTCTCTTATTGCTTTTATAGAAAATTTGATGAAAAAGGCTCATTTGGTGAAAATCCATGCAAATATGTTGATAGCTTCAGTTGTATATGGTTTCATATTTTGACTATATCGAACTATACAGAACTTCAAATGAAGTGATTCTTAGACCACTAGAATGTTAAGAGGAAGGACTATAACTTTTGTGTTAATCATTGCACCCAATTCTGAACGAATCACAGTTCAAATGTTTTTCTAAATTAGCATATTGCAATAGTATGCATAGAATAAACATGATGTTGTATTAGGAGTATATCTTTTACTCCAGAAGTCCAATTGATGTGATTCTTTAGCCATTAAAAATTTGAGAGATAAGGATCAAACTTTCATGTTTATTACTTTTCCTAGTTTGGATCCTATCAAGGTGAAAATCAAGTTGGATGATGCTTGAGAAATACAGTTCTGCATAAGGTAGTAGGGTGACTGAAGCTATGGCATTGAGCTACTCATGGCCGCAGTGCTGAAGGAACCATTGTCACAGCACTAGAACTTTATGGTTGCGGTATTGAGCTAGATAAAGGCATCATACAAAAACTTGAGAGCACAATGTTGTGGTGTTGAAGAAATAGTGCCATGGAACTACCAAAGTCTGTCACGTTGCTATGGCATTACCCTGATTTTCTAAAAATAAAAATTTGATGGGATTTTAAAAATTAGGTTACTTGGAGCTTATTTAAGAGACCTTTTTCTAATGTTTTAAGGGAGAGGCGACAAATAACTATTCTGTAAAGAAAAAGCTAAGAACAAAGTAAGAAAACAAAGGAATTTGAGAAAGAATTAAGATTGCAAAATGTCAATAATTAGTTTCTTTCTCTCTTTTGTGTTATTCTTATTTTCTTGTTTTGAATTCAGGACTAAAATTCTTTGGATATTGTTTTTATCATATATTATGAGCTAAATTATCTTTCTAAGATTATGGTGGATTTCAACATGTAATCTGTATATGTGTTTCTCTTTTATTTACTATGAATAGGTATAGTTTTGCTTATTCAAATATGTTCTTAATGCTTTTGATTGCTTGACCAAAATTAATTTCTATATATAGTCAAATTAGAACACTAGCTTAATGAACCTTAATTAATTGATTTCTATAGATATATAGCGACCCAATTAAGTTAAGTATTTGTGCCAACATTTCAACAGAGACTTGTACATAGCTTCAGATTCTATGTTAGTAAAAGCACCCATGAATGTAAATGATAAAAGAAGTTGGTATCAGATGAAGTGTTGAATGAACCCATAATATTAAGTTTTAATATATTACCTTTGTCTAGTAATTTTAATTTCTATTAATTAATTTAGTGCTTGTTTTATTTTTATTTTAATTAATTTTTTAAAAAATTTAGTTACTTAAATAAGATTAATTTGTCATAAATTTTAGTACTTAGTAAAGATTTAAGAACAAATCTCCATAGGAACAATACTCTACTTCATCATTATATTACTTGTTCGATACATTTACTTGTGTGTGCAAAATTAACAACAAGTTTTTAGTGCCATTGCTTGGGATTTTACTTTCTTTGTTATTTGCTAATATTAAAATTTTTTAGATTAGTCTTAATTTAAGTTTTATTTCTATATTTTGCAGTTGTGTTTAACTACTGTATGAGAAGAGTAAACAACTTGGAGACTATCCCGTGTGATCTAGAAATTGAGCGAACATTTCATAGACTTTGAAGAGAGAAACAACAAAGTGTTGCTACAGTAAATACAATCACTGATCAATAAGGCGAATAGCAAATCCAAGAGCATATAGTAGCTAACAATCATTGATTCAGGGATTCTGCTATTCCTTTGGTACAAGCAATTCCATCGAGCATCTGTAGGCTAGCTATTTAAGCAAACAATTTCGAGATCAAACAAGCTATTATCATCATGATTCAAACCTTAGTTCAGTTTGGGGGCCTTCCAAATAATGATCCTAATGGCCATATATCAAACTTCTTGAAGATTTGTAACACTTTCAAACATGCGATGCATAATTGATGCAATTCATTTAAGGCTTTTTCCTTTCTCATCGAGGGATAAAGCTAAAGCATGGTCAAATGCACTCCCTATTAGCTCAATAAGACAACAAAAATAAGGAATGATATCACATCATTAATGCAGCAAGATTTTGAACCATTGTACGAAGCATGGGAAAGATACAAATAATGACTTCGGCATTATCCTCATCATGGTCTTCCAAAGTGGCTTTAGGTGCAAACTTTCTATAATGGTTTGAGTGGGCAGGTTCGAACCACCATTGATGTCACTACGTGAGGAGCATTAATGGCTAAATCAATTTATGAGGCATATGATTTGTTGGAGGAGATGGCTACAAACAACAACTAGTGGCAAACAAAGCGACCAATGCATAGGAGAGTAGCTAGAATTCATGATGTAAATGCTTTTTCAGCATTATCCGCTCAGGTACTTGTTCTAACTAAAGCTTTAGAATCTTTTGATACTAATAGTGTGCAAAGTCCTTTTGTAGCTTGTGAGTATTGTGTAAATAATCATGCAAGTCATTAGTGTCCAAGCTCAACAAAGACAATGATTTTGTACATAATAGACAGCAGAACAACCCCTATTCCAACACTTACAACCCAAGGTGGAAGAATCATCCCAATTTCTCTTAGGCTAATAATCAAGGTTCATCCTTAACTCTAAGGCCAAATGCACCTCTAGGATTTCACTAGCAAGTCAGCGCATTTATTTTAGAAAAGAAACTATCAGTGGAAGATCTGCTAAGACAATATGTGACTCAAAATGATAACATTATACAAAGTTAAATAGCTCTCATTTAGCGTCAAGCAACATCAATTCAAAGCCTTGAGATTCAAGCTGGTGAAGTTGCCAATTTATTAAACAACTGGCTTCAAAGAACATTGCCTAGTGATACAGAGGTGAATCCAAAGGGAAAAAGTAAGGAACAAATTATGGCAATCACCTTGAGGAGTGAAAAAGAGGTTGAAAATAATGTTAAGCAAGCTAATCTTCAAGATAAGTCTATTGAGAATGAAACGTTGATTGAGACAGTTGACAAGCAAATTCAAGAGAAGGAAGCAAAAGCAACTTTACCACCACTACCCTTTCTTTACCCCTTCAGAAACAAAAGCTTGATAAGCCCTTCCAAAATTTCCTAAGGTATTTAAAAACCTACACATCAACATTCTTTTTGTAGAAGCTTTAAAGTAAATGCCATCATTTGTGAAGTTTCTGAAGGACATATTGACAAAGAAGAGGAAATTGAAAGACTTTGAGACAATTACACTCATTGAGGGGTGTAGCACAATAATCCAAAACAAGCTTCCACTAAAGCTTAAGGACCCAAGGAGTTTTTCTATCTTTTGTTCAATTGGTAATTTTAATTTTTCAAAAGCTCTACATGATTTAAGTGCTAGTATCTCAATTATGCCTTTGTCTGTTGCTAGGAAAATTGGATTGAAGGAGATTCAACCCACTACAATCACCTTGCAACTAGCTGATAGAACGATAAGGTACCTTTATAGGGTGATAGAAGATGTCTTGCTTAAAGTTGAGAAGCTGTTCATTCTAGTAGACTTAATAATACTTGAGATGGAGGAGGATCAAGAAGTTCTGATCATACTAGGACATCCATTCTTTGCCACTACAAGTACACTAATAGATGTAAGAGAAGGCAAAATAACCTTTAGAGTTAGAGAAGAGGTGGTTGAATTTACTAATTTCAATGCAACTAAGAGTTTCAATGCACTTTATATTTATGCTTTTTTGCACATTTCTTTTTAAATTTTATATCAAAGTTTAAATCACATCTTTTACTTATAAACATACATTTATTAAATTAAATACATAAATACTCTTATACTACTCCCATTACTATCAATAACGAATTATTTTCTTTCAAAAATAACACCCGGTTCTCACTCTAATCTATACCTTTATATTAAAACTCTATCTTAAGGGCTTGAATTAGGTGTCATTTGGCCTAGCCAATTGTGTGACATATGGCACTCAATTAGGATAGAAAAAAGCTACTTTGGAAGGCCCTATATTGCTACCACATAGACTGATTGATTGATGTCCATGTGGTTAATCCATTTAGCCTTTCGGGCCTTTAGAACGTGTTTGCCATTCTTGAAAAGGTCAAGGTTTTATTTTTCATTTTATCTCTTACTATAAGGTTTTTTGGGATTTTTGTATTTTTGAGAGGGCTTAGTGGTCACTTCTCATTTTTAGTCTTTAAAAAGTTTTTTTTTTGCCCTTTTCTCCTTTCTTCTGTTTCTTTTCTTTGCTTTAGAGAGGGCTTTTTAGGTCATGTGTCCCATTGATATAGGCATGGCATTTTGGTCTTTTTCTATTGCCATGCTTTTAGATTTTTTCCCTGCACTCTAGGTTTTTCCACCAACCCTCTTTCTTCTTTCCTTTTCTTCATTTTTTTGTTTATGTCTTCTTTTTTTAATTATTATTTTCTTTTACAATTTTATTTTGTGTTCTTTCTTTGTTTCAATGCTTTTTTGGACATTTTCTTTACTTTTTGATTAGTTCAAGTGGTGTTCTTCTTCGTTTCTTTACATTTTGTGTTTCAATTTGCAATTGTTGTTTTTTCTTCTCTTTTTTTTTTGGCATTTCATTTTCATTGTTCTTTTACTCTTTATATCTTTCTCTTCTTCATTTCTCTCTTTTTTCTTACCTTTCATAGCTTTTCACTTCTATGATTTTGATTTCTTCTTTTGTTTTAATTTGTGGGTTTTGTGATTTGAGTGTATTTATTTGTAAGTTCTGCTCTTTTTTAATTTGCTTCATATTTTCATTTTGCAAGTTTTATTCTAATTATTTTCTTTCATGGTCTGGGTTATTTCTTATTTTATTTTATTTTCTATTGAAAACACACAGACAGAATTAATGAAGTAAATCAAACCAAAAAACATGAGGATTCATCTCGTTCTATGAATGGTACAATTTAATCATATGTTATCCTATTTTAAGCTTAATTCTTGTATTTCCTTAATCATTGTTTATTATTCTATTTTTTTATTTTATTTGCTACTCAAAGTACATTATCCAATTTATGTGTGTGACATGCACATGATGTTATTATACAATGCATGGCATAAATCTCGATAAATGTCAAATGAAAACCTTTATTAAGAATATTTCTAGAATGCATCCATCATACTGATGGGACTTAGGGATACTCTCTCACGTAGGGAATTATTTGGGAAAACTCGCATTCGCAAGCTTATCAAACAAATCCCATCATCGAGGTAATCATTTGTGAGTAAAAATAATCTTTTCACATAATACAAACCCTAATACAAATGAAGGCTTTTTATTAAGAACATTCCTTAAGCCCTTTTATCATACTAGTGGAACTAAGGGATATTTTTTCACCTAGGGAATTTTTCAAACAAACTTGCCTTTGTAAGCTTTCTTGAAAAATCCCATCATCGAAGCCTTGGCTTGTGTACAAAATATATCGAGATGCTATGACATTTAAATAATGCAATGATGGTGCATGATGCGCTATAAATTTCAATGTTTATCGTCATTCATACCTTATGTTCATTGTTATTATTATTTTCCATATTATTATTTTCCCTTTTTATTTCATTTTCATTTTATTCTTTTTCTATTTTATTAACTTCTTTTCTTATTAATATTTGAAAAAAAATTATTCAGATTACAATATGGGACTAAAATGGCAATCGACTTTTTTTTTTTTTTTACTTGTCTTTATTATTATTATTGTGTGGGCTTGTTAGCCCATAGCCCTAAATGGCCTTTGTTGAACCCAGTTGATAAATTGAGTCTCAGACCCATTAAATCTTTAAGCCCCACTAAAATGAATAAAGAAACAAAAATGAAATTAAAAAGCAAAAGAATAAAAGTCAGAAAATAAAAAAAAAGAAATCAAGCGTGGACAAAAAAAGGTGTCTATAGTTGCCATACAAGTAAAGAAGAAAATTCTTTTATCTTTATGGTGATTACATTGTTGTTGATTTTTTTTTTGTATGAATTTTTCTGTTTATAAGTTGATTGGGTTTTTGGATTAATTTGTTGGAATGTGTTTGATTAATGTTGTTTTATTTTGCTATACAATCTTGATTTTTGTAGGTTTAAAATAGTTTCCAAATATAATTATTTCAAGTATTTTAAATATTGTTTTTATTTTATTTCTTGATTTCTTGATTTTCTATTTATTCAGGCTTTTATTATTTAGGTTCAAAAAAAAAGCTTTTATTATTTAGGTTCTTTATTATTTTTATTTTTATAATGTTGCTTCCATACAGAAACCAGAAACCTTTCATGTCAGTTTTTAATTTTTTTTTTCTTTTTATCTCATTTGATTAAGTGCGTGGTTATATTTTTACTATTATAGACAATGATCTACTTATACCTTTGCCCATTGTGATATCGAATTCTTTATTTATGTTTCTCTCTTTTAATTTTTTGTTATTCTTTCTATTAATGTTTTTATTTCTTTACTAATTACATTTACAATTTTGTCTTTCTTTTTTTTTAGAAAAATTGCCATACAAGTAAAGAAAAAAAATTCTCTTATCTTCGTGGTAATTACCCATTGTTATTGATTTTTTTATACATGAATTTTTCTATTTTATAAATTGATGTGGTTTTTAGATTAATTTGTTGGAATGTGATTGATTTGTGCTGCTTTATTTTGTATCTTATCTCATATGTATCATATAAGCTTCAATTTTCTTTTATTTCTTTATTTCAATTATCTTTTGTGTAAAGATACATCCATTACTGAAAATATATTCCTTAATTTACATATTTGTCATTATTATTTTTGTAATATATTTATATATAAACTCATTTAATATTTTTATTGTAATTACTTATTGATTATTCAAGAATGTCATAGGTAAGTGTATTTGTACAAAATATAGTAGTCATACTTTTTTTTATGCTGGTTTGAAGTTTTTATGGTGTATTTGTTGGTATCTCTATCTTTTTGGCATAGTGTGCAACTTCTATGGCATTTTTGCTCTATTTTTTCAATTTTAATATGTTTCTTTTATTTCATTGTCACAATTAGTTTGCATTATGATATCTTGTTTAACTTTTAAACCTTTTTTTGTATACATCATCTCTGGAATTTGAGTTTCTTATTGATTACAACTACTGACACCCTTATGAAAGTTTTATAAATTGTGAAGGTATTTCCATCTTTTTTGTGTGGTCTACACTTTTTATGTTATTTTTGTTGTAAATATATCTATTGTTTGGTTTTTTGCTTTGTAAACGTATTTCTGTCTTTTTACTAGGATGTGCAATTTCTTTAATATTTCTGTTGAAATGCTATGTTTTAGGCATTGTTTTCAACTTTTATGGCATTTCTAATGGGAATCATAAACTAAATGAACTTACAAAAAAAAATTTAGTTTGTTGTTGATTGAAACTGTTAAGGCCCTTTTAAGATTTTTATAAAATTGTATAAGTATTTCTATCTTTTTACTATGATGTGCAATTTCTATGATATTTTTGTTGAAATTTTGGGTTTTTAGCACAGTTTGCAACTTTATAAATTTTTTTATGAGAATCCTAAACTAATGAACTTATAAAGAAAACTTATTTGTAGCAGCTTATTGTGGTTTGTAGTTTTTATAATATTTATGTTGGTACTTTTGTGTTTTTTGCATGATATGAAACTTCTATGATATTGCTACTTCCTTTGTAGAAGTTTGGTTGTGTTGCTTCTATTTCATTATCGTAATTGATTTGTATTTCTAAACCTGAATTTTTATCCATCAGTTTTGGAACTTGAGTTTTTTGTTGATTATATTTTGTGATTAGGTTCTCTCTCTTGACAAGTCGAATGGAATTTTGTTAATTGCTAAGACCATCTTTCAATCTGCTTTCTACATTTATAATAAAAGTTACCTTCAAACTTAATTGGTTGATAGCTTACATATAATTAAATTTAATGAAGTTAAAAGCTATTCAAATATTAGCTTATTTTTAGTTTATCTGCTTTTCAAAGTAAAAGCTGGATCCAATAGTATTTTGTAAGAAACTCTAAAAAAAATTTTAAAAAAATAAAATTTTTATAAAAAAAGCTTTAAAAAAAGCGCCAAATATGAGCTTTCTCTTCTCTTTTTTTTTTAAAAAAAATATATGCCAACTTCTCAAGAGAATTATTTTTTTTCCCAAAAAGATCCTTTATCAAAAAATACCCCTTTCCTCTCTCCTTATCAATCTCCCTTTTTTCTCTTCCTTTTCGTAAATCATCTTAGGGTTTTTTTTGTTCTTAAAAAAATTAAAAGAAAAGAAAACACAAAATTCAAAACTGCATTCAAGTATTATTTTTTTTCTTTCTATTTTTTTTTCATTTTTTTTCTATCATTTTTTTTGTGCTTTGAAAACTTTTTTTATTGTTTGATGTTTCTCAGTTTATTTCTTGATATGACAATTATGTGATGTTTATTTGCTCTTAACTTCTTTCTAATGTATATAATATTTGTTGATTATTATCGAAATAATTAATCAAATAAGTCAATGGTTGTTGAGATAAATTAGATAAAAATTGAAAAGTCAATATTTGTACACATTTATGGTAACTCAGTTTTAAAGATTTTTTTCTTTTAGGTATAGGCAATACTACAAGAAATTTAAAATAGACTTTAATTCTTTTGGCAACAAGAATTGCAAAATCCTTGAATTTCTTAGTAGTGAATTTTATATTTAAGCTAACAGTATCCAACAAATGATGTGGCACTTCTTGACAAAATAAATAATCTATTAAAAAATAAAAAAAAAAGATAAAAGCCAAAACAATTTTGTTTATAGAGGGGAACTTTGTTGGTGAGGACATCAAGACCTTGATAGACTTGTATGAAATTAGCGTTGATGATTTCAATAGGAAAATGGACTGCTAAATCGATAGCTAAACGTGATTTTCTTGACCCATTTGGATTCATTATTAATATTACTTTGGATTCTCTTCCTTGAATGTAACATCAATTTTGTTCAATTTCAAAGGTTAAAAATTTCAAGCCAATTTTTAAAAAATAACTACAAATATTTTTTTATATTCTTGTTCTATCTTTTAGCAATTCATAATATTATAAGGGAAATTATATTTTTTTCACTCTTATCTTTTTTTACTTGATTCAATTTTTTTCTTTTGATTTATTAAACATTCTTTATAGTAATTTTAATCAAAATTAAAGTTTATATAAGTTATTTTACCAAATAGCTTATATATAAAAAAGAGCTTATAAAAAGTAAATTTACCAAACAGTTTTAATTTAATTTTAAATGCTATTATATTTCATAATAGTTTTTAAGCTAAAAAAAAGTCAAGTCAAATATGTTCTTACCTTCAAATTTAATTATCTGATAATTTACATATAATCAAATTTAATGAAGATAAAAGCTATTTAAATACTATTTTAAAATTAATTAATGTTTTATTTTTTACTTTGTTTCCTTCCACCTTAATCATTGACTACTTCTTGCCTGCGTGATGGTTTAAATAAATTCAAGTACAAAGGAACCATTTCCACCTCAAGGAAAAAGATCACCACCAAAAAATAAAACCCAAGTATCAATGAGTAGTTTGATTTTGTATCAAAAAACATATAAAAATTGAATGTTTCAGACAACATAAAAAAAAAACCACATTAAGGAATCACCACATTTGCTAAAATGTTTTTTGGTCAAAAGAACCTTCCAGTTCCTATACTATTTAATTTTATTTAATTTAGTCTTTGTACTCAAAATTAAAACAATTTATTTTCTTAATGTTATGAATTGTGTCAATTTAGTCATTTCCCTTAACGACATCCAATTATACCGTTCAAGGATGACGTTAGTGTTAACGTGTCACATTTTAATGACATGACGTTTGAGATGATGACATGGCATGCCACATGACACCAAGTGATGATGTGGTAATACCACATGGCACTATACGATGGCATGGCAATGTTGACGTGGTATTGGCATGCTAACAAGTTAGTACCACATGGCAGATCAAAAAAAGTTTTTAAAAACATTCTATCATGTCATAGTGATTAAATTGAACAAAATATATAATATAGGAACTAAATGAAAAAAAAATTAAGATGTTAAGGGACTAAATTGAAAAAAAATATTTAAAAAGTACAAATCTTTAAGTAGATTATTGATATGCTTATGAATTAGCTAAATATTTAAGTTTAAAAGATTTATTATGTTAATATATATATATATATATATATATTTTCTTACTGAATTATTTAATTATCAAATATGTAAATTAATTTATCTTTTTTACAAAAAATAAGTTTGAATTTTTCCTTGTATAAAAATTTTTTTTAAAAATTTCATAACTAAAGTCAAATTTAGATGAATAACTTGCATTATATTAAAATAAAATAATATAAAATGACTAACTATGTTGATTTAGTTAAAATTTTCACAATTTATAAATACATATTCTTTTGAAATTATTCAACTCTTACCCAATTTACTTTTTATTTAAATTTACTCAAATTAGCAAAATATTTTGATTTAGTTATAACTTTCACAATTTACAAATACACATTCTTTTGTAACTATTTAACTCTTACCCAATTTACTTTTTTATTTAAATTTACTCAAAATTTCTTATAAAATGATTTTATTTAAATTCAAATACCATAATCAAATTCTACTAATTTAAATTTAAATTATTAATTTGGATATCCAAAAATTTTGTTAATAAAATAAAATGGTACCAATATTTACAGTTATATTTAACTTTATTAACCATAAATGCAATCTTTAATATAAGAAATTTCAACTTAAAAAATATAATTTGAAATATTAAACAAAATAAAAATATAAAATATAAATAAAAAATTAGAATGGTGGAGTTCAGATTCTATTGTTGTAACAAGAGGTTTGTCATATCCAAATTAAGCAAGTTAAAATAAAAAATTATTTTTATAATCATCGTTAACTCCATATCTCCGTTCTTCATTTTTTTAAAAGAAAAAACTAAATCAATATATTTTGCTAATTTGACTTTAGCTTAAGTTAAAAACCAAGTTAAATAATTTTTAAATTTTTATACTATAATAAATTGAAGAAAAAAGAATTTATTTAGTCATTTTATATTATTTTACGTTAACATAATATAAGTTATTTATCTAAATTTGACTTTAGGTATAAATTCTTTTTAAAATTGTTTTGATAGAAAGAGTATTCAAACTTAAATTTTGTAGAATGCCAATGCCATATCAGCATTACCACATCATCATATAGCACCACGTGGCATTGTCAAATCATCGCTAAGTGCCACGTGACATGTCATGTCATCATCTCAAAACGTCTCGTCATCAAAATGTGACACATCAATACTGACGTTATCTTTTAATAATAAAATTAGATGCCATTAAAAGAAATGATTAAATTGATATAATTTTTAAAATTAAAAAACTAAATTGCTTCGATTTTGAATATAAAAAATTAAATTGAATAAAATTAAAAAGTACAAGAACTGAAAGGGTCTTTGGATCAATTTTGTTTATTAATATCTTTTTTGCTCTCAACAAATTGTGACTTGGATATTCAAACTACCTTTTAAGTTTTTTTTTTTGTTTTTTGGACAAGGGCAGTGATACTTAAGAGGATAATTACCCAACATGCACCCACTGACCACGCACTCACTTTACTACAATTCAATAGAATGTCGTGTACGAGCTTCCGATATCAAGATACAATTATGCTATTTACTATCACATCAAATTTCACTATGCTATTTTTTGTGCCTTCCTGAAAGTGTCAATCCTCTATAGTAAAAACAATGAAATAACCGCGACATGTACGAGTAGTTTGATTAGTCAAAATATTATTATTTATTTATTTATTAATATTATAATAATCTCGAATCGGATCTGGACTCAGAAATATAGTCAAATACCCAACCCGAACCGCACTAAGCCCTCGGGCATCGTTCTAGTTGCAGTAATAAAAAAGCCGTAATATTGGTTGGCGTAAGGAAGGTGGGTTAGCAAAGAGACAGCCTCTCTTCGAGTTAGGGTTAGGGTTTTCTTTTCTTCATTGGGTTTCCATTTTATCAAGAGATTTAGAAGCTCCCAAACCCCTTTCGTGTAAACGCCTGCATTTCACCTCAAGCAATTTAGCGTCTGCAGCAGAAGCTTTTGCAATACAGGGTTAGCAATCTCTGCTAGTTTCACCGATTCTTCCGCCACCTAGAGTTACGTTTGACTCTCTTCAATCCTTCTCTTGTTCGTTTTCGTTACTTTTTTAAAACCTTAGGAACTTTGGATTGGGATAGCATGTTTCTGCGAAATGGGATATAATTTTATTAGCTTAATTGAATTTTAAACTCAATTAATGTTTTAAGCGTTGTGCTATCATCTCATGTAAACTAGAAAATTTGTAGTTTAATTGAATTGTATCAAAATTATTTACTTGCTTGCTTGGAAGAGATCTAAATATTGGGACTCATGCCTTTACCAATGCAATCCTCATCTAAAGTTTTAATTTGTACTAAAAATAAGACTAAGTTGATATAATGTTATTTATTGGTAGTATCATCATGAGTCAATTTTTGTAACCATTTGTCCTCCTGAGATACATTATTAGGTTGAAGCTAGACGTGCTTTTATGTGTTGGCTTGCCATTCTGTAAGTTATCCTAAATGGGTATTTTCTAGAAGATTGTCTTAGGTCTGTAATTTTTTCCCCCTTGCCAGCTAAGTTCCATTGTTTGTGTGTCATTTGTTTTTTAAAGTAATTTGTTATCAATATTTGTTTAGTGAATGTTATTCTTATATCATCATTATGTGACATTTCTTTGATTATATAGTTTCTGATGTTGTAGAAGAACTGTTGTAATTGTATCACTGGAGAAGAACAAGTGCTTGAATTAATTTAATATCTTTGTAATTGCCTTATTCACGGCATGGACAACGAGAACAATGACAATGATTTTACCTTTTGTCAGGCAAGTTAAAATTCTACATCTTTCATAAACTTAAACTATAGCTTTTTGATTGGCTGTATTGACTCAATTATCAAGAATCAGCTTTATTACTCTATTGTACGTTAAAATAAACTTGAGTACTGGATACTTTTAATTTATTATCAGAAAGTTACGTCAAATCTATGGTTTTTGATTTAGGTTGGCTTGCCTACTGATCAAAACGGTGTGGACACAACGAATCTTGTAGCTGATATTGGTGGTATTACCATCAAAGATGAATTCTCAAATAGCATTGATAGTAGTCAAAATGGTGGTTTTCTCTGGAAAGATAAACAACCAAATAATGCCACCTTGGGAAAGCAGGCTGCTGTTGGTTCTTTGACTGTCAATGTTATAGACGCATCATGTCTGAAACCATCTTGTGAATCATCGAGACAAGTAGCATCTGGAGATGCAGATGCTTCAGGAAAGAAAGCAGAAAAACCTAAAATTTCTACTAGAAAGCCTGCACCTCGGACCAAAGTTCCTTTTGAGAAAGGATATAGTCAAATGGACTGGCTTAGGCTTACTCAAACGCATCCTGACCTTGCAGGTAAGTTGTGAAACGGTTTCTTCGTGAGATTGTTTTGCATTTGCCGTATTCCTTTGAAATTGCATTGCCAACTGCACGTTACTTCAATGTTTTTACCATAAATCATGTGTTTCAGGATTGAAAGGGCAGTCAAATAGGAGGCTTATTTCAATGAGTGAAGTTAAGCAAAATCAAACAGAAGGTTCCATGTGGACTGTTCTGAAAGGACGTGTGTACAATATATCTCCATATATGAAGTTTCACCCTGGAGGTAAGGACATGATTTTCCATTGTGGGAGTTTGAACCCTTGGTGGATTCAACTCCCTGTTCTTTGATAAATTTATCGTATTTTGAGATTTATCTGGCCCAATTATATTATCCGCATTTCTCTCAGGTTGAAGTTGATGCAAATGCATATTGATTGTTTTCTGACAGTCTATTCTCTCTTTTAGTCAAGTGCTTATAGTTTTTGCAGTGTAGGAATGGGCATGTAGTTGAAGATTTATCTGCCTCTCAACTCTGTAGTTTGAAAAAAAAAATTTTCATTTTTTATTTTCTTGCTTTGGTTTTCAATGAAGATGCAAAACTTTTGAATTATACTTTATAAAACTGTTTGATTTTTCATTTTAACTATTGTACCATGAATAGACTCCAAAACTTTTTCATTTTAACTTTTCAAGCTAAATTCCTCGATTTCTTTTTTTTTTCCTCACAAATGAATAGACTCCAAAACTTTCACCGGCAGGGTAAGCACATTTAAATGCGGTCAGGTGCATATGTTGTGGTTAGTTTAATTATATTTTTGGAGTTCTTCCCTAGAATTTGGTCGAAATTTGGGTTAAAGAGCACCAAAGAAGCTAATTATGTGGTGGCAAAACAACTTTTTCTTTAGTAGAGCGATATATTCGTTGTTGTTTAATTTTTGTTGGGGGAGCTGATTGAGGTATCCTGAGGTCTCTCTGCAATATCTTCTCTATATAAAGTTAAACATAACTTTACAATTGGTCAAACTAGAGTTCTATCGAATTGTCTGTTTTTTTTTTTCCAATTTTCATGCTTAAGTATCTTCCTTTTTTGTTTTTGCCTTTTTTCTTTGAAGGCAACCACAGAGGAAACATGAAGATGAGTTTTAAGTGGTGCCTAAGAGAATGAAAAACTAATCTAATTGACATTACTGTTGATTTTGTTGATATCTTTGTGTTAAACTCATTAGCCTTTATTCTGATTCATTAGGGGTAGCTCCATGATAGTTATCCAATGACGATGCTTATTTGATGCCAAGTTCCAGGAAAAGATTTAGGAAATTTCTTGTTGTTGAGGGTTCCTCTTATTGATCATATTTTCCCTTTAAATTCTAGGGTGTTACTCTTGAAGGTTGTTATGTTTGAAGAATTCTATTAGTCATGGTAGCATCATTTAGAATATGGTGTTATTATGTTTTTTTTTTTTTTACATTATTTTATCCATGAATTTTGTAGTTTTATAATAAATATATTGTCTGAACAGGCTTATTAACCTATTTTGACCAAATCACTTTTCTCAGGTGTTGATATGCTCATGAAGGCAGTGGGAAAAGACTGCACAGCTTTATTCAGTATCCTTTTTTTTTTTTTTTTGGAAATTATTTGTTATTTTGGTTGGTCACCCCGATAATGACAAAACTTTATGCATGTTTTAGAGCTCAAATAAATTTAGACTAAGATTATAGTACTTATGTGCATTTAAATTTGACGTTTTCCATTTAGGATTTTTTTTTTTCAATTAGGTGCTGTACTAATTAGATGCTCATACTCATTTGAGATGGTCGTGCAATCAGATATAGGGAGGTCTTATCATCATATCCAAAATGTTCGGATCACATGTCCAAATTTCTTGGTGCAAGTATAAAACTGCTATTTCCTTGTCTTTTGAATGATGGAGGCAGTCCTTAACCTGTCTTTTAGACAAATACCATGCTTGGGTAAACTCAGAATTCTTACTGGAAAAATGTCTGGTGGGTACTTTGGATGATAGTGAAGGCAGTAACAGATAATAAAACTTCTTGGGACTTGGCTTCATCGGCATCACTGCTGCTGAGGGACATAGTGCAGGAAGAGAGTGCAATAATATCCTCTTAAGTGGTCAAACTCATATTATTCACATTTTATACATCTGATTTTGTACAAGATAGTGAATGAAATAAAGTTGTACGTACACATTGTGCAATAATAATATATACTAGCCGGTGATATTTATTTAGTCATATTAACCCCTTGATTTGGTGATGTGTTGGAACTCAATTTTCAAGTTGAATAAACAATTGATCTGTTTGATGTTGACCTTCCCTTCTATGGATCTATGAATTCTTACATTCAGAAATGTTTGCTGGATATGGTTGAGCATGCAAATCTATTAGTCTCTCTGTTGTGAACAGATCCAAAGTCGTCAATCCTTGTGTGGCAGTAAGAGCTAAGAAGATCGTTGTCCTGGCTGTAACATCTATGAACTTGAAGCTTGCAGGCCTGAATTTTCACCCTTTGCTCGAGATGTGAAGGGAACTTTGACAGCATCTTTGGTGGTAAATGCCTCCACCATCATTTGTCCATGGCAACCATTTCGAGCATCTCCAATGATGAATGTGAGGTTATATAACTTGTTCGGGACAAGTCAGAGAAAATGGGCAATGGCATTTTCTCTCCCTGCAAATACGAGCAACTGTGGCATGTCCAGCAGGGGCTTTGGAGCGTTTTGAATCAATGACCTCCACAGCTTTAAGTGATTCAAAGGTGCAGCCCGGGGGTGGGGATGTGAAATCCTCCTGGCGAAAGGAAGTAGGACACCTTTGTAGAGCTCACTGTGGCCGTCGACCAGACCATCTGAAATGTTTAAATAATGATTTAAACGAGTTGAGCTTAGGAAAAGTTCACAGACACTATGTTTGGGCTTTGGACTGACTGAGAAAAAATGTAGACTGGGGGTTTTACGTACACTTCTTTATCTGAAGTATTCCAAGTAACTAACTAATTTTCTCCTTAAAATTTCCACTCAAATTTAGACCATGACGAAGCCAGACAATACGAGGGCAGTGATGATTTTGCTACAAAGTGTGGATTGACATTCTGCCTTAATTTCCAATGAAAATTCTCATTTTTTCAAGGAAAATTAGATCTACAGTTGTCCATTTAGGATGCAAAATTAGGTACATGGAAGGCTACAGACAAAAGTGATTTTATTTAACGGAGAGATTGTAGTACCGAAAAAGCAAAATTAGATTGAAAAGCTTTGAACCTACTACATTTTTTTTGAATGGTTACGATCCTTCACATGTTAGCAGACACACATGATGTTTTGGATAAAACATAACTTTCGAATTGTAGTGAACTCACAAAAAACTAGTTCTTAACCAGCATGTCCTTTCAAATGCAACCATTGATTATCTATGAACACTCCACATCATGAATACACCATTTTTCTGATTCCAAAATTGATCCATTCTTAGTTTCAAGTATGAGCAAATAAACAAAAGAAGAGTAGACAAAAAAGTCAAGAAAAAGATCTTAGTTTATTTAACTTTTGAAGTCTTAAGTTTGGATAAGATAGAGTCGCATAGTCTTGATTAAATCTAACAAGATGAATCCTATATAGTGTATCAATACATCGGATATTTCCGATTACACAATGAATCATTCGAAAATGATATAATGGGATTGCCATTAAACATTATCAGCCTTGATTCCCTAGCTACCAAGGTTGAAGAGTTAAGAGAAAAATTACATGACAGCTAGAAATATAACAAGACGATGATGACTCGGCAATTAATATTTGATCTGCAAAGTAATGAAACAAGTCAAATCATTTTTATTATTTTAAGAGCGAGAAACAATTATGAATTTGACATGAGTGCTATTTATGAGACTTAGAGATGTCGGTGATGTGGCCAATCACATGACAAAAGATAATGGAAATGAGGAAAGATGGGCAGGACAAGGCTAAAGTGAAGGGAAATGAAGCAGTAAGAATTCTCTTTCCCTAGTTTGGTTGGGTGCAATCTCGTCGAATTTCACCTTGATTTCCTGTCAAAACCCCTACACGGCCTAGCTTGGTAATGGCAGCCACAAAAGCATTTTGAAAAGCTGCATTGTTTGAAGCGAAAAGTTTGACAGTGTTTCTTGATCTGCGATCAGTAAATAGTATCTGATCAGAGGTGAAGAGACCCTTTCCTTGCTGAAGATTCTTGTAGTAGACATTGTCGAATATCCGAGGTGTGGTTGGGTCCATGTTGATGGCAATTCTGGGGTCAACATTTCTGGGGCACATTTGCCTAAGCTGCAAAGCGTATGCAAAGTTGAGAGAAGGGTCAATCTTGCTCCGGGGGCTGAAGTTGTAGATTCGATTGGAGAAACGCCCGCAATGGGAGAATCCCAGGGTGTGTGCACCTGTTCAAAACATCACAACCAACCCTAAGTATATGTTCAAAGTTGGGAGGTGAATTAGAGATTGCATGGTTATGACTAAGAAATGCAAGAGAAGGTGAATGGTTTACCTGATAATGCAATCATATCGGTCTGAGTGAGGCCGTGCCTGGCAAACATGGAATTGAGCTGGTCTAAGTTAAAGTCAGGGTGAGGAAGCTGATTTTCAACACTGGCTTTTGTGGATATCCTCCCATCACGTCTTCCCAACTCCACTCGATAATTCGGTCCTCCGGTCTGAACGAAATTAATTCATTAATTTATTAATTAATTAATTTATATATATATATATATATATATATACTTTTTGTCCGCAACAGAAATAACACTTTAGATTAAAATATGACAAGGAGATTTCTTTTAAATAATAACTAAATTCAAATGATATTTTCCTGGGATTTAATAAAAATATATACATAAATTTCTATTAATAAATTAAAAATATGTAAAATTTTCAATATAATTCGATGTTTTAAAAGTTGAACCCATCGCTGAATTGAAAAGCAATCGAAAAGTCAAATGTTTATTGTATTTAACATTTATTTAATACCAAAATCATATTTTAAAAAACACTTCCCTCTCCAATCCGATTTTAAAAACATTGGTATAATTCATATGGCATGTATAAAGGATTGAATAAAAATTAAAGTCTAACTAATTTTTTTTAAAAAATAGAATACAAGTTACAAAACACTTAAAAGGAATTAGATAATTAGAAAAAAAAAAAGGAAGAGCAGAGAATATTACATGCATAATTCATTCTGCAATTCTCAAAAAGAAATTGATCCTGTGAAAAAAAAAATAACAACTAAATTTTCTTTCATTATATTCTAAAAATATATATTTTATAAGTATAGAAAGAGTTTACTCCTCGCAATGATTAGTATACATCAGTATACATGTTCATTAAGAAAAAGATAAATTCAAAATTTAAAGTGTTAAAAAATAGAATTTAATATTCGATATTAAAAAGAGTAAAAGAAGCAAATTATTAATCAAAATTAGAACTAAAAATGTGAGCAAAATTATAAAATTAGCGTATCAATTATAAAGTCTTGTAAAGGTAGTCAACTTATACTCCTTTTATCTCCTAAACATGTACAGTATGCTAATGTAATTTTTAACTATGGCTTCATTTTATTTTAATATATTATTGATTAAAATATGAAAAAAAATACTTTCTAAAATTCTTGAAATGAAGAGTTGTTCATACATATTTATAAAAATTCAATTTAATAAATATTTAAACAATCGAAGATAAAAATTTAAAGAAATTAGGCCATAAAAAAAATCAAATTCAAACATTATTTAGGAGAGGGAATTAGGAGTAAATGTGAAGATGGAGGAGTGAGAAACAAAAATGCATGGTTTGTTGAAAAGTAGAGATAGAAATAAAGATTGCATGTATACCAAGGCTATGACATCTCTAGTGGCAAGAGCTAGAATGTCTGCACATGAAACTTTGTTTCGGCACCGAGGATTACTATCAAGAGCCGCCTTGGCTTTGATCACTGTGTCGAATCCATCTCCCGCTAGGGATGTGTCATCAGGATGATCCTTCTCCGCGTTCCCATTGCCCGCCAGCATCACCGAAGCATCACATCCCTATATGTATAGATACACACACACACACACACGAGAGAGAGAGAGTGGGTGAGTACGTAAGGACAGATACGGGGACGGCCAATAATAGATACAAAGTCTTAAGCAATTAATTCACTTCACTTACACGAACAAAGCAATCGTGGAAGAAGAGCCGAAGAGTTCCGGGAGCTGTGACAAAGGTTTGCTGGAACTTCGTTTGGACTGCAGAGCGGACAATAGACTCAACATTGGGGCATGTTTTTCTATAGAAGTCTGGTCTAAGCCGAGTCTGAGCAGAAGCGATTGTGAAGAGGAGAGGAAGAAGGATACATGAGACAACAATTATGCTTTTGTTTTCCATGACTTAGCTTTTCTTCCTTCACATGGATTGAGTTGGTCCATTGCATTATGTATTTTATAGAGAGACTTTAGAGCGGAACATGGCTGCATATGCACCCTCCATCTGGAGGCTTGAAAAATCACTATATATTGTTATCACGTTCTCAAGCAACATTATTACAAAATATTAAAATGTTTTGGAGCCTTGTGCAAATGATTGGGCCTTGGACAGATTATGGGTCTTTTCTTTATTTATTTGTTTTATGTTTCGGCTCCGGGTTGGGAGGGATAACATGCAAATAAGTTCATGCAGGAGCACAAGGAGATGATCTAAGCCTTCAATTTGGATCTCTATTTTAATTTAGTTTTGTGAAATAAACAACGGGAGAGCAAGGCCAACGCGTGTACAATATGCCAACTCAACTGCATGTTAGTGCCCAACCACTCCCAAAACAAAAGTCCAATCGAAAAGCGTTTAGAGAGGCCAAGAGGCAAAGAAGAATTCCATGTCCTTTTGTTGCGGTAGGCTAGCTGTATATGAATTGTGGAGGCTGTTGATACTCTAGAATTTGCCAATTAACTAAAGATATTGGAATTAAGAGTCGACAGCATCACTATGATTCACAATATCATCTTATCAATCTAAGTCCCTCTCCCATGGATTACGGAAATCGTAAGCCTATTTCCATTATTGTTTACTTCTTTAATCTATATATATATATATATATATATATATATATATTCTGCTGTGGCCTGTTTTGGCCTTCGGATTTCAAAGGCTTTGCCAAATCAGCGGGCTAAGATTCCAAATTTGCAAACGTGCTTCTCTTACAGTCTAAATTGGGTTTTGTTTTTATTCATCTATCTGATTTGATTTCATTCATTTGATTAATTTTTTTTTTAAAAAAATTTTAATTATTCTTTTATTACAATCAATCAAATCTTTCTACTTATATTTTACTTAAAATAATCTCTTGTAAGTAATGATTAATTAATTATTATTAATTAAAATATTTTTAATATAATAATATTAATATAAAAAATAAAAAATATCACATAATTATATCATGATGTCACATTAATATATTACACTATCATTTGTTATGATACATCAATGTCCAATGACATTTTAATTAATAATGAATCAATCATTAATCATTAATGTTTATTTAACTTAAAAAATAAAAATATAAACTTAATTGAATACAATAAAAAATTAAAATTTTATTTAAATTTTCTAAAATAATTAATTTTTTTTTTTTTACAAATTTTAGTTGAGTCTTTCTAAAAACAATCAATCCCTTTTTTTTTTTTTGGTTAAAAAAGATTACCCTTGACCTGATCATGTGATTTACTTAACTCATATCATCAGGTTTTGGAGACCATATAATCTAAAATCCAGTTGTTACATTTCCTATATATAAGCTCTACTATTTTCTTTAAGTTGATTAAAGATACCCAAGGAATTTTGTTCAGAAACTTGTCTCCAAAAGAGAAGAAAAGATAAATAATCCAACAGAATTCAATTAGTAGATTCTTACAAAGCCTGAGCCGCTGTTGAAATCACCACACAGCCCAGCCCGTAGCTCATCCGCAGCTGGAATAACAGTGTCTTTTAACATCAGCAACAACAAGAAGAAAGAAGAATAACAATTGCTCCCAAATACAATAGCAGCAAAGGAACAACGAACTTTTGCACAAGAGGAGACTCCATTGAAAAGATGCAATTTCACATCCACCATACATCAGTAATTCTATTTTAAGCTTTGTTTGGTCCACTGACACTCTCCAAATACTGTCATCCATTTGTACTTTTGGCTAAAAAACAGTCATCGCCGGAGCAACATTATTTGACAATGTCCTAGCTACTCGTGAATCCATTCTTCAACCAACAAAAATCCAGGTCAATAGAATTGTACCGTCCGGATCCATCCACATGTTGCATCATAATACCTGCATGCGCGGTAGATTCCATTAGAAATGACTACTGATTGCTTGATAACAAAGAGGTTCATCAACTTGACTGTTGTAAGCAAAACAGAATCACTTGTAGCTAATACAAAAACAGCACTATCCCTACCTACAAAACATGTTCAGGGTAGTTATAGCCAAAGACAAATACTGCAATGTTCCCTACTTTTAAATAATATAAGAGCACATACATGCAAAAGAACTAAAAGAAACTGATTGAAACCACTACAAAGCCAAAAATTATGGCCACTTAAAAACAGAGAAGTTAATCAACAGCTTGGGACAATCAAATATCTTATATATGTTTAGGGTTTATATACACTGTCAATCAACCACAAAATCACACATCATTAGTAAGTTAAAACACTTTACATCCTTAAAAATAAAAATCGATCATTTATAACATTTAATTATACAAAAAAATAAAATCATTTTTCCTTCTATTTGAACTCACTCTCACCAATTCTCTCAAAGAGAATTTAGATCTAACAAATAGCATTGCAAGAACAGCAGTGGTCAGAGTTCCGAACACATGCCCATAAAACCACAAAGCACATAATTGCACATGCCATTATCAAGAGAGACCTTGGAGATTATGTTGTATCTTGCAAAGCAAATATCACAGAATGTGCCGATTGCATACGGTTCTAACCCTTCAAAACTTGGCTTTCTCTTTCGCTTTATCCCTCCCACGTTTCCATCCTGCTGATGTGCTTCCATTTTCATTGTTGTTAACACGCATTTTCTTTCAAGTGATGATCTGCTTTTAACTAAACCAAGATGCTTAGTAATTCTGATATTTCACATCCTCTCGATAATCGAATCCACTTCATGAGGCAAAGCGGTTCATGACTCAGATGCAAAGGATGCAAGGACTTTCGCATTGTGGTTTATGGACATGTGTTCGTAACTCTGTTAAAATTTCATCTTATAAAATTTAAATTTAAATATTTTACGTCTACAAGCTTTATCATCAACTTTTTATAAAGAATACAGAGGAAGACACAAGCAAGGGCTAGATGCTGAAGAGAATGACTAGCTAAAAAAAAAGCAAAGAGATATTTAGTTTGAGAGCAAGCACCAAGCAATAGTTAAAAAAAATAGAAGCAGCAGTGTCCTTTAACCAAGACTAGACGAAAGAGTGAAAAAGTAAAGTAGAAAGGATTTGGACTTCAAAGCTTTTCACATTAAGAATCTCCACGCAAAAGCAAGTCAGGGAGGTCAATGCACTACCAAGGTAAACAAAAAGAATTACCTTGTCCAATCCAATCACAAATGGAAATATGCAGGTATCAAGGAAAGTAAAATAAGTTGTATTCTTGTTCTTTGTTTGCATTTTCGGATGTAATAAGTTTCTTTTTTAATTATTATCATTATTTTATCAAAGTTTAATAAAGTTTTTAGTTGCAAGTTCTTATATTTATCTATAAGTTTATATTTTTTATAGACAACGTTCTAAATCTGCATCAAGGATTTTCATTTTAGATGTTCATTTTATATGGTTGGCAGTAGTGCTTCATAGTAATTACAAGTTTATTTTTTTTAAGATAAAAAAGTCCCATTTACCGTTTCTTCTCTATAAAGAAGAAAAAAACCCCACAAACACTCATGTTATGTTCGCTTTCCATTTCCAAAAACACTCTCCAAACAAATTTATTGGCTGATTTGAAATAATAGACTATACTGTCTTTTACTACAATAATTAGAAGCCAAACTTCCACACATTTGCTAACAGGCAATACTCAATGAATCAAGTAAATGTGGAGGGAAGGCCAATACTGACATGTGTATGAACTAGACTGGGTGTTTAAACCACAGTAACAGGTTTTGACGTGGTTACAGTTGCAGTTTGCAGATGTTTCAAGTGTTAGATAGATCTCAGGCAACAGGGTTGAGCCTTTTTTTTCCTTTTTCTTAGATGCACAAATTTACAGGGAAAACATACAGATTTGACATTTGGAATTACAAGTCATATATTTCATCAGTTTTGAGTAATCTACATTTGTTCTTGGAGTAGTTCAATAACACCCCTCTATTTACGTCCACTCAAATAATTTTACTAATTTTTTTAATTTGAATTCACCTTATTTTAGACAAAGTAGGTTAAACTCAAGTCAAACCAGTAGTTTATAATTACTTCTTTTTACACTAAGACTCCTTTTTTTTTTTACCAGTTTACACTAAGACTCCTATCCTAAGTAAACCATTCCCCTTTAAGCTTATAGAAGTATAAATAATCAGTCATAACAGTTCATGCACCGATAGCAATGAAACAGAAAAGAAAACTAATTGCTTCCATTTAAGTTTGGTTGTTTTGCTCTTGCATTAGTGTCATTAGGTTGAGACTCCTTTCCTCATTCCTTATGCAACATCCAACATGCATGAGGATCTATGCTCCTAAAGCAGCAGCAACCTGCCCTCATCCAACTTCAGAGAAGAGAGAGAAAGAGGGCAAATAGGTGTAGAACCAGAGAGAAGGAATATAAGGGGCATTGATACAACACAATACTCCTTCATCAAGTACACAAAGTTTACAAGCCACACACTTCCTTGGCCTCAATATCACAACCAGATCAGAAAAAGATCTAAGTTGCATATAAGTTCACATTGCTTGTCACAATTTGAGGTTGAATTTCTACTTGGGCTTGAAAATAAAATTGGGGGGAAGAAGAAAAAAGCATGGAAGTAGCAGAACAGTGTTATTCTTGGTCCATGGCTAGTTTGACTCTTGCATAACTGTGCCAATAGGCACATGAATCAGGCCTTCACCAGAAATGCCAGAAAAAACACTAATGGACCAAACCTTTACATATTGGCATAAGTAACCTATCACCCAATGTTTAGAAAGAGAGAGAGAGAGAGAGAGAGAGATCAGAATTTAGAGTGCTGCTTTTAAACATTCAGCAAAAATTACCTGTACGTAATATTGACCACAGAAATGGATCTTTCAGCTGCCCAGGAGGACTTTCTGAGGATCAAGTTGCCCGCTACAATAACTAGAAGGAACAGCAGAAAGTTCTTGCCTTCCTCTCCATTCCTCACCAGGTTTCAATGTGATAGGTTTCTCAATAGCAGCAGCCTCCACGCAGAGCATATGCTTGTATTCATCATCTCCAAAATCAGCCATAGCCTTTGCCTTTTTATCCCAAGGATTCCACACCACTGCATGCAAAAACAATAAAAACATTAGTGCAAAGAACAGCTTTGGGATATTAACGTGTGAAAGGCATTCCATGCTACCCTTTTTTTGCATTTAATATATGCTGAGAGAAACTAGTGGCAACTGAAGTTCATGATATCTACAGGAACTGGAAAAAAACTCAAGCTGAAGTTCATGATACATATCAAGCATAGATCTGAAAAGAGAAAGAGAAAGTAATTCCCACAACTAGTGGCAATCATCTAACAATAATCTACATATCAAGCATATAGATCTGAAAAAGTAAAGAGAAAGTAATTCCCACAACCGGTGGCAATCATCTAACAATTATCTACTCAAGTTCACAGTCATAACTCATGTTAAAGTATTCTTATGCCCAAGAAAAAAGACAAAGTAGTTCCTCTACTATTAAGTAGCAATCAAAAACATGATAAAGCTCTATTTTTAAGTTCTGACCATGTAAATATGAATTATACTTGTTTATGTGATTGGGAGTATCAACAGAAACATTGCTTAAATATAATAAAAATCAGGCCCCCATGTACATAAAAGCAAGGACGTCAATAAAAAAGCAGCTGGACAAAATAAATCTCACCAGCATCAGGTAGTCCGTCTTTGCGTATTACAAAGGTTCTCTTCTTTTCATGATCCAGAATTGCAATTTTTGTAGGAGTACTAAGGTATATCTTGTCCAACTGTTTAACCACAATTAGAATATGTAAACAGTAAACCAAATTTAAGTGTGAACAGGTGAGAAAAAGTCATAATGAACTCACTTCTGTTTCAAATGTTATTGCATCTCCCTGTTCAGTAAAACGCTCCTTGTTCTGTAAGTTATCCAGATAATCAAGTGTCTCTAATCCTTCAACACGAACTTCACTGAATGCAAGCAACTAAGATATTTTAAATACTAATAGTATGAGCTCATCCACTGCCCAAGAATAATGTACAGTCATGAAATTAGACAATCATCAATTAACATGTTCTAGCATGAATCAGTTTTACCAGTTGAGTTGCAATACCATACTAAATGAGAAGAAACAAGCACCGACTCAATTAGTGCCTACACAATAATTAGTTAGATGAATTAATGAACTTCAAGAGGGTTAGACGTTTGCCAGATTAATTTTGAAGAAGCTGCCACGAAAGGCCTAAACTTTTACAACAATAATGCTTCACAGATCAAACAGTCATGATTCACGAACCAAATTTTATCCTAAAACTCTAAGAGAGTCTGCTATCAGAATAACTCTATCCATAAATTTTATGTGACAGTTTTTTAATTTGTTTGTTTGGGATGGGATAATGTTACACAAGAGCAATAATAAGAAGGATCATGCAACAAACAGGACTTCAGCATTGCTTGAAAATATTTTTAAGAACAGAAAACTAAATGAATGGCAAAAGCAATAACCATATATTTTCACTACGTCTACCCTTCATGGATGAATTAACTTCTCAATCAAAATGAAGATGGGTTCCTCAAATGAGTTACCTTTCACAATAAATTTGACTCTACCATTCAAAGACCAAGAGACCTATTACAAATTAGATCCCAATTTATTTAGGAAAGTACCGGATAACTGAAAACCTTTTACCAATCAGCAACGCCGAAAAAGTTATTAAACAAATGAACTTTAAGGATCATCACTCATTTGTTAAAACAGCTAAGCCTGCACTCAGTCTTTTAAGCTTTCAACACATCAGAGACATGCTTTATTGCCTCAAGAGTGTGGACTAGTCAAAAACCGCAATAAGACTAGTGCTAACCAAAGCAGTTCTGACAAGAAAACATGCCAATATATTAAACTACACCTTTAACACACACATTCTGTGCATGTTGAATAGTCAGTACATTATTGCTCATTCTCTTGTTTTATTCATATATTCATCAACTGGTTTTGCATTTTGTATATTAAATGTTAACCCTACATGACCAAATGTTGTATTTGTAATTAAAATATCCACCTTATAAAATACTTGGAGAAACCTAAAAAGATTGATGGCTTTCTATCGTAGTATGGATAAACCAAGCTTTACCAGATCCATCGTACACCACAGCAAGTGTACGGCTATGTGTATGTAGTACGGTAATTTGATTGGCACGAGGTACGAAGGGATAGGCTACTTCAAATCACTAATTCGGATCATGGTATGGTTGGAATTCTTGTTTGGGTCGTTTTGATAATATAGATGTAACAATATATAATTCTAACATTTATATAAATAAATCTAATATTAACAAATAAATACTTAAAGAAAAATATTAAATTTAAGAATAAATCCATGACTGTAATAATAGAGGTTCCAGAACACAAAGCTAGCAAATAAAACTAAAATCAAATAAAGAAAGAGAAACTACAAAAATAACACTTAAATTACATGATCTAAACCTGATAATTGTATTTTCCTTTTTGAGAAAACTAAGAATTATTGCTGTTACCTTAATATATATCTTATTAATTATGAATGACCAACAAGATCTTTTCTCTCTAAAATAATATAAAATTTTCAACATGTAAAAACTTGGCTTCTTGTAAATACTAGGAGGATCAGGTAACTTTAACATTTAACATGTTTTAAGTTTTTAAACCCTTGAATTAATAGAAATGTCTATTTTCTTCTTGTCATAAGAACATTTGGTTGCTGCTGTCAAGGGTCAAGAACAACAAGTGGATACCGGAGGGGGTCATCGTGGAAAGCAAGTGTGGCTTTAAATGAGCAGGCGGGAGAAAATCTGGTACTCCACTTTTCACAAACTGGATCACGAGCACAACACAATTAGGATGGTCCGATCCAACACGTGATTCAAAGGGGGGTAGGGCAAATTAGTAAAAATATAAACAAAGTTCCCCATCTCCCAACCTTCCACAAATAACAAGTCAAAGGAAACCCAAACCCTACCATTATTGCTCAACGCGTCAAACACAAAACAAGCTTGCAACAATGGAGAGAATTTTAGACCTTCCACAAATAACAAGTCAAAGAAAAACCCAAACCCTACCATTATTGCTCAATGCGTCAAACACAAAACAAGCTTGCAATAATGGAGAGAATTTTAGACCCGTTATCAACTAGAAGTCAGTAGCTCAGAACAGAAATTTCACAACTACTCATAGTTTAGCCATTAAAACTTAATGATAATAAACTAAAATACATAAACTGTGACACTGGGAGAACTAAATAGAAGCTACGAAGAGAACATAAAACCAAATCATGCGATTTTTATCTCAGAAAAGACAAGGTTGCAGTCATGGTGAGAATATTAGACTATGGTATCAACTAGAAGCCGGTTGCATGAAAAGAGATTTAGCCAATTATGATAATTAAATCTTAATGCGAAAGAACTAGAATACACAAATGCGACAATGGGAGAAGATAGCGGAACCTATGAATGTAAGAAGATAAGATTAAAGATATGCAAATATAAATCTGGAAGTAGTCATATCACTGAGCATCATATCATAGACAGGATTAAATATGAAGCAAATCTTTTTATTTACCTGATGTCAGAAACAGAAAAATAAGTGTGATATGCAAATGTGAATGTAAATGGCTTCCCATCAGTATTTGTATTCCTGATGCGAGACGTTAACATTAGATCTCCTCCCGGGCCCAAAGCTACCCTCAGGCGGAACTCATAACTGAGATAGAAAATAAATCCATGAAGACAAGTTAATTTGTCCAACAGAATGAGGAAACAAAGATTTTACTAGGGATCTCTCTACACAAATTGATGATAAAAGATTATAAAAAAAAAAAAAAACCACAACCTGTGAGGCCAAATCTTCATATCTTCTTCAGAAGACCTAAGGATCAAATCAATGTGAGCTTTACTGGATGAGTTTGTTGGAAAGGCAGGTCGATCAGTGTCAATGCTCCAAAATCTATTTCTAGCAAATCCATGCTGCTCAAGAGGACCATGATTTGAAAACTGCAAACACAGAGCAGGTTTTCATGACCAGGATGATCATGGTCAAAACAAGCAAGGACAATAGCAGATATGCACATACTTGAGGGAAGCATATTGGTATTCCTCCACGGATGGCTTTCGGAGGCTTGAATAATGCCTGCAGAAAATGAGTATCTGGTACATTAGATACAAAAATACACATAACCTCTAAATGTTGTCTTCTCAAATGCTTGCATTTGTATATGCAAGTGTTCACTTTTAATGTTTTTTTTTTTTTCTAGGAAGGTTCATCTGTAAAATTTTCAAGTCATATATCATTTTATACTTGATGAACCAAAAACTTTCTTCTCCCTTATCTTCTATTACTACTGAAAGGAACAAAATTGTCATAGAAGCTATGTTCAACGCAAGATTTCATTGGCTGAAGAACATTAAGTTACCGTACAGCTCTTTTTGCCTCAAAATATATAAAGTATTTCATTTCATAATACGGTGCAGGGTTTCAAACAAATTTATACAAGTTTATTCAATTTTTCAAACATGTCATTATTTTAAACTTACTTTTCTGAACAGTGAATCTGTGGGTTCAAATGATTGCAATACGTACAAATCTGCTCTTCATGTCTCAAATGTGGTTCAGAATGATTTACAACCTAGAAAACTGCTAATCCATCAACTATTGCAATTGCTTACAGACTCAAGAGAAAGATCTGGGTTAAACAGGACAACATGGGAAGCAAAAATGCTTTCATTAAAAATGATGAAATACCATAAGGATTTCAGTACCAAAATAGTTTACCGCCGCAAAGGCCTTTACATAAATTAAGCACCCTTCAGACATCCGCACCTTAGAACCATTATCACGGAAAGCATGAATTGCATCTGTTTCCTAACTCACCTAAAACTACAGCCCTGAAACTAACGTGATCCATATTTGGAAGCTTTCCAATGTTTTAAAATCTGGTAGTGAATTAATAAAGTATAACTCACTACTAAAATTTGCTTATGCAATATCACTTATTTCATATTCCAACAATATATTTAAACATCACACTTCATATTCAATAAAGAAAACTACTATCACTGAATAGCACCTTACTACTGACGAAAAGCAACTCCTCTCCATGGTCATTCTTCCAAGATGTCACATGGCCTCCAAACAAATAAACCTGAAAACCCCGCAGCAATAAAAATAAATAAAAAATAAAAAAGAAATTTGATTTCTTGAAAAAAAAAAAAGGAGAGAGAGAAATTCAAGAAACCAGAGAGAATAAAAATTAAATTGAAAGAAACGAAATAAGAAGAGCTCAGATCAAATTGAACAGATCCTGAAACAAAAAAGAAGAACGGAAGTCTTAACAATATTACCTCGGCGGAGCTGCCACGTGTCTCACGGAGGATTATTTTGTCAAGGCCGTTAACACCCTGGGACAACTCAACGGGGACTCTCTCGCTCGACATCGAATTAACTCACTGATGCTTTGAGATTTTATTTATTTCACAATTTAAAAAAAAAAAAAAAGAGGAAGAATAAAAAAGTGCCCGATTCTAAATTGTTCTAAAGAAATCAAAAATCAAATGAAATTCGTAAAATTTGTAGCTCTGCCTTTTGTTTATTCTTGAATTACTATAAGCAAATGTTCAAGTTCAACAGTGTCAAGCTCTCTCTTTTCCTTTTTCTTCTCGTGCTCTTGCACTTTCCTTTCTCTCTCTTTCTTTTATTACTTTTCCCCGCAGATTTTACTCCATAAAGACAAAGCGTTGAATCTACATCGCCACCCTCTGGACGGCTAAACGTTGCGCTAGAAGGGCCGAGAGGGGCCCGGAAGAGAAGTTTAGCTAAAGGCTACATGGCCCAATATCGTAGTTGCCAACCCGACATGCCAGTCACCTGTGCCCACGAAAGTCAGGAATAAGTAGGGCTATGAACAGTTTGGAGAAGAAAAACCAAATCAAACCGGTTGGTTCATTTGGTTTGGATTGGTTTAGTTCAATCCTTGGAGAATATTATCTCATCCAATTCTATAACCGTGTTCAGACCTCTTGTCTTATGTCCAGCACATGAAGCAGATTTTGTATCACTAACTTCCTTGTGGAAGCACACATTAAAGTTACCATCGAACATCTGTTGCACTGCCATTTCCCGTTAAAGTTACCTTGCGTCCATTATGAATTTCTTCATAATTTTTTATTTGTGGCTTATCCTGGCACACGTGGATAGTCGTGCCAAAGTCCAAAATCATACGACCAATCATTGGATTTAGTAGGAGTTAAGCATCTTTCAGAAACCATACTAATATGCAAATTTTAAATCATTGCAATAATTTCATCACGATCATTTTCAATCAGATTTTTAGTATTGGTATGCTTTAATTTTTGTTTTTTCTTGAATTTGCATTCAAGATTGAGATGACTTTTCTTTCAACCAGAGTAACAAGGTCTGCCCTTTATTTTTCTTTTGTGTCAAAATTGTTGGAATCATGATATTTCCTTTTAGTTACACCAAAATTATTGCAAAGTGAAATCTTCTATGGTATGCAACAATTTCCTTCTATAATCATTTCAATTAGGACGTGATTTTCCTATTAAAACCCCCACTTGTAATTGTTATAAACTTTGACTTTTAATCTCCAAGTGTAGAAATCATAACTAGTAAACCATTCCTTTGATCCATGGTAGATAAATTATCAATCATTTTAAATTTAAAAACTTATTAGGTCCTTGTTTTTCATTGTTGTATTTATCTACAATGCCTGCCATATTTCTCTTCGAATCTGAACAAAAGTAAATAAATCATACAACCAATCTAATACTGTGTTGAGAATATGACCTCTATAGAACACATTATCATCCATACTCTTATTCCATTCTGCTTCCAATTCTTTAGAGTCATTGTCTTTTGGTTCGAGAATATCCTTCATATTCGAGTCTAGAACATATGCAATCTTCAAAATAGTAAGCATAAACATTATCTTTTCCTTCCATTAATTAAAATTTACTCCATTAAATTGAACCAGTTTCACAACACTTCAAGATAAAGATTCCATCTTCAAAAACAATTATCTTAAGATTTTTGTTTATCAGACTGATTAGGAGAGAACAAATTCAAACTCAGCTTGATTAATTGAGTACCAGAATAAAGGACACCTTGCTAGATGAATAAGAAAAGAAAATCTAGAAATAAAGGAACAACAAAGGAGAAGGAAAACTCATCGTTTTGAATAAAGGAAGGGAAATTGGATACAAGAGTGAAAACGCACTATTTCATTTATAAAAAAATTTTTTAATCTTTATTTAAATTTCAGTTATGTTTGTTAAATGTAATTATTAGGTACTTTCTCCCTATTACTTTACCTTTAAACACTGTATATATATAAGCTCTACAAACCTTCAATGAGACAACTGAGAAATTTTCTCAATATTTTTTCGCTTTGTTCTTTTCTTCATTGTACTTATCTGCCATTGTATTAGAGGAGGAGGGAATTTAGCTGGCAATCATTGTTTTTCTTGCAATAGCATAGGACATTGTATTAATTGTTGACTGTGTCATTCCTTTTACAACAACTTTTCTTTGGATTTTTGCTACTGCTTTGTCACTCAAGTTCTTTTAATCCCTATATTATTGGTTTTTTCACTAGTTACCCATTACTAAGAATCATTCATTAAGTTGGTAAATTATGGCTGAATCAACACAAAACACAGCTCAAGCTAGTACATAGACCAACACTCAAATTACTCAAATCTCACCAATAACAGATCTCCAATCACCCTATTATCTGCATCACACAAATAACCCTAGATCACTAGTCTTTAACCTTAAGTTGAACATCACTAATTATATTGCTTACAGCAAATCTTTTTTGCTTGTTATGTCTATTAGAAACAAAACAAGCTCCATTAATGATTCTATACCAAAGCCTACAATCACAGATCTTCTTTATTGTCATGGATTCATTGCAACGATCTTTTGGTAGCTTGGTTGCTCAACTCTATTTCCCAACCGATAGCATCAACAATATTTTTCATGAATTCAATGGCAAAAACTTTGCCCAACCAACTAACATTGGTGTATGTAACCTATAGTACACCTTGGGAAATGTTACTCAATGCACTAGAAGATATAGACCCTTGCCCTATTGCCAATGTGGAAAATGTGATCCTAGTTGCTTCAATAGATTTTTAGACCAATACAAGAAAGATATGGTTTTTAGATTTTTTAATGGATTGAATAAGTCATTCTCATAATGGATCCCATTCCAACTGTAGACAAGGTATACGATATTGTTATAAGGCAAAAGATGCAAAGAGACCTGTTAATTCAAGCATAACCAGTGCTTGAGTCATTTGTGATGATGATTACAGTAGATAAAAAGAAGAAGGTGAAGAAAGAGTATACCTATAATCATTGTGGAAAGAAGGGGCACACTAAAAACAAGTGCAATAGACTCAATGACTTTCTAGAAGACTTTAAATTTACTAAGGTGAAACAAAACTTGAAGCAAAAAAAAGTTGTAGTTAACAATGTAGTTACTGTGACTAGTATACAAGGGTCTGAGGACTGTAAAATTGATTAGGAGGAGGAAACTGTTTAAATTGGTTCCATGGCTCATATTTCCATGATTAAGCAATAGCTTAGCAAGTGAATGGAGTTCTTAAATGAAAATGGCATATGCAATAATGATGGTAAAGGTAGTTCACAAAACACTCAGCAGGGAAACCACTTTTTAGTTAACTTTGCCTTTGCATGTATTGTCTCTGGCTATCTTTGCTTCAATACAACAAAAAATTTACCTCTTAGTTTTAAAAATGTAAATGTTGATATGATAAGACAAAGTAATTGGATTGTAGACTTTGGTGCCACTGATCATATACGTTGTTCCCTTGTGGTCATTAATCAGGTTTATATTAGAGAGAGAGTGGGTCATGAGAGAGAGAGAGGGTGTACGGCAGAGCTTCTTTGAATGCTGGAGATCGGAGGAACCTAGATAAACCACATCCAAGGCAAGATGGACAGAGGGCATGGAATGTTAGAGTTTCACAAAGTATCCAGAAGTGGAGGGATAGCCTTTTCTCCATTTTTGTTGGAAATATTAGCCTAAGTGCTTCATAGATTGACATCAAGAATTGGTTCTGTCCTTTTGGCACTATCCTGGATGTCTTTCTTAAAAAAAGGAATGACCATGATAGGGGGAATTATGCTTTATACGCTTCAAAGGAAAGGACGAGATGCTTTAAACCATTGAAAGGGGTGACAATTCCATCATGAACGGTAGACACCTATTAGTGAAGCAAGCAGCCTCGAGAAGGAAATTTGAAAATCATAGAACGGAGGAGATGACCAGATTGAACAGGGTTGATGTTGTAGGGACTACCTATGAAGGTCAGTCCTTTAAAGATGTAGTTAGTGAAAACTGCTTCTCACCTCTAAATGGGAAGGGGTCAATGTCAACCCCACCAAGACGAGTGGAGAAACGGCTCATCTGGAGTTGACATGTGAGGATATCTATGAAAGGGATAATATGCAGTGGGTTTTTTACAACGCCAATGTGGAAAATAAGAAAACGTCACACGATTGAGGAAATACAAACAGACCTATCAAAGGATGGAGTAATGGTTGTTTTAACAATGATCGATGGGGAGCAGGCGCTTGTCACCTTTAACAAAAAGGAGGAAATGGAATTGCTCATTGATTTGTATTGGGAAATCTTCGAACCATGGTTTCAGTCTCTTCAGCCATTTAAAGGGATTAAATGCAACAGTTTTGTGGTATGGCTGAAAGTCAAAAATGTTTCATGGCATTTATGGCATGAAGACATTTTCAAAGCTCTAGGTAACACATGAGGGAAATTCATTTCAATTAACAACAAAACCAAAAGCAGAGGCAATTTTGATGAAGCCATGGTACAAGTAGAGGTGCAGAACCAGGAAAATTTCCCTCAACCTATGAAATTGAGCATACGAGGTATGACTTATGAGATCCAAGCTTCGGTTGAGTTGAATGTGAATGACTCCCAAATTGGGAGGTTATCCCCTCAGCTGGACGGTAACCCAAGTGAAGCTGAACGTCGGTGAACTGCAAATTTAGTGCCAAAAAAGGTGAGAAAAAATTATAGCAATAGCTGTAGTAGTTTGGCCTCGGGAATTGGACCAAAAAAGGTGTTTGATAATCAAATTCAAAATAAAGAGTTAAAGATAGAAGGTCAAAAAAGAACTATCATTGGATTTGTCTGTAAAAAGGTAGAGTGTGAAGGTGGTAAAGAGATTAAAGTGCAGCCATCTACTCATCGAAAAGGAAAAAAAATTTGGCAACTAGTGCTTGAGGAGGCTGATGGAGAGGATTGTGAATCTGGTGAGATTGATGTGATAGGTTTAGGGTCTTATCTCCAAAATATAAAAATGGTAGATGGATGGGCCTATCACGTTGGACCTCCTATAGGGTGTGAAAAGTTGGTAGGGACTTATGGAGTTGACATGGTGGATTGTGAGGGTCGTCTAGTTATCTTACCAAAAAGTGTGGGCCCACTTTTTAAGCATTGGGAGTCTGGCTCTACTAGTAAAATGAAAAGGCCAACCTTGCAGAATTTATGTATGAAGAGAAGCTAAATGGTGAGAAGTCTAGTGGATTAAACAAGCCCATCATTAAAAAAAGTTTAGTGGTGGATTATGGGGAAGCAGGCTTGGCCCTAAGGGGAAAAATGTAATGGTTAGAATAATGAAGTTGTTAAACGAAATGAAAGGATGAGCTTAATAGAGGAAACGACAAAACAAAGTGGTTGTGGTGGATCTGACTCACGAGAAACTTTCAAAAGTGTGGACAAGGGCATAACATTGGCAAACATGGTTAAGAAGATGAAGAAATCTAAAAGCAAATTAAGTTGCAGAATTAATGGAGGCTTAATTGGGAGGGGATTGTTGATGAGAAGTGGAAAAATGTGAAGCTTAATAAAGCCAAATGCGAAAAGATAAAGTTGGTCAACAAAATGGATCTGGTTCGAATTGATGACAAAGGTAGGCTTGAAGGTGCTGCGAAAGATGTACAGGGGAGAATAAAAGCTAAGTGGCCAGTAAAGAGGGGGAAAATAAGCAAAAATGCAAAGGAGGTAGTGAACAGGGAGAGCAATGAAAGTTTGCCAGAGATAATGACTTCAGAGGGTGACGTTCAACTTAGGAACAATAATTTGAAAAAGGAAGGTGAAGCCACTTGGAATACAGCTTGCAAGCTCGGCTTGTATTTCGTTGATAGTAAGGAGGATGTCACAAAGGAATTCACCAGGCTTGAAAGAAGATGATGGCGGAGTGGACAAAGTGAGTACAGGGAGAAGGTAACCAAGTGTGGGACTATAACCTTCCATGATTCTATTGACTTGGAATGTTAGGGGTCTAGGAAAGTGTGAGAAATGGAGAGTCATGGGTAAATTGATCAGTAATGTCGGTCCGAACATGGTCATGCTTCAAGAATCCAAGCTACAAACAACTAGTAATAAACTGGTTGATGCATTGAGGGGTAAAAAAATGTTCAAAGGGGTATGGGTGGACTCAAATGGGGCATCTGGAGGTCTTGTTTCTCTCTGGTAAAAGGACTTTATAGAGGTTGAAGCTAAAATCCTAAATAAGAACTTTATTCTTTTAGTTGCAAATGTAAAAAAAAGAAACTGGAGATTCGAAATCAGTAATATCTATGCACCATCAGATGATAGGTTAAAAATTGAATTATGGGATGCACTTATTGAGAAAATGAGAGATTTTGAGGTCCCATGGTGCTTAGGAGGGGACTTTAATGCTGTTCTAGGGCCTGATGAGAGGTTGGGGCCTTATTCAGATCACAAAGAAATGGAAGCGTTTTAGAATTTTGTTAATACTGCTGAGTTGGTCGACCTTTCAATGGGCGGCAGCAAAATCACATGGGAAAATAATAGGGATGTTGTGGTCTTTAGTAGGCTTGATCGCTTCCTTGTTGATGAGTCGGTGCTCGAGAGATTTCAGTTCATGAGACGGTGGTGTTTACCATCTTCGCTTTCAAATCATAACCTGGTAGTTTTGATAGAGAAATGCATCCAATGGGGTCCTAAATTATTTAGATTTTTTAATCACTAGTTAGATGACAATGGTTTCTAGAAAGTGTTTGCTGAAGCATGGGAGGAAAGCGGCTATAGGATTGGTGGTCAGGGGAAATTATGGCAAAGGCTAAGATCTATCAAACCGGCAATTAAGGAATGGCAGGCAACCAAATGGAACAGCTCTAAAAAAAAATCGCTACTCTTGATGGTGAAATTCAAAAAAAGATGGTTGAATGGCAGAACAGATTGACGAATGCCTCCTTCAGAGAAGAGATTAGAAAAATCAAGCATGAACTATGGGCTCTTTATAGGGAAGAGGAACGTTCTTGGCATCAGAAATCGAGGGTAAGGTGGTATCTCGAGGGGGACCGTAACACTAAGTTCTTCCATTCTTCAGCTTCTGCACGAAGGAGAAGGAATATGATTGATTGTTTAAAGATCAATGAAAGGGTGGTTAAGGATCCACAAGGCATTAAAGAAGAGGTGACGAGGTACTTTGAGAAGTTATACGAGGGTCAAAATGTGGTAGAACTTAGGGATTGGGAAATGGAGATTAAGATGTTGTCTGATAGTTTCGCTCGAAGCTTGGAAGAGCCATTCTCAGAGGACGAGATCAAATAGGCTATTTTTAGCTGCGACAGGAATAAAGCACCTGGTCTAGATGGTTTTAACTTTAATTTTCTGAAAGCCCAATGGTCAAAAATAAAGGTTGAGGTAATGAGTTTATGCATAACTTTTTTATCTCCGGGTGCTTTGATCAGAAGATTAATGGCCCATTTATCACACTTATCCCAAAAATAATAACCCAACTGCTTTGAATGAGTATAGACCAATCAGCTTGGTAGGCTGTGTCTACAAAGTAGTCGCTAAAGTGTTAGCTAATAGACTTAGGAAAGTTATGGAGGAGGTTATGGGGCCGAATCAATTTTCTTTTTTCAAAGGTAGACAAATTACTGATTGTGCACTCATAGCTAATGAACTCGTGGACTACTTGCGCAAGAGTGAAGAGGGGGTGTCTTCTTTAAAGTGAATTTTGAGAAAGCTTATGATAGTGTTGATTGGAAATTTTTACAGTTTGTGATGAGGAAAATGGGCTTTGGGGACAGATAGAGAACTTGGATTAGGTCATGTGTGTCTACAGCTGCTGTCTCGATTTTGGTCAATGGATCCCCGACTAGGCAAGTGAAAATAAAGCGTGGATTAAAACAAGGGTGTCCCTTGTCACCGTTTCTTTTTAATCTTGTTGCTGAAGTTTTCAGTGCCTTAATGAATAAAGCAGTGGCATGTGGTCTGTGTAAGGGCATTGAGATTAGGAACAGTGGAATCATGGTCTCTCATCTTCAATATGTAGACGACATTATGATTTTCAGTACCCCGAATATCCAGAGTGTCTTTAACATCAAAGGAGTGCTATGGTGCTTCTAAGTGATTTCAGGCTTAAAAATCAACTTTCGTAAAAGCAACTTGTACGGAATTAAGGTGGGTGATGTGGTAGAGTCATGAGCTAACATGATACCATGTGCAGTTGGTTCTTTGCCAACAACTTATCTAGGATTTCCACTTGGAGCTAGACACCATTTCATTGCTATTTGACATCCTATGATTGAGAGATTTGAGGCAAAGCTTGCGGGGTGGAAGTCCAAAACCCTTTCTAGTGGTGAGCAAGTTACTATGATCAAATCGGTATTGGAAAGCTTGCCTATTTATTTCATGTCGCTGTTTGAAATGCCGCAAGGGGTCGAGGAAGAGCTTGATAAAATTTAGAGGCGATTCTTGTGGAATGGCTTTAGTGATAAAAGGAGAATTCACTGAGTGGATTGACACTCGGTTTGCACTTCAAAGGAAAGGGGTGGTCTTGGTTTCATGGATCTTCGGTTGAAAAATAGAGCTCTGTTGAATAAATGGATTTGGAAATACAGTGAGGGAAGCGAGAGTCTTTGAAGAACCATTCTTGATGCCAAAATAGGGGGAATTCTTCGAGTCTTATCCCAAGAGACTCGAGTGGCAAATGACTGTCCTCTATGTGGAAAACCATTACTAACCCTCTTACTCATTCGAGGAGTTTTTCTTCTTTGTTATGTGTAGGTATTGGCTTCATGGTGGGCAAATGGTGGGCAATGGTGCCAAAATTCACTTTTGGGAAGATGAGTGGATTGATGGGGTCATCCTTCGTGTCGCTTTTCCTCGAATTTTTGCTTTAGCAACGAATAAATTAGGAAAGATCATCGAGTATGGTACATGAGATAATCAAGCTTGGCGTTGGCACGTCCAACTTAGACAAAATCCATTCAATTGGGAGATTGGAGTGTGGAAGCATTTTATGGAATGTCTTAACCACATACAGCTTGACGAGGAGGTGGAGGATAAGTTGATTTGGAAAAGCACGCTAAGTGGGTGCTACTCCCCCAACTCTTTCTGTGAATTAGCTTTTAGCAGCAATGGGTCCGAAGAGGTGTTGTGGAGAATTGTGGGTGGGGCTTGCTCCACCAAAAGTAAAGGTTTTTGTTTGGCAATTCATAAGAGGAAGAATAGCGTGTAAAGAGGAACTCGTCAAGAGGAATCTGCTTCATAGGGAGGCGGCTATATGTAATGTGTTTAACAATGATTTTGAATTGTGAACCACCTCTTCTTCAGATGCAAAGCTGTTTGGGACGTGTGGTGCATGTGGTTAGCTGACTGGGGCATTTTTACTTGTTTTTTGGGGGATGCTCCTACTTTCTTTTTAGCATGGAATAATTGTCCTGCTAACATTGTTAGGAGAAAAGTATGGAGGATGCCCTTTTTAACCATTGTATGGTCTATTTGGCTTTATAGGAATGAGATGGTTTTTAATGGGTTAACCTGGGATGCCTATAAGGTGCTGAAGATTATCAAAATCAAAATGACATGGTGGGTTAAGTCTAAATGGCCACAGGATAATTTGGACACTCTTGATATTGTGAGATTTTTGCATCTTGTTGCTATTCCAACAAAAAAAGAAAAGGTTAAAGTCCAAGTTCAATGGAAGTTTCCCCTAAATAGGTGGCCAAAATTTAACATTGATAGGGCTGCTAAGGGCTACCCTAGTCCTCTTGGCATTAGGGGTGTGCTAAGGAATGATAAAGGTATGGTGAAAATTCTTTTTTCGAAAACAAAAGGTTAGGGTGATGCCAATCTTCCGAAAATGTTAGCTACTCGAAAGGCTTTAATTCTTTTTATGGTAGCAGATTGGTGTCATCAGTTTGGGTTAATTATTGACACTGATTCTTTAAATGTTGTTAATTGGATCTTAAAACCACTTTCCTCTCCATAGCGCCTTAGAAATCTGGTGTTAAAAATCAAAGCTCTGCTGGGTAAGATTCCTAGATGGTAGATTATTCATATCTTGAGATCTGGGAATGAATTGGCAGACAGCCTTACCAAATTAGGGGTGGAAAGAGCAACAGACCTGTTGTAAGTTCTTCCTTAATTGTCATGTTATGCTTTGTCTACTTGCTCGACTTCCTCACGGGTTTTGATGACTCCTTTATGCTTCAAGATTCATGATTTGTGTGTACAGGGGTTTAATGTGGTCTTAGTTCAGCTTTGCCCATGGTGATATTGGGAGTTTTGAATTTTGTTGTTCTTGATTTTTGCTTGGTGCAGCAAGAGAAGGAAACAAGCATGCTGGTTACATTTCCTTGTCTTACTGACTTCTTTTGTGGTTTTATATTTTGGGCCGGTGGGGATGTGTTGGCTAAAAGGTTATATGTAAATGCTAGGATAAATGGTTTAAAGGGCAAGGTTTCCTTATCTGGTATTTCTGTCTACCAGTTTGTTACCAAAGGGTCAAGACAAGTGCTCTTTCCAGTTTTGACCCTCATCTGTTTGTATATGAAAATTCCTTTATTTATGAATGAACTCTAACTTTCAAAAAAAATATATGTTGTTTCCTTAAGAATTTTATACATGTTGAACCAATGAAAAATTGTTATGTCCAACTACCAAATAATAAGAGAGCACCTGAATCTAACATAGGAACAATCAAATTGAATCCAAAATTAATCCTAGAGAAAGTCCTCTATGTGCCAAAATTCAAGTTTAACCTTATTTCTATAGGTTAGCTTTCCAACCTTTTTAAAACCTCTGTACTTTTACTGATATGCATTGTATTATCCAGGACATTCTCTCATGGACAATGTGTAGGGTTGCTAGGGCCTACACAAGATTGTACTTGATGCAAGAAAGTTTAGAGAGTCAAGATTTTTCAAAGTTTCTTTTTGACAAACTTATCAAATTTCCCTTTACTTCATCTGTTAATGTTTGTAAAACAATGGACAAATGTTTTGATCTTTGGTATTTTAGATTAAGATAGGTGCCTTTGGAAAAGATAAATTTTATACAAAAACAATTTCCAAACATTAAATGTTTAAATGATTTGGTTTGTGAAATCTATCCATTAGCTAGGCAAAGAAAATTGCCTTTTCTTGTGCATGCTCAAAGCATAACAGTTGCTTTTGAACTGATACATGTATACATTTGGGGTCCATATAAGACCCCTAACTTATCTAACTGAAGGTAGTTTCTCACTATAGTGAATGACTATATGCATTTCACTTGGATTTATCCATAAAAAGTAAATCAGATGTGTTGTCAATTATACTAGCTTTTAATAACATAGTTTTAAAGCAATTTAAGTCTTCTGTCAAATTCATCAAATCAAACATTGGCTGAGAGTTTAGAATGACTAATTTTTTTGCTAAAACTAGAATTATACATCAATTGTCCTATGTTGAAACTCTTTAATAAAATGGAATTGTTGGGCATAAGCATCAACATATTTTAATGCTAGCAAGGGCCCTACTAGTTCAGTCAAACATTCTTGTCCTCTTTTCGAGAGATGTGATCTTAACTATAGTTCATATCATTAACAGGGTTCCCACAAAAGGCACTACAAAATAGATCACCATTTGAGTTGTTATACTACAACACACTACCTATATATGACCATTTCAAGGTATTTAGGAGCTTATGCTTTGTATCCATTCTATCACAAAATAGGAAGAAAATGAACAAAAGGGCCACAAAATGTGTGTTTTTGGGATATCTAAATAATATCAAGGAATATAAAGTATATGATCTTTGTGCACATAGGGTCATAACATCCAGAAACATAGTCTTTCATGAATCAATATTTCCATTTCAACATAAATAACATGATATGTAGATATATCCCTTTCATCAAGCACCTGGCATGCATATGAAATGCACTAATGAATTTTATTCTGATTCCTTGAATTATCCATTTCATGAGCATACACCTATTGAGTTTAACCAAAAAGAAGCTATTCCAAATTCAAATACACCTCAAACTTCAAGTTGTAGTGATTTCATACCTATATTGCTAAATTCTACTAGTATGCCTACTATTGTTAATGATTAATATGACACACTTGACAGTCAAGACAATCAAGACACACATGACTTATCTGCCAACTTACCAATTAGGAGAAGTACAAGAATTAAACACATTTCCAAGTATCTAAATGCCTACCATATTGATTTGCCATCACATTCTAGTGCTGTCACTGTGCATCCAATCACAAAATACTTATCTGCCAAACAACTTTCACTTGCACATAGAACATTTACCACATTATTATCACACTTATATGAACCTCACACTTATCATCAAGCTGCAAGCTATTCACATTGGAGAGAAGTTATGGCTACTGAATTAAAAGCTTTGTAGGAAAATGAAACATAGAGCATAATACCTCAACCTTCAAACTCTTATGTCACAGGCTATAAATGGGTGTAACAGACTAAGTTGAATGCAGATGGGAATGTTAAAAGATATAAAGTAAGACTTGTAACAAAGGGCTACAATCAAGTTCCAAGATTTGATTACCAAGAAACTTCCAATCCAGTTACTGAGCAGACAACTGTTAGAGTATTTTTTGCTTTGTCAACAACATTAAATTGCAACTTGTCACAGCTAGATGTGCATAATGCTCTTCTAAACGGTGACTTGGAAGAAGAGGTATATGTAGAATTACCACAAGGGTATGAAGTCTAGAGGGAGAATCCAGAAGGATCTAAGTTGGTTGGTAAACTTCACAAGTCATTATATGGCTTGAAGTAGGCTTCTAGGTACTAGAATTCCAAAATTAATTCATTAATCTTGTAAGATGGTTTCAACCAATCAACTATTGACTACTCTTTATTTACTATGAAATTAAATGATAAGGATTCATTGCCTTACTCTTTTATGTTGATGATATATTGATTGGAAGCACATCAATGCAAGCTATGGCAACTGTGAAACAGTTCTTGAAATTACATTTCAAGCTCAAGGACTTGGGGGGTTAAATACCTCCTGGGATTAGAAATAGCTAGATCTTTTGATGGAATCTCAATATGTCAAAGGAAGTATGGACTAAAACTTCTAGAATAACATGGAATGTTGGGAACTAAAGCAATTTACACTCCCATTGATTACAACCACAAATTACACAAGACTCAAGATGGAGAAGAGTTAGTCAATCCAATTGAATATAGGTAATTAGTTGGAATGTTATTGTATCTCACATTTAGCAGACTATACATATCATATGTAGTCCAAGTCTTGTCACAATTCATGGATAGACCTAGACTTAAGCATTTCATAACTGTTCACAGGGTATTGAAGTATATAAAAGGATCACCAGTAGAAGGTATTTTAATGCAGTCAAGTTCAAATTTGAAAATTACAACTTACCATGGCAATGACTGGGCAAGTTGTCAAGATTCCAAGAGATCAATCATAGGTTACAATGTTTTCATTAGGAATTCTTTAGCCACGTGGAAGTCAAAGAGTAGTCTGTTGTAGCCAAGAGCTCGGTAGAAGTAGAATACTACTCAATGGCATCCACATGCTATGAAGTCATCCAGCTAAAACACTTACTGTCAAGCTTTAGGGTGGAACATAAAAATGCAATAAGAAACTATCTCTTTGTTTTTGTTTTTAAAGTAAATATGTCCCCATTTTTGTTGGAATTAATTATAATATACTAGGATTCAATTAAAGCATTAAGAAAACTAAAGACTACAAATCTAAAATTTTCTCATTAGAGCTTAGAGCAAAGGAGTTTGGTTAAAAGAGAAAGACAATGAAAGAATAATTATTTTTCAAATGAATTAATTCTAACTTTCAATGTCTACTTATAGATAAATTTAGGCTAAACACCCAAATAAACTCCTAAATTATATTAAAAAAGTCAATTAAATTCTTAAATTTTTATTTTTGATCAAATAAGCGCTTTTGATTAACTGTTGACCAACTTTCGTTAGTCAACGATATAGTTGGTACTTTTATGTCACGTCATCTACTACATGATAAGTTGACGTGTTATTTCGATGATGTCACTATCACATAGTAGATGACGTAGCATTAAATATTTCTGATTAGGAATTATATGTTTATCTTTTTACTCATCCACATGTTTAAAACTGATTAGCTTAAGGATCAAGAAGAAAAAAATAAAAATACTAATTACTTTGTTCCCTAATTTGCTTAAGGATTTTAAAAAAACCTAATTACTTTCTTCCCTAATCTTATGGAAATTATATTAAATCATCTGATTTAAGGTTTAAGTCCAAAACTTACTAAATCATCTTAAAAACCCAAAATTAAAATAACCTTAAAAACAAAAAAGAATCAATATTTATCAACTTTTATCAGTTTTCTTTACTTGATCATATAGTAAATTTTATTAAATATCAAAATGATACAAAACACTAATCTATGAAAAGAATTAGTGGAAGACAAAAAGGTAACCCCTGTCATTCCACTGTGAAACACCGAAGTCATTCGCTGACTATCCCCTATAGCATAAGACATTACAAGAAACCACCAAGCCCTTACACCAGATTACAATAACTTTACATATGTAAAACAAAAAGTGTTCAAAGGACCATAAGCAAAATGGTTGCAGCCACTGGAGAATATAATAGTTTTTTTTATCCTTTTAACTAATTGATGAATATCATATGGCATACTGTGGTATACTACTTCCAAGAAAAAAATACATGTGGTATACTTATGGCTGAAATTCCTAAAAAGGATTCTTGTTTACTCCAATTCTATCAAGACCACTAGCCTTGGCCCAAATGGAATTGAATTGTCTGTCCATTATTTTACACAACAATATATGAAAGGCATGGTATAGTAGTATTTGAAACCTTTTTTGAGGGAATTAGATGACTCTTGTCTTTCTTACCAAAATCAATAGCCTTTTGATGGAGGATAGAAAAAATATACATAGTCATTTCCGTAGTCCAACCCATCGTTATCCCGTCCATGACTTAACTCGCTAGAATTTAATCGAATGCTTGTGTAAAAAGAATCTAACTTGTAAGTATAGTGTTCGATCCCAAGGTCATCTAGAGACTTCCAAGAGGTCAAAATTCGATTTAAACAACTACTTAGATTCAATCTAATCCCATAAATGGTATTAATAAAAGCTGTTTAATATGGTTTTTTTTTGTCTCTAAGATTTATTTGATTTTTGATCTCTATGATGATTTAAGAAGTTTTAGATTTAAACCCTAAATTAGATTATTCTGCTCGTTTTGTCACAAAAACATTTGCTCTATCATGTTAAGGAATAAAGAAATTAGGTTTTTTTAATTTTTTTTAAATCCTTAAGCATATAGATTAAAAATCAAAGTAATTTTTTTTTTAAATCTTTAAGCCAATCATTTTTTGGACATATGAATGGGTAAAAAGGTAAATACATAATTTTTAATCAGTCACATTTAATGTCTTTTCATCTGCCATGTGCTAGTGACATCATTAAAATGATACATCAACCTATCATGTGGCAAATGACGTGACATGAAAATGCTAATTGTATTGTTGATTAATGAAAGTTAATCAATAGTTAGAAACAAGGTTTAATTAATTCAAAATAAAAATTCATGGATTTAATTGAACATAGTAAAAAGATAAGGGCTCAATAACTTTTTGATACAGTTTAAAATTTTATTTATATATTTAATCATAAAATTATTATTCATCAAAAGTTATCACTATTTATGAAAAGATCATCATTATTCATAAAAAGTTATCAATTTTGAGTTTTAAATTAATAGAGACCTTTTACAAAAACAATTATTACTATTCATCAAAAGTTATCACCTCTGAGTTTTGATTTGATAAGCACCTTTTTGGTTAATCTCCTTCTAAAATAGTTTTGAAAAACAATTTGTTTTGTATAACTTAGATAAGTATCCTTTTACCTTCTAACTTAGAATCTAACAAGACTATTTCTCCAACAATCACAAGGCTAAATTGCACCATTTATCTATACATTAAGCATCTAGTTTAGACCATGCCATCTTAAACAAAAATTGTATATTCAGAGTCAATTATTATCTATATATAATTTTGAAAATATAGAGTTAAAAATGTCCTAATATTAAAATACAAGACTAAATTAACATCTATCCTATACACACAAATAAATGAAAGTAAATTATAAGTAAATAGGGGGCCACCATTAAAGTGAGATACAATATTCAAATCTTTATATTTTATGAGTTTTCATTTTCAAGTTTTCCTTCTCTATGATTTCTAAGTTTCTCTCTCTAAAATGTTAGGTTTTCAATTGATTTTTCAACTACAAGCTCGCCAAGGTAAGTTGAACAAGTGGTGAAGAATCAAACAAGTTCAAACTCTCAAGGCAAGACTATAAGGTAAGCTTTTCAGCTTGTAAGCCTTGTGTGCTCTCAGATCAAGAAAGAAAGGTAAAGTTATTAACAAATGATAAATTTACTTATACTTTTGAAGAATTTGAAGGTGCTTTCAATGAAATGGTACATAAGTATGACAAAGTAAATTTGGAAAATGAAGAAAGGATTTCAAGTCTCAACATTGAAAATAACTTCTTGGCAAATGTAAACCTTGAGCTAGAAAATGAAAATAAGAAATTCAAAATGAAATTCAAACTGTGTCAAAAGAATCTTAAGGTCCATTTGGTAACAAGAAAATGACTTGCCGGAGGAAAATTTTTTTTGTGTAAAATATTTTATAAGAAAATTTAATATTTTCTATTGTTTGGATAAATTGTCGAAAATATTTTTTGTTATTTGGATCATTTTATGAAAAATATTTTTCATTATGGTGGAGTTATTTAAGTGTTAAATTACAAAACAATATTAATATTTAATTTTCACTAATTTGGGATCAAAATTAAGAATAGAAATGAAAATGGACAAAATCAATAATGATATTTTTCAAATCATTTAACCACATATTTGTAATGAAAATAAACTCAAATTTTCAAAAAAAAATTTCATCTTATCATTTTTTATCATAACTATAAAAATATAAATATATATCAATTGTATAAGATATCCAAAACATATACTTATAAATATGTACTTATTAAATGACGATCATTGAAATATTTTTTGTAATAATTATTTGTAAGATTTATTCTATTTATAAATAAAAAATTTAATTGTATTGATTGATTTAATTAAAAAAATATTTTTTTAATTTAATAGAGTTGTATGATTTAAATATTAATATTTTAAATTAAGTTTTTTAAAGTTAAATATTAATATTTTTATTTTTTTAATATTTTAAGTTAAATATTAATATTCATCAAACTTATAATCATAAACTTAGTATAAAAATGTTTTTATTGTTCTCTAGAAAATGTCTTACGCCCTTCAAGAGCGTAAGACATTTTATGTGGTTAACTTTGTTAACTCATAAAACATTTTACATCTGAAATTAATTTTTCATCTTCCAAGCAAGCATAAGTCTTGAAAACATTTATCGAAAGATATTTTACTGCAAAACAAACAGACCCTTAATGACATAGAAAAGAAAAATGCAAAACTACGAGATGCATTTGAAAATTGCAATAAGAAAATTGATTAAATGGATCTCAAGAGTGACGAAATAATTTTTTTTTGTTTACTTTTTCTAAATTGTTTACTTGATAGAGATAAATAAATATGAGCTTAAAGAAAAATTATATTTAGCTATGACTAACAAAGGATCTAGAGAAATTTAGATGCTAAGAGTCAAGGGAGAATTTGTCTTGTGGGTAAATCAACGGCAAGAAGAAGCAAAGTCTTGAAAATGGACATACAATGAAAATAGGTGATTTTTGTGCCAAAAGTCACTTATCTGTGAAAAATGATTGATTTCATTCTTATATTTGATTGATTCATCTTGGATTAAATAGTATATATCATGTCTTGAATATCATTGATTGAATTTGACTATACGAAGTTGATTCTTGAGTCATATGTTTTTTTAACATGATTTGAATAAATGACATCCTCATGAAAATTTTTATGTAATTGATTGATTGCATTCATACATCATTAGATACACATGCATTCCTTCAATTCAAAGAAAATCATGTACTGAACAAATTTCTTCTATTAAAAGATTTCCTAAATTTGTTGTAACTCAAAATTCACAATCTTTTGAAACTATGAATTACAAGAATCATCACCTTCATTTTGAAAAATCAATTCTCTAATGAGTTGTTTTTCCCTCCTTGACATTCGAGAACCGACCTCTAGTATTTAAAGAATCGATTCTAGTAGTATAAGATTTTTTTAATAAGAAAAACCCTTGAACTTCGAATTTCAAAAGATATGTTTAAAATTTCAAAAGTCACTTTTGAAGGTTGGTTGATCTTGGGAAGGGAAATAGCATAAATCTGTCAGTTAGGGTCGACTACAGACTTCCCATAGTTGGCCCTAGGCTACCAAAATAGCCAAGTTCCGAACTTAAAAGACCCAAAATCGAATCTTTTTCATTTTCTCTCCTTTTTTTTCATTCCTTCACCATTTCCTCTCAAAATTTTACCCCTTTCAAACCCATTCAAATCCAACAATCAATCTTGGATTCTAAGTGTTAGAGGTAAATGATTTCATCTCCAAAAGTTAGTTATGTGATTTTTTATTTTCTCTTTCAAAAACCCAAAAACCTTAACTCCCAAATTGATTTTTTTAAGAACTAGGAGTTATTTGGAGTAAATGTGGAGCTTAAGAAATGCTTCTAGAGCTTTGAAGAAATTGGCCTTTTTTAGTTAACTAGATATTTGGGGTAAACAATAGTACAATCCAACTTCTAAGGTATGGGTTTAGCTCATTATTGAAAAATTTAAGCTTATGTGTTGAATTGCGAACGATTTGATTATTTTTGAAAAAGTTGGCATTTTTTAAAAGCCAGGATTTAATTAGTTTTGTGATTTTTCTATGTGTTTAAGGAAAGATTGAGTCATTTGGGCACGTTTATAAGGCAAAACATAATTCGAAGCTGAGGATTGAAGCTTGATTGTGAAGTACCTTTCATTTGTCAAGGTGAGTGGGAAAACTTTTATCAATAGGAGCATAATGATCAAGGTGCATGTATGCTTCTATAATGAAAATAAATTATGCATGTTCCGTATAAGCCATAAGGATGTCTAGTGGTAAAATACCTAGACTAGAAAACTATTATGAATGATGTGATATGCCTAAAGATAGCTTAAGCTAATGCTGTTACTACGAATGTATACATGATTAGTACATCTAGAAATGCTATGTCTAGATTAGCGAATGTTATGAAATTATGTGAATCGCTTAGAAGGATATGCCTAGGGTGATTATAGAATGTGATATGATAATGATACAAGCTATAATGAAATTAATATGATCATGAGTGACAAAGACTATTAATGATATGATGTATGTACTATCCGTGGATGATTTCGAGCAATGTTATGATGTTGAATAAGCATGTACCATCCATGGATGATTCCGGATGATGAATGAATGAAATGAGGTTGAGTGTGTCCATATTCCTGTGACCATGTATGTTCCGTTAGTAGGGATGGTGGTTTTGTCCTGCCTGTGATTCTCACTTATAGTGCTATGATGTCATCCGTTGAAATTATGCTGGATGATGATTATAGACTTCTTCTTTGTTAAGGTAATGGGACGCAACAAGACTTCATTGTTTGCTTCGGCAATGGGATGTGACATGACTCTATCGTTTGTTGCAGCAATGGAGAGTGACACAATATTCTATGTTGTCCATTAGTTGGCCACCGTACATGACTATGCTACTTCCAGGGATGACCGCTCTATAATATGATGTGATGACTATGTAGTGGCATGCCTTAGGATTTGAAATGTGAATTATGTTATGTGATGTTTATGAAATGATAATTAATGTAAGGGCTTGAGGTAAGAACCATGAATATTTAATTGTAATGTATGATGCAATACAAGCCTATCAAGCTTTAGGGACTAACACTCACATTGATCGCTTATGAGGTAACTGTATTGTATACGTAGACAGTCATATGGTGGCCCAGTTTATACAATAGAGTAAGTTGATACTTAGCGTTGATGAACAGATATGGTAGGCATGATAAACACAGATCACCCTACCCTTTTTCTGCACAATGATGTTTATATGTAACAGCATAATACGGCCAAGATGATGATGTGTTCATGACGAGTGATATTCGACCTGTCTTAATATGAGTGTGTTGAATTTTCTATTGTATGTGCATGTTAGAGGATATGTGTAACTACTATCCTTACACATATGCAATTGATATATGCTCCGCTCACTGCGTATTAGTGTGACTCACCCCCTTTGATTGTATTATGCTAATAAATAGTCACGAGGATCAGGTAGCTTAACGTTGTCGATGTCAGACACGTAATTTTTGGCAAGTGGTATGTTATTCACTATCTATGTATCTCTGCTAAGTCATAAACAAGTCTTATGCTTCCGTAATGTATAAATGGCTGTGTCTTAAATGGATTATGTGGCTATTGCACTACCTATATGATTCCATGTAATGAGATTATTAAAATGATAACAAGCCAATGTATGGCCATGTGGATTTTTATGCTTAAGTCCAGTGTAAGAACATGAACTATGGGGCTATATTATGAGCTATGTAAGTTTAGGCATTTAAATGATAATGGATATGATGTTAGCCAAGAGGCTTCATGTATATGATTTATGCTAATCAGGTTTATGACCGAAGGTTTCCTCGAGCCTCGTGGGCTTGCCCGCCAGGCTAGTGCATGCCGGTCTCAAACTCTCGAAATTGGGTTGTGACATGATGCTTGATGGAATACCTTGTACCAATGGAACAACATAGTCTCTCAATGAGCGATTTTCTTCCATTACTCTCTCTTGAACTTGTCGTTTCCCCTATTGTTCAGCTATTGTATTAAAAGAAGTAAAACCTTGGAAACTTTTTTTTTTACTCTTTGAAATGTCTTTTCAATTTTTGGGTCACAAGAGATAATTTTCATGTTTCTTGTTCTTCTTAAACAATGCCCAATACATGCCTGAAAAACACAAAAAAAAAACCTAAACTAAAGCAATTTTGTTTAATTTAATATCAATAAAATAAATAAGAAATGCAAATCCCCTATAACAGTGTCAAAAACTTGTTACAAAATTTTATACACGTAAGTATACATATCACTCAGGTAATATAGAGGTAAGTTAAGTCTCATTTCCTATGGAGATTTGCTCTTAAACTTATACTAAGTATTAAATTTTTAATAAAATTTGTCCTATCCAAGCACTTGATTTTTAATAAATGTAAAATTTACTACTGAAACTAAACTAAGGATATGAATTTGATTCTACTAAAGAAACTATTACTTTAAAAACATAGGATCATAATGTCTCTCAAAATTTCATTTGAATTAAATCTTCTCTTTTAAACTTAGATTAATAGGGTGAATGCTTAACTTAGGATCCAATTTTATGTACAAGTCTCTGTCGAGATTCTTGCACACATACTCTTCAAAATTAATTCCATACGTCTATGCAATTTAGTTAAGAAAAGCTCATTACGTCTATGTTCTAATATGGTTGCCTATAACATATAGGTCTATGTCTATCCTAAATACGAATTTATTGCGTAACCTCTAAGTGAATCGAACATAAGCTATTTAAATCAATGGTCTATTTTAAACTCTCTTTGTCAAGTTGCATGTAAAGACCCTAATCATTTCAATTGGTGATCATGCAATGAAAACCATTAAACATGGATTTGAATAAACCATACAATACCCATTGATACTAAGTAAAGAAAAATCATATATTCAAAATAAATATTGAAATAAACCATAATCCTAGAAAAAGAATTTAATTCATTATCATTTCTTCAACAAACATCACAATTTCAAGAGAACAAATCATTTCTACACAAAAAGGATAAGAGAGAAAGGAAAAACTAGAATGAAAAACAAGGTTATAGTTTATTCTTAATCTTCAATCATCTTCATTTTGTTCTCATTTCCTCCTTTGTAGAGCCTTTTTCTTTCTCTTTAAACTGCCTTTTTTTTCCTCTGTGACCTTGCTCTTTCAACTGTTGAAAATCACATATTTATAACCACCAAAAAGCACTAAAAAATAAAATCCCAAATACTTGTATTCTAGTGAAACACATCAGAGTGTTATGGCACTCCTCCTCAGCTGATGCAGTTCTAAAGGCTTGAGAATTTGTATGGAAGCAATGCTACTCCTTTGGGCACTGCTGCCTTGAGTCCTTCGATGTCGTTACATTGCTTCATTGTGCTGCCTTAGAGCAAAAGCTACTATAGTACCCCATCTTTCAACATTATTTTCTCCTACCTTAAAGTTGATCTGGGCAAAATGATAAACATGAATGTTGTAGTACTGCCTCTTAAGTTTTCAATGGACTAAGAATCATGTTGATTGAATCTCTTTAGCTCAAGTTAAGCTAGAATTACCGCTATATGTTTAGTGGAAATTTATACTTAGTCTCCATTCCATAGTTCATCACCATTTAACTTTATGCATTTGAAAACCTACAAGGATAAGGACTAAATTAGTATTGGCTTAAAATAAGATTTTTAACGTGAAAACAAAATAAAATTACTTGGATTGAAATAAGTTAACATGCTTTAAACTAATTAACTAAAAACATAAAAAAGTATCTAAAATTGACTTAAAACGCAAGGACTTAACTATTTTAACATCCAAAATATGGCTAAATAACTCTCTATAATAGAGTTATCACTAGTTTACGCCATAATTGGAATTTCATAAAGTAAATCTATCAACCATTTCGCTTTATGGGTGGCAAATGCTGAGGCTATAAATTCAATTGCAATGATAAAGTCCGTTTGGCAATATTGTTCTTGGAATCCCAAGAAATAGCACCTCTACTAATTATGAAAATCCAACTAGTTGTAGAGATATAATTTGTTCTATTATAGTTTCAATTCGTATTTGTAAACCCTTCTAAAACCAAAACTTGAATAAAAAATGCCATAGTTCATGGTACTCTTTAAATATCTCATAACTCTATGAACACCATACCTATGCATTTTACTTGGATTCCTAGTGAATCGACTTAGCATCCTAATCGCAAAAATAGTGTCCGCCTTGTATACACCATGGCATACATTAGACATCCATCACCCTTGCATGTTCATTTTGTGTTAATGGCTTGTCTTTGTTATGTACTAGCCTTAGATTAGAATCATAAGGTGTAGCATACAATCTAATTTACCATAGTTCATTACAAGTTTTTGAACTTAATCTGATTAAGACTTGTTAGGCTATTATTATCTCTCAATATTCTTATACCAAGAATAACATGCTCCATGCCTATATTTTTTATGTCAAAATTCTTTAACAAGAACTTTTTTGTGTCTTCCATTTGTTCCTTGTCAATACCAAATAGTAACATGTCATTCACGTATAAACAAATGATGACACCTTTACCTTTATAGAACTTACTATAGACACACTTGTTAAATTGATTTTTTTTGTAGCTATTAGTTAGCACAATTTTTGGTGCTATTATTTAGGTGCTTGTTTTAATACAAGAACTTTACAAGCTTGTACACTTTTTTTTCTTGACCAAGAAAGACAAACCTTTGATATTTTTCCATATACACCTCTTCATCTAATTCACCAATTAGGAATGATACTTTAACATCCATTTGGTGAGTTACCATTTTATGGATAGATGTAAGTGATATATACACTTTAATTGCAACTATTCTTGCTACCGATACATATGTATCAAAATAATCAATACTTTCGTTTTGTTTAAAGTCTTTGGCCACTAGCCTTGCTTTAAATTTATCAATGGTTCCATCAATTTTTAGTTTCTTTTTGAAAATCCATTTACAGCCTATTGGCTTGGAATCAGGTGGAAGGCTTATCAATTTCCAAGTTTTATTACTCATTATCGAGTTTATCTCATCTTATATTGCTTCCTTCTAAAAAGAAGTATCCTAAGACCTCATTGGCTTTTCATAAATTTGAAGATTCCCTTCATCTTCTACTTTTAAGCATTAACGTATATATTCACATGTTTCTTTTCTTATACCTTTTACTAAGTACACGAAGAAATCAGATCCATATGTCTTTGCCTTTCTAATTCTTTTTCTTCTTCGAAGATCAAGAGTTCTTCACCATTTTTCAAAAGTTTATCAATTTGCATTACTAGTTCTTTAGGTCTTGGAATTGAATTAAACCAAGTTTCATCAAAGATAGCATTCCTTAATTCTATTATCGTATTAACAAAATATTAATCATTGGACTTTATCATCATGAACCAATAAGCTTTACTATGTTCAATATATTGTTTGAATATACATTTAATTCCTTTTCTTTGGTTCTAAACTTTTACTATGGCTTGACATCCCTAAACTCTTAAATAGTTAAGGTTTGGCTTTCTTTTTTTTCATAGCTCATAAGAAGTAACCTTTTTTCGTTTGTTTGGGATTTTATTTAGTTTATTATAAGTTGTTAATAAAGCTTTGATCTCAAATGCTTTTCCCAAATGAGAATAAAAAAGAAAATCATTGACCATTTTCGTAAAAACTCAATTCTTGCGTTTCCCTACGCCATTTTGTTCAGGTGCGTATAAAGTAGTAGTCTCATGAATAATACCTATAGACTTGAAATACTTACGATCATAGTATTAACTTGCACTATCATTTTGTAAACATTTGATAAGCAATTGACACTGCAATTCAACTTCATTTTTATAAATTTTAAATTTCTCCATAACTTCATCTGTAACATGCAATAAAAAAACATGACAATATCTAGAAAAGTCATTTATAAATGTTACGAAGTATTTCTTTTCACTAATAGATGGAGTACTATTCATATCACAAACATCATAATGTATTAATGCAATCAATTTAGAGTTCCTTTCTACTTAAGAAATGAGCTTCTTGTTATTTTAGTAACCATGCATGTTTTGCACATATCATCATCTTTATCAATATTAGGCATCAACTCTAAAGTAACCATGTTATGCTTTCTTCTATAATGGGCATGACCTAATCTATTACACCATAGATTTGATGATGCTACCTTACTATCATAAACACTAAATAAGGCATCAATACAAGCAGAATTAATAACATTTTTATTAATATTAAGGACATGAATCTATTATGCTATAGATTAAATGATGCTACTTTACTATCATAAACATTAAATAAGGCATCAAAATAAGTAGAACTGATAGTATTCTTATTAATATTAAGCTTGAACATGTCTTCACATCAATATCCACTTCCCACATATTATCCACCTTTTGTAAAGATGAACTTATCCGCCTCAAATACTAATTTGAAATCATACTTATACAACAAGTCACCCAACACAAAGTTCTTTTTAACTTCATATACATAGTAGATATTGTTTAGTATAAGTACATTTCTAGAAGTAAACATGAGTTTCACAATGTATTTTCCTTTCACTTGTGTAGTTGAAGAATCTCATGTACAACACAGTTCCATCATTCACCGCTTACAAGGACTTAAAAAAATGCTAACCATTACATACATGTTTAGTTGCACTAGTTTCAATCCATCATGCTCCATCATCTTAGAGAAGATTAACCTCAGAAATTCTAACAACAAACTTCTTGTTGTTCACACCTCGTATTTGTATTTCAAAAGTCTACTTCTCGCCTTAAAGTGTTCAAGTTTGTCACAATGGAAACATGGACTTTTTTTCTTCTTTTTGATATTATGACTTTTGTCATTCATACCAATGAAATGTTTTCTTTTGTTGTATGAAACTAATTTGTTTAATGGTTTGTGTTTAATCACATGGACCTTTGAAGTCTCAAGATTCTTTACTTTAGGATCTTCTTCCTTCTTATATTGATTGACTTCATCTTATTTATGATAATCTCCTTCTATTCAAAGATGATTACCAAGGTCCTAGAGAGACATTTCCTTTTTCTTATATTTTAAAGTCTTCTTAGTGTCTTTTCATGAAAGGGGAATTTTGTTAATTATTGATGACACAACAATAACTTTATCCATGTTAAAATCATATTGCTTAAAGCTATTTAGAATGCATCCAAGCTCATGAAATTGATCCATAATAGAATGATCATCAACCATTTTGAAGTTATTGAAACGACTAATCAAACAATGCATAATAAAATGATCTTTGACAATGTACCTTACCTCCAACTTGTCCCAAAGTTGTTTTGCACTAGCTTCATTTTGGTACATATCGAACAATGCATCTAACATTCTGTTAAGAATGTGTCCCATGCATATGTAGTCATCATTATCCCATTTTTACCTTAAGCGAGTTTGATTCACAAATTCTTCATCACTGTCTTCATCTGGTTTTAGTGTATCTAGAACATAAGCAATCTTGAGAGTTGTAAAAGGGAAATGCATCTTTTTTTGCCACAAAATAAATTTTCCTCTTTCAAAGCAATCTAACTTAACAAATAGGGTTTAGTTAAAATTCAAAAGAACTAGCAAAATTGACTTTAATACATTCTTTAATAGACGTTATCTTTAAGACTTATTTCATCTCACCACTCAATATGCAAAGGAGAATTGTGCAAATAACCTTAAGGATACAATTAATCTAACATCTAACTTTGTCTTGCACTTTAAGAGAGTAGACCGCTAGATACACCCTAGGGTTATAAACTTGTTTAGCCTTAGAGCTTACTTTATGAACCAAGTGAATTATAAGGAATTTAGACTCCTTCGATAAATGATAGGAACTCAAGTGTTAATGTTTGTTTTCTGAATTTTATTCATAACACTTCTCTTGCACTTGATTTTTTGCTCTTGTTTTGTTTGTTTTTTATGTGTTAAAATGATTGGCAGTAAATCCTTTATATAAACTTGTAAGTGTCTTTTTTTTAAGGACACAACTCTCTTATCAAAGTACCTCTTAAAAATACCTTTTCATCTTGCAAGACACAATCTTGGGATAAAGGTATTATTTCAACAAATACCAAATGAAAAGACAACTATTCATTTTATAAGATATAACCTTTTAGCTACAGTATGAAAAGATAGCTTTTCATATCCAACCGTTTGAGTTGCGGTGTTTTTCAATTGTCTCATAATTTTTGGATTTAGAGATGTTTGTCTAACATGTCATTTTTATAAAAGATATAACTATTCACATGAAAAACCACCTACGATCTAATAGTCAAATTATGTCACAATATGTGACATAACCTTTTTAGTGATGTAACTTTCAAATAGTTACAACTTTTATGTGTAACAAACATAATTTTTCATTTACAACTTTTCATACGAAAAGGCATAACTTTTTATTTTGAAAATAGACCAACAAGAGCTATGTGAATATGGTAAGAAATTATGTATTCCTCTTATGTATTTCATTCTTAATGAATAAATTCAACTTAGTTAGCAATAAAAAGAAAATTTGGATCATACAATTCGTAATGTAATTGACAAAAATGAGAAGAATAACGACCTAAAGAAATAGTATGGCTAGTTCCAAATGATTTGGTCCTTTAGGTTGTAAGAATGGGACGAAGAAGATAAACAATGCTACGGATTATATTAACTCGTATGCAACTTCTTCTTTCCCTTATTTATTCTATTTAGTTGCATTTTTCTTCTTATACAAAATAACTAATTAATTATTAGGTTCAATGGCTAATTTCATGTATATAAATCAAAAGATGCAAGAAAACCATTGTATAAAAGATAAATATTGCTTTTCTTACTATCAATATTCCACTATATAGATAATTTTAATTAGATTGTATCATCAAAAGCTGGCATTTACTGGATGAAGACATGTACACAGTAAGGCTATATATATTACCATGTATGTAAATTTTTCTTAGTTGTCTTATAAACCTATGTGAGAGAAGAAAATTTTACTATGATCTACTTGCAAATTTGCTATATATGTTACCATGTATGCATATTCTTCTTAAATAATTTTATGAACCTCTATGAAAGAGAGAAAATCTACTATAAATTTTGTAAAAATTTGTTATATATGTTACCATATATATACATTTTTCCTTAATCGTCTTACGAACCTCTATGAGAGAAGAAAATCTCACTATAAATTCTATCGATTAACTTTCCTCATCCTTGTCCCAAAGCCTTTCCACCAATTTTTATCAACTCTTAATCTCGTTTCCTTATTGCTCCTTCGCTATGTCTAGCTCTAGTTGGAACTTTGGAAATGGTGGTTTCAACCAAAATTTACCAGCTTCCTTAAGCATAATGCAAATACCATGTGTATTATGCGATGAAGTCTTCCATGGCTTTGACGATCTCGTAAACCATTATGTCTCTCACATGTTAGCTTATGAAGGGCTGCCAATCAATATTCATCATAATAGGAGGAATTGTCCATTAATTCCCCTTGTGCAAAATTTCATTTTGCCTCCACCTCGTTTAATTCCTTCATCCTTCCAGTTGAGAAACTATTTGCCAGCTCAAAACTGGGCATATCCAAGAAATTATGCTTTAAGGCATCGTCAGGCCTCACAATCTCGAGTTCGAGCATTTGAAAACTATCCCCCTCATGTTGTCCCTTTTGCTGCACTAGTGAGGATCGGATCAAGCTCTACAATTGGTCCACAACGGTGGTTGAGTAATCCAATAATAGAAATTCTGCAAAGGGAAAATCAACTCCCTAATTTTCTTTTCCAGCAAAGGAGATATCATAACTCACGAAGGAGAAACCTTAATCAAGGAGAGGAAAATCAAATCCTTCCTAACGGGGTCATACTCACTCCTTCTACTCAACAAAGGGATAATCGAGACCCTACTGATGATATTGTGATCGTTCCTCTTGCTCAACAAAGGGATAATCAAAATGAAAATCGTACTAATGGCATCATGCTAGCTCCTCATGATCAACAAAGGGATAATCGAAACCCTATTGATGGCATCATGCTTTCTCATCCTACTCAACAAAAAGGTAACTAAACCTCTACTAATGGCATCATATTGATTTTTCTTGCTCTGGCAAACTAGCAACTTGTCCAAGATGTGATTGATCTATTTGTTGGTGAAAACGATGGCAACACAAGTCATTCTGATGATGACTTAAACTTGGATTTGAATCTCTAAGAAAATCATTATCTTGATGAAGGGCATGAAAGACATCAACTTTCAATTATAATAAGATTCCTAATTGTTGTTTTTTTTTCTTTTTACATTGCAATTGTTTTTTTATTAGTTAATCTGTCTAGTCTATCTTATTTCATCATTGTTTCTTTAATTTGTTGTTCTTGTTGGTCATGATTTGTATTTTTTTCGTTCCTTTGTTTTATGGTCTCACATGGTGTGTAAATAAGTTCATTATGATTAATGAATCTTTTTGTTCTCTAAATTTTGATTTTGACTTGTTAATTCTCTTATAAGACCTGATAAGGATATTCATTTCACACATGTACATATTGCATACATATAAATGGTAAGCACAACAACAAAATCCTGCTTTTTACAAAAAATTAATATACAAGCACATAAAAAAGGAAAGAAATGTTACATCTAACGTCCGAAGTGACTTTTTCCTTCCTCACTTTACAACATCCTGACTTAACCTTCCATTCACCGAATGAAATCAACTTAATGGCTCTTTCTTTGACCATGACTCACCTACAACTCAGCTCTTCTTCCATTGATTAGCAATTTAGTTCATAAAGAAAGATAATAAAACAAGTTTCCTCTATGTTAAATTCCACTTCTGTATTGATCCATCCAACATCAATCATGGAAATCTCATAGCACATTGTATGTAATGATGAAAGAAGACTAAGCGTATATATGTTACCATATATGTAAATTTTTCTTAATCGTCTTAAGAACTTACGAAAGAGAAGAGAAATCTACAACAAATTATGTGGAAATTTGCTACATATGTTATCATGTATATATTTTCTTTCTTAATTATCTTATGAACCTAAGTGTGAAAGGAAAAATCTATTACAAAATCACACAAAATCTACTTTACATGTTACGTTTTATATACATTCTTCCTTAATCATCTTACAAACCTATACGAGCTAGGAAAAATTTACTATAAATTATTCAGAATCTAGTATAAAGTATGTTGATTAACACTCTTTATTCTTGTTATACAGCCTTTCTACAAATTTCTTTCAATTTTATTCTCATTTTCATATTGCTCCTTAGCAATGCCTGGCTCTAGTTGGAACTTGAGGAATGGTGATTTCAACTAAATTTTACAATCTCCTTTAAACAAAATACAAAGATCATGTGTATTATGTGATGAAGTCCTCTATGGCTTTGATGCTTTCATAAACCACTGTTTCTCACATGTTAGCATATGAAGGATTGTTAATCAATAGTCTAGATGGAAGGATTAATTCTCTCATGCCCTTCGTTAATTCCTTCATCCTTCTTATTTAGAAACTATTAGCAGCACCAGGCACATTCAAGAAACTATGCTTTAAGGTGCTGTATAACATCATAGTCTCAAGTCCTAACACTCAGAACTTATGCCCCATGTTGCCTTGGTGAGGATTGGATCAAGCTATGCAATTAATCCATAACAATGGTTGCATATTCCAATGCAAATTCAGTGAATGAAAAATCAAATCGCTACTTTTCTTGTCTAGTGAAAAAGAAATAATAGCCAACGAATGAGAAATCTTAATCAAAGAAAGGAAAATCAAATCCTTGCTAATGGTATAATATGAGCTCCTCCTGTTTTACAAAAAAAAAAATTGAAACCCTATTGATGGCATCGTGTTGGCTATTCCTGCTTTGAGAACCAACAACCTATCTTAGTTGTGATCAGTCTATTGATGAGGACAAGACACTGGCAACACAAATTGTTCTAATTATAACTTGAACATTGATTTGAGTCTTTGAAAAACCCATTACCTTGATGATTTAAAGACTTCAACTTTCAAATTTTTTTTTATGACTCAACCAAAATGATTTTACTAATAGCTATCAAGTATTACAACTTACACACCTTGAATAAGGTGGTGATAAACATACATGACACAAGCAATGCCCCTGTCACCTTTTGCAATTGGAAAATCAAAACTTGAAATGGTCCTTACAGATAACACCATGCCTAGAAAAATTCAGAATTCTCCACACCCAAGTTTACCAACAAGTCTGCACATAACTTTGCAAATGATTTCCACAAATCATACTCCACCTCGCCTATCTCTATATGAAGTTAATTGGTTTTCGTAAATGCACAAATAATCTCCACCTCGCCTTCTCTCAAGGTACAAGCATACTCAAAATCATGAATTACCCATCTCCCCCTAACCATTAAAAACATTTTCCTCGCGAAGCACCAAAGATCTGTTGAAAACGATCTTCTTTCAAACAACTAGTAGTCATCCTAATAAACCTTTAGATGGACAAAATTACTAATCAAAGCTATCAACTCTCCATAATCTCTCATTTCTCTTAACCTCAAATTTTTCCAATTTCACCTCATGTACTAGAACCCTCTACTATACAATATGAATCACTCCTTTAATAGTCTTCAATTATATACCATTGCCCATCCTTCTTATGTTCCATGAGAGAATTCTCATGAGTGCCTACAATTATTCCTCCCCCATAGTCTAACAATACGCAACCTTCAATCTCCAAGCTTAAACATGTAACTATCAACACTCAATCTTCCATACAAAGTGCAACCTTACACTTCACTGGAAATTACAAAAATGACATTGAACAAGAATACAAATAACATGCTTACCCATTCAACAAAATACCACTCAATCTTTTAAACTTTATTCAACCCCAGACTTCAGCATAAATAATGGAAATGACATTCAGTATAACTATAAGTGCCATACTTAACCATTTAACAAAGCCCCACTCCACTTTCCAACAAGGTGCAACTCAAGACTTCACCCATAACTACGAAAATGCCATTCATTAGGACTACAAGTGTCATACTTCACCATTTAACAAAGCTCCACTCCATCTTCCAAACAAGGTGCAAGCCGAGACTTCACCACTCCATTATTACAACTTAGTGCAACTCGAGACTTCATCACTAATTATAGGATTGCCACTGATCAAAAAATTCAATTATAATAGAATTTTTAGTTGTTTATTGTTTTGTTCCTTTCTGCATTACAATTGTCTTTTTGCTATTCAATCTGTCTAAGAATTGGATCAAAAAGATTAACAATGCTTATATTGACCTACTATGTAACTTCTTCCTTCCCCTATTTATTCCGTTTATTTACTTTTTTTTCTTTTACAAAAAGAAAATAATTAATTAATTATTAAGTTGAATATATAATTCTATATTTAAATCAAAACATGCATGAAAAAATCATTAATTTTATATTTAATTTTCTGAATGTTTAGATTAATATTGGTGATGAAAGTATACAAGCCCAAAAAGTTTTGCTATAATCAGGAATCCAAGCAAATTCTTTGAATTATTCAAATCATTAATGTTATCATAATTTCAATATGAGACGTTCTTTTCATCAATGGAAAGATATTTTAAAATAGATAGTAGAAATAAAAAAATTAATGACATGAATATAAAAAGTAAAAATTGGGAAACTTAATAAAAATTTTTAGAACATAACAAACCAGAAAGAATGGGTTTCCATAAGAATATTTAAACCTAACAATACCTGAATCTTTTTCCTTTAGAAATACAAGTAATATCTTAGTGGAAATATTATTATCAACCTTTTTTTAATGCCCTTGATGAAGATAATTCTTGAGCCTATATATTAGATTGTTAAATAAAAGCACCATCCCACATTCTAAATATGTAGCCAATGATTAGTTTTCTTTCCTTTTTGGCTTTCTCACATCAGCTAGAATTAATAAAAAAAAAATGCATGAACTTAATGGAAATCTTAAAATGGTAACATGTTCTTTTTACCTATATATAAATGGACTGAAATGTAACCAAAATGTCATTCTTACTCATCTTACTGCTGATCTCTTTTCCCACCCCATTTCTCCCTTTCTTTTTGAAAGGTTACAAGTTTTCTGTCAAACACCATAGTTGGTTGTGGTTGGAACTCGAGGCACGCAAACATGCATGGGCTGCACCATGAAAGGCTAGAGCGTGATACTGACATATTCGCTTGTCGAGTTTGCGGTGATATTCTCATGGGCAAGAAAGCTCTATTTGATCACATGGAGCTTCACCTATTACTTAATGACAGTGCTACAATCAAGCAGATTTTACTAAGTCATTTGTCGCCCATCCAAAGTACCCATTTTACCAACCATTTCAACCAAAATCCTGGTCTACCTATAGAAATAGGCCTTTTTTCCATTAGAACCTATACTGGATATCCTGATCTACAATGGTTACCCCATCGCCTATTTGTTTGGGGTCTAGAAACAACCACATGCCACTGATCCAAACACAACTGCCAACAACTTATGGTTGTGCAATTCAAATATGGGTGCTAGAGCCTCAAAATCAATGCTTCACCAGGCCCTTTCTGAACCAATTGGAGACAACCTTGCTAGATGAAAGAATGGGAACTATCCTTGATAAGGAAATTGCTGCTAAATTCAGAGATCAACAAATGTTGGATGTGAACTTAAAACTAAGATCAGAAGATTAGGATGAAGGATTCATTAGATTTCTTTATAAACTATACTATCTAGGCTATGATGTTTGTTCTTATGACGTTTTTACTATTGCTAACTATCGTGGTCACCACACAGTTATTTGATATGTTAATCTTTATTTTGATGTTGTATTAGGGTTGGCTTCAAATATTTATAAAATTGCAATGAGACTTTATCATTTGTCATATTGGAGCATCACTTACATAAGTTTATTATATTATGTATATATATTTACTCATAGATTTCGCGCAAAAATTTAAATTGTTATCAACAGCTCTTTTTTATAAATTTAAAAATCATATTAATTATGACATTAAAAATTAATTACTTTTTATTGTCTAAGTAATTTGTCAATTAAGTAGATGATGTTATTTACCTTATGATTATTTAGGATACATCAAAATTTGAAGAGAAAATACAAAAAATTTTCTTTAAAAATAGAACTTTCTAACATATGCATGAACTATCTTATCGCGTGCAAAATTTAATTACCATCAACGGTTTTTTTATAATTTTAAAATGAAATTGATTATTTTACATAAAAATTAATTACTTATCTAATTAATTTTTCAATGAAGTGGTTAATTTTATTTGTTATATGATCATATCATCACTTTGTGAAAAGAGAGAAAGGGGATATTCAACAAATTTTATGTGAAAAGTTATGAATATTTCCTTTTTTGTTTAAGCAAATAAATTTCAACCATCTGTATGGAATATCTTATCTCAGTCAAGTTCAAAGCTGTCAAGATTTTAAGGAGTATATATGGTAAGAATCTGAATTACCACATTCATTTGCTATACAAGTGTATATAGATCCTTTAATAAATTTAGATGCACAAAAATAATTAATGGTGGTCAAATCATTATCCTTCCAAAGATTATGTGTAGGGAGCCAGATACTAGATTTACAATGCATTACGAATAATATTTTTATTTGGCTCTTAAAACCAAATGACAGTTCATGAATATATATATGGTCTTTGCTTATTTTTACGTTTTAAACCTTTTTATAATAAAATTTTAAGTACTCATTTATTTAAAGTATTGATTAAATGGGCAGAAAAAAAACTACACTAGTTCGAATATGCTATTCACAAGAATGATCTCCCTTGTAAAATTTATATGAATTTTTCCATATATGCAATTTATATATATGTAATAAGTAGATGGTTAAATTATGCAATTAGTCCATAAGCTCTATAAAAAATTTAGATTTAGTCTCTATATAATAATTTGTACAAATTGAATCTTTTTACTTTTATCAATTTGTTAATTTTAATTCCTAACTCTAACATAGTTAAATTAACTGTTAACATATACATGAGCATTTGGCTCATTGGTTGATGCATTATCCCCTACCTAAAAAGCAGGGATCAAATACCCCTCCCCTAATTATAAAAAAAAAATTAACTGTTAACATTGGTGATTGTTAAGTTTTTGTGTGATTGTTGTTTGACTTGGGTTTTGATTGTTGGATGTTTTGGATTGGTGCTTTTGCACAATGGTTCTTCTTGGCTCTCATTTTTGTCCGGCAAGGTGAGTTCTGTTCAGGGTTAACCCTTGGCTAAACCCACCCAAGCAAGGGCTTTAAGCTTAAAATTTAAAAAAGTTTCGTATTTTTATAATAATAATAATAATATATTTACCTATTCTTTCATGCTTCATAAATATTTATTTTCTGTCACTTCCACATTTATTAATTCTGAACTAATTATCTCATTTTTTATTAAAAATATGTAAAAAATCAAAAGTTATTAATAAATGATATATTTTCTCACTTCTTTAATTAGGTATCTAATAAATCTTAATCTTTTATTGTTCCCAACTATCTTTTTTTTTCAATTTATAATATCCACTCTAGAATTTTTCTTCCATCATTTGCTCTTTCTTTCTTTAATTTCATATTTCCTCCAAATAATATACATCAAGTCTATTATGTTATTTTCTTCGTAAAACTACAAGCCTCATTTACGATTTACAATAAATATTCAATAATTAGGTACTATTATTCTAATCTTTTCAGATTTTTTTACTTTAATTTAAAGTTTATATTATATTATTATATTATCTTTATTTTATATAATCGTTAATTTATTTGAATTAGAATTTTGATTGTTGATTTTATAATAACTATTTAAAAAATATAAAATAATTATAATAGTTAAATATTTTTTGTACTTCATAATAAATATTTGAATATGTCAACTCGAAAATACGAATTTGGTTAGTCAAAGCTTTAAAAAAAATTTCCTTAATTTCAATAAGAATGCCTCATTTGAATACTTTGCTTTAGGCCTTTTAAGGTTATTAAGCCGCCATTGATTCAATTGCTAAAATCCCTTAACTATCTTGGTGTTGACTTGATGCAGCATTGTAACCTTCGGTTAATGAAATCTCAAATTTTACCTTTCAAAAAAAAACAAGGGTCAAATACCTTGACCATTCAAAGTTTGACAATAATTTAATATAGGTTCATTAGTTTTTAAAATAGATATTTTGCTCTAAATGGATAAATAGTATTAATACTTAAATGTAAAACATTTAAAATATCTTTTTTTTCAATTTTTTTCAAATCGATTGGTGCTGAATTTGGCAATGGAATGCTAGAACGAGCATCAATTTAGGCTCCCCAAGAGAGCACCAGATCAGCCCCCAAGAGAGTACCCCTTGGGGAACACTAGACCGGTGCTCCTCAAGAGAGCATTGCTTGGCTCCTCAAGGGAGCACCAGTTGGATTTGGCGTTCCCCAACTAGGTCCAGCCAGGAGATGACCGACCAATAGACAAATTTTTTTTTAAATAAAAATTATAGTTTATATAATTGTAATTTTTAAATTTAATGAAAGGTAAATTTGTTTGAAAAAATTATCATATTATCAAACAAATGGAAACATCAACAATTAACTAACAGTTAAACTTATGTATTTAGTGACAAAAACTTTTTGAGATGGATGGTCTATTTTCAATACTAATGAATTCACGTGAAATTATAATCAAAACTTAAAGTGGTGAAGATATTTTACTCAAAAAAAGTATGTTGATATGGTATTTTGATTAAATTGACGTGATGTTGACTATATGTTGATATAATGTGGTTATGCTAACCGAATCTAATAAATGTTAATTATTATTCAGTGTAAACAAAAAAAACACTGTTTATCACTGAATCACAGTGCCATCATCTTAAGTTCAAAAGGAAAAAGAATCCCGCTTGATTAATCCTAGAGAAAAGTTGCCATAAACCATACCAGGAAACCGGGTGGCTAGTTCTCTCTCTCTAGTCTATACTTAATTGAGTTTCTTTGTTCCTCTTGGGACAACTCAACCAAACCCAATAATCCTTTTCCTTTCTTTCTTTTTCTTTGGCAAAGAAGCTGATTCATTGGCAATCTTAAATCAAGTTTATGTTCTAATCTTCTACTACCTTTTCTTCTTCTGCTCTATCGCAACCAAGCTTTCGATTCGAAGGCACTGATGTCTGTGCTATTGTTTGTTTAGGCATTGCAATCAAAGAACAAACAATGTGGGCAGTTCTAAGGCAGAGTGTTGCTTCTTCTTCGGTTAGTTTTACCTACTTTCTTTCCTTATTGAATTAATTATTATTAAGTATAGTAGTATTTAATTAAAAATTTTGTGTCTTTTTCGTTGTTGGGATCAGGTTTTAGCCCAGTCATTGCAGGATGCTATCTTCACGATGTTACACTTGTATTTCAAATAAGGAATCGTCAATTCAAATAATTACAACGGTTGATTGTTCATTTCACATTTTCAAGTTTTTACCATGTTAACTTTCTACCACATCACCATTTGTGCCATATTAGCACATAATTAATCCCATACCAACAGAAGTGTGGTATCAATTAAGTAGAAGTGATATATCGACATATTTAATAGTTAAATTTAATTGTATTAAAGTTAGAGATCAAAATTAACAAATTGGTAAAATATAATATTAAATTTATTTAAATTA